>NC_091991.1:81419358-82019358 GCF_044704955.1 Pristiophorus japonicus | reverse complement strand
AGGTTTACACATTTCATGATCAAGGCACAGCAAGAGGCCACGGGCTAAAATGGTTTAAAGAAAACCTGTGGGACTGTTGGGCAGGAGAAAGAATGCCAGCCTGGGGCAGGGGATGGCTCATAATTGATTCATGCAATTTCTGCAGTCAGGAACGAGACCCGATTAACATCGAGACAAAGGGTTTTGATACAATCAAGCAGAGGAGCCCATGAATTAATTGGCTGGAGGGGAAAAACAAGTTACCTATGGAGACTACAAGTCCGCGAATACCCAGGACAACAGAGGATCCCACAAGGCGTGCATTTTTGGATAACGGGGTACAAAAGATAAGGAGTTATCTTTTGCCCTGCTGATTCTATGCACCGAAGTAAGTGTGAATTGTGGCCATTCAAACAGATCCACACCCATCATCACAGCCATCAAGACTCATCAGATGCATTAACTGAAAGCAGCCCAATAGGAGATTTGTATAATCAAATGGATATATATGTAAGAGCTGAGAACAACACCTCAGAAACAACAGGAAGAAGGAAGAAACAACAGCTCAGGAGAACCGATCGAAGAAACACCTCAGAACAGCAGGAAAAAGGAACAATGACCACGAAGCAAGCAGCTGGGACCCAACATCTTCCCTAGCTCCACAAGCCTACAATCGACAACAGCAGCAACTGGCTGGATGGGTGATGGTATGTCTTCGATCAATCTCTAAGAAGTCTTGTTCTGTAATTTTTCTTTGGTTTTTATGCAATAAACCAACAGTTGGGTTTAAGCCTAAACTTTAAGTTACCTGGAGTCCTTCTTGTAATTCCTGAGGTCTATGAATCAAAGTAGAGTGGAAAACAAACACCCTACATCTAGATATTTCCCTTTGTGTTGGTTCTCTCTCCACCTGTCACAGGCCCAGTCTGGCAGCTATGTCCTTCAGGTCTCTGACAACTCGGTCAGTAGTGATGCTGCCAAGCCACTCCTGGTGATGGACATTGAAGTCCCCCACCCAGAGTACATTCTGTGCCCTTGCTACCCTCGATGCTTCTTCCAAGTGGTGTTCAACATGGAGGAGTACTGATTCATCAGCTGAGGGAGGGCGGTATGTGGTAATCAGCAGGAGGTTTCCCTGCCGATGCTTGACCTGAAGCAATGAGACATCGTGGGGTCCGGGGTCAATGTGAGAACTCCCAGGGGCCACTCCCTCCCGACTGTATACCACTGTGCCACCTCTTCCCACTGGCAGGACAGACCCAGAGATGGTGATGGACCAGTCTGGGACATTGGCTAAAAGGTATGATTCTGTGGGTATGACTGTCAGGCTTGACTAGTCTGTGGGACAGCTCTCCCAATTTTGGCACGTTCCCAGAAGTTAATGAGGAGGGCTTTACAGGGTCGACTGGGCTGGGTGTGCCTTTGTCATGTCCGAAGCCGGTGCCGAGATCTGTCCGGTTTTCTTATTGTTTTTCATAGCAGATGTGTACAACTGAGTGGCTTGCTAATCCATTTCAGAGGGCAGGTAAGAGTCCAGTATAGGCCAAACCAGGTAAATATGGCAGATTTCCTTCCCTCAAGGACATTAGATGGGTTTTTACAACTAGCTTTTTATTCCAAATTTATTTAATTGACTGAATTTAAATTCCCTAGCTGCCATGGTAGGATTTGAACTTGCGTCACCCGATCGTCAGTCCAGGGCTTTGAATTACTAGTCCTGTAACATGACCACCATGCTACTGCTACCGTTTCTCCAGAGCTTCCTCTGATCATCTGCCACAGGGAGAACTCTCATGAAAATTCGACCTAAATTTCTCTCCATTATGAATCGGCAGATTGACATTATCCCTTACTGGACACTTAGACACTTACTGGAATAAAGGGATCTCTATAAGTGATCGGGTAATATCATTACACCCTCAACTGTGCAACTGTCCCCTAGCAAAAGTCAACGTGCTCAGTAAGGGAGGGGAGTACTGATGAGAGACCATTATTGGCCATTGTGTGAATACCAGACCTAGCTGCAGATTCTCATTCCATCAATATGAGTACTATGTTGACCATGCAAACCACGAGCCTTGATCTTGCACAACTTTATACGAGAACTTTCACCCTCCAGAGGGTGTCATACTGAGGTAGATTTTCAACTCCCTGAAAAGTGCAGTAAATGTTGTAAACCAACACACAGGACATTTAGAACACTGAGCTACAAAAATAATCTGATAAGCAGCTAAGCCTAGGCTTCAATTCAAGCATTGTGCCAAGTTTGTCAAGGATGTGGAGAGGGTTGAGGAGATTTGCCGAGATGATATCTGCGATGAGAGGCTTTTGTTATCAGGAGAGATGAGAGAAACAGAGGCTTTTCTCCTTGGAAAAAAATTACATTAAGAGGAGATGTGACAGAAGTGTTCAAAACTGCGTAGGGTTTTGATAAGGTAATTGGTGAGTGGATAACGAGATGACATAAATTTTGGTTTTTAGTTTTTTTTTACACCGGGTTTTTAGGACACAATGACCTGCCAGAAACAATGGTGGAAGCAGAATCAATAAATGGGCGATGGATAAATATTTGAGCAAGAAAAGTTTTAAAGATTGTGGGGAAAGGACAGTGGTGTCGGGAAAGGACAGGGGTATGGGGCTAAATGGAGAGCTCTTTCAGAGAGCGGGCACAGGCCCAATGACCCCCTCCTCCGCTGTAAAATCCTGATTCTAAACGGAGCTTTCATTTCAATGGTTCCTTGATCAGCTGAATTGGGGGAATTTTCTTGATCTGCAAGAAATTTAAATAAGGAGGAGCTGGTGAATTCTGGAGTAGTTATCGTTGAAAAACTTCTATTTTTTGAAGAAATACTTGGGCTTCAGTGTCAGCCGTGACTCATTGGGCAGCACACTCACCTCTGAGTCAGAAGGTCGTGGGTTCAAGTCCCACTCCAGGGACTTGAGCACATAAATCTAGGCTGACACTCCAGTGCAGTGCTGAGAGGATGTTGCACTGTCGGAGGTGCCGTCTTTCAGATGAGACGTTAAACCGAGGCCCCGTCTGCTCTCTCAGGTGGACGAAAAAGATCCCATGGCACTATTTCGAAGAAGAGCAGGGAGTTATCCCCGGTGTCCTGGCCAATATTTATCCCTCAATCAACATAACAAAAACAGATTATCTGGTCATTATCACATTGCTGTTTGTGGGAGCTTGCTGTGTGCAAATTGGCTGCTGCTTTTCCCACATTACAACAGTAACTACATTCCAAAAGTACTTCATTGGCTGTAAAGCGCTTTGAGACGTCCAGTAGTCATGAAAGGCACTATATAAATGCAAGTCTTTTTACTTAGCATCATGTGCGTACATTGCCTTGTGGTTAGAAGATGTTTCTCGCTGTTGGTTGGCGCATTGCTGCTCATCTTTTGAGGTAATCAATTTTTTTTTCCTGTTCATTTTTTAAAAATTCTCTCCAAACTGCAAAAGGAGAAAACCTGACCTGTTGTGTTGGATTGATGGGTGGAACCTCTCGGGGTCTCATCCAGTATTGGCAAATGTACAAGTAGCACAATAAAGAGATCAGGGGCAGGGGGGCAGGGGCGGGGTGGTGGAATTCAAACCATGAGAGAGATAAATTGTGTGAAAAATGTCAAACAGCTTAGGTTAGCCATCTTCAGGATAAGATGTAAAAACCAACATTTGCCCTCTCGGGTAGATGTAAAAGATCCCATGGCAATATTCGAAGAAGTGCAGGGAGTTCTAGCCGGTGTCCTGGTCAGTATTTATCCCTCAACCAACATCACTAAAAACAGATGATCTGGTCATTATCTCATTGCTCTCTGTGGGACCTTGCTGTGCGCAAATTGGCTGCCGTGTCATTACAACAATGACTTCAGAAGTACTTAATTGGCTGTAAATTGCTTTTGGGATGTCCTGAGGTCATGACAGGTGCTATATAAATGAAAGTTCTTTCTTCAACCATTCAGCCTCAGGGCCAGTATTGTGGATTCTGGCAAGTTCTCGTGGTAGACCTGCATTAAACATAGATGTTCAATAGATGTGTGCCATCTTCATCTGCACCGCGGTTACACAGAAGGGGCTGTTCCTGATTTACTAGGTGTGCTCATTTGCTGCACACCTTACCACCCCATGTCTAAAGTAGTTGAGCCTGCACCAGAGATGGCATGGCAGCTTGAAGCCAGGCTCCCTCTCCTTGGGCTGGACGATGTGGAAGGATTTTCTTTATACAGAGAGAGCTGCTCGTCCCCATTCTGTGTCCATAATGAGGCAGCGTTTGTTGTGGAGATGGCTGTTACCATCGTCCAGATTGGTTGTCTGCCGATGAGTTGGTGGTGAGGAGCCTCCCATATATTTTTGGAAAGTGGCGGCTGTGCAGTCTTTCAAGCAGCAGTGGCATTTGCCTTGCGGGAGCCCCATTCAAAGGCTCGGTTTTGGGGCCCTTGCATCTTACTAGAGAATGATACAATTGTGTGGGTGCATCCGCTCAGGGGGCCCATGCAATTTTGTGGCCCTAACACTGCCCATGTTCCCAAGGAGATGCTTTGCTGCGATATGGTGCCTGACATCATAGGAGGCCATATATCTGAGAGAACTGGTAGCCATTCAATATTTATTGGTGTCATAGTTCCTGTTATTAATCTCATTGTTTGAATTTAATTGTACATCAACTAGATTTGTGTGGGAAGTGTTCAATGACAGAGGGGGCTCACTATTCTCCACCTCAGTAGCAGCGAGCAAGCAATGAGTGAGCAATGTTTATACATTAGTGCCCCAAGTTGAGGCAGCAGGCCTGTGTTGGCAGCCATTTCTACTCTTGATATTCTGAGCCACCTTAGTGAGGTAGTCCTTGTAGGCAAGTGTACAGGCCAGAGCTACTCCTAGTTATACTGGCTTTGGGTCATATGCCAACCAATCTCCATCCAAGATCATGTTGAGTTTTTGTGAAGCTTTGGGATGATTTCAGATGTAAGCCTGATTTGCATATTTACAGTGACGAGTGGCAGGACAAGATTGGATGATTCTGAAACTTCAACTGCTTTGGGTAGAAGGATGTTATTGTGTGGGAGACTGGGTGTTGAAGGAGGTGACCTTTCACTTCTATGGCTTGGTTACCAGACTGTGGGGCCGAAATTGCCCCTTTCTATAAGAGCGGTAAGGACTCAGCGCTCAGTCGGCATGGATGGGCCACCATTTTGAAAATTGCCCTCCTTTATTTTTGGAGCGGTGTACGGGACTGCCCCGGCTATCTTGCCACCCCATCGGGCATACGTCGACCCCTTACCAACCGGCAGTGACCCCCTTTTTGCCCCGCGGGAAATTGCCCCGTAGGAGCAGATCAGCCGCCGCTCAGCACCCCCGACAGCTTTCCCCGGCGGGAAGCTTCTTGTGGCTGGGTGGTGCGTCTGCCCTTCAAGGGGTGGGTGCACTGCCACGGCCGCCATTTTATTTTAATTATCGGCAGACTGCCAGTTCGGCCTGACATTAGCGGCCACGGGTTTGGCTGGGCCGCCAACAGGCAGCCTGGCACCCTGTCTTAGGTACCGGTCTGCTGGCTCAGCCGAAACCCACCCTGGTGGCCCAGCGTTTGCCGGTAAAATGGCTGCAGATTTCGCAGCGGCCCTCCCCTTTTACTTTTGAAGTGTAGTCACTGTTGTAATGTGGGAAACGCGGCAGCCAATTGGCGCACAGCAAGCTCCCACAAACACCAATGAGATAATGACCAGATAATCTGCTTTCGTGATATTGGTTGAGCGATAAATATTGGGCAGGACACCGGTGATAACTCCCCTGCTCTTTTTTGAAATAGTGCTGTGGCACACTTTTATGTCCACCTTGAAAGGGCAGACAGAGCCCTCGGTTTAACATCTCATCCGAAAGTCGGCACCTCCGACAGTGCAGCACTCCCTCCGTATTCTGTCATGCGCCGTTCCTTTAGTCAGCTGTCTTCTCGCTTGGGTGTTTCTCCCACCGATACGTCACAGTTAACCGCTCGGCTGCCTTTTGTCTGTGATGCTCTGTGAGAAGCGAAGGAGCGCAGTCATTTTATGAATATTTCTCATTGAAGTGGTGCATCGAACATTATTAATTTATCGAGCTGCTATGCCAAATGTTTCGTGGTGGCGATCCGTCATCAAAACTGTTAAAGGAGAAGAAGCCAGGGGCCATTTTCAGCGATGAAATCGGGACATTTCAAAATGTTCACCATTCTTTCCCTTCGCAGTGCAGATGGGCCAGAAGTGCATTTGCAGTGTTTTCCCCCTCTGTCAGTTTCCCAGCAGTTGCCTGTTTTATTTATTTTTTATCTCTATTCCGTCCCCACCATCCTACCAGGGTAAGACCCTGTGCCAATTCCTGTTGTGCAGCTGATGACGGGTGCAGTTGGGACTCTCCTCCATACACAGAGCAGAAAGAGGGCCAAAGAGCAGGAAACATATTTCAACAGTCGCAGCTTCTCCACTAGAGTTGCCAACTCCGGTGGGACATATTCCTGGAGGTTTCATCACATGACCTCCAGCCTCCAACCACCCTGCCAAGTCAGACAGCCTTCCCCCCACCCCCATCTCCAATATTTTTATAACTAATAAACAAAAGTGTTCAAAGAAAATGCATAAAACGCACACTTTTTTTTGAGTGTCCCTATGATTTGTCTCCTGGGTTGCTCGTGGCAGTGTTCAGGAGATTAGTCATTCATTTCTGGAGTCTCCAGGACAGTCCTGGAGGCTTGGCAACCCTATTCTCCATTGCTTGGCTTAGTGTCTTTAATGTGCAGTCTTTTTAAGTGTTAAGATTATGTGTGGTTTCTCTCAGCACTCTCTCTGCATGAGTTGGGGCACTGTTCAGATTAGCAGGTAGAAAGTGAAGCATATATACCCTTTGCGTTTTACAACTGAAATGGTGGGGACTCCACCTTAGTGTTAAGGTGGGGCAGAGATCAAATTGATCTGTGGAGTTCCGAACATGCTCTAGACAGATGTATATAGAAACATAGAAAATAGGAGCAGTAGTAGGCCATTTGGCCCTTCGAGCCTGCACCGCCATTCAATGTGATCATGGCTGATCCTCTATCTCAACACCATATTCCCGCATTTTCCCCATACCTCTTGATGCCTTTTGTGTCTAGAAATCTATCTATCTCCTTCTTAAATATATTCAGTGACTTGGCCTCCACAGCCTTCTGTGGTAGAGTATTCCACAGGTTCACCACCCTCTGAGTGAAAAACATTTCTCCTCATCTCAGTCCTAAATTTCCTACCCCGTATCCTGAGACTGTGACCCCTTGTTCTAGCCTTCCCAGCCAGAGGAAACATCCCCCCCCCATCCAGTCTGTCCAACCCCGTCAGAATTTTATACGTTTCATTGAGATCCCGTCTCATTCTTCTAAACTCTAGTGAATACCGGCCTAGTCGACCCAATCTCTCCTCATGCGACAGTCCTGCCATTCCAGGAATCAGCCTGGTGAACCTTTGTTGCACTCCCTCTAAGGCAAGTATATCCTTTCTTAGGTAAGGAGACCAAAACTGCACACACTGCTCCAGGTGCGGTCTCACCAAGACCCTGTATAACTGTAGTAAGACATTCTTGCTCAAGTACTCAAATCATCTTGCAACGAAGGTCAACATACCATTTGCCTTCCTAACTGCTTGCTGCCCTGCATGTTTGCTTTCAATCACTGGTGTACAAGGACACCCTTGACCCTCTGTACATCGACACTTCCCAAGCCATCACCATTTAAATAATACTTTGTCCTTATGTTTTTCCTACCAAAGTGGATAACTTCATATTTATCCATGTTATACTGCATCTGCCATGGTGTTTGACCACTCACTCAACCTATCTAAATCGCCTTGCAGCGTCTTTGCATTCTCCTCACAATTCACAATCCCACTTCGTTTTGTGTCGTCAGCAAACTTGGAAATATTAGATTTGGTTCCCTCATCCAAATCATTTATATATATATATTGTGAATAGCTGGGACCCAAGCACTGATTCCTGTGGTACCCTATTAGTCACTGCCCACCACCTCGAAAAAGACCCGTTTATTCCTACTCTCTGTTTCCTGCCAGTTACCCAAATTTCAATCCATGCCAGTATATTACCCCTAATCCTACGTGCTTTAATTTTGCACACTGCAAGAGCCGTAATCTACAGGGCTACGGACCTAGTGCTGGAAGGTGGGATTAGGCTGGATAGCTCTTTTTCGATTGGCACAGACATGATGGGCCGAACGTCCTCCTGTGGCGTAATTTTTCTATGATTTCTATGATAGACCTGGTTGGTTAGCCCTTGTTGCTCTCCAATTGTGTTCTTTTGCTCTGCTAATTCAGAAGTAGGAACACAATTTTTAGCAAATGTACATTAAGCTCAACAAGCCTGTCTGATTTTGATCGATCTCAACTCCACCTTTCTGCTCTGTCTCTATGTCCCTCAATCTCTTGAACCCAATTATAGTGCCTGCTTCAATACACTGCCTTGCTAACTGTTTTCATAACTCTTAGTCCCCTTTTTGGGTGAAAATGTTCCTACCTTCCTAATTCATCACAGTGTAAAGTATCTGTCTGGGAAGCTACACATACAAATATTGAATTTGTGTGTGGGGAGGGGAGGGGAGGGGGAATGAGGAAGAACCCTGCCCATAAGGTTTTTGTGTGAGAGTAATTTTAGCGCTCTGCCATCTATCATTCTGTGTGGCTTTGTACTTTGCACAGGGAGAGAAGACTGAGCTGGCCACGTTTTGAATACGATGCATTGATCTCCCGTTCCTATGGAGCTGAAGGCTATCAGCAGTATGATTGATGACCGTCCTTGTTTGTTTAGGGGAGTGAAGAACTGAGAGTGCATGAGACATGTGCTCAGCCCAACAGATTCCGATAAACTCATGACGGGGGAGTTTCTGAGTCTTTCTAAGCACTTGCAGAGCAGACTTCCTGTTGTCCTGCTATCACCAGTTCAAATAAGGCCGCTCGATTTTGGGGCATTGGTGGCCATGTAGACACGATCAGTTGTAGATGTGTTGTTTTTTTAAATTATTGCAATGCTCTCCTGGCCAGCCTCCCATCTTCTACCGATCATAAAACTCTGCTCATCTAAAACTATGCTGCTTGTATCCTAACTCGCACCAAATCCTGTTCACCCATCACCCCTGTGCCCGCTGACCTACATTGGCTCCCGATCCACCAAAGCCTCGATTTTAAAATTCTCATCCTTATGCTCAAATCCTTCCATAGTCTCACACCTCCCTATCTCGGTAACCTCCTACAATTCTCCAAGGACACTGCGTTCCTCCAATTCTGGCCTTTGTGCATCTCCCACTTCCTTTGTTCCACCATTTTTCTTTGGAAGGAGGCTGAGGGGAGACCTTATTGAGGTGTATAAAATTATGAGGGGCCGAGATAGAGTGGATAGGAAGGACCTATTTCCCTTAGCAGAGGGGTCAACAAGCAGGGGGTGTAGATATAAAGTAGTTGGTAGGATGTTTAGCGGGGATTTGAGGGGAATTTTCTTCACCCAGAGGGTGCTGTGGGTCTGGAACTCACTGCCTGAAAGGATGGTAGAGGCAGAAACCCTCACCACATTTAAAAAGTATTTGGATGTGCATTTGAAGTGCCACAACCTACAGGGCTTATGGACCAAGAGCTGGAAAGTGGGATTAGGCTGGGTAAGCTCTATGTTAGACAGCGGGAAACGATGGGCCGAAATGGCCTCCGTCCATGCTGTAAATTTCTATGATTCTATGATTGGTGGCTCTGCCTTTAGCTGTCTTGACCGTAAGCTATACAATTCCCTAGCATAAACCTCTCCACCTCTCCTCCTTTAAAATCCTCCTTAAAACCTACCACTTTGACCCAGCTTTTGATCATTTTTTCTTAATGTCCCCATCTTTGGCTCGGTGTATGATTACATTCCTGTGAAGCACCTTGGGACATTTTGCTACATAAAGACATTATGAGGCCTAGGGACCGAAATTTATCTCCGCCCGAAACGGGTTGCACCTTCTGCTCCTGAAGTGTTTTTTCCGCTGCGTCGGATGAGGTGGCCTCTTTCGGTAAATTCAGCTCTTTGTCGTTTTTTAAAGCAGACCAGAAGTCAGTCATAATGGGTGCGGCAGTGGGGCAGTAAATACTCTAAAGGGGTGGAAGTGGAGGAGGGACGGAGTCTCCACTGCTGTCAGTCAGCAGCGGAGCGGAGATGACATAATTACACGTGTGCGTCACCACACTCTCCCCTTCACTTAAACGGGAGAGCCTTCGGCATTTAGAAACTTCAGACCACTGGGCCACCAGGGAGGGTTTCGCCCAGGCCAGCAGCCTGGCACCCAAGAGGGTGTTGGCGGCCCGGCTGAACCCGGCGACATAATTATCGGCCCGACCTGGCAGTCGGCCGACAAATAAAAAAACATGGCGGCCACTGCAGTGCGCCCTCCCCTTGAAGGACCGCCGCGCTGCTGTGGCTCGCAGACTGAAAACAAGGTGCACCGACAGAAAAAGCTGTCCGGGGCACCGCGCGGAAGATTAAAGATTTTTGGAGCTAAATTTCACGGGAGGTGCGATGGTAGTGCGGGAGATCGGCAGTGTGCCCTTTGATGACACACTTAGGACAGTCGGCAGCAGCGGGCCAGAAAAATCCCCGAGCTAAATTTCGCTGGCGGCGGCCATTGGACCAGAAGTCGGTGGCCGCTCGACTCTGCCGCCTGGCCATCGCTTTCTGGTGGTAAGTGGCCATTTTGGGAGCTGAATTTCGGCCTCCTAATCTTTATTGCTACTGAAAGTGCTGACTCCTCGTGTGATGTGGTTCCATGCACACACGCAACACTGTCTTGATCCCGTTTCCTTGTTCTCCATTGCAACATTACAACAATTTTCCCACATTACAACAGTGACTACACTCTAAGAGTACTTCATTGGCTATAAAGCACTTTGAGACGTCCGGTGGTCGTGAAAGACGCAATATAAATGCCTTCCTTCCTTTCCCTTCCTTCCTTTCCCTTCCCTTCCTTCCTTTTTTCCCTTCATTCCTTCCTTCCTTCCTTTCCCTTCCTCCCTTCTTTTCCCTTCCCTTTTCCCTTTTCCCCTCCTCCCTTTTCCCTTCCCCCTTCCTTCCCACTAGTTGAGCATTAGTAGGCTTTTTGGAAAGTGATCACTTGGTGACAAAAATGCATATTCCCAACAGGAAGTAACCAGGAAATGTGGCCATCCTCCCCAGCTCAGCGCAGAATCTAGAAAGCCGATGTTGTTAAGCTACTCAATTGATAAACTGCATTAAACCTTCAGGGACTTTCTAACTCACTACTTTGATGTTCCCACAATCTAAAATTGATCAGCTAGCTGCCTTGCAACATGTCATAAAAGATTTCATTTAAAAGAATCACGCGATTTATATGAAATGCCATAACTTGACAATCAAAAGTAATAGCTTTAGCACTTAATACTACAACGTGGACAAACTGCACTGAGTTGCTGAGCATTGCACTGTAGTTTTACCAGTTAGTATCAGCTATAATACTGTACACCTTGGAGATCTTCCACTTTCTATATTCAATTTAGGAAATAGACCTTGCCTTTTTAAGATACCCTTTCAGGTCAGTAGTATAATGTATACCGCTATGAGTTTTTTTAAGTAACTGTTTCACTGAAGCAATAAGGCATAATTTTTTGTCAGATCACCACAAACTGCATGTACACATTCACGTGCTAAACACATTGATACCTTTCACGAGATTGTGAAGTTATTATTTTCTGACTTTCTCCTGCCCTCCTGCAAAGGACACTCGGGTAGCATTCCCAACATGCAGGAGCATCCCTGTTGTGAGCTCCATCGTGGCTTCGCCAGGTTCCCTGCTCAGAATATGAATCAAGCTCTTCCGGATTTGTGTTCTTTGCAAAGCTATACAGCTCTTGCGCATAACGCACGAGGACTTCATTGCACATGTATGATGTACTCCAAGGAGGACATGTGATACTCAGCCCTCCCTTTTCCAAGTTTTGGGTGGAGGTCAGGGTATAGTCCACCTGTTGAAGAGTAAGTGCATTCTCACATGTTATAAAGGGAGTTCTTCAGGGGAAGCAGCCACCTTGTATCTTATTGCAGCAGTTTTATATGAAGCAGTGGATATTAACGCTTGAACAGCATCAAACAAGTTGTGTCCGGGAGATTGGTTGATCGAGTATCCAAACTGCACACACTGCATTCTTGCACCGACTGCATTTGCTGGTCCCAGCACATCTACCTGTCATGCACCAAGGGGAACGGCCTCTGCAGGCTCTAAATTAGCACAGAAGCAGTTGGATAGCTGCACCATCTGCTTCAACTTCACCTGAAGACAACCTGCATCAAGCCGAGAGGGTTTGAGATCTTCTCACTCAGCTTTTATTGCCTTCAGCTCCTTCTTGGCTAGCACAGGGGGCATCTTCAAAATCAGCTAATCTGCTGTCCACAGATGTATCAAACAGTTGACTGATGCATTGTTCAGCAGAGTCAGCACTTTCAGCACCGTTCCCATTGTAATGTATTTGCTTCATGGCTTCTTTGCTTAAGCATTCATAGCAACATATTGCTATTAAGAACAAGTTGCTTTATTAGAAAAGGTTTAACAATCACACTACACATTATTAGTTCATCAACCAGAGTCACAACCACCTTGCCTCATCATGGATCCCCCGAACCCAACTGACTGGAGTTTTATGAAGTCTTATGAACATCACATGACTGGCTAAGCCACTCACAATTCAACAGCTCTACAACTATTTTAAGCAGAGCATAAAATCAAGTGCCTCCTTTTGGCAAGGGCACTAGAACCCACAAATTAACAAATAAAACTTTAACAGAAACTTAAAACAGCCAAATAAAAATTTGGTTACCAGGGGTGATGATGCACTCCAGCCCCTCCGGTACCCATCTCTCGCAGAAGGCTGCGAGCGTACCTCAACAGCTCGATAACCCTGTGAGCATACTCACAGGTGCATACATTACACCCATAAATACATAGCAGTTAGGACAAGGAAATCGGTCTTTCGGCCCAATCAGTCCATATTGGCATTTACCCTCCATGTCAGCAAATAGTTCTAATCACATTTATCCACCCTGTTCCCATATCCCTTCAATTCCATTTTCCTTTATCCACCTATCCAATCTGATTTTGAATGTTGACACAATTCCTGCCTCAGCCACTAAGACCAGCAGTAGCATGATGCAATTGTCCAATCACCTTGCTGGATTCCCTGACGTCCAGGAGCTCACTGGCACCCATGTGGTCATCCATGCCCCGAGATACAATGCTGTGCTCGACACAAACTAAAATGAGTTCCGCTCCATCAATGAGGAAATCCGGATTATTCCGGACAGTGCTCATTTCCCAGGTAGCTGTCGCAATGCTTTCATTCTAAGAAAGTCATCCCTGGCACTTTTTATTTCAGGTCAAAGCTTGAAAGGATGGCTCCTCGGAGACCCAGGCCATCTCCTCCATCCCTGGCTGAATACACCCATAAGGTATATGGAGAGATGCAAAGGGCAGTGATTCACTGGCTGCTGCTGTGACAGATGGCTGGTCCTGAGCTTTCCGGCATATCTCTCGTTTGCACATGGTGGGTGGACAGGCCTTGAGAGACAGCGGGCCTTATCTGTGCCTACTCCCTCAGGCCCGCTTGGACACTCGCTGAACATGACTACCGATCTGTGTGGAAGGAGGCCTGAGAGAGGCAATTGGTCTCTGAAACCCTGCCATGACTAGCAAAAAGTATCATAACAGTTTAGCCCATATATACAGGTGTTGGCCATGCAACTCCGCATCACATTCCCAAGCATGATGAAAGGGCCTGTTTTATATTGGTGACTGGGTCGGCAGGCGACCTTCCCTAAAGGACATGGCTGAACCAGTTGGGCTTTTACGATAATCCAACATCTTCATGGACACTTTTACTGATATCAGCTTTTTATTCCCAGATTTATTTTAAAACTGAATTTAAATTCTCAAATTTCCATGGAACTTGAACTCACATTATTCTTCCAGGCCTGTGGATTACTTGTCCAGTAACATAACCATTACATTACCGTACTCTCATGTTTGATGTAGTGGCCATGTTATCACATTATGCAGCAACTCCCTTAACTGGATGAATTTTTAATTTGCCATATAAATCTTTGATAATGACCGCTGCAGCAATTCAAAGCACTGCAGCTGACCAGAGCCTCATGCCTCCCAAGGTGCAAGCTCCCAGAAGCAGCCCTATGTGTAGGCAGCAGATCACAATGAATAAGCAATAAGACCTGAACCCATAAATTGAAGGGGGAACAGCCACGTGCAATGCATGTAGCAAATGTCCCTCTGTGAACCTTTCCCACCCTAGTTCCCACATCGTGGAGATGGCAGTACTGGAATTTTTGTCCAATAATTTAAATGGATTGGTTCAAAGGAGTTGGCTACACACTAACTGAAGGGTATACATTTTGGGGTAATTTAGTAACCTGGTGGGGAATAACAAATCCCTCTTTAATTGTCAGCTGTTTGCTCAGTGGGTAGCACACTCTCCCCTGGGTCAGAAGGTTGTGGGTTCAAGTCCCACTCCAGGAACTTGAGCACACAAATCCAGGCTGATACTCCAGTGCAGTACTGAGGGAGAGAAACTGTTACTGGATGCCAATCTGCTTTGTGTTACATCCAGAGTGAGAAGCTCGGTTTCTCCAAAGTCATAATGGTTCCTTTGTGTCAGCTGTGGCTCAGTGGGCAGCACACTTGCCTCTGAGTCTGAAGGTTGCGAGCACATATAACTCCAGGCTGACACTCCAGTGCAGTGCTAAGGGAGTGCTGCACTGTCGAAGGTGCCGTTTTTTGGATGAGACATTAAACCGAGGCCCCGTCTGCTCTCTTGGGTGGATGTAAAAGATCCTGTGGCACTATTTCGAAGAAGAGCAGGGGAGTTATCCCCGGTGTCCTGGCCAATATTTATCCCTCAATTAACATAACAAAAAACAGATTATCTGGTCATTATCACATTGCTGTTTGTGGGAGCTTGCTGTGTTCATGTTGGCTGCTGCGTTTACCACATTACAACAGTGACCACACTTCAAAAAGTATTTCATTGGCTATAAAGCGCTTTGAGACGTCAGGTGGTTGTGAAAGGCGCTATATAAATGCAAGTCTTTCTTTTCTTTTTTAATTAAATTGACACTATAAACATTCCCAGTAATCTCGCTTCAAGTTTCTACACAGGACACAATATACATGCTGTTTTTAAAGTTGATGAAATGAAGTAGTGATGAGTCTATATAGCGTCCTTCACATCCTCTGGGTGTCCCACAGAATTTCACAGCCAATCGGCTTCATTTTAAATGCTGACTTTCGGGAGGTCTGAACCTTCTTCTGTGTTCACGAACGGCCACTGATAGAAAGCAAGAGCTGAATGGTGCACGTCTGTCAGCTGTAACATGGGTGTTAGAAGTGGCTGAACGGATTGCTGCCTGATTGACTGCTGACATTGAGCTCTTGAGTGAACAGAGTGCGGCACTCCCTGAAACTGTAATCAGAGATGGGACGTTTCTTGTCTCGAGGTAACCTCACCTCAGCGGAAACGATGGATCAAAAGCATCAAAGGGCATTTGGGTTAATTGGTGATGGTGTGCTGCTGTTGGGGAAGCAGTCTTGCAGTACTCTGACAGCACTTCATATTGTTGTATAGTAATGCCTGCCGGAATGGGAAACTTTAGTGACTGCAGGCTCCCTCCTCCCCACACTCTCCTCCCCACCCCACCCCCCCCCCCCCCACTCCCCCACACCCTTGGGTGCCTGCCTGTATAAAAGAAAGGTGGTGCTTTTAGTGGAAGCAGTAGCTACAATTTATAGAATATAGAAACATAGAAATTTACAGCGCAGAAGGAGGCCATTTCGGCCCATCGTGTCCACGCCGGCCGACAAAGAGCCGCACGGCCCTTGGTCAGCAGCCCTAAAGGTTACATATAAACCTAAGAACAATGACGGAAAGGCAAAGAGCACCCAGCCCAACCCAGTTAGCCTCACACAACTGCCACACTCCTTATACTGAATATTCTACACTCCACCCCAATCAAAGCCATGTCCTCTCCTGAGAGATGCAAACACCAGATTAAAAACCCAAGCCAATTTAGGGAGAAAAAATCTGGGAAAATTCCTCTCCGACCCATCCAGGCGATCGAAACTAGTCCAGATCATCACCCTGGCCTTATTCTATTCCCTGCAGTACTTACCATTATATCTGTGCCGTCCGACAAAAGGTCATCCAGTCTAATCCCAATTACCAGCTCTAGGTCAGTAACCCTGCAGGTTACTGCACTTTAAGTGCCCATCCAACCATCTCTTAAAAGTGGTGAGGATTTCTGCATCCAACACTCTTCCAGGCAGCGAGTTCCAGACCCCACAACCCTCTGCGTAAAGAAGCCCCCCCTCAAATTTCCTCTAAACCTTCCACCAACCACCTTAAAACTATGCCCCCTCATAATAGACCCCTCCACCAATGGAAATAGACCCTTACTATCCACTATGTCCAGGCCCCTCAATATTTTGTACACCTCGATGAGGTCTCCTCTCAACCTCCTCTGTTCCAATGAGAACAAACCCAGCCTATCCAATCTGTCCTCATAACTAAGATTCTCCATTCCAGGCAGCATCCTAGAGAATCTCCTCTGCACCCTCTCTAGTGCAATCACGTCCTTCCTATAATACAGTGACCAGAACTGCACGCAGTACTCCAGCTGTGGCCTAACCAAAGTTTTATACAATTTAAGCATAACCTCCCTGCTCTTATATTCTATGCCTCGGCCAATAAAGGCAAGCATTCCGTATGCCGCCTTATCCACCTTATCCACCTGGCCTGCTACTTTCAGGGATCTGTGGACAAGCACTCCAATGTCCTTTTGTTCATCTACACTATTAAGTGGCCTACTGCTTAATGTGTATACCCTGAGCAATATTTATCCTTCAACCAACATCACTAAAACAGATTATCTGGTCATTATCATGTTGCTGATTGTGGGAGCTTGCTGTGCTCAAATTGGCTGCCGTGCTTACTACATTACAACAGTGACTACACTTCAAAAGTACCTCATTGGCTGTAAAGCGCTTTGGGACATTCACTGGTCATGAAAGGCGCTATATAAATGCAAGACTTTCTTACCGTTTCCGCGATTGGACAGTGAGATCGAAGATGGTGTTCAGGGGCGATATGCTTCTCATTGGCAAAATGGAAGACCGTTGTGATCGCATCTAATTGTTGAGAAGATCGAGGAGCCTGCCATGTCATGTGTTTTTAGCTCTGTTTCAAGCTCTTGTGCTCAGCACAGTGCAGTGGTACCTCGGAAGATTGTGGCCCACTGGTTTGGGGTGTGTTTGACAAATTCCTTTCCTCCCCATTCCCAGTCATATGCAGAATTAATTGGCAACTTGTGACATTAGCTGCTCTTCAAGCCTTTGTCTTCATCTTACTTCGCTTTTCACGGTAGAAGAAAATCTCAGCAGGCTGCAGGAAGACATGTCTAGTTTGGCAGTTTTTATTTTCCATTTTGTTTATATGCAAGTGGCTCCGAATTCAATTTGCATTTTTGAAAAATGAGTTTGGGCCTCTTCCAAGTCGATAGCTTCCGCAATAGATAGTTAGCTGGCAGTTATGTTTAATATGCAGTGGAATTGAATTAAAAGATTCCTTTTTTGGGGGGGGGGGAAACAAGGACCCCTTTCTCCCAGCAATATTTCATGCTGCCGGCGGTTGTTTTAAAGGCACTTTCATCTTCACTCCATCCAGAGAACAACATCCGTTCACTGCTCTGCTGTTATCCTGTCCGACTGGGAATCACTCTCGGTAAGTGTGCTGGGCTCTGCTTTAACATAGGAACTCACGGCAAGAAGCAGTACTCCCATATTGACATAACCCGAGATCAGTTCCCTTATTCTGAAGGCATGATCTATGGTCCCATTGGGATAAGGGGGCTAGGCTTGCTTCCCCTTCACGAGGATGGGCTGATGGAGGGAAATGCTGCCCGAGGTGGGCTTCACTTTGATAGTTGAAAGCTTTAAGTGTTTTATGCGTTCTTGGGATGTGGCCAACGCTGGCAAGGTCACCCTTTATTGCCCTTTCCTAGTTGTCCCAAGTGTCAAGCACTTTGTGTGGGACTGGAGTCACATGAAAGCCAGACTAAGGTGGCACCTTTCCCTAAAGGGCATTAGTGAACCAGTCGACCTTGTTTCATCAATCCGACAGCTTTGATGTGGTCCCTGGTGTTGGCCCACACGTTACCAGATTCAATCTCCCAACTTGCCATGGTGTGATTTGAACTCACAGGAGTGGAAATTGCCATATGTCTGTTTTGGAGCCTGAAATGCATGGTGAGCTAGGGTTGCCAAATGTGGTTGGCCATAATCCTGGAGGTGTCCTCACATGTTAGAATATGGAACTTTGTACCACATTGATTCGTTGTGGCAAATAGCATAGCTGCTTTTATGTTTTTTGAGCCTTTTGTATGAGGTAACACAGAGGGTGGATGAGGGCAGTGCAGTGGATGTTGTGTATATGGACTATCAAAAGGTGGTTGATAAAGTACCACATATTAGGTTTGTTAGAAAATTGAAGCCCATGTGATAAAGGGGGCAGTCGCAGCATGGATACAAAATTGATTGATAGAAAACAGAGTTGCAGTGAATGACTATTTTGGGGACAATGGCATTCCCCAAGGTTCAGTACTCGGAGCACTGCTGTTTTTGGTGTCCATTAATGGGGTACAGGGCACAATTTTGAAATTTGCAGATGACTCAAAACTCGGAAATGTAGTAAACAATGAGGAAGATAGTAATAGTCTTCAATAGGCCATAGGCCAGCTGGAGTATAGTTTGGTGCAACTGGAGTATTGTGTCCAATTCTGGGCACCACATTTTTGGAAGTTTGGGAGGGCTTTGGAGAGGGTAGAGATTTACTAGAATGGTTCCAGAGACGAGGGATTACAGTTACGTGGACAGACTGGAGAAGCTAGGGTTGTTCTCCTTAGAGCAGAGAAGAGTGGACAGATACATGGCAGATGAAATTCAACACGGAAAAGTATGATGTGTTACATTTTGGTAGGAAGAATGAGAGACAATACAAGCTAAATGGTACCATTTTGAAGGGGGTGCAAGAACAGTGTGTTTGTGCACAAATCTTTGAAGATGGCAGGATAGGTTAACAAAGCAGTTAATAAAGCTTATGGGATCCTGGGCTTTATAAATAGAGGCATACAGTACAAAAGCCTGGAAGTTATGCTAAACCTTTATACAACACTAGTTCAGCCCCAGCTGGAGTATAGTTTGGTGCAACTGGAGTATTGTGTTCAATTCTGGGCACCACATTTTTGGAAGTTTGTGAAGGCTTTGGAGAGGGTAGAGAAGAGATTTACTAGAATGGTTCAGAGATGAGGGATTACGGTTACGTGGGGAGACTGGAGAAGCTAGGGTTGTTCTCCTTAGAGCAGAGAAGGCTAAGAGGAGATTTAGTAGAGGAGTTTAAAATCATGAAGGATTTAGATAAGGTAAATAAAGAGTCGATTACCAGAGGGCACAGATTTAAGGTGATTGATAAAAGAACCAGAGGTGACATGAGGAAAAACTTTTTATGCAACGAGTGGTTAGGATTTTGATAGAGTGCTGGCTAAAGATTCAGTAATTAACCTTCCGTCTTTCGGATGAGACGTTAAACCGAGTCTGCCCTCCCAGGTGGACGTAAAAGATCCCATGGCACTATTTCGAAGAAGAGCAGGGAGTTATCCCCGGTGTCCTAGCCAATATTTATCCCTCAATCAACATAACAAAAACAGATTATCTGGTCATTATCACATTGCTGTTTGGGGAGCTTGCTGTGCGCAAGTTGGCTGCCACATTTTCTACATTACAACAGTGACTACATTCCAAAAGTACTTCATTGGCTGTAAAGTGCTTTGAGATGTCCGGTGGTCGTGAAAGGCACTATATAAATGCAAGTCTTTCTTTCTTTGAAAAGGGAATTGGATAAATACTTGAAGAAAAAATTGCCGGGATTTGGGAAAAGAGTGGGGGTGTGGGACTGACTGGATTGCTCATTGAAAGTGCTGGCACAGACTCGATGGACGGATGGCCTCATCTGTGTTTTACTGTTCTATGATGAAGGGGAAGCTGGATAAATACATGTGCAGGTAGTGCTGATGGAGTTGGATGAAGTGAGGTTGGCGGGGGCTCGTGTGGAACATAAACACCAGCATCGACCTGTTGGGCCGTAAAGCCTGTTTCTATGCTGTAAATTCGATGCAACATGACCTCCCACCTCCAACTGTCCCGCCCCACACTCCCCCGCCATTGGTTGCCCGACATGTCCATCCGCACCGCGCGTCGCTTTCCCAATTGGAAAGCGAACAGAATCATCATTACCTGATTGGATGACTCTTAACTGTCAGTCCCATGTCCAATATTTTTATACCTAGTAAACCAAAAGGCTCCAAGTAAAGTTTTTCAAAAAAATGCTTTTATTGTCTCTACGCTTATTCTCCTGGGCCCGCTCCCAGCAGTGTCCGGGAGATTGGTCATTAACTGGAGGGTTGGCAGTCCTCGTGTCAACTGGGAGCCCCGCGGCTGGCCTGAAATTGGGCCTCGGGCCTCATTAACATTATGTGGGTGAGCTGTCGGCATCGGTCACCCTCCCACAGGCAGCTCGTCCCTTTTAACAAGGTGAATTTCTGGCTGCTTGCCTCACAGACTGTGGAGTCAGAGAAACACGCCTGATCTCCTGATCCTCCTGGCCTCAGACTGTGGAGTCAGAGAAACACGCCTGATCTCCTGATCCTCCTGGCCTCAGACTGCGGAGTCAGAGGAGCATTCCTGATCTCCTGATCCTCCTGGCCTCAGACTGCGGAGTCAGAGGAACACTCCTGATTCATTTAGCATCACAGCCTCATTTTTTTAGTTGTTAAACTGACAACCCTTGAGGTGGAGTCCACAATGGTCACTGAAGAATCCAAAGTAGAACAGGCCTGATTTCACTCCTCGGTGCCCAGTTTGGCAGAGGAGGCCTAAAGCAGGCTCCTCATTCAGATGTAAAGGTTCTAAGGCCCATTTTAGGTGGTCGTTGAAGGCCTGAAAAATGGACCCAACATCGGGACAGAAGTTTTCAAAATTCCTTTGGGCTGAAATTAGCCCTGGTGCCCATTCTCCTCCTCATCCACTCTCTGGTGCGACACATTCCATGCTCCCCAACAGCCCTCTGCTTAAAGTAATCTCTCCCAGCCTCTCGGCTCACTCTCTTGGTGATGATTCTACATTGATGGCTCCTTATCATTGACGTCCCAACCAGAGGAAACGATTTTTCCCCATTTACCCATTGCAATTAAAAAAAATCTGTATTAAATCTCCTCTTGGCCTTCTCTACTCCAGTGGGAACAATCCCTGGATCTCGAGGTACTTCCACCTGAAGTAGGGCACTTGCTTTTATTTTGTCGCTGTTTTAACCTGTAAAATCTTGTCTCAAAAGCCGGAAATCTCAAACACAAGTGCTCTCTTGGATTAAACACTCTGCCCAAGTGAGGGCAGACCCCATTCAGACATGTGACACAGTGTTGGGGTGTAGATGTCCTGGTACAGCTAATGAACCCACACAACAACAGTCACTGCACCTCAAATTAACTAGTGGAGCAATTACTTAATGGCTGCGTCTATTTGTACTAACTGAAAGGCATTTATCTAATTGGCTGTCCATTTTCACATGACCTATTACTGATTGGTCCCCTTGGAGGATAAGCCACACCCTGAAGTTCCTCTGGAATGTGTAACCGGAACCGCCCAGCCCAAGTTACAAGTGAATTTCCAATTTGTAATTCGATCCATTTTGACTTCAGAAGACACAGAAGATAGATCTCCCCAAAAGCCACCAAGTTCCAGCCGTAGTCCCTTATCCCAGCGCAAGTGCTGCCTCCCACAGCCGGTCCCTTACCCAGCGCAAGACCTTACCCCCCACCGATAGATTGTTAACATGTTTATTGGGTATGAAGTGAATAGTGACAGTGTCGTGACTTCTGGATTTCCTCTATCCCAACGATGTCCCTTGTAACACACGCACTGAACTTGCACGCAACAGGGGGTTGGAAGAATGTGATCCGTCTTCTCAGAGTTTCCTCTCTCCCCTCCGATTCCTCCCCCCACACCTGTGTCTCTCTCTACACCCCCCCCCCAAACTCTCTCTCTCTCTCCCCCCAAGCTCTCTCTCTCTCTTCCCAAGCTCGCTGTCTCTCTCTCTTGCTCCCCCCCCCACCCCCCCCCCCCCGGTTTTCTCTCTCTCTCTTCCCCCCCAGGTTCGCTCGCTCTCTCTCTCGCCCCAAACTCCCTCTCTCTCTCTCCCCCCAGCCTCGCTCTCTCTCTCTCTCCCCCCAAATGCTCTCTCCTCACAAGCGCTCTCTCTCTCTCTCCCCTCAGGCTCACTCTCTCCCCAAGCTCGTTCTCTCTCTCTCTCTCTCTCTCTCTCTCTCTCTCTCCCTAAGCGCACGTGCTCTCTTTCCCCCAAGCTTTCTCTCTCTCCCCCTAAGCTCTCTCTCTCTCTCTTTTCCCCCCCCCCCCCCAAGCTTTCTCTCTCTCCCCCCTACCCTCCAAGCTCTCTTCCTGCTTCTCGCTCTTCCCCGGCGCTGTGGGGAGCTCGGGGCCCAGCGTTGTGGAGGGCTCGGGGGATGCGTTAAACTGCTCAGTGGAGGCAACGTGGTATTGGACGCATGCGCAGAAAAGGGTTAGTAGGAATTGTGCTGGCGGGGGGGGGGGAGGGGGCGGTGGCCGGAGTCGGTGATATTTGTCCTAACTCTCTCTTCTGTGCATGCGTTGGGAGACTTAGTACAAATAGTTAATTCCGTTACTTAATACAAGACACTGGGGGAGGAATTCTGTGTCACATACTCCTGTTGCATGCTGGGAGCGAACACCTTAAAACTGCTCACACCCACCAAACCTCAAATGAATGGTCAATCACCGGCTGGGCGTGCACTTTTATGCTCTGGGGGTGAGCATGGTGGAACTGTTGCCCCTATATAAATACAAAGCGTGTTGTTACTTTCAGTGAGGGTCTTTTACATTTATAATGGCTGTCAAAATTCTTCTTTAAAAGCAGGCATTTTTCCTGTTATTTTCTAATGTGTGCTGAGTAAAAGAGGCAATAAATTTACTACAGGGTGAAGCGATAAACTGTGAAACGGCAGCTGTGTGACATGCTTCATGCTATTTATTAATGGTGTTTTATATTTTTTATCCATATCCATTAGATGCATTTTCCCCACATAGTAACCGTCTTGACTGGGCCTCTTCCCAAAGGAGCTGGGTGATAAATGTTAGGAAAAAGCTGTGCTTGATTTGTAGCCCTGTTCAGGTGACACTTTAACCGTGAAAGTGCGATTGCACCAGGAACGCGTTTGGAGGAGTGGGCTGAATGTACGGACATCTCAACCCCCGCCTCCCCCACGTTCTGTTCACTGCTTCCTTTTTAGAGTTTTATGGTTTTGGCAGTCAGACTTGTGCTGGAGTTACCAGCACACTGCCCCCTCCGCAGGGCCGGATCAAGGCTGTGAGGGGCCTAAGTCTAATAGGAGGGAAGAGCCTATTGCCACGCTCCTCCATCCCTTGCCACGCTCCTCCATCCCTTGCCATGCTTCTCCCCCACCGATCACCTCCCCAGTGCCCCCTTCCCACGCTCCTCCATCCCCCCCTGGTACCTAAACACAGACTGGGGGAAAAACGTCCTGCTGAGCCATTGCGCATGCGTGCATGCTCCAATGCGCCTGCGCAATGCTGCCGGCCCTCAGAAGAACGCTGATCCCTAGCCCCGCCCCCCCACTGGCTGCGATCGGCTTGCTCCACCCCAGGGAGACGCCGCTGCACCACGCCACGCTCCAGGACGACCGGAGAATTCCCTGTTAAAATTTCAGCGCACTTTTTTTCCCAGACCGGTTACTTAAAACACGGAGGTGCGCCGTTTTCAGCAGCATCGGAATCTTGGGCCCTATATATGTACTGCCACACATTTATGAATAGTCTAACAGTCAAAAATGTGTTGTCATTCTGATGACGTTATGAGGACAAATGCTGACAAGTTGATAAAACGAGGGGATGGCAAAGCCTAATCCTTACATCGTTACATGACCTGCAACATTTAACATTTAGGAAGCCAGGCTAGAAAGTATTTTAATGCATTAGTTTTTTCCAAAGAAAACAGTATTGAGATGACTATCTTGACTCAAAAACTACTTGACATGAGAACACAGGTCAGAATAGCATAAGAATATAGGAAAAAGAGAGCAGCTAAGGGTCACAAGGGCTTATCGAAGCTGCCCTTCCCAAAAAACAAATACATAATTCCAATAGTGTCTTTCAGATTTAATTTGGAATATTCCTGTTTTACCCCTAGTAGTTTCGAGTAGGATATCTTGGGGTAACTATGAGGGATATCGAGGCATATCTATGGGGATATCTAGGGGTATCTATGAGGGATATTTCAGGGTATCTATGGGGTATATCTAGGAGTATCTATGAGGGATAACTCGGGGGAACTATGAGGGATATCTCGGGGTATCAATGAGGGATATCTCGGGGTATCAGTGAGGGATATCTCGGGGTATCAATGAGGGATATCTCGGGGTAAGTATGGGGGATATCTCGGGGTATCTATGGGGGATATCTCGGGGTATCTATGGGGGATATCTAGGGGTATCTATGAGGGATATCTAGGGGTATCTATGAGGGATATCTAGGGGTATCTATGGGGGATATCTAGGGGTATCTGTGAGGGATATCTAGGGGTATCTGTGAGGACATAGGTACTCTATTAAATGCATTTGACATTTGACTAACATCTACATTTCCACTTTCAAAAGATAAATGAAAATTCTTCATCCTTTCGTAAGCATTCACAATTATCAAACCTGATATTTATGCATTTATCCAGTGAGCAGTGTACATAACTCTCCGGGTGAATTTTTTTGGGATATTTATACATGTTTCTAGATTGTCACAGAATTGTATACACATTTTGAGCCATAAGGATGCAATATTTTGCACCTCTGAAGATATAATTATGCAGTTATATATGATATTGCTTAACCAACCTTGTTAAAAAAATTAATATTATTGATATAAAAATTAGGGCCTAAAAAATGAGGGCCTAAGGCTACAGCCTTATTAGCCTATGAGTTAATCTGGCCCTGCCTCTCCATCTCCATCTCCCCCTCCTCCCCCTCCCCATTCTCCCCCACCCCATCCCCATTCTCTCCCACCCCATTCTCCCCCACCATATCCCCATTCTCTCCCTCCCCCTCCTCTCCCTCCCCCCTCCTCATTCTCTCCCTCCCCCCTCCTCATTCTCTCCCTCCCCCCTCCTCATTCTCTCCCTCCCCCCTCCTCATTCTCTCCCTCCCCCTCCTCATTCTCTCCCTCCCCCTCCCCCTCCTCATTCCCCCCCACCCCATCCCCATTCTCTCCCTCCCCCTCCTCATTCTCTCCCTCCCCCTCCTCATTCTCTCCCTCCCCCTCATCATTCTCTCCCTCCCCCTCATCATTCTCTCCCTCCCCCTCATCATTCTTTCCCTCCCCCCTCATCATTCTCTCCCTCCCCCCTCCTCATTCTCTCCCTCCCCCCTCCTCATTCTCTCCCTCCCCCTCATCATTCTCTCCCTCCCCATCATCATTCTCCCCCTCCCCTCTCCTCATTCTCCCCTCTCCTCATTCTCCCCTCTCCTCATTCTCCCCCTCCCCCTCCCCATCAGATTGCAGGGTCCATCCCATGTTACCGTTTAATTAAGTGCCCAGGCTTGTTGCACGGTGCGGAAATTCAGTTTTGGTGTAAACAGCGGTGGTACTGCAGTGCCCATCTCTCCTTCACCCGTTGTCCTTGGTGAACTTGCGGCTCGTTCTGTCTCCGCTCATGCCCTTTTTTGGCTGTGGGATGTTAAACTGAGCGGGGATACCAAGCTGCCCCCTCCTGGTTTTCTTACTCGCCGACTTGGGATTGGGAAGATGGAGTTATCCAAACTCGTGTCTAAAGGTCGCACAGCAACAGGTACCATCCTAGACGCTGCAAGGCCCTCCTGCAGTGAAGCATTGTGAAAACAGTGCGTCCTGTCTGTTGTGAAAACCTCGCATTGACCGAGATACCTCGGGTAGAAAATCTTGCTGTTGAAGAAAGTGATAATGGGCCTGGTGAGGAGGGATGTGATCTGATATTGTACCAAGCCACACAGACCAGAAGGTCTTGGCTTGAATATTTTGTATGGAGGGACTTGATCCCATCCCGGGCAGTAGTTGAAGCTTTCGTATCCCTGGGATAGAAAAAGAGGAAAATCAGCTGTGGGCTCCCTCTCCTAATTGCCAACCAGTGATTACTGTTGGCGCCTGGGCCTCCTCGATGACGGCTGGACCTCTCCTTCCCCACAGGTGACCTCCTCCTCAACAGTGACCGGGCCTCCTCTTCTACAACGGTGGATGGCCTCCCCTCCTCCTTCAGGGATGACTGGAACTCTCCTTCCCCACTGGTAACTTGACCTCTTCTCCTCCTCCAGCACGTGGTGAATACCATGGCTGTGACCTCCCCTGACCCCGCACTCTGAACCCCGGTGGGCCACTGACCCTCCCAATGCCTGCCCCCAACCAAGCCTCGGACCACCTATCATCAAGGGCGCTACCCAGTGCCGAGCTTGCGGCCAACATCTCGCCGTAGGCAACTAGGCTCATACAGCCTGGTCTCCAGTTGTCTTGGAACCCCTTGCCACTGGACCTTGCTCAGCTAAGCCCGTGTGGTAGCCAGTGTGCAACGACCACCCCACGTTAAAAGAACTCACGCACAGGCATCTTCCACTCCTTTAACTGTCACACAATGCGTGTGCTGGGTGGTCGGGCGATTACAAGGTCAGGTTGAGCTGTGATGCCCTTCATGGTGGATTAGCCTGCGGCACTCACTCTCTCAGCTCACACACAATGAACAGTCACTTGAGTGAGGTGCCAGAGGGTTTCTAGTGCCCAACAGCAAGAATCAAGAAAAATTGTCAGGCAGGGGAAAATAATACCAACGAAGACACATGTGGCGGGAAATCTGTGCTATTTGAGAACGGGATGACGGTGCAGCTGTTATCCTTCATTCATCAGCAGAAGCCCAAACCCACCACGCAGAAACTGCTGACTCCGGCACTGCAGGAAGCTGAGCGCACCTTTCAAAATTTGCAAACTTCTTATTCACATGTACTGGACTCAGGCTTGAATGCTCGGAGACCAGCAGTGAGAGAGGCTGTTGTGTTGTGTGCCTCTCACTTTTGCAGCATTGCTTAAAAGCGAAGAAAGAGCGAGCTGCATTTAAAAAGCACCTTTCACAATCACCCGGCATCCCAAAGTGCTTCACAGCCAGCCAGGTACTTTTTGGAGTGTAGTGACTGTTGTAATGTGGGAAATGCGACAGCCAAATTGGGCACAGCAATCTCCCACAAACAGCAGTGTGACAATGACCAGATAATCTGTTTTTGTTATGTTGATTGAAAGATAAATATTAGCCAGAACACCAGGGGATAACTCCCATACTATTTTTTGAAATAGTGCCATGGGTTCTTTTACATTCACTTGAGAGGGCAGACAGGGCCTTGGTTTAATATCTCATCTGCAATGCACTGGAGTGTTAGCCTAGATTTCTATACTAAGGTCCCTGGAGTGGGACTTGAACCCACAACCTTCTGACTTGGAGGCGAGTGTGCTACCCACTGAGCCACAGCTGACACTGTAAAAGTGACCTACAGCGGATCAGGAGCACTGAAAGCCCTTTTTAGGGACATCATAAACAGCACGAAGATGGAGCATGGCAGCTGAGAATATCGAGGCTTGAGTACTTGAAGGGGAATTGGATGTTGCAGCTCTGCTTGTCCGAAGCTGCTGGCACAAAAATGACCACCAAATTTGGTGACATAGCATTGCCAACCCTGTAGGATTGTCCCGAAGTTGCCAGGAATTGAAGATTTATCTCCAGGACCCTGCTACAAGCAACCCAGGAAATAAACCGTAGGGACATTCAAAAAAAGTTTCTATTTGAAATGAATTTTTTCATTTATCAGGAGATGGAGAGAAAGGCTGTTTGGGAGGGCGGGGCAGGGCGGGTGGAGTCCATGTGATGAAACCTCCAGGAATAGGTCTATCCAGAGTTGATGGCTCTATGACCTGGTAACAGTCAATGGACTGCAAAAGTCCGACATATGAAGCATTGGAGACATTTTAACAATGTGATAAAACGTCACAACTTGATTTTGCTTGTTTGTAATTACCAGCTGAGTGACTTTTATTTGAAAACACTAGTGATTACTGCTCTGTCAATATTGGTGTAACTTTATAGCTAGAGTTACATAGAGGGAGTTCCCCGACGCGCTCCCGCTGACCTGGGAATGTACAATGGACAGCTTTTGTATAATCTGCTGAAATGACCGATTGACACAGACACAGCAATTACAAGACAGAAAGAGGCCATTCAGCCCAACCAGTCTGTGTTGGTGTTTATCCTCCACATAGAATCATAGAATGATACAGCATAGAAGGACGCCATTCGGCCCTTCTTGCCTGTGCTGTGTATTTGGTAGAGCTATCCAATTAATCACCAATAACCTGCTCACCGATGCTCAGTGCGGATTCTGCCAGGACCACTCCATTCCTGACCTCATTACAGCCTTTGTCCAATTGACAAAAGAGCTGAATTCCAGACATGAGGTGAGAGTGACTGCCCTTGATATCAGGCAGCATTTGACCAAGTGTGACATCAAGGAGACCTAGTAAACTGAAATCAATGGGAATCAGGGGGGAAAACTCTCCATTGGCTGGAGTCATAGCTTGCACAAAGGAAGACGGTTGTTGGATGCCAATCATCACAGCCCTAGGACATCGCTGCAGGAGTTCCTCAGGGCAGTGTCCTCGGCCCAA
Organism: Pristiophorus japonicus; assembly: GCF_044704955.1. Lineage (NCBI taxonomy): Eukaryota > Metazoa > Chordata > Chondrichthyes > Pristiophoridae > Pristiophorus > Pristiophorus japonicus. The sequence goes on along the minus strand of NC_091991.1, from coordinate 81,990,460 downwards.
CCATCTTCAGCTGCTTCATCAGTGACCTTCCCTCCATCATAAGGTCAGAAGTGGGGATGTTCGCTGATGATTGCACAGTGTTCAGTTCCATTTGCAACGCCTCAGAAAATGGAGCAGTCCATGCCTGCATGCAGCAAGACCTGGACAATATTTAGGCTTGGGTTGATAAGTGGTAAGTAACATTTGCGCCACAAAAGTGCCAGACAATGACTATCTCCAACTTGAGAGAGTCTAACCACCGTCCCTTGATATTCAATGGCAATACCATCGTCAAATCACCCACCAACATCTTGGGGGTCACCACTGACCAGAAACTTAACTGGACCAACCCATAAATACTGTGGCTACAAGCGCAGGCCAAAGGCTGGGTATTCTGTGGCAAGTGTCTCACCACCTGATTCCTCAAAGCCTTTCCACCATCTACAAGGCACAAGTGATGAGTGCCGCTCCAACAACACTCAAGAAGCTCGACATCATCCAGGACAAAGCAGCCCGCTTGTTTGGCATCCCATCCACCACCTTAAACATTCACTCCCTCCACCACCAGCGCACCATGGCTGCAGTGTGTACCATCTACAAGATGCACTGCAGCAACTCACCACGGCTTCTTCAACAGCACCTCCCAAACAAGCAACCTTTACCACTTGGAAGGACGAGGGCAGCAGGCACCTAGTAACACCATCACCTGCACGTTCCCTCCAAATTGCCCACTATCCTGACTTGGAAGTATATGGCCCTTCCTTCATCGTCGCTGGGTCAAAATCCTGGAACTCCCTCTCTAACAGCACTGTGGGAGTATCTTCACCACACGGACTGCAGCAGTTCAAGAAGGCGGCTCACCACCATCTTCTCGGGGGCAATTAGGAATGGGCAATAAATGTTGACCTTGCCAGAGACACCCACATCCTATGAATACATCTTAAAAAATCTCAGTCCCCTGCTCTTTTCCCATAGCCCTGTTAACTATTTTCTTTCAAGTATTTATCCAATTCTCTCTCGAAAGTTACTATTGAATCTTCTTCCACCACCGTTTCAGACAGTGCATCCCAGATCATAATAACTTGCTGTGTTGTTTTTTAAAGTTTCCTCATGTTGCCTCTGGTTCTTTTGCCAATCACCTTAAATCTGTGTCCTCTGGTTACTGACCCTTCTTTCTGCCACTGGAAACGGTTTCTCATTTACTCTATCAAAACCACTCATGATTTTGAACATGCCCAGTAGTTATGGTAAGCACATCTGAAGTCTTTGAGTTTACCAGCTTAATTTAGTAACCAACTCTGCAGCCAACAGTAGAATGAGTAGTGGTGCGTGATTGCAATTCTACAGCCCACAAGGAAAACGCGGGAAGGGTTGACTTCAATTCGTAATCAAGAATTATAAGCAATTTATATAACTTGTAACGCAGTGTGCACGTTGGTTGGTAACTCTTAAATCTCCCTCAGTTCATGTTCCAACTCAGTGTATTAACGATGTCCAGTGTGCCTCCACCAAACCAATTTGATTTAAGCCACGAGTTATTTGAGGATCATTTTCTTGTATTTATACTGTGAGATAAATCAAGCATTGCCTGCAGTATAATTAAATAAAAAAACAAATCCAGAGCCTGACTGATTTGACGTTGGATATCGAAGGTTTTGGAGACCGTGATGTCGAACAAGTTGTGTAGTGATTAACCTGCCTATCCGTGTGGCAAGCAGCTGGGATTTGGAGCAGCACCTGGGTTGGGAATGGGATTTTCAATTAAAACCCAAATCAGGAGTTTTGCTTCTGGCTGTGGCTTTTCTCAGTCGGACAGTATTGGAACGTCCCACTGTTCAGCAACACTCAAATTATTAAGCCTTTGAGACTAAGCTGGACTCTTGACTACATCTGGAAACTCGGACAGATGAGTGTTCTAGGAGGGAGCGAGGAGGAACTTGGTGGAAGTTTACTGAATTGCTGATACTTGCTCTGAGAGTGCATCCCCCAAAATATTGAGGCCAGAAGTAGTCCCCTATTGAGGTCAACTAACGAAACACAGAACGGAGCATTTAGTCAATGAGCTATCCGGGGAGCAGTGGCAGTGATGAAGTTGTGTTCATCGTGGACTGTGGGTTTCAGCAATGGCAGAGGCTGTCACAATGTAAACGGATAATCATCTTTACATTAAAGTGTCTTTTTCCTGGAGGAAGTGCAGTACTCGCTCAATTCTCGCCAGCCTACTGACCATAGCTTCTCACCAAACCTGGTACAACAGTTAGGGCTCCATTTTCCCCAAAGCTGCTTTTTTTGGGCCGTTTTTGTGGGGCCCAAGTACGACAATAAAAAATATCATCCAAGTTTCCCTTGCTATTGAGGGAGTGCAGCGAAGGTTCACCAGACTGATTCCCGGGATGGCGGGACTGACCTATCAAGAAAGACTGGATCAACTGGGCTTGTATTCACTGGAGTTCAGAAGAATGAGAGGGGACCTCATAGAAACGTTTAGAATTCTGACGGGGTTAGACAGGTTAGATGCAGGAAGAATGTTCCCAATGTTGGGGAAGTCCAGAACCAGGGGACACAGTCTAAGGATAAGGGGTAAGCCAGTTAGGACCGAGATGAGGAGGAATTTCTTCACCCAGAGAGTGGTGAACCTGTGGAATTCTCTACCACAGAAAGTTGTAGAGGCCAATTCACTAAATATATTCAAAAAGGAGTTAGATGAAGTCCTTACTACTAGGGGGATCAAGGGGTATGGTGAGAAAGCAGGGGTACTGAAGTTGAATGTTCAGCCATGAACTCATTGAATGGCGGTGCAGGCTAGAAGGGCCGAATGGCCTACTCCTGCACCTATTTTCTATGTTTCTATCCCCAATCTGTGCTGAGCTGATACTCTGCCGGGGAAATAGTTGTGGTGCTACAATTGATGTCACCACCTCTAGTCTAAGGAAAGGAGAAAACAACCAGGGTTCCCACTCCTGGTCACCGTCCATTGAAGATGCTTGCCGTCTGGGCCCACTCAAAGAATGGCCCATTGGATGAGGAACAGGAGGACTGCTGGCTCCCTCTTGACCAGTACCTCAATGATCCTCTTCAGGAGGGAAAAATTGATTGCAAAAGAAAAATTTATATACGTAAGAAATAGGAGCAGGAGTAGGCCATTTGGCCCCTCGAGCCTACTCCGCCAATCAATAAGATCATAGCTATTGGGTCACTGCTCACTGGTCATTTCATACAGAGCCTGTTGTCTTTTAAGTCCATTTGGCTCAGTTGGTAGCACTTGTTCTTCCAAGTCAGTAGATCCTAGGTTCATGTCCCACTCCAGGATTTGCGCATGTGATCTGGGCTGACACATTCGTGCAGTGCTGAGGGAGTGCTGCATTGTCACTGGTGGTGTCGTTCAGATGAAATGTTAAACTAAGGACCCGTTCTGATGGACTTTGAAAATCACATGTTCTGGAGCTCTGGCCAACATTCTTCACTCAAATAACAACAAAGATGCACATAAGCTGGCCGTTTATCGCAATGCTGTTTGTGGACTCTTGCCATTCCTTGCCCAATTGGCTATTCTTTGAGTGGGATGTGGCCACATTAGCACCTCTTTTAAATTATACTCTTAACCAAGTGCCCCCTTGTTAAAGGGATACAACAACTAGAAACTGAAAACTAACCAAAAATGTTTAAGAAAACCTTACAAATCAGATCAAAATGTGGTTTCTGGGGGTGACCTGTGGCGGAAGGCCTCGAGCGTGACCCCATTAACAACAGTGATTGCATTTTCAAAATAATTCATTGGCTGTGAAGTGCTTTGGGTCATTCCGAGGTTGTGAGCGTTGGTAGATAAATGTAAGATCTTTACATTTATTTCCACGTTTTTTTTCCAGTAATGTAATCAGACATTCAAATTCATTGATGTGATGGGAAGAGGAATGTTGTATGCCGTTAATAAATAAGTGCAGACAGATAACTCAAATGTTGGGCATCTTTTCTAAACAGGGTGCATACAGCGTTTGAGAGAGAACAGACATCAATTTCTCGTGTTGTCGTGTGTTGTGCCCTCTTGCATTGCTGAATCATCTGGCATTGGATGCATGAACAGTGCTAACTTGCAGATCTATTTAACTTTTCTGGAAAGCCTATCAGCTTTCATAATCCTCTTTTGTGTTGCAGTGATTATTTTAGGGGCTGTTAGCATCGCTTAATTCCCAGTGAGAATGCTAGTATAATTTATCTGCTATTTCAGCACTGTTTGTAGTTTTTTTTTAATATAAATAAAATGTTCTTGCATTACAGCAGTGACTACACTCCAAAAAGTACTTCATTGGCTGTAAAGCGTATTGGGACGTTCTGAGGTTGTGAAAGACGCTATATAAATGCAAGTACTTTCATTCTTTTGTTCCTTAAATATATGAATGTCCTAATCGACTGTGAATGATTGCAGGCCATTGCAAGGAGAGCTCACATAGTTGTCTTCGCCCCTCTCCTCAAAAAACAACCCTTAACCCCTCCGTCCTTACAAACTACCGCCCCAGCTCCAACCTCCCTTTCCTCTTCAAAGTCCTTGAATGTGTTGTCGCCTCCCAAATCCGTGCCCATCTTTCCTGGAACTCCATGTTTGAATGCCTCCAATCAAGTTTCCACCCCGCCACAGTACCGAAATGGCTCTTATCAAAGTCAAAAATGACATCCCATGTGACTGTGACAAAGGCAAACTATCCCTCCTCGTTTTTCTTGAATTGTCTGCAGCCTTTGACACAGTTGACCACTCCATCCTTCTCCAACGCCTCTCCACCATCGTCCAGCTGGGTGGGACTGCACTCGCCTGGTTCCATTATTATATGTCTAATCGTAGCCAGAGAATCACCTGCAACAGTTTCTCTTCCAGCCCCCGCATCGTTACATCTGCTGCCCCCCAGGATCTGTCCTTGGCCTCCTTCTATCTCTCATCTATATGCTGCCGCTCGGTGACATCATCCGAAAACACAGCGTCAGTTTCCACATGTACGCTGATGACACCCAGCTCTACCTCGCCACCACTTCTCTCGACCCCATCACTGTCTCTAAATTGTCAACTGCTGGTCTGACATCCAGTACTGATTGAACAGAAATTTCCTCCACTAAATATTGGGAAGACTGACGCCATTGTCTTCGGCCACAAACTCCATTCCCTAGCCACTGACTCCATCCCTCTCACTAGCATCTGTCTGAGGCTGAACCAGACTATTCACAACCTTGGTGTCATATTTGACTCTAAAATGAGCTTCCGACCACACATCTGTGCCACATTCAAGGCCACCTATTTCCACCTCTGGAACATTACCCTCTCTGCCCCTGCCTCAGCTCATCTGATGCTGAAACCCTCATCCATGCCTTTGTTACCTCTAGACTTGACTATTCCATCACACTCCTGGCTGGCCTCCCACATTCTATCCCCCATAAGCTTGAGGTGATCCAAATCTCGGCTGTCTGTGTCCTAACTCCCTTTCACCCATCACCCCCTGTGCTCGCTGACCTACATTGGCGCCCGGCTAAGCAATGCCTCGATTTTGAAATTCTCACCCTTGTTTTCAAATCCCTCCATGGCCCTCGCCCCTCCCTATCTCTGTAATTTCCTCCAGCCCCACAACCCCCTGAGATGTTGGCACTCCTCTAATTTTGGCCTCTGGAGCATCCCTGATTATAATTGTTCAACCATTGGTGGCCGTGCCTTCTGTTGCCTGGGTCCCAAGCTCTGGAATTCCCTCCCTAAACCTCTCCGCCTCTCTCCCTCTCTTTCCTCCCTTAAGACGCTCCTTAAAACCTACCTCTTTGACCAAGTTTTTGGTCATCTGCCCTATGTCTCCTTATGTGGATTGGTGCCAAAGGTTGTTTTATAATGCTCCTGTGAAGTGCCTTGGGATGATTGACTTTAAAGGTGCTATACAAGTACAAGTTACTGTTGCCAATACCAACTGCACACTCTATGGTAGAACGGAATTTGAGATAAAAGCCCCTCCTCCAAATTGAATCGCCCCTCCCCTGTGCACACTGACTCTTGTTGAGGTCCAGCTGGCAGCCCTCTGATACCTTGTCAGCTTAGAGAGTATTAGCAGCAGGAGCTCTTGAACCGTGGAGGGAATCACAGCCGGGAACTGATCCTGTTCTCATTCGCTCTGCTCACGGGCAGCTCCTGTGGAACCTCAGCAGCAAGGGGCCACTGCCCACAAGGAGAGAATAAAGGCAGTAAAAAAATCAATATTCAAATTGCACCTGTGCCAGCTTCTCTTCTGACCAGAACCCATCTCCCCAGTGATGAATTAATAAGGGCACATACACCAGCTCCCTCTTGGCGTTTAGAGGTTAAGGGTGATGGATCCATCTGCATGTACTTGTGTAACATCGTATGGTTAGTTAGATTTATCTTTGACCTAAGTGCTTTGAGTGAGTTCACTTATTGATCCCGCATACATGTCAGCAATAGCAATAGGTCAATGGACTCATATTAAGATTTCTCCTAACTATTGTCTGACGTCATTTGGTCATGATTTTACATGACACTGGTGAAGTTACAGCACAATGGGCCCAAGTTTCCACACGATAAAAAACGGGCGCCCCTCCGAGCTGGGCGCCCGTTTTTCGCGCCTAAAACGACGCCGGAAAAAAAACGCGCGATTCTGGAGCGCTTTGCAGCTCCTTGTCTGTTTGGCGCGGCGCCCAGGGGGCGGAGCCTACACTCGCGCCGGTTTTGTAAGTGGGAGGGGGCGGTACCATTTAAATTAGTTTTTTTCCTGCCGGCAACGCTGCGCGTGCACGTTGGAGCGTTCGCGCACGCGCAGTGTGAAGGAAACATTGGCACTCGGCCATTTTCGTAATTCTTTGTAGCTGTTTAATTTTTGAACATTTTTTAATAAAAAGCACATTGCCATCAGCACATCAGCACTGAGGCTTCTTGCAGCCTTCTCACTGTCTCCTCTCCCCCCCCCCCCCCCCCACGGGAACGAACGGGCGCCTCCTCCCCCCCCCCCCCCCGCGGGAACGAACGGGCACCTCCTCCCCCACCCGCCCCCCCGCGGGAACGAACGGGCACCTCCTCCCCCACCCGCCCCCCCGCGGGAACGAACGGGTGCCTCAACTTGTGAGGCTGACTACAGCATTCTCCCTGGCTGAAGCACTTTCACACAGGTAGGAAGATGGTTTATTTAATCTTTTCTTTGCTTATAAATGTTTATTCAGGTTGGATTTATTTGTATAATATTTGTAGAAGTATAAATAAGGATTTATTGTAGAATTTTATGACTTCCCCCCCCCCTCTCCCCCCACCCTCTCCCCCCACCTCGTTCTGGACGCCTAATTTGTAACCTGCGCCTGATTTTTTAATGTGTAGAACAGGTTTTTTCAGTTCTACAAAAATCTTCACTTGCTCCATTCTAAGTTAGTTTGGAGTACGTTTTCACTGTGGAAACTTTGAAATCAGGCGTCAGTGGCCGGACAGGCCCCCTTTTGAAGAAAAAATTCTGTTCCAAAGTAGAACTGTTCTACCTGACGAGAACTGCAGAAAAAAAAATGTGGAGAATTGCGATTTCTAAGATAGTCCGTTCTCCACCAGTTGCTCCGAAAAATCAGGCGCAAATCATGTGGAAACTTGGACCCAAAATGTCTAAGCTTGTCCGATAAAGACATCAAAATTAGAACTTGAAATTAGATGTAGTAGAGTGTAGGTTTTCAAACTGAGGACCGAAGGTGATTCTAGGGCAGGTTTATCCAGGCTGTGGCTTGTGGGCAATGTGTGGCCTGTGGGCCTTTGCACTCTGGCCCAAGAGGCTCAGGCAACTCCGTCCTATTTTTAATTAATTGCTTTATTTGTTGCTTTGTCCTGTTTGAATTTTGAGGTCCACAGATCCTTGCAGAATACCACTCATCACATCTTTCCAATTTCAGTACCTACCTATTATCCCTACTCTCTGTCTCTTGCCACTCAGCCAATTTCCCAACCAGGTCAATAATTTGCCTTCAATTTCATGGGCTGTAACTTTAGTTAACAGTCTCTTATGAGGGACTGGCTTCTGCAAGTCCATATAAATAACACCCATAGACATTCCCCTGTCCACTACTTTAGTCACCTCTTCAAAAATATTCAATCAGGTTCATTAGACACGACCTCCCCTTTACATCATCATCATCATAGGCAGTGCCTCGAATCGAGAATGACTTGCTTCCACGCCAAAAAGGGATGAGTTCACAGGTGTTTCAATGAAGGACCTAATATTCCAGATCCTGAACTACATCCTGAAGGGTGGAAATGCCTGTGCGTGGATTTTTTTTAAATGTGGGGTGGCCGGGCTAGACAGAGCTCGGTCTTGTCCAGTGGCAAGGGTTACCCAAGACTAATTGGAGACCTGCTCTGCTACACGGACCTAGTGTGCACACATATCGCAGTGTGGGCTGGCCCGTGCTGCCCCTGGGCCCTCACCTCTTCTTGGCCCCAAACTCACACCTCTCCTGGGCCCCGGTCACTTCCCTCTATGGACTCTTGCCGCTCCTTTGCCCCTCCTGCTGTGCCTGCCCGCACTGCAATCAGCAACCTGGCTTTGTAGCTGTCGCTCTCCTGCAGCAGCACGCGCTGCTCCCTGCAGTGGTATACTGCTGCACGCTGCTCCCTCCAATGGCCTCGGCCTGCTGATGGTCTTGCAGGCCGGGACCACGTTGATTTCCAGGCCGGGCCGCCGCATGCTGAACCCATGCTGGCGCTCTGATCAGCTGAAAATGTTTGAGGTGTTTAATCATTCCATCCTTAATTATAGACTCTAGTAATTTCCCCACAACAGATGTTCGGCTAACTGGTCTATAATTCTCTGGTTTTCCTCTCTCACCATTCTTAAATAGCGGAGTGACGTGCACACTTTTCCAATCTAAAGGGACTGTTTTTGAATCGAGAGAACTTTGGAAGAATATAGTTGGGGCATCTGCAAATTCATTTAAAACCTTGGGATGGAAACCATCTGGCCCTGGGGATTTGTCACTCTTCAGTGCCATTATTTTCTTCATTACTGTTATTTTGCTTACAATAATTTTGGTGTGTCCCTGATTAAAGATTAGTTTCCTTGGGATATCTGGCACGATATCCTCTTCGTCTACTGTAAATACTGACATAAAGTAATTATTCAACATTTCCTGATTTTCATTGACAATATCGCTGTTACCAGTTTTCAAGAGGACAACATTGTTCCTGATCGTCTTCTTTCCTAATATAATTGTAAAACAATTTTTTAATTTTGATATCACTTGCAAATTTCTTTTCATACTCCCTTTTTGTGGCTCTGACTATCTGTTTTGTTACCCTTTGCTGATCTTTGTATCTTTCCCAATCACCAGGAACCGTACTATTTTTTGCATTTTTGTATGCTTTTTCTTCTAGTTTTGTTGTCCATGGTTATTTTTTGGATACGTAGAGCACTTGCCCCTCGGGTATAAACTGGTTCTGTGTCACATTGAATTCTATTTTGAACATCTCCCACTGATGTTCGTTTTACCCATTAACAGATTTTTATCACTTTACTGTGGACAGTTTCTGTCTCATCGCATTGAAATCTGCCTTACCCGCGGGAGGAGGCCAGGAGTGCTGGAGAGACCAAAGAGCAGGGACAAGGAGCCAGAGAGAGACAGAGAGCCTGAAGCAGGCATTGGGGAACAGAGCCCAAAGAGAAGGGAATGGAAAACTGAGTGCTGGAGAGAGCCTGTAGGAGGGAAATGGGAGACTGGAAGCCTGAGAGAATGGAACAGGAGCTTGAAATGGAGTGAGGTACCAAGGACCCACAGCTGGGGCATAGAGAGAGGGGAGCGACGGGCTGGGGCACAGAGGGGAGCGACGGGCTGGGGTCCGGAGAGAGGGGAATGACAGGCTGGAGTCCGGAGAGAGGGGAGCGATGGGCCGGGACACAGAGAGAGGGGAGCGATGGGCTGGGACACAGAGAGGGGAACTATTGTGTATGGAGAATGAGTCAGACTGAACACTGTGAGCTCAAAGTAAAGTGTGAGTCTTTATTGCAGGTCTCCAGAGTGCCTCTCCAACCTGTGTAGCCTCCTTAAATACTTGTGCTCCCAAGGGATTATGGGATCCCTTGGGACTCCTGGGAATGAGCCCTCTGGTGGCTGTAAAGTAAATACAAGTCCACATACATAACAACACTCCCCCCACAAAGTCAATAGTGTAATTATTTACAATGTGTGTCGATCTGAGGCCCTTCTTGCCCTGGTTGATCATCCCGGTGTGAAAGTTGGTGTTGTTCAATCATTTGTTGGGCACTCGATGGGCTGTTGTGCAGCTGACCTTGCTGGGCTGCCAAGTGTATTGGGTCCTGCTGAGTGACAAACATGGCCCGCAGACTTTCAGTAGTGGCAGCAGACGTGCTAGCTGACATTATCTCACATTCAATCCACTTGGGCCCTGCTGGGCTGCTGTGGATGATGGGTTCTGCTTCGTGGTCAACCGTGGTGCCGGTTGCCACTAGTGTGTATGTTGGGGGATCAATAAAGGTAGGGTCCAAGGTGTATTGCTCAGGATAGTCTGTGAATCTGAGTTTGATTTGGTCCAAGTGTTTCCGGTGAATGAGTCCATTTGAAAGTTTGACCCGAAACACCCTGCTCCCCTCTTTGGCCACGACAGTGCCGGGAAGCCACTTGGGACCTTGTCCATAATTTAATACAAATAAAGGATCATTGATTTCATTCTCGCGTGACACATTTGCTCTATCATGGTATGCACTTTGTTGAAGCCGCCTGCTCTCTACCTGTTCATGTAGATCAAGGTGAACTAACGAGAGCCTTGTTTTAAGTGCTCTTTTCATGAGCAGTTCAGCAGGTGGGATCCCAGTGAGTGAGTGTGGTCTCGTGCGGTAGCTAAGCAGGACTCGGGATAGGCGAGCCTTCAGTTACCCTCTTCAAGCTTTGCTTGATGGTTTGCACTGCTCTCTCTGCCTGACCATTGGAAGCTGGTTTAAACGCGGCAGATGTGACATGTTTGATCCCGTTACGGGTCATGAATACTTTGAATTCAGCACTGATAAAACATGGCCCCTTGTCGCTCACCAGGACATCAGGCAAGCCTTGAGTGGCAAACATGGCCCACAGGCTTTCAGTAGTGGCAGCAGACGTGCTAGCCGACATTGTCTCACATTCAATCCACTTGGAGTACGTGTCTACAACTACAAGGAACATTTTACCCAAGAACGGGCCTGCATAGTCGACGTGTACCCTAGACCACAGTTTGGAGGGCCAAGACCATAAACTTAGCGGCGCCTCCCTGGGTGCATTGCTTAACTGCGAGCATGTATTACATCTGTGAATGCAGGACTCTAAGTCCGCATCGATACCGGGCCACCACACGTGGGATTTGGCTATCGCTTTCATCATTACGATCCCTGGGTGGGTACTGTGGAGGTCATTGATGAAGGTGTCTCTGCCCTTAGAAACATAAAAACATAGAAACATAGAAAAATAGGTGCAGGAGTAGGCCATTCGTCCCTTCGAGCCCGCATCACCATTCAATAAGATCATGACTGATCATTCACCTCAGTACCCCTTTCCTGCTTTCTCTCCATACCCCTTGATCCCTTTAGCCATAAGGGCCTTCTTGGGGACCACTACTCGATTCTACCACAGAAGGCAATCTGCCTGTATAGACATTTCATCTTTACGCTGCTGGAATGGCTTTATCTCTTCCTGCATTTCCACTGGGACACTGGACCAGCTCCTGTGAAGCACACAGCTTTTGGCTAGAGATAATAAGGGGTCCTGGCTTGTCCAGGTTTTGATCTGCCGGGCAGTGACGGGTGATTGCTCACTCTCAAATGCTTCCATAACCATGGCTAGATCTGCGGGCTGCGCCATTTCCACCCCCGTGGTGGGCAATGGCAGCCTACTGAGAGCATTGGCGCAGTTTTCTGTGCCTTGCCTGTGGCGGATGGCGTAGTTGTATGCGGACAACGTGAGCGCCCATCTCTGGATGCGGGCCGATGCGTTGGTATTTATCCCTTTACTCTCGGAAAACAGGGATACAAGTGGTTTATGGTCAGTTTCCAATTTGAATTTTGCCCAAATAGATATTATGCATTTTCTTTACCCATAGACACATGCTAATGCTTCTTTCTCAATCATGCTGTAGGCTCTCAGCCTTAGACAGACTCCTGGATGAATAAGCAACCAGTTGCAGTTTCCCGAAATCATTAGCTTGTTGCAATACACACCCGACGCCATATGACGACGCATCACATGCTAGTACCAAACACTTACATGGATCATATAACACAAGCAATTTGTTTGAGCATAACAATTTTCTCGCTTTTACAAAGGTATTTTCTTGGCTTTTGCCCCAAACCCATTTGCCCCCTTTTTGTCGTAAGACAGGCAGTGGTTCTAACAGTGTGCTGAGTCCCGGTAAGAAATTACCAAAGTAGTTCAAGAGTCCCAGAAATGACCGCAGCTCCGTCACGTTCTGTGGCCTCGGTGCATTCTCGGTTGCCTCCGTCTTCGCGTTGGTCGGCCTGATGCCGTCCGCCGCAATCCTCCTTCCCAGGAACTCCACTTCAGGCACCAGGAAAACGCACTTCGAGAGTTTTAACCTGAGCCCCATGCGGTTGAGTTGACTAAGAACCTCCTCCAGGTTCTGCAGATGCTCGGCTGTGTTCCGACCTGTGACCAAGATGTCGTCCTGGAAGACCATGGTGTGTGGCACCGACTTCAGTAAACTTTCCATGTTTCTCTGGAATATCGCCGCCGCTGATCGGATTCCAAACGGGCATCCGTTATAAACAAAAAGACCTTTGTGCATGTTGATGCAGGTGAGGGCCTTTGATGATTCCCCCAGTTCCTGCGTCATGTAGGCTGAAGTCAGATCCAGCTTCGTGAATGTCTTTCCTCCCGCCAGCATTGCAAAGAGGTTGTCGGCCTTTGGTAGTGGGTATTGGTCCTGCAAGGAGAAACGATTGATAGTTACTTTGTAATCGCCACAGATTCTGACTGTGCCATCTCCCTTGAGGACTGGGACGATAGGACTGGCCCACTCGCTGAACTCGATCGGTGAAATTATGCCAGCTCGATCTCTACCCTTTCTCTCATCATGTACGGTACTGCTCTCGCCTTGTGATGGATGGGTCGCGCCCCCGGAATTAGGTGGGTCTGCACTTTTGCTCCTTGGAATTTCCCGATGCCTGGTTCGAACAGCGAAGGAAATTTGTTTAAGACTTGGCCATACGACGTGTCGTCTGCAGGCGATAGCACTCGGACGTCATCCCAGTTCCAGCGTATCTTTCCCAGCCAGCTCCTTCCGAGCAGTGTGGGGCCATCGCCCGGTACCACCCAGCGTGGTAGCTTGTGCACCGCTCCATCATAGGAGACCTTTACGGTAGCACCGTCGATTACAGGAATCAGTTCTTTTGTGTAAGTTCTTAGTTTCGTGCGAATTGGAGTTAAGACTGGCTTTGTGGCCTTGTTGCACCACAACCTTTCGAAAGTCTTTTTGCCCATGATGGACTGGCTCACGCCCGTGTCCAGCTCTATTGACACCGGGAGTCCATTTAGTTCAACATTCAGCATTATCGGGGAACAATTCGTGGTGAATGTGTGTACCCCATGTACCTCTGCCTCCTCGATCTGAGGCCCTGGTTCATCATGATCCTCCGTGACTCTGTCCTCCTCTGCAACGTGGTGGTTTCCAGGCTTAACAGGCTTTGCAGCTCGCCTGCACACTCGTTGGAGGTGTCCCATTGTTCCACAGCCCTTGCAAACGTACTCTTTAAATTGGCATGAATGGAAACGATGATCACCCCCGTAGCGCCAACAAGGTGTTAATGGCCTTGCATTCATCACCCTCGATGGTGGATTCTGAGACATCTGCGGATGTGTAGCTGCAGGTATGTGCGACCTGCCCTGTACGTTACGATTCGAAAACAACATCACTTTGTTCACAGTACTTGTAGCAGCACTTGTGTGCTGAGAGATTTGCTTCGTATTGTCACTGGTGGCAATGAACGCCTAGCTATCGCTATGGCCTTGCTCAAGGTTGGGGTCTCTACAGTCAAAAGTTTGCGAAGTATGGTTTCGTGGCCAATGCCAAGTACGAAGAAGTCTCTGAACATGTGCTCCAAATGTCCTTCAAATTCGCAATGTCCTGCAAGGCGTCTTAGCTCGGCGACAAAACTCGCAACTTCCTGGCCTTCAGACCTTTTGTAGGTGTAGAACCGGTACCTCGCCATCAGAACGCTTTCCTTCGGGTTCAAATGCTCTCAGACCAGTGTGCACAAATCATGATACGATTTCTCCGTGGGTTTAGCTGGAGAGAGCAGATTCTTCATGAGGCCTTACATTGGTGCCCCACAGACGGTGAGGAGGATCGCCCTTCGTTTGGCAGCGCTCTCTTCCGCATCTAGCTCGTTGGCCACGAAGTATTGGTCGAGTCGCTCCACAAAAGTCTCCCAATTATCTCCCTCCGAGAATTTCTCCAGGATGCCCACTGTTCTCTGCATCTTTGGGTTCGCTATCTTTATCTCATCACCAGTTGTTATGTATGGAGAAAGAGTCAGACTGAACACTGTGAGCTCGAAATAAAGTGTGACCTTAATCTTTTATTGCACCGCTCCAGAGTGCTTCTCCAACCTGTGAGGCCTCCTTCAATATCTCTGCTCCCAATGGATTATGGGATCCCTTGGGACTCCCGGGGATGAGCCCTCTGGTGCCTGTTTACATATATAACCGGAGCGATGGGCTGGGACACAGAGAGAGGGGAGCGATGGGCTGGGGCGCAGAGAGAGGGGAGCGATGGTCTGGGGCGCAGAGAGAGGGGAGCGATGGGCTGGGGCGCAGAGAGAGGGGAGCGATGGGCTGGGGCGCAGAGAGAGGGGAGCGATGGGCTGGGGCGCAGAGAGAGGGGAGCGATGGGCTGGGGCGCAGAGAGAGGGGAGCGATGGGCTGGGGCGCAGAGAGAGGGGAGCGATGGGCTGGGACGCAGAGAGAGGGGAGCGATGGGCTGGAACGCAGAGAGAGGGGAAACAGGCTGGGGTGCGGAGAGAAGGGAGAGGGGAGCTTTAGTGTGAGTGAGGTGAGTGGTGTTGGGGAGTGGTGTTGGGGAGTGTAGAATGGGCAGGAGTGCTGGCCTGGACCAGCAGCAGGTGTGTGCACTCTCCGGACTGAGCTGTAGAAATATGTAACACAACGCCTCGTGTATAGGATGAACCCCCTGCAATTTAACCCTCCAAACAGTGACCTAAATCTCCAGCCTTCTGTGCAAGTATACACAACAAAGTGACGAGCTGTAGATGGCTATGTTTATCATACAATAAGATACACTTTAAAGACTGGTTTCCATTTACACTTCAAGGACTGTGGGCTTTGTTCCATTGCTTCTGTACTCTGACCTGCAGGTTCTGTCTGATGTGTCATCAATGTACAGTATCTAGTCCTGTTTGGCCAGTACACCGTTCCTGTGAAACGTGAGAACAATTGTGTTTTCCCCCAAAGATCTGACAGCTTGGCCCGTGGGGGATTTGATCACAAATACCCCTTTGTTTGCTCGATTTCAGTTGAAAGTACCGACCCAGCTCGAGGCAGTAGACGAGATGATAACTGCCGCCAGCCCAGGTCCTCCCCCCACCCCTCCCCTCCCCAAGTTCCATGCAGAGGCGGTAGCCTCTTGTACTGAATCATTCAGTCCATAACAGACCATGCCATTTCCCCAAGCCTTCCAGCGGATGCTGCGTTGAACTGATATAATTTCGGTCCCAGCACAGCAGCTCCTTAACATTTGAAAGGGGCCCCTCCAGCGTTGGTGTCTGAGTGTCACGGGCCTGGATGTTTGAAAGGTTTGATGTTAATGGGACTGTGGCCCGAAACGCAGGGAGCCTTCTCATCCTGCCCTTGTCTGTACTGTTGCCAACTTTTCAGACTGACGCACCATAAAATGCCGAGGTGGTGGTGTTCTAATTAATGCTTTGTCGCACTGAGGATCACAGGCACAGCAGCAGGTTCATGAAGCTGTGTGAATAATCAATCTCGGCAAGGGGAAATGTGGTCAGTTAATTATAAGCATGCACCAGGACCTGATCTTGTTACATTCTTTTATTAACTTCGGATTGCAACGTCTACATGTTGTGTTTCTTTTCCCTCAACTTAGTATTTCCGTTATCGGTTAATTTCCCCCCCCTCCATGCCTGCTTCCCCTACTGCCCACAGCTCTCCCCTCGCACCCCAACCTTCTGTTGCATTCCTCTTTCAGTGTTCCAGACACAGTCCCCTACTTCAGTTACTGTACAGATGATTTTCGCCCTGTGCCGTTCTGTAACTCGTTGTCTGACTGGGTGGGACTGCACTCACCTGGTTCCATTCCTATCTCTCCAGCCAGAGAATCACCTGCAATGGCTTCTCTTCCCACTCCCGCATCATTGCCTCTGGGGTCCCCCAAAAATCTATCCTTGGCCTCCTCCGATTTCTCATCTACGCGTTGCCCCTTGGCGACATCATCTGAAAACACAACACTTGGTTCCGGGTGTAAGCTGCCGACACTCAGCTCTACCTCACCTCACCTCTCTCGACCCTTCCACTGCCTCCGATTTGTCACAGTGCTTGTCTGACGATGAGTAGAAATTTCCTCCAATTAAATATTGCGAAGACCCAAGCCATTTTCTTTGGTCCCCGCCACATACACCATTCCCTAATCACTGACTCCATCCCTGGAGACTGAACCAGACCTTTCACAACCCAGACGTCCTCTGACATTGAGCTCAGCTCCAACCCCATGTCCTCTCCATGATGAAGACCGCCTACTTGCACCTCTGTAAATTGCCTGTCTCTGCCCCTGCCTCAGCTCATCTGCTGCTGAAACCCTCATTCATGCCTTTGTTGCCTCTGGACTCGACTATTCCAATGCTCTCCTGGCCAGCCTCCCACCTTGCACCCTCCGTAAACTTGAACCGTAAACTTGAGCTCATCCAAAACTCGGCTGCCCCTGTCCTAACTCGCACCAAGTCCTGTACATCCGTCATCCCTGTGCTTGCTGACCTACATTGGCTCCAGGGCCAGCAATGCCCCGATTTTTAAATGATCATCCTTATTTTCAAAACCCTCCATGGCCTCGCCTATCTCTGTAATCTCCTCCAGCCTCACAACCCTCAGATATCTGTGCTCCTCCCATTCTGGCCTCTCATGCGCATCCTGACTTTCATGGTTCCACCATTGGCGGGTGCCCATTCAGCTGCCTCGGGCCTAAGCTCTGGAATTCTCTCTCTAAACCTCTCCGCCTCTCTATCCTTCTTAAAGACACTCCTTAAAAACTACCTGTCCTAATATCTCCTTATATGTCAAATTGTGTTTGATGACACTCCAGTGAAGCACCTTGGGATATTTTACTATGTCAAGGGTGCTATATAACTGCAAGTTGTTGTTGTATACTGTAACTTTGGCCTGACTTTCTTGGATTAAACTGAAATTTTCATTGGTTTCTACACTGAACTTGCGTCCAAAGCTGGTTTGCCTCCACTGGGAAAACCAGCGACGAACACGCACACGTGCAGCGCCACCTATAGGCGGAATGTCTTCTGCTATGGCACCGTACCCTCAGAGCCTCCTGCCACTTCTCCTCCTCTGCCTCGAGTGTCATGCAGATCAGGAGAATGCTCATTGGGAAGCCCACTCCAACTGCTGAGTCCTTCTGAAAAAGGAGGAAGGGGTGGTGGTCTAAAAATTTGTGGATGCACCGACATTGACCTTTGGTTACATCGATTAAAAGCTTGCTGTCAAACTCCGGCTATCTCGGGCACTTCAGGGCAATCTAGGCCAGTGCACAAGTCCCGCAAATCCTCAAGAAGGCCATTTGTATGGTGGACGGAGCGATGTAAATGAGCGGCAGAGGGTTTCAGCAGATGTATGTCGGAAGCGCCGCAAACAATCGAGGCAATTCGCGGGTAGCCATGTTTCGCCATGAATCAGTTCTGCGCAAATTTCCACACGCAAAATAATGCCGCCATGCAGAAGGCTTCCAGGAAATTCTGGGCCTTGGTGTGTGGTTTTGTTTTGGACCACCCATCAGCTGTGAAAAGGAGAACAACTTATAACCTGCATCGACCACCCTGATCTGATCTCACTTAGGGGGCTGAAAATCTTTTTTTTAGTGAACTCGTTAACTGCTCAAACATAAATGGTTTAACAAGGTTTTTAAAAAGGAGCGCGCAGCGATTTAGCACAAATGCATTGGTCAGGGCGGGTCCAATTTTATTCACAAGGCTGACTGGGCCATCAGCGACAAAAGGAGTTCAGAGGCTAAAATCCCGAGGTTTGATACATCCGTCATTGTCATCAGAGTTAAGGTAAATCAGTGCACCAGTTTAAGTTAACAGTGGCTTAAAATTAATTTGATTGGTCTTTTTACTTTGACCAACAGACTTCATATCATTTAGCTAGAGGCAGGCCTCCAGTTTTGTCACGTTTAACAAGGCCTCACTCAGCAGTTTGCATAATTTGATAGCATCTCAGCTACGATCATTGTTGGGTCACGGTGACTCCATCTTGCTCTGGGTGGAGCAAGACACATGACCAGTTTATCCCAATGCCAAGGGGGGCGGGATGGGGAGACTGTATTTTTAAGGCACTTTCTTTTCCTGGTCTTCCTTAGGAGTTCACTTGAGTGAAATGGGACCCTGATTGGCCCTCTGGGAGCGCTGTTTCACAGGTTAATCATTGATCTGTTACATTAATGACTACTTGTAATGCACAGCTGTTTTCTTTTAAAAAGGCGTAATATTATGCTCAGGACCAGCATCAAAGAAAATGGCATTGTGGGCTTGGTGAGCCGAATTGCTTGTTCCTGTTGTTGTGAGGTAGATTTTGCAAAGTCACACATTCGGTTGTGGAGCCCCATGATTACATAAGAACATAATAGGAACAGGAGTAGACCATTTGGCCCCTCGAGCCTGCTCCGCCATTCAATAAAATCATGGCTGATCTGATCTTGACCTCAACTCCGCTTCCCTGCCCGCTCCCCATAACCCTTGACCATCTTATCGCTCAAAAATCTATCTATCTGCACCTTAAATATATTCAATGACCCAGCCACCACAGCTCTCTGGGGCAGAGAATTCCAAAAATTCACGACCCTCAGAGAAGAAATTCCTCCTCATCTCAGTTTTAAATGGGTGACCCCTTATTCTGAAACTATGCCCCCTAGTTCTAGATTCCCCCACGAAGGGAAACATCCTCTCTGCATCTACCCTGTTAAGTCCCCTCAGAATCTGATACATTTCAATCTTATACGATTTCCTCCCCCCCCCCCGGCCGTTCTGGACGGAATATTGTCTGGGGCACGCTGAGCTCCGTGCACTCCCGTACTCCATGCTCTGCACTGGCCTTTCCCCCTTCCGCTGCAGTGTCTGAGCTGAATACTAAGCAGAACAGACGAGTGATTTCCCAGTGCTAGCTGGTGTTGTGAGGGTTGAAGTTACAGATGATTTGAAGAATGAGTCACGCTGGGTTTGGCTTGGGCTCCGAAACACCCAGGGGGCACAGGGTTAATGACTAGCGTTAATTTAGCTCCCTCATTAACTGCTTCAAGCCATCTCACCAATGATGTCACCAACACTCTGTTCAACACAGATCATATTTTTTTGTTGTCCCCGATTCAACAGAGAGACTAGAAGCAGATATTTCTGCATGAGATGTCACTCTGGCTGATAACTTTTTTACAATCGACTGCTTTCAGTGCAGTAATTAAAATGGTGATAACAGGTGGTCTTCTCCTCCGCCACCCCTCCCCCCCAAACCACCACCACACTGATGGAGCCATTGTGATCCGAGACTAAGAAATTGGTTCACTAAACCATCTCCTCCCAGTTTCTGAATCCTTCACAAAACCCGCTTCTCTGGCTGAGTCATGGGGTGCTGTGTGGCATGACTGAAGAAAGGAGTCCCTTTTGAAATATCTCTTGTTTTGCCAATTTTTTCCTACCTCTTCCACTGTAGATCCACAAGCCACTTGGCATTTGGTATCTCGCCCAAATGGCTGCCATTCATGTGTCAGACTTGACTGTGAGTGTCAGCAGGCCAGGGAGGCGGGTATCCCGCCCAACATCTGCGCCCAGGCTTTCCAGCAGGGGAAACTCAATAGGGTTTCATAAGAATATAAAAAATAGGAGCAGGAGTAGGCCATCTGGCCCCTCGAACCTGCTCCGCCATTCAATAAGATCATGGCTGATCTGATCTTGGCCTAACTCCACTTCCCCGCCCGCTCCCCATAACCCTTGACTCCCTTATCATTCAAAAATCTGTCTATCTCTACCTTAAATATATTCAATGACCCAGCCTCCACAGCTCTCTGGGGTAGAGAATTCCAAAGATTCACGACCCTCTGAGAGAAGAAATTCTTTCTCATTTCCATTTTAAATGGGCGACCCCGTATTCTGAAACTATGCCCCCGAGTTCTAGATTTCCCCCATGAGAGGAAACTTCCTCTCTGCATCCAATCTGTGAAGCCCCCTCAGAATTTTATCCGTTTCAATAAGATCACCTCTGATTCTTCTAAACTCCAATGAGTACAGGCCCAACCTGCTCAGCCTTTCTTCAGGTTTCTTACCCCTCCTGATTATTTGGGAGCACCGAGGCCAATTGCAGCTCCCTGGGAGGCCACTCTGACTTGGCTGAGCTCACTCAACACTGTCCCGGATCAAACCCGGGATCAGTTGCTAGTTCAGTTACTCGCTGGATAACCTGGGTGAAGCAATGGGCGAGCTCGTGAAAGGAGGGCTATTTGAAAGTGGAAGAAGTCGGAAATGAGTGGTGCCAATAATTACCCTCCATTTGACAGGAATGTGTCAGGCAGTTATCTGACTACTCATTGCAAACCACATGCAAAGGTGTTTCAAGATGACACTTACTGTCGCTACTATATACTCGATCTCAGAGAATTGCAAATTCAACATTGAACATATTAAAAGCGTCCCCCTCACCCTTCACCTCACATTGGCGGCCGTGCCTTCAGCCGTCTGGATCTTAAGCTCTGGAATTACCTCCCTAAAACTCTGCCTCTCCACCTCTCTCTCCCCCCTCCTACAGATCCCTAATACAAACCTAACTTATTGACCAAGCTTTTAGTCACCTGTCCTAATATCTCCTTATGTAGCTTGACTATATTCTTGTAAAAATCATGGGATGTTTTCCTAGGTTAAAGGTGCTATATAAATACAAGTTGTTTTTGTATAAAATCAAAGTGTATATTGGTACTAAATGCAGCCACGCTTAAGATGACACCAACTGCAAGTTATTTAACAACAATGCTATTTAATACTGTGAAAACACAGTTACAATCATTTTATTCGCATGCCTCAGTTTGTGTATTGTTGCTGGTCGACAGTGACATCATGCAGTCCAATTTAGAGCTCTTTGAAGAAAGTTCTAAAAATAATGTCGATTATAGGCTATTTTATTATCCAAATGTTCTCCTAATGCACCTCGCTGACGCAACACTTATGAATTAAGAGTTGCAGTGTTTCTGACTGACAGTGCAATAAAATCCTCAATTTAAAAATGGATTTATTCCAATGTTTGACCACCAACCCAGCCTCGCTGATCAGCTGGAGAGTGCACTGCTGTCTCAGCAAAGCCCTGATCCCACTGGTAGGTCTTGTGGGAGAAGCTGCCTGCAGGTTAGCCAGGAGCCTTTTGATGAGCTGCTCGGGAGACATGCTAAGAGAGCGAGGCACCGGTCTTCCGGCTGTGCCTTGTGAGATAGTCTGCCGCTGAACAGAGATCACGGCGGAAGAAGGCATTGTCACGTCCCCCTCCCACAAAGGCTGCTTCTACACACGCATTCTTCCTTGTATGTATGTATGTGTGTACATGCACATATTCTCTCTCTCACTCACTCTCACTCGTTCTCTCAATTATTGCGCCTGAAATTCCAGCCTCCCCGGATCCGTACGGAGTGCGTACGGACCCGTGGAGGCATCGCAAAAGCCGGTTTTCGGCGCGCAATGCGCATGCACCAAAAACCGCCTTTTCCGATCTGTCAAATTCTGGCTTGACAAGATCGCACATGTCTTGGCAGCAAGGACATTCGCACGGGCAAGGTTGTGCTATTTGCCCATCTCTTGCCCCGCGAATGTCCTGAAAACTCTTGCGCCTGGTAAAAGAAGGCACATAGTCTACTTTTACCAGCGCAAGAGTTTTAAAAACACATAAAACGCAGGTAAAAATAAAATTTAAATCTACATTTTTCTGTTAAAAACCCTGTGCACTAAGATAAGTTTATTTTAAACCCCAACTGCAAAAAATCTGAGAAATATATATTTTTTTCTACCATTTAATGGCCCTGAAATTCCAAGGAGGGCTTCCCACGGGTAAATCCTGAAAAAATAGAAATAAACTGCGCACTTACCTGGAGCTGCTGCGCACGTTGGGACTTCCAATTCACAGGCCTCCTCTCCCAACGACGCGCAGCGCATGCACGTCAGGACGTCTGCAGGAGTCACGTGGGCCTGGACACCCAATCATAGGTAAGTATTTTCTCATTCATAGTAATAGGAGATTATACAAAACATTAAAAAAACACACCTCACACAATAAACTAATAGAAATTACAAATGTTACACGTTTTTTTAAATTAAAAAAATTTCCAATTTAAAAAAAAATTTAGGGTTAGGGTTTAAAATAAAATTATCTGAGTGGTAACATGTGTTTTTTAAATTTTTATTTTAATCATGTTTTTTCTATGTTTTTAAACTCTTACACCTGTAAAAGTAGGCTATACGCCTGCTTTTTCAGGCGCAAGATTTTAAAGGACATTTACAGGGCAAGATATTCGTAAATATCGGAAATCTTGCCCTGCAAATGTCCTCGCTCCTGAGATACGGCATACTGGCATTTCCAATCTGTCAAGCCAGAAACTTTACAGATCGGAAATGCCGGTTTTCAGTGCATCCGCATTGCGTGCTGAAAACCAGCTTTTCCGATGCCTTCCTGGGTCCGTAGGAACTTCGTATGGACCCGGGACATCGGAATTTCAGGGCCATTAACTTTAATTTAAATTAATGTTACATGTGTGATTTTTTTCCCTATTTTTTTTATTGGTGTTTGGGTGTTTGAGAGGGGTGTTTCTCAATCATAATAATGAGAACTCCTACTTACGGACTTCCCATTATTATGAATGAGAATACTTTACCTGGATTGGCTGCCCAGTGCCACATGACTCCAGCTTCTTCCTGCGTATCTCCAAGATGTGAATGTGCCCCGATGTGCTGGGAGAGGAGGCTTCCGACCGGGATCGCTGGAGGGCGCAGCAGCAAAAGGTAGGCGCGCATCTTTTTTACTATTTCCACGCGAACGCCCGCGGGAAGCCCAGCACCGGGATTTCAGGGCCATTTTATTTCTTGCTTTCTCTTCCTGTCTCTTGCCTTCATCTTCTTTCTCTCTTGCTGTCTCTTCCTACTTTTCTCTTTTGCTTTCACTTTCATTCTTTCTCACTCCCAATTACGTCATTTTCTATCTCATCTTTTTCTTTTTATCTGTCTCTGTCTTTCTGTCGCTCTTACCCTTTTTCTATCTGTTTCATTCACCCATTCACGCACTCCCTCAGACAGAGGAGTCTAGCAGGTGTAATTAAGAAGAACAGGGCCCGTTTTCCTGTGTGCTGCAAACTGTGCCCCATGAAGTGTGAGGGTGCCTGAATGTCCTGACCCTCATTGTATTGAAACAGGCGACTTCTGGCACTGCAGGAGCCAGGCTTTTGGACACAGGGTGAGGAAGATTAGGATCGATTTGGGCCATAATGGCAGCAGCAGCAGCAATATTAAAAGGGGAAAGGTACAGTTAAAGCCCCGGGGGGAGAAAGTCAGAAAGTCTTACATTTATATAGCACCTTTCATGACCACAGGACATCTCAAAGTGCTTTACAGCCAATAAAGTACTTTGGAGTGTACTCACTGTTGTAATGTAGGAAATGCAGCAGCCAATTTGCGCACAGCAAGCTCCCACAAACAGTAATGTGATAATGACCGGATAATCTGTTTTTGTTACGTTGATTGAGGGATAAATATTGGCCAGGACACTGGGGATAACTCCCCTGCTCTTCTTCAGAATAGTGCCGAGGGATCTTTTACATCCACTTGAGAGAGCAGACGGGGCCTCGGTTTAACGTCTCATCTGAAAGACGGCACCTCCGACAGTGCAGCACTCCCTCAGCACTGCGCTGGATGGTCAGCCGAGATTTATGTGCTCAGGTCTCTGGAGTGGGACTTGAACCCACAACCTTCTGACTCAAAAACGAGTGTGCTGCCCACTGAGCCAAGGCTGACACTGGCACAGAACTGAAGATGACCTCCATCATGAGCGTAAAGGATTAATAGCATTCTGAGAAAGTACTGAAGGAGCAAAACCATTTTGCAGACAAAAATCTCTAAATGAGGAGTGTTGCTGGTAATACCAGCCTGTCCCTTAAGATGGATAGCACTAAAATGATGGGTGTGGAAGCTTCAGTGCCAGGGCTTTCTGGGAGTAGTTTGTCCCTGAACGATACCCAATGCTGGAAGATGTGTATTAGCACCTGTTTTCTTCTGTGTGTGAAATCTAGGAAAATCGGCTCTCGCAACTTTCATGTGCTGCAGGAGTGGTTTCATCAAGGCCAGACCAACACTACAGCTATTGAATAAGCAAAACAATAGAAAATAGGCATTCGTTCAGCAAAACGGGTGTTAAATAAAGTGTCAGCTGTGGCTCAGTGGGTAACACTCACGCCTCTGGAGTCAAAAGGTTGTGGGTTCAACTCCCACTCCAGCGACTTGAGCACAAAAAATCTAGGCTGATATTCCAGTGCACTGCTGAGGGAATGCTGCACTGTCAGATAAAACGTTCAACCGAGGCCCCATCTGCACTCTCAAATGGATGTAAATGATCCCATGGCACTATTTCAAAGCAGAGCCAGGGGAGTTATCCCTGCTGTCCTGGCCAATATTTATCCCTCAATCAACATAGCAAAAAACCAGATTATCTGGTCATTATCACATTGCTGTTTGTGGGAGCTTGCTTGTGCGCAAATTGGCTGCTGCGTTTCTCACATTACAACTGTGACTGCACTCCAAAAAGTACTTAATTGGCTGTAAAGCGCTTTGAGATGTCTGGTGGGTGTGAAAGGCGCTATATAAATCCAAGTCTTTCTTTCTTTTCTTTCTCTGACCAAAGTCCCTCTATGTATCCAGAATGCCAGGAGGCATAAAACGCAATACTCTGAGGAAAATTAATAAATTTATCAAAGTTATTATAATTTTAATAATAGGATAAAATTGAAATTCAGCAGCCTTACCTCCAGATATCGAATAAACAGATTGCTCCATTGGGCTGGAGGGCAGCATTTATAGTGAATACCAAAAATCCAGAATGTAAGAAAAGATCAAATTAACTTCACCCAGAAAACATCTTGGCACTAGGACTTAATGGCAGTAAGCAGCTGCTGATTGGATATCTTGTTTAAATTCTGGATTTCTTCTCCTGATCTCTCCTCCTTCGTTAAATGATGATGCAGACCTTCCAGCATATCCTGCTTCAAATTAACCCTCCATTGCCTGCATTTGTGTTCTCTTTCATAGGCGTAAGAGGTGTAATCGCCCCCAACCACTTGGAGGGAATTAAATGACAATGGCAAAGTGGTACTTGTCACACATGCTCACCCCACGGAGCTCCCTGTGTGACGAGCCCGCTCTCTTTACCAGCTGGTTCTGTTTTCAAGGTTCCTGCACAACTCGCCTCAGCCTAGATCTTCAAATCAGGGTTATTTTCATCCTGGATTCAACCCATTTATTTTAAGGCGTGTCTATTGACAACATGGCCGACCCACATCATTGATGACGTCACAATGATTGTACTATTGACGAGGCCCGTTGTCACTAGTTTAAACCGGTTAAGGCCACCAATAGAAAAGTCCAGGCTCCTCCTCCTGTATTATCTAATCCCATTAATGAGCCTCCCACTCAATACTGCTCCGATACAAACTAACCCATGGGTAGGGGTGGACTGAAAGAAAGAAAAAAAATACTTGGATTTATATAGCGCCTTTCACGACCACCGGACGTCTCAAAGCACTTTTCAGCCAATGAGTACTTTTGGAATGTAGTCACTGTTGTAATGTGGGAAACGCGGCAGCCAACCTGCGCACAGCAAGCTCCCACAAACAGCAATGTAATAATGACCAGATCATCTATTTTTAGTGATGTTGATTGAGGGATAAATATTGGCCAGGACACCAAGGATGACTCCCCTGCTCTTCTTGGAAATAGTGCCACGGGATCTTTTACGTCCACCTGAGAAAGCAGACGGGGCCTCGGTTTAACGTCTCATCCAAAAGAAGGCACCTCTAGGGTTCAAGCCTAGATGGGACTTGAACCCACAAAGTTTCTGACTCAGAGGCGAGTGTGCTACCCACTGAGCCACAGCTGACACAGATTCTTCTTTATTGACAGGGAAAGAGGCTTCCAGTGGCTGGGGTGCGCGTCCGCCCTTAAAGGTGGGTGAGTGGGATGGAAGACGCGATAACACAGCGCTATGGAACCGTTCACGGAGGCACTCAGGATATATCCCCTGTCCGCCCCTGCTTACGGGCAAGGAACCTGCACCCTCAGTAAAAATCAGTCCTGATCCGAGACTGCCGGGTAGTAGTCTCTCTTTATGAGCTCACGAAAGGATGACTTGCATTTATATAGCACCTTTCATGACCTTAGGACAGCCCAACCTGCTTCACAGCTAATGAAGTACTTTTGAAGTGTAGTCACAATTGTAATGTAGCAAATTCTGCTGACCAGTCTTCTGCATACCACTAGCTCTCTACAAGCTTGTCCTGTTGGTCAAGTGTCCAGTCGAATCCTATTGGTGAGCCCCCTTCGTGAAGCTCCCTCTACGCTCTAGTACTCTGCTGAAGCTCCTGCGTGACACCCCCTCTGTATAAGCTAGTCCTGTTATGATGTCCTTGTGCAACGCTCTCTGTATAGTTTAGACCTGCTTACCCCCACCCTGAATAACACTCCCTCTGTTTATAGACTTGTTCCTCTAGCTAGCCTTCTGTGTGACACTCCATCCCAGTTCCGAGGTGTCAACGGGGGAGTCTTCTCGGTACAAACCAGCCCTCCTGAATAGCCTCCTGCAGGATGCTCTTGCTGCACAAACATGTCGATTGGTGAGGTAACTGGGTGACACACCCTGTGTTTAAGCCAGTTCCCATCGCTGAACGTCCTTCCAACATGATGAGCCAGCAGAGGTTTAATTATGGCACCAAGAATTCAGCCCTGATTTAAAAACCCTGCAGTTTAAATATTGGACGCTGCAGATTTTTTTCAGATAAATTCACCCATCCAGTGAGGTGCTCAAAGGGGAACAGAGGTCAGAAACCGAGCTATAAGTTCTGGATGAGCAGAAATTTTCTCCAGTTGAATACTGGGAAGACCAAAGCTGTTGTTTTCGGTCCCCGCCACAAACTCCGTTCCCTAGCCAGTGACGCCATCCCTCTCCCCAACTTCTGTTGGAGGCTGAACCAGACTGTTCGCAACCTTGGTGTCATATTTGACCCTGAAATGAGCTTTCGACCACATATCTGCAGCATAACTAAGACCGTCTATTTCCACCTCCGTAACATCGCCCGTCTCTGACCTTGCCTCAACTCATCCGCTGCTGAAACCCTCATCCATGCCTTTGTTACCTCCAGACTTGACTATTCCAATGCGCTGCTGGCTGGCCTCCCACATTCTACCCTCCGTAAACTAGAGGTGATCCAAAACTCAGCTGCCTGTGTCCTAACTCACACCAAGTCCCGCTCACCCTTCACTCCTGTGCTCGCTGACCGACATTGGCTACCGGTTAAGCAACGCCTCGATTTCAAAATTCTCATCCTTATTTTCAAATCCCTCCATACCTCCGTAATCTCCTCCAGCCCCACAACCCCCCGAGATGTCTGTGCTCCTCTAGTTCTGCCCTCCCGAGCATCCCTGATTATAATCGCGCAACCATTGGTGGCCGTGCCTTCTATTGCTTCGACCCCAAGCTCTGGAACTCCCTGCCTAAATCTCTCCACCTCTCTACCTCTCTTTCCTCTTTCAAGACGCACCTTAAAATATACCTCTTTGACCAAGCTTTTGGTAAAATGTGCTAATTTCTACTTGTGGTTCGGTGTGAAATTTTTATCGCACCTTGGGACGTATCACTACGTTAAAGGCGCTATTTAAATACAAGTTGTTATTATATAACACTGGAGCACTGATTCTCCAATGTAAACATCACATAATCATCAACAAAAAGACAAGAGCTTTTAAGGGGATCTATTTAAAGACCTTTACATAATGATCGACCACTGAGCTATGCATCTAATTTACGTCATCATAATTCTGCTGAGTCAAGCAGTGAGAGTTGGGTTATTTTTAGAATGAGTTTTCATTGCAGGAGGCCAGGGACACATGAATTACTCTGAGTTCGGAGGCACAGTTGCGATCAACACAAGGTCTGGAAATTCAGATATCACAGGAGCAAATCAATCCTCCCTCTGCTTGTATTTTATTTCTCTAATTCTACCCGTCCCTGCTCCAAATCTACCTCTGAAGGCACTGATCCTTACCAGGGTGCTGTTCCACAGGTGCTGCTGGCCTCCAGTGCCTCATTGCCTGGGCATTCCACCTGTATGTGTTGTGACGGTAAAGGGGTAATTATTGTGAACTCACCCCTCTTGGGATGGAGACCCTGCCCTAGACGGAAGTGCAAGGCCAAAGAATCGCCACGGAAATTTTACAGCCCTATCTCTGATCCGGGTTCCAGGGTAGCACGGCTCCACTGTAGGATTGCGGCCTTGCAAAATAATCCCTTAAGTGTCAGGAGGCAATTTGGCGTGGCAGGAATGCCAACAGAGACCGATGCTGTTCTTGCCTGATGTTCATAAGCTTGTACTTGCACAACACTCCCACTGTAAAAGGTCGTCTTTCACTGCGAGAGGGATGGAGTACAAAAGCAGGGAGGTCCTGCTGCAACTGTACAGGGTATTGGTAAGGCCGCATCTGGAGTACTGCGTGCAGTTTTGGTCACCTTACTAAAGGAAGGATATACTGGCTTTGGAGGGGATACAGAGACGATTCAGTAGGTTGATTCCGGAGATGAGGGGGTTACCTTATGATGATAGATTGAGTAGACTGGGTCTTTACTCGTTGGAGTTCAGAAGGATAAGGGGTGATCTTATAGAAACATTTAAAATCATGAAAGGGATAGACAAGATAGAGGCAGAGAGGTTGTTTCCACTGGTCGGGGAGACCAGAACTAGGGGGCACAGCCTCAAAATACGGGGGAGCCAATTTAAAACCGAGTTGAGAAGGAATTTCTTCTCCCAGAGGGTTGTGAATCTGTGAAATTCTCTGCCCAAGGAAGCAGTTGAGGCTGGCTCATTGAATATATTCAAGTCACAGATAGATAGATTTTTAACCAATAGGGAATTAAGGGTTACGGGGAGAGGGCGGGTAAGTGGAGCTGAGTCCACAGCCAGATCAGCCATGATCTTATTGAATGGCGGAGCAGGCTCGAGGGGCTAGATGGCCTACTCCTGTTCCTAATTCTTATGTTCTTATGTTCTTATTATGATGCTCCTGTGTCTTGCCCTCTATGGATGGAAGGTGATACAACAACAGTCAAGGGGAAGAGTCCTACCTGATTCTGTTTCTCTCTCATTCGACCATAAAGATGTAACCTGGATCATGCGGTGCCTTGACTCCATCTCCTTTTAATGGATTTCGCTCCACACCTAATAGCAAGTATTTGGATATTTGTTGGAGAACACTGAAGGATCAGGGTTAATTGAGACATCCAGTTAATACCTTGGGTCTAGTTGTTAAACCACTTACCTTTTTGACTTAAAATCCCTCAGTATTTTCTGAGAAAATCAAATGTGAATTGAAGTTGGGTCCTCAGCCTCCCTCCGTTCTCCCATTAAATATTGACTCGTTATTCCACAAAAATTAACTCGATTGAATTTAGAATAGTGGATTAGAACTGTGTAGCACATCTTCTCCAAGTATCCATACACTTCCGGGTCATCCTCAGTATGTTGACACGTTCCCGGGGACCCCCTCAGTGTATCGACACTATCCTGGGGACCCCCCTCAGTGTATCGACACTCCCGGGGACCCCCTCATTCCTGGGGACCCCCCTCAGTGTATCGACACTCCCAGGGACCCCCTCAATGCAGTCACACTCCCGGGGACCTCCTCATCCCTGGGAACCCCCTCCGTGTATCGATACACTCCTGGGGACCCCCTCATACCCAGGGACCACCTCAGTGTATCGATACACTCTCGGGGATGTCCTCACTCCCGGGGACCCCCTCAGTGTACCGACACTATCCTGGGGACCCCCTCAGTGTATCAACACTCCCGGGGACCCCCTTATTCCTGGGGATCCCCTCAGTGTATCTACACTCCTGGGGACCCCCTCAATGTAATGACACTCCCGGGGACCACCTCATTCCTGGGAACCCCCCTCAGTGTATCGATACACTCCCGGGGACCCCCTCACACCCAGGGACCACCTCAGCGTATCAATACACTCTCGGGGATGTCCTCACTCCCGGGGATCCCCTCAGTGTATCGACACTATCCTGGGGACCCCCCTCTGTGTATCGATACACTCCCGGGGACCCCCTCACTCCTGGGGATCCCCTCAGTGTATCAACACTATCCTGGGGACCCCCTCAGTGTATTGATGCACTCCCAGGGACCCCCTTACACCCAGGGACTCCCTCAATGTATCGATACACTCCCGTGGACCCCCTCAGTATATCGACACTCCTGGCGACTCGCTCAGTGTAGCGATACTCCTGGGGAACCCCTCAGTATATCGACACTCCTGGCGACTCGCTCAGTGTAGCGACATTCCTGGGGAACCCCTCAGTATATCGACACTATCCCGGAGACCCCCTCACTGTATCGACACTCCTGGTGACTCACTCAGTGTAGTGACACTCCCGGAGAACTCCTCAGTGGATCGACACTATCCCGTGGATCCCCTCAGTGTATCGACACTCCTGGCGACTCGGTCAGTGTAGCGACACTCCCCTGGACCCCCCCCTCAGTGTATCGATATACTCCCGGGGATCCCCTCACTCTCGGAGACCCCCTCAGTGTATCGATACACTCCCAGGGACCCCCTCACTCCTGGGGACCCCCTCAGAGTATCAGAACACTCCTGGGGACCCCCTCATTCCCGGGGACTCCCTCAGAGTATCAACACACTCCCGGGGACCCCCTCAGAGTACCAGCACACTCCTGGGGACCCCCTCACTCCCGGGGAACCCTTCAGTGTATCAATACATTCCCGGGGACCGCCTTAGTGTATCGGCACACTCCTGTGGATCCCAATATGAAGGCCTATGATTTGGGGTACATCCTTTGCTTTTGAAGAATGCTGCCACCATTATTGTTCTTTTGATGTTTTCAGGGTGCGAGATCCCTCACAATGGTGCTTCAAAATATTCCAGTGGCTGCTATCTGTGCCTCTCAATGTTCCAGTGGCTGCTATCTGTGCCTCTCAATGTTCCAGTGGGTGCTATCGGTGTGTCTCAATGTTCATTAAGTGATATCGGTGTGTCTTATTGTTCCAGGATTAGGTTGGCTAGGTGGAAGGGAAATGGGTACAGGGTGGTAAATATGATTAAAATGTTTGCTTGTGTGGATAGTAAATGCAGAGAGGAACTGGTTGGGCCAAATGGCCAGTTTTCATGTTATAATGTTGATGGAAAAGCCAGAGAATAGCTGGGAATTACTGGTGCAATCCATGTGGCTGGGAGATCGTAATCCTCAGACTCTCGTACAATACTGACCCCCCAAATGCAGGAGAGTTGCTTGGCATCTCTGCACATGTGTGGGACCGCTGATAATGGATAAAACAGCGCCAAATGTCAGACATTCTCTCCCTCCGCTGTGAAGAAAGACACAATTGCCACTTAGTGCGATGGTCTCCTGTGTGCACCTCAGTCAATTAACTGAAGTAACATTTTGATCGGATGAGCAACATTAGGCACATGGACTTCTCCCCAATGAACTTCCCATCTGCCAAGTTGATAGTTTACCCCAGAAGCTGTGAGGCAAAGAATCAACCCTCGGGCAATATGAAATGCAAGAATGTGCGAGATGTGACTGCTTTGCCTAACAGATCAGCCCTCCAGGGCGTGGCAGCTGAAATAACACTAACTGCACACAGCCACCATCGTGGAACTTATGTGAGAGAAGGTTAGATGAAGGAATGGGAAACTGAAACTAATATTTTAAGGTCATTGTATGGAATGAAGCTTAATACAAGCACATTGTGGGAGATTTACAAATAAAAATGATCAAGCTTTGACTCAATTGAGAGAGGGACGAGAAAACTGGATGAAGCACTGGGTGAAAGAACTATCTCCACATCGTGGAGCATCAGTTTGAATGCATTTCATCCGGATTGATGGAATTAATTCTCCATCTTTTTCCATGAGAGGCCGTTGGGATAGTTGGTGTGGGAAATGGGCCAGTTAGACATGGATGGGATGTGATAGTGTGAACTTTACCATACAACTAACCATGTCTTTTGGAAGTTCTCGACTGAAGGAAAAAGTCATATTCCATACCCCGAATGGAATCTTTAACCTTGATCTCATGTCTAGCTCTTTTTCTTTTTGCAAAGAGGGAGATGTCTGAGCGAGTGTAATGTATGCACCGGTGAGTATGTTCACAGGTTAGTCGAGCTGTTGCATTGTGAGTGGCTTAGCCAGTCACGTGATGTTCACAAGACTCAATAAAATCCCAGTCAGTTGGGTCTACTTCATCCACTAGGCTCACAACGAACCGCATGCCTCCGCGTGGATGAACTGGTAATGTGTAGTGTGATTGTTAAACTTTGGCTAATAAACCAACTAATTCTTAATAACAATGTGTTGGTATGAATGCTTCAGCAAAGAACCCATGAAGCAAATACATTACAGCGAGAATCATATCAGAATCATAGAATCAGAAATTTACAGCACGGAAGGAGGCCATTTCGGCCCATCGTGTCCGCACCGGCCGACCAAGAGCTATCCAACCTAATCCCACTTTCCAGTTCTTGGTTCGTAGCCCTGTAGGTTACGGCACATTAAGTGCACATCCAAGTATTTTTTAAATGTGGTGAGGGTTTCTGCCTCTACCATCCTTTCAGGCAGTGAGTTCCAGACTCCCACCACCCTCTGGGTGAAGAAATTTCCCCTTTTCTAAATCTCCCCCCAATTACTTTAAATCTATGCCCTCTGGTTGTTGACCCCTCTGCCAAGGGAAATAGGTCCTTTCTGTTCATTCTATCCAGGCCCCTCATAATTTTATACACTTCAATAAGGTCTCCCCTCAGCCTCCTCTGTTCCAAAGAAAACAGACCCAGCATCTCCAATCTTTCTTCATTGCCAAAATTCTCCAATCCAGGCAACATTCTTGTAAATCTCTGTACCCTTTCCAGGGCAATCACATCTTTCCTGTAATGTGACTACTCCAGCTGTGGCCTAACCAGTGTTTTATGCAGTTCAAGCAAAACCTCCTTGCTCTTGTATTCCATGCCTCCACTGTCTATATGGCACCTTATCTACCTGGCCTGCTACCTTCAGGGATCTGTGAACCTGCACTCCAAGGTCCCTTTGTTCCTCCACACTTTTCAGTGTCGCACCATTTAATGTGTATTCCCTTACCTTATTAGATCTCCCCAAATGCATTACTTCACATTTATCTGGATTGAATTCCATTTGCCACTCTTCTGTCCACCTGACCAATTCATTGATATCATCCTGCAGTCCACAGCTTTCTTCTTAATTATCAACCACACAGCCTATTTTAGTGTCATCTGCAAACTTTTTAATCATACCCCCAATATTCAAATCTAAGTAATTGATATATCCTACAAAAAGCAAGAGACCCAGCACTGAGCCCTGCGGAACCCCACTGGATACAGCCTTCCAGTCACAAAAACACCCATCAACCATTACCCTTTGCTTCCTGCCTCTGAGCCAATTTTGGATCCAACTTGCCCTGGATTCCATGGGCTTTTACTTTCGTGACCAGTCTGCCATGTGGGCCCTTATCAAAAGCTTTGCTAAACTCCATATACATTACATCATACACACTGTCCTCATCGACCCTCCTGCTTACCTCCTCGAAAAATTCAATCACATTAGTCAGACACTGCCTTCCCTTAACAAATCCATGCTGACTGTCCTTGATTAATCTATGTCTTTCCAAATGAAGATGCATCCTGTCCTTTAGGATTTTTTCCAATAATTTTCCCACCACTGAGGTTGGGCTAACTGGCCTGTAATTACTCGGTCTATCTCTTTCTCCCTTTTTAAACAACGGTACAACATTAACAGTCCTCCAGTCCTCTGGCACCACTCCTGTAGCCAGGGAGGATTGGAAAATGATGGTCAAGAGCATCTGCTATTTCCTCTTTTGCTTCTCTTAACAGCCAGGAATACATTTCATCCAGGCCTGGGGATTTATCCACTTTCAAAGTTGCTAAGCCCCTTAATACTTCCTCTCTCACTATGTTTATCATGTCTAATATTTCACACTCCTGCTCCCTCATTGCAAAGTCTGCATTGCCCCTCTCTTTTGTGAAAACGATGCAAAGTATTCATTAAGAATTATACCCACGTCTTCTGCCTTCACATACAGATTACCTTTATGGTCTCTAATAGGTCTCACTCTTTCTCTAGTTATCCTCTTGCTCTTAATGTATTTATAAAACATCTTTGGGTTTTCCTTGATTTTACTTGCCAACATTCTTTCATGCTCTCTTTTTGTTTTCCTGATATCTTTTTTAATTGCTCCCCTGCACTTCTTATACTCCACTAGAGTCTCTGCAGTATTGAGTTCTCGGTATCTGTCAAAAGCTTCCCTTTGTTTTCTTTATCTTATGCTGTATGTCCCTTGACATCCAGGGGCTCTAGATTGTTAGACCCACCCTTTTTTTTTAAGGGAACATACACTGGGCTCAATTTTCCCCAATGCCGTTTTTTGGCGTATTTTCAGAGTTACGCCCGTTTTTCTTGGCCCCAACTACTCAAAAAAAAAAAGTAGCAAATTTCCCCGTTCTATTTTTTTAAACTGGCGCTGCGCAGTCTGTCCTTAGCCTCGGGAGTGGAGCCTAATGTCTATGCCGAAAAAATGATGTTGCCCCTTCTGCGCATGTGCGGAAAATAAAAGCCGTTATTGACATGATTCCTATGGTCGCCCATGCCTAGTACAGCTCCCAGTCTGCATTTGGCCATTTTTAAAGAGCCAGTTGTGTGTGAGAAATTTAATTCTCAGTGGAAAAATCGGAGTTGCAATACAAAATGCAATGCGGCCCAAGGACCAAGAATTTCTCACAGGATGAAGTGGAGGCACTAGTTACTGTGATTGAGGGCAGATGGCACAAGCTGGACACCAGCAGAGGTCACATAAAAGTTCCACCAAAAGAAATGAAAAAACGCTGGAACCAACTTGCAGAAGATTACTGTGCAATGGTGACCACCCCGAGATCTGGAGGCCAGTGCAAAACGAAGTGGCAGGACCTTGGTCAAGTAGTTAGTGTAAGTTATATTTTCATTTATTCAATGGAATTACAATTATAAATGTGACCAGCTGTATATGTCCCACCTAGCAGAAAGATACCCTCTCTAAAAAGTTATGTTTTCAGCTTTGCAGGGGAGAGTGGCACACAACAAACGAGAACAGGAGGAGGCCCAGCAAATCTGCAGCCACTGACACCCTTGGAAGAGAGGGTCGCTGCTTTGATGGGTCCTGCCTGGAGAAAAGCAACCACCACTGCACAAGCTGGGCTCACACTCGAGGGAGAGGGCAAGTCCTGTACATTCCACAGTCTGGATTTGCTAAATGTTAAGTACTGCGCTGGCTAGCCGTGCTTCGGTTCATGGGGATGTCTCCGTCAGCTACGCTTCAGTTGATGCAATGTGCTATCATTCATCGTGGTCCTTCAAATCAGCCTGGTGCCTGCGCTGTGTGAGCCTACTCATGCCACCCACCCTGCCCCTTCCTCTGCTGCTAACCATTTGTCTGTGTTCTGTTATATTTTGCAGAACTTGAGGCCAACCTGACGATGCAGAAGATGATTCAGATGTGGATGAGCCTGAAGAGGAGAACATCTTCCAATCTCACCTTCCAGACCAAGAGCATGGGGGTGAGAGGGTGGTGGAGGGGGAGGTGATGGATGAAGGCCCCACTGTTGTACTCACTCTGGAGGAGGTGCAGGTGCCACCCATTGAGGTGCCAGACCCTTCCCTGAGTGGTTTGAGTGTTGGTGGGACATTCCATGGCTTCCCACTGTCTGAGGCTAGGGATTCCAGTGGGGGTGCAACGAGGCACACCCAGGGCCCCACCGTCTGATGCTGCGGGACCAGTGGGATGCATTGAGCCACACCCAGGGTGAGGAGGGGAAGGAGAGCTCGACAGCGCTCTCCTGAGGTGCAGGATCTAACAGATGTGGTTCAGATGATGGCAATGAGTGCAGAGAGCATTGACCTTTCCTGATCATTCCTGGACACCATCAGTGGGGTGCTTGATGAGGTATTGGGACTGTCGGAAGAAGTAACAACACTCTCACGAGAAATGGGAACACTGTCCGGGAACATGAGGGAGGGAATGTCTCAGGCAGTGGATAAAATGTCGGTGCACATGAGGGAGGGAATGTCGCAGGTAATTCAAACACTGTTGGTGAACATGAGGGAGGGAATGTTGCAGGTAGTTGACACACTGTTACTCAACATGAGGGGGGACATGTCACAGGTAGCTGAGACACTGTCAGGGCACATGAGGGAGGGAATGTCGGAGTTAGCTGCTGCAATAATTGAACACGCCCAGACCCCGCGGCCATTGACAAAATCAACTGCCACTCCCACTCTAATCCCCAGACCAGCCTCTGAAGAGGCCCAAGCCATGCCCTCCACACTACCGCCTGCCCCCACCCATCAAAAAGTGCCCATTACCCAAGGTGTCTGAATGATTAAGTTTGGTACCAACCCGAGAAATGCTGCGCCACTGCCTGCGGGCAGGGGTGGAGTCACCAAGACCAAATGCAGCGGGCAGTCTTAGAATAAGATGGAGGAGAGATGGGTGCAGTCTTTCTTTGCTGCTGCTATTGTTATTATTGTTGTTACTGTTCTCAAATTAAAAGTTTTTTGTAAGTTATGTAAATTTACAAGTTCAGAAGTTTGTAAGTGATCTTAGAATTTGTAAGTGATCTTAACTGAAAACTTTAAAGTTTGATACAAGAATACTTTTATTAAAGTTATGTTAAGTACAAACAAATGCTTGTTAAACTTTTGAATAAAATATATTTTACATTATAACTGAATCATTTCCATTATTTGTTCCATTATTAACACAACTTTTTGAAGTAAACAAGAATCATTTCCATCATTTGTTCCATTAACACAACACAACATTACGGAACAGGTCCAAACAGTAAACATGGTCCATTTGGATTAATTACCCCTGAGCCTTCAGACAGCAAAGCATTCACGGACGAGCTGCTGGCGCAAGGCTCGAGCAATCGTTAAAGGGGCACGATGGCCCGCCCTCCTCCACCGTCATGCTCCGGGTTCAGGTAGTTGCATGGCTTCCTCGTCCTCGTCCACCTCCTCGTCATCTGCATCTTCCTCCTCATCATCAGCCACTCTCACCGCAGGTGGGTCCTCTCCTATCAGCTGCTGTTGCCTCATGATGGCTAAGTTATGCAGCATGAAGCACACAACAGCGAACTGACTGACAATCTCAGGGGAGTGTTGCAAGCAGCCTCCGGAATGGTCCAGGCATCAGAAACGGTGTTTCAAGATGCCAATGGTCCTCTCTATTATACTGTGCGCCGCAATGTGTGACATGTTGTATTCCCGGTCAGCTTCTGTCCGGATTAACCATAGGGGCGTCATGAGCCAGGTGGCGAGGCCGTACCCTTTGTCTCCCAGTAGCCTCTCTGCCCTTCTGGCTGCTGGTGAAACATGGCAGATATAATGCTCTCGCGTAGGATGAATGCATCATGGATGCTCCCAGGGTATCTTGCATCAACTGACATGATGCGATGTATATCATCACAGATGAGCTGCACATTGATGGAGTGGAAGCCTTTTCTGTTCCTGTACATCTCAGAATCCTCCAAAAGTGCTCGCAAGGCGATGTGGGTACAATCAATGCAGCCCTGTACCTTTGTGAAGCCAGCAATCTTGGAGAAGCCCATAGCCCTTTCACGCATTGCCTGAGTGATCATGGGGAACTTTATGTAGTCATTCTTCCGGGTATATAGAGCAGCAGTCACCTGCCGAATGCAGATATATGTTGCATGCTGAGAAATGGCGCAAACATCCCCAGTTGTAGCGTGGAGCGATCCAGATGATTAGAATAAAAGTGCAGCTGTAACCTTCACTTCAACTGACAAAGCAGTCTTCCTGATGCTTCTAGGTTGCAGGTCTGCTTTTACTAACTCACAGATCTCAGTTACAACTTCTTTGCGGAAACGCAGCCTTCAAACACAGTCTGCATCACTCAGGTGCAGGTATGAATGCCTGTCTCGATATACCCGACATGAGTAAGGCCTCCGGCCCATCACCCTACGGGCTCTGAGGTTCCCCATGCGATGACGTTGAATAAATTGTCGTCTCCGCAGCACCATCATGCTGAAGGCTTGCACAAGATATGGCATTGTCAGTATTGTCCCCATGATTAAATTTTACCTTTGCAAGAAGCTCAAAACTGCAGGCAGGACAAGGTTCTTTTTTCTCTCTCCCCAAGGTCGACGCCCTAGTATGGACCACACCCAGGTCTGAGCAGGCACAATGATCGGGAAACCCCCCCAGGCATCATTTCATTCATAGTGCAGGCTTCTCATGCCTTCCGTTTGCCTTCCACAGCCCCCCAACCCCCGGGCTTCTTTTGAAGCCGAGTGCCGATCCCCGAGCCCATGTCCAGGCAAGGGACCAATCCTGCCGGCTGACGTGCCGATCTCCGAGCCCATGTCCAGGCAAGGGACCAATCCTGCCGGCTGACGTGCCGATCCCCGAGCCCATGTCCAGGCAAGGGACCAATCCTGCCGGCTGACGTGCCGATCTCCGAGCCCATGTCCAGGCAAGGGACCAATCCTGCCGGCTGACCCGCCGACCCTCGAGCCTGGTTTGGAGACGTTCGGTGGTGGCGTGTCAGTTTTTAAAAAGTGAAAAGTTAAAGAATTCCATTAAACTTCCATTTCCTGTGTTTTAAATTTTAAAAATTTAAGCTTGATTATGGATGTGTGTGTTCTTGACTCCCTCCAAAACGTTGCATAAAAACAATGGCGTCTTTCT
Organism: Pristiophorus japonicus; assembly: GCF_044704955.1. Lineage (NCBI taxonomy): Eukaryota > Metazoa > Chordata > Chondrichthyes > Pristiophoridae > Pristiophorus > Pristiophorus japonicus. The sequence continues at coordinate 81,951,159 of NC_091991.1, read as the reverse complement.
GCACCGATTTTTTAATGTGCGCTGGTTTCTCTTAAGTGCCCGGAAGGTTTTTCGGGAGTGGTCACGTACGCCGTCCTAGGATAAATTTAAATTGGTCAAACTTGCAAAATTGTGAAAAACTGGCGCAGGCATCAGGTTACGCCCCCTATGATGCAAAAAAAAAAACTAAACTGAAAAAAATCATAACTAACTGAGTTACACTGGCACACAAAGATTGAGGAAACTTGGATTTTTAAATTTAGGCCAAAAAAATGGCGCAAATCACTGGGGAACATTGAGCCCACGCTCTGTACCCTCAGGATCCCTTCCTTGAATGCCTCCCACTGCTCGGACACTGATTTACCATCAAGTAGCCATTTCCAGTCCACTCTGGCCAAATCCCATTTCAACTCAGCAAAGTTGGCTTTACCCCAATTGAGAACTTTTATTCCTGGTCCACCTTTGTCCTTTTTCATAACTACCATAAATATTACTGAATTATGATCACTAGCACCAAAATGCTCTCCCACTGATACCCCTTCTACCTGCCCCTCTTCATTCCCCCAAACCAAGTCCAGAACCACCCTTCCCTGTTTGGGCTTGTTACATACTGGCTAAAGAAGTTCTCCTGAATGCATTTTAGGCATTCCGCACCCTCTGTACCATTCACACTGCTTTTTCCCCAGTTAATTTTGGGGTGGTTGAAATCTCCCCACTTTTAAAGCTCTCTAGTTTTTGCACTTCGCAGCAATTAAGCATACCTACATCTATCTCTACCCCTCTTCACTATCTTTGAGAGTTTAATTTCAGACGGTATTATATATTTCAATAAAAGAGAAAGGGAGTCATTTAATGCTGGTTTCTGCTGATCGGCAGTCAGAAATTTACAAGCACCTGTCAATCTGTAAACTCTCCTCACCGGATGTAATTATCCTGTAATTGACATCAGGATATTTGGAACAATTCGTTTGTGATGATGATTGAGACAGGTGAGACTAAACATCTCTGTTAGCAGAAGAATAATGCATTATGCATAACATGCCATAATACCCTTTCTGATTTATGTGGTAACACACTTGCCTGAGTCAGAAGGTCATGGGTTCAAGCCCCACTCCAGAGGGTACATCAGCTCGGCTGACACTCCAGTCCAGTACCGAGGGCGTGCAGCACTGTCTGAGGTGCCTTCATTTGGAATGAGATGTTAAAACGTGGCCTTGCCTGCTCTCTTATCAAAGAAAACATGAAACTATTTGCAAAAAAGAGCAGGGGAGTCCTTCTGGTGTCCCGGCCAATATTTATCCCTCAATCAACATCACTGAAAGCAGTTTATCTGGTCAATATCACATTGCTGTTTGTAGGAGCTTGCTGAGTAAAAATTGGCTGCCGTGTTTCCTGCATTACAACAGTGACTACACTTCAAAAAATATTGTGCAGTGGTTTGGGATGTCCTAAAGTCATGAAAGGTACTATATAAATGCAGGTTCTTCTTGTTTTTGGTTATCACGAGTAATGACACAAGATATCTGCTAGTTGGTTTGAAGGGGAGTAAGTGAGAAAATAACAGAGGGGGCTAATTAACAGATTAGAATAGGGCTCACTGCATCACTCACTTGGATTTGAGCAAAATGCAGATCACTCCCTGAACCTTAATCCTATTACCAGCTTCTTAGTCTTGGAGCTTTAGACATTTTAAAGACTGGAGGGACAACGCTGGCCAAATCTCGCCCACAGCTCATGCCCAACAAGTCTGTCCACCCACTCTCTTTGCTCAACGTAAGTGCACCGCCCCCCTCCCCCCCACACCCCCTCAGCAACCAGGGAAAGACCCCGGCTCTGTAAACTGCCAGTAACTACCCAGTGCTACTGAAAGGCATCGACCATGTACGGTCCCTAAGGGTTGCCAACCCTCCAGGATTGCCCTGGAGTCTCCAGGAATTAAACATTAATCTTCTGGACACCGCTGCTGTTTATTCATTGAAAAATATTGAAAATGTGGGAAATAGGCTGCTTGACTGGGTGGGGTTGCTGGTTATGTGATGAAACCTCCCGGGAAGTGTCCAACCTGATGACGACCCTAATGGTCCTCAGTGTCTCTATCTGTGAGTGGTGTGTATAATAACCAGCAGTGTAGCATCACCCAAGAGCCTTAAACCTTTGGTGAACTCAACAAAAAAAAACTTAATTTTAAAAGGTCGAAGCAATAATGGGACAATTGAGTTAATCTCTGGCCTTGGCTGAGCTCCAACTCAACCCTCAACAGCCGTTGCTGGCAGACGGCGGAGTCCCCCTGAACAATGGTTCATTTCCAAGGATGCGACCAGCAAGGCTGCTGCCGTTGCCTCGGTAACGGCAACTTCTCCTGATTGCCAGTGACGCGGTTCGGGGAGTCTTCTGATTGGCGCATTTTCAGGGACGAAGCCTGTCCCACGTGTGGTGTGGTGGCGAGCAGTATCTGCAATACGGCCTCGAAGGTGGGGACACCAAGCCCATGAATTGACAGTGCATGGCGCAGAATCTTGGACTCAGCTTAGAATGGGCTTTACTTCTGATCAAGGTCGTTCGGTGCCGAGTTGCGATTATCCGTCTGTGTGTTACATTCGGATTTTTGTCATAATATTAGTGGGCATTCAAATCAATAGTCGAGTTTTAAAAGCCTGCTAAGATCTTGGGTACATGCTGTAACCTGAAAGTATAACGGATTTAATCTGTGGCTAATGCTGTTTGGCATGGTTACAGGAATGGTGCTTAGACCAGAACCTCAAAGGATTGTTATATAATAACAGCATGAGTCCCTGATGAGCTGCAGTACACAGTTACTGGATCTTGTTTTCAGTAAAGGGAGTTCAAGTGCTGAAGGAGGGGTTTCCCAACCCTCCATTTTGAAAGTGGGAGGGAGAAACCTACTGTAGAGGCTCAAGCTCTTTGTTGTTCTTTGTTCTTTTGCTAGTTTTCTTCTTCAATTTCCTCCTAGCCCCTCCCACTCAAAGGCGTCAATTCCTTGCTGGGGTACAGTTCCCCTGCGGTACCCCCCCCCCCCCCTTTATAATGTGCCAATCTTGAGGGTGAGGCCATCAACTGTAAGGAGCATTGCAACTGAGCCTAGTCATCTCTTCATCCGACCAACCTCACGTGCACTTCCAATAGGAATTGCTAGATACCCAATAGGGGCAGAAACCCTGGCTGGTTCCACCTGGCATCCACCCAACTCGAGGTACTAAGGCCAATTGCTGCATCCCCTAATGGAGACTCCAGCTAAGACTGGCTCATTCAGCAACAGGCGGGGGAGAAGAGGTGGAGAACTCTGGGCAGCTCTCTGGAGGGCAGGGATCTGGCGCTAGGCCAACTTCCCCACTTGTATTTTTTCCGCTGCCTGATTTTGGGTAATATAGTGAAGGAAAATTGTTTCTTAATTGCTCTTCCCTCTCTTGTGAAGCCCAAATGCATCCAAAACTGCAGCAAGTATGGCGATGGGAATGGAGAGGGACAAGGGAAAGAAACAATAAAGGCTATGAGTGAGATTGTCACCCGAGGGACTGAGTGCAGTGGCTTTGGTCGGCTCTTTGTAGTATGAATCAGCTGTTGTAAAAGATGGGAAGAAGCAAATTAATCTTACTAACCACACGTCTTCAAGTAATTTTGAAATCACAGGCTTGAAAGTGCAAATAAACTACTGTTATTTTAATTGCTTGGGTGAGGCTATCTGGTACAACTAATAATGTCGTGCCTTGAAGGTATAAGAGATGCATTGCATAATCAGTCTTATTCTTTTACTTAAGCAATTAATCTGAAAACAAGGAAAGCCTTGTAGCTCCTTATCACACCTCAAACCATTTTGCATAGAGTTAATTACTAGAAAAGCAGCAGCTATAATTAAACCCAGCCGCAGATACCAAGTTCCTGCAAACAGCAATGAGGTGAAATAAAAACCGAACATCTCAGCAGGTCAGGAAGCAGCTATGGAGAGAGAAACAGAGTTAACGTTTCAGGTCGATGACCCTTCGTCAGAACTGGCGAATGTTCGAAATGAACAGATTCTTAAGGGGCACTGAAAGAGGGAGGGGAGGAAAGAACAAAAGGGAAGGTCTGTGATAGGGTGGAAGACAGGAGAGATTTGAGAGACAAAAGGGATGATGGGCTGACTTGAGATGGTAATGGCAGGAGTTAGAAAAAGATTAGTCTAGATATAGTGTGAATGGCGGAATAATTACTGGCTACCATGGGAAACAACGAGAAAAAAGGTTATAAGATTTTGGGGGGGAGGGGGTTTAAAAAAAAAAAGGAGGAAAGGGAGCAAACTAGGAATTCCAAGCACAAATTCCACCCAGCGCAAATCCAATTTCTGCGATCTCTTGCGCTGGTGTAAAAAACATCTTGCTGGAAGATGGCCCTGCCCACAGAACTGTCCATGTCCCCAGGTTGAATGAATCACCGTGACTGGTTTCTGCTAATTGTGCCTGTTTGTAGACCTTCGAAGAGGCTCTTAAAAATAAACAAGTTTTTGTTTTAGGTGCAAAGACACTACTTTTTAAAAGCTTTTAAATATTAAAAATCTTTAACTTATGAAGAAACTGATAAATGGTTCTGTATATATTTTTAAAGTCATTTTCAGTTATTTAAAATCTGGTTACTCACAGGTGGTGGATGAGACACTGTTATTGAAAATGCTTATTTTTTATTATTAAACCAATTTTCTGGTAAAGCTGCACCAGATTACCACTCTTAAATATATGAAGGAATAACTTTAAATGCAAAAAAAATTAGGTTTAAGACTCTGTAAGATTGCGCTGTTTCGTGGACGATTTTATGTTTGTGATTATGCAAATGAGTTTGAGCAGAAATGTGAACAATAAATTTAATTTGGAAAACTCGCGCAATTTGTGCCCGGATTGATGATTGCACCCAAAGCAGAAGCTCTACCCCAAAATCTTTAACATCTGATTGGGGCAGTTTCCAAGACTTCAGTTTGCCTCATCCAAAAGACAGCACCTCCGACAGTCCACCACTTCCTCAGTACTATGCTGAAGTGCTTTTGAAATGTGACTATACTTCCTCAGCACTTTATTGGCTGTAAAGTGCTTTGGGGCATCATGAGGTCATGAAAAGCGCTATAGAAATACAAGTTATTTATTTTCTTGGAATTGTCAGCCTGGATTATAAGCTCAAGTTTCTGGAGTGGGGCTTGAAACCACAACCTGCCATAGTGGGATTTGTACTCGTGTCTCTGCATCATTAGTCCAGGCCCCTGGATTACTATACTGGGAACGGAAGCATAGTGATTATGTTACTGGACCAGTGATCCAGAGGCCTTCACTAATGATCTGGAGCAACAGCCTGACATAGTCATAATCACAGAATCGTACCTTTCAGCCAATGTCCCAGACTCCTCCATCACCATCCCTGGGTGTGTCCTGTCCCACCGGCAGGACAGACCCACCACAGGTGGTGGCTCAGTGGTATACAGTCGGGAGGCAGTGGCCCTGGGAGTCCTCAACATTGACTATGGATCCCATGAAGTTTCATGGCTTCAGGTCAAGCATGGGCAAGGAAACCTCCTGCTGATTACCACCTACCACCCTCCCTCAGTTAATGAATCAGGACTCTTCTATGTTGAACACCACTTGGAAGAAGCACTGAGGGCACAGAATGTACTCTGGGTGGGGGACTTCAATGTCTATCACCAAGAGTGGCTCAGTATCACCACGACTGACCGAGCTGGCCGAGTCCTGAAGGACATAGCTGCCAGACTGGGCCTGCGGCAGGTGGTGAGAGAACAAACAATCTATCTGTCACAAATGCATCGGTCCATAATAGCATTGGTAGTAGTGACCACTACACAGTCATTGTGGAGACAAAATCCTGTCTTCACAGTGAGGACACCCTTCATTGTGTTGTGTGGCACTATCACCGTCCTAAATGGGATAGATTCAGAACAGATCTAGCAGCTCAAAACTGGGCAAACATGAGGCACTGTGGGCCATCAACAGCAACAGAATTGTAATGCACACAATCTGTAACCTCACTGCCCAGCATATCCCTCACTCCACCATTAACATCAACCCTGGTACAATGAGGAGTGTAGAAGAGCATGCCAGGAGCAGCACCAGATGTACCTAAAAATGAGGTGCCAACCTGGGGAAGCTACAACACAGGACTACATACATGTTAAACAGTGAAAGCAGCATGCTATAGACAGAGCTAAGCAATCCCACAATCAATGAATTAGATCAAAGCTCTGCAGTCCTGCCACATCGAGTCGTGAATGGTGGTGGACAATTAAACAACTAACGCGAGGAGGAAGCTGCATGAATATTCCCATCCTCAATGATGGCGGAGCCCAGCGTGCGAGTGCAAAAGACAAGGCTGAAACATTTTCAATCATCTTCAGCCAGAAGTGCCAAGTGGATGATCCTGAGATCCCCACCATCACAGATGCCAGTTTTCAGCCAATTCAATTCACTCCATATGATATCAAGAACTGGCTGAGCACACTGGAAATAGCAAAAGCCAAGGGCCCCAGTAACATCCCGGCTGTCCTGCTGAAGACGTGCTCCAGAACTAGCTGTGCCTCTAGCCAAGCTGTTCCAGTACAGCTACAACACTGGCATCTACCTGACAACGTGGAAAACTGCCCAGGTATGTCCTATCCACAAAAAGCAGGACAAATCCAATCCGGCCATTACCGCCCCATCAGTCTAATCTCAATCGTCAGCAAAGTGATGGAAGGTGCCATTCACAGTGCTACCAAGCAGCACTTACCAACAACCTTCTCACCGATACTCAGTTTGGATTCCACTAGGATCACTTGGCTCCAGACCTCATTACAGCCTTGGTCCAAATCAGAGGTGAGGGGAGAGTGACTGCCCTTGACATCAAGGCAGCATTTGACTGAGTGTGGCATCAAGGAGCCCTGGTAAAATTGAAGTCAATGGAAATCAGGGGGAAAACTCTCCACTGGCTGGAGTCATACCTAGCACAAAGAAAAATGGCTGTGGTTGTTGGAGGTCAATCATCCCAACCCCAGGAATTTCTGCAGGAGTTCTTCAGGGCAGTGTCCTAGGCCCAAACATCTTCAGCTGCCTCATCAATGACCTTCCCTAAATCATAAGGTCAGAAGTGGGGATGTTCGCTGAAGATTGCAGTGTTTAGTTCCATTCGTAACTCCTCAGATAATGAAGCAGTCCATGAATGCATGCAGCAAGACCTGGACAACATTCAGGCTTGGGCTGATAAGTGGCAAGTAATATCCGTACAACACAAATGCCAGGCAATGACTATCTCCAACAAGCGAGAGTCTAACCATCGCTGAATCTTGTCCACTAACTTCATGGCGCAACCTGTCACACGCACGCCTTAATGTGAGGGATTGGTCTTGCACTGCCCTGAAGGGTTAAGGTTGAGCAGCTCAACCTATCCTGATGGTTTAGAAAGAATGAAAGACTTGTATTTCTATAGCGCCATTCATGACCTCAGGACATCCCAAAGTGCTTTGCAGCCAATTAAGTACATTTTTTGAAAGTGTAGTCATTGTTACAATGTGGGGAGCACAGCAGCCACTTTGCACACAGCAAGGTCCCACAAACAGCAATGTGATAATGACCAAATCATGTGTTATGTAGTGACATTGGTTGAGGGATAAATATTGATGAGGGAGAACTCTTCTGCTCTTCTTCGAAAAAGTGCCGTGGGATCTTTTGCAGACAGATGGGGCCTCAGTTTAACATCTCATTCGAAAGACAGCACCTCCAACAGTGCAGCAGTCCCTTAGTACTGCACTGTAAGTGTCAGCCTGGATTATACATTCAAATGTTGGAGTGTGACTTTAACCCAAACTTTCTGATTCCGACGCGTCAGTGAGCCACAGCTGACACCAGTGGGTTAATGAGTCCAGCATCGTTCTCACCTGTGCAAACCTGATCATCTATGGTTAAATCCTTAGTCTGTGCTGACTTGACTGATGTTGTCCATGGCAGACACAGTTGGCCTTAACACAACTGGACATGAGAGTGCAAAATTCATCCAGGGCTCCTGCTTCTGACTGCAGTGTAGGACAGGAGCAAAGGGGGAAAAAGTCAGGGCTGAAAGAAATAGCAACTAAAAATATCAAATGTTTGATTGTGTATGCTGAGGTACTGACTGCGGGAGCCTGCTTATATAATGGTGTGATCTCACAAACTAGTCACAGATGAGCAATTCCATATGGCCCATCCTAGCTCATCCATCTGGACAAACTACGCTCCATCACAGGCAAGCAACTTGTTTGTTAAATGATACCAGGGTTTGCATCGCTGCTGGTTTACCCAGAAGTCCATTCAGCCCACCAGCAGTCTATCCAGCCCACCTATTGATCACTGTTTGTCTGAAGGTCGTCCTGAAATCTGTGCTAACTTGGCCTTTCACTCATAATGATTTAGACGAGGGGATTAAATGTAGTATCTCCAAATTTGCGGATGACACTAAGTTGGGTGGCAGTGTGAGCTGCGAGGAGGATGCTATGAGGCTGCAGAGTGACTTGGATAGGTTAGGTGAGTGGGCAAATGCATGGCAGATGAAGTATAATGTGGATAAATGTGAGGTTATATCCACTTTGGTGGTAAAAACAGAGATACAGACTATTATCTGAATGGTGACAGATTAGGAAAAGGGGAGATGCAACGAGACCTGGGTGTCATGGTACATCAGTCATTGAAGGTTGGCATGCAGGTACAGCAGGCGGTTAAGAAAGCAAATGACATGTTGGCCTTCATAGCGAGGGGATTTGAGTACAGGGGCAGGGAGGTGTTGCTACAGTTGTACAGGGCCTTGGTGAGGCCACACCTGGAGTATTGTGTACAGTTTTGGTCGCCTAACTTGAGGAAGGACATTCTTGCTATTGAGGGAGTGCAGCGAAGGTTCACCAGACTGATTCCCGGGATGGCGGGACTGACATATCAAGAAAGACTGGATCAACTGGGCTTGTATTCACTGGAGTTCAGAAGAATGAGAGGGGATCTCATAGAAACGTTTAAAATTCTGACGGGTTTCGACAGGTTAGATGCAGGAAGAATGTTCCCAATGTTGGGGAAGTCCAAAACCAGGGGTCACAGTTTAAGGATAAGGGGTAAGCCATTTAGGACCGAGATGAAGAGAAACTTCTTCACCCAGAGAGTGGTGAACCTGTGGAATTCTCTACCCCAGAAAGTTGTTGAGGCCAATTCACTAAATATATTCAAAAAGGAGTTAGATGAAGTCCTTACTACTAGGGGGATCAAGGGGTATGGCGTGAAAGCAGGAATGGGGTATTGAAGTTGCATGTTCAGCCATGAACTCATTGAATGCCGGTGCAGGCTCGAAGGGCCTATTTTCTATGTCTATGTTTCACTCGCTTCACTGATCAATTTGAAGTGCTGTTCCAGACATACAGTTTGTGTTGTGTTTACTGCCTTATACCTCTTTTGTGAGATGCTGTCTTGGTCGCATCCTTTCAAGGCTGAACAGCTCAAGTGTCTCTCATCTTTCCTCACAACTCTCGCATAATCTCTCGGGGTGTAGCTCACAATTTGATTCTAATAATTTGCTGCGTGACTCTCCGATTCTGCACTGTTGCTGACTGCGAAGTTGCAGCAATAAATACCTTTCTTCGATTTGTAACCAATGAGGAGCTAGCAAGAGAGGCGCGTGAGTTGGGTGAATGGCGCCACCAGTAGTGGGAGACCTGAATAGCAGGTGCTAGCGTTACCCACGAAGAGGAATAAAAGCAAGTGTTGCCTTCAGGAATTACCAATCTTACAGATGTGTTGCTAAATTCTGACAAAGGAAGTATCAAGAATTTTACTAACAGGCCTCCTGTGGCATTGCTCATGATTAGTCCGAGGTTTTATTGAAACAGGGATATTATGTTGTGGTGTTGCCAGGGACCCTTACTGAACAGCACTTGGGGAAGCACCAAGAACAGGAAGATTGGGAAGGGTGCCTGGAGTCTGGCAATACTGGGATGGGGTCTCTAGCAGTATTTTGAGGGAGGCTTCCAGAGTCTTGGTGTCCTAGGAAGGACATCTCAATGTTCCAGAAACATTAGAGAGGAAGGTTGTAGGAGCACTGGGGTAGGACTTGGGATGAGGAATCCTGAGAGCTTGGGAGTGATGAGGAGGGAGGTGTGAAGGTCTGGGAACATTAGTCTGGTTCTTGGATCAGGAAGTATTGGCGAATCTAGTCCAGGGGATCGAGCATTGATGGGGTGGGGGAGATGGTCCCAGGATCATAGAATCATAGAATAATACAGCACAGAAAGAGGCCATTTGGCCCATCATGCCTGTGCCAGCTCTTTAGTAGAGTTATCCAATCAATTCCACTCCCCTGCTCTTTCCCCAAAGCCCTGTAAATGTTTTCCCTTCAGGTATTTATCCAATTCCTTTTTGAATGTTATGATTGCATCTGCTTCCACCGCCCTTTCAAGCAGTACATTTCCAGATCACGACAACTTGCTGTGTAAAAAAATATATATATTTCCTCATGTCGCATCTGGTTCTTTTGCTAATCACTTTAAATCTTTGTCCTCTGGACCTTCCTGCAACTGAAAACTATTTATGATTTTGAACACCTCTATCAAATCTCTAATGTTCTCTGTTCTAAGGAGAAGAACCCCAGCTTTTCCCTTCTTTCCACATTACTGAAATCTCTCATCCCTGGTACCATTCCAGTAACTTTCTTCTGCACCCTCTCCAAGGCCTTGACATCCTTCCTAAAGTGCGGTGCCCAGAATTGGCCACAATGCTCCAGCTGAGGCCCCTAACCGGTGTTTTATGAAGGTTTAGCCTAACTTACTTGCTTTTGTACTCTATTCCTCTATTAATAAGTCCAAGGAGCCCAAATGCTTTCTTTTTAAACAGCCTTCTCAACCTGTCTTGCCACCTTCAAAGATTTGTGTACATACAACCCCTGGTCCCGCTGTTGCTCCACCCCCTTTAAAATTGTACCATTTAGTTTATATTGCCTCTCCTCATTCGTGCTGCCAAAATGTAACACTTCACATTTCTCTGTGTTGAATTTCATCTGCCACATGTCTGCCCATTTCACCAGTCTGTCGATGTCCTTCTGAAGTCGGTTACTATCCTCCTCACTGTTTACTACATTTCTGAGTTTTGTCTCATCTGCAAACTGAAATAATGCCCTATATTCTCAAGTCCAGTTCATTGATGTACATCAAAAGAGCAGTGGTCCTAATACCAACGTTCCCTTTGTGCGAAACTGTGAATGGAGCGCCCACCCAAAAAGAAATCGGTGGAACTTTGAGTATCACCACTGTAAACCTCCCTCCAGTCTAAAAAAACAAACGTCCACCACTACTGTCCGCTTTCCATCCCTTTAATCTCATGGGCTTTAATTTTGCTAATGTTTATTTATGTGGTACTTTTCAAAGCCTATATACACAACATCAGCCACACTACCCTCATCAACCCTCTGAGAGTTGGGGCCGGAAACTCTAGTGAGGGGCAGTCCTGGGGTCCATCAGGAATGAGGGAGAGGCTTTTGGAGAACGGAGAGGGTGAGGGGTGGAGAAAGGGAGTCTGGAAGTATTGATGGTTGTTGGGGATTTGCAGGAGCAGGGTTAACAGCATTGTGAGGAGAGGGGCTCAGATAAACGAGATACAAAGTGCCATTGGCCCCTAGCAAACAATCAGACCCCAACCCACCCATGTGTTTCCACCTGCTGACTTTGTCCCTCCCACAGGTGCCCCACCACTTCCCTCATATTCCAATTCCTGTCACTCTGTTCCTGCCTCAAAGAATTTAATTTTCTGTTGGAGGAAAGAACTTTATATTGAGCCTCTCACGATCTTAGGATGTCCCAAAGCGCTTAACAGCCAATGAAGTACTTCAGAAGTGTAGTCACTGTTGTAATGTAGGAAACGCAGCAGCCAATTTGAGCACAGCAAGCTCCCACAAACAGTAATGAGGGAATGACCAGATAATTTATTTTTTGAGGGATAAATATTGTCCAGGACATCGGGGAGAACTCCCCTGTTCTTCAAAATAGTGCATTGACGTCCACCTGAAAGGATACTTGGGCCTCAGTTTAACATCTGAACCAAAAGACGTTTAATGGACGACCTGTGTAATGCGGAGTGCATCTGTGCACCCCTGCATTATAAGTGGAGAGGCGCAATCCCACCTATTGTTGCTGGCACTACCTCGGCCTGTTTAAAGGTTCTTCACTGCTGGGTGGCTTTACACAGTATTTTCGAACGGGCAGCAGGTGTTGGAGAGGGAGTTCACTGTTGAATCCTCTCAGTTGAGGCTGCTGCCTGACTCTCAGCCAGGAGTCCATTCGATTCTCACTAGCTGTAAAAGGTGATCAGGTTTAATGGATTAGGAAGGAAATGCTAAAGCTTTCCAGTTACTGAGACTGTAACAGCTCTTATCATTATCACTTACAATCATCATTACGATCAGTAATCGTCAACTTTTGTTTACTGCTTTTGCTGGATTTATTTTTTTTAATTTGTAATCCTTATTGCAGAATTGACAGAGAAATCCAATTTGGAGCGCTTCGAACAGCGGTGCAAAACGACCAGGGTCTTCAAATTAATTTTAGTGCGAAGAGAGCAGCAGCTAGTCCTGGCTATTTAATAAATCTACAATTTATAACCTCTGGTTGTTCCAAAGCATTTTACAGTCAATTAAGTCCTTTTGAAGTGTAGTCACTGTTGAAACGTAGGAAACGTGGGTGCTAATTTGCAAGCTCCCACAAACAGCAATGAGATAAATGATGCGATGTTGATTGGGGGATAGATGTTACCCAGGACACTGGGGTGAACTCCTCTGCTCATTTAATCGTGTCATGGGATGTTCTACATCCATCCAAGAGAGCAGACATTGCCTCGGTTTAATGCCTCATCTGTAAGATGGCACCTCCGACAGAGCAGCACTCCCTCAGTACTGCGCCGGAAAGTCAGTGGATTGCGTGCTCAAGTCTCTGGAGGGGAGCTGGAACCCACAAACCACCTTCTCACTCAGAGAATGAGAGTGCTGTCAATTAAGTCAAGGCTGAAGAGTCCAAATGAATACATACAAGGGGACTAAAATTAGGACAAAAATATAGCACCATCACTAAACAATAATGAGGAGCCAGAGGCATGTACAACTTCTAAACAAAACCAAATCTAGCAAAGAGGAAGGATCCAGGAAATTCAAATCAATGTACCCCCAATACTGGCTGAACAGGGGGGTAAAATTATTTATCGTAACATAATTCTTAAAAAAAAAAATGATGTAGCAATTCTCTTGGACCCGCCCTTAGTAATGTCTGGTTTTACATTTGTCAAAAGATGGCAAAAGATGGTTCTGTAGGTATGTGTAAGGAAAATTAATTGTGATTCAATGGGCCATAGAGTAAAGAAACTAAGGAATGAGCCATCAGGAGATTGACAGCAGAGTTCTGTGCCGTGGAGACACACTGTTCCTCTTGCCTTCTTAATGAACGGAGATAACCATGCAGGAGATTCCCAAGTGAATGTGATCGAGGTGCCTGTCGTGCAGCGCTGTGCGATAACGTTATCTTCTGACTGCATGATTTAAACATCAGTCGGGAAGGCACAGTGCATTGTGTCTACACTCTTTTGCAATTCCTCCACATTCCTGCATCTCACCGTTCAGCCACCGTACCCCGACTCTCTGGAATTCTTTTCCTAAATTCCTCCCGCTTGCCCCATATCACTCAACATCTTCCTCTTCGATTGTACTTTCTTCCAACGCCTGCCCAGTGTCTGATTTCCCCTCCTCCCCCCGTGAAGTAGAAGCAGGTTCAGTGGCTCAGTGGGTAGCACACTCGCCTCTGGGTCAGAAGGTTGTGGGTTCAAGTCCCACTCCAGGGACTTGAGCATGTAAATCTAGGCTAACACTCCAGTGCAGTGCTGAGGGAGCGCTGCACTGTTGGAGGTGCCATCTTTCAGATGAGATGTAAAGCCGAGACCCCGTCTGCTCTCTCAGGTGGAAGTAAAAGATCCTACAGCACTATTTCGCAGGGGAGCTATCCCCGGTATCCTGGCCAATATTTATCCCTCAATCAACATAACAAGAACAGATTATCTGGTCATTATCACATTGCTGTTTGTGGGAGCTGGCTGTGTATAAGTTGGCTGCCACATTTCCAACATTACAACAGTGACTATACTCCAAAAGTCCTTCATTGGCTGTAAAGCGCTTTGAGATGTTTGGTGGCCGTGAAAGGCACTATATAAACACAAGTCTTTCTTTCAGGTTGGGTTGCTTTGCTTACTAGAGGCACTGTATAAGTGCAAGTTGTTGAAATCAAGACTCCTCACACCATCTTCCACTCTTCAACTCTGTCCTTCCCAGAACTTCAAAACTGCAGAACTCCTCACCTCCCTCAATCTATCCTTCCAAAGCATTGCTTAATGACTAGCTCCTGATGTGCCTTGCCTTCTCTCTTTTTATTCTTGCTCAGTGGAGCTTGACCCTTGACCTTTGTTTCCCAATTTGTTACAGAAAAATAGCAGCAGCCACTGAAACCTTGCCTTTCTCACCTCTTGCTGCTCTTTTCTCTGTCTTTCATATTGCACCAGTTCATACGATCTCTCACTATTACCATCTGTTGCATCTTGAGCACATGTCTGGATGGTGTGAGTACTTGGCTGTTGCTCTGCAATAAATATTTGCCAATCTTGCTTTTGTGCTAGTCAGCTGTTTCAATCATCCTGACGGCTGCTTATTGTGAAAAATACCAGAGAAAGGTCATTTGAGCGATGTTTGTGCATTGGCCTTGACTTTAAACACTGGTGAGTGATCTCTTCAATTCATTTCAAATAGTCTTTGTCCACATCTTCATAGCAAGTGACATCTCAACCTGCCGAAGATCAGGCTGACTTAATATAACCAATGCACCATGGAAACCAGGAGAATGCAGCTCAGTTGGGATGTCCTAACTCTGCCATCTTACGAGGTCATGACTCTGAATGTTTTTAGATCATAATTCTAAGTGGTAATAGGTTTGTCCATTAAGGTGCTTCTGAAAGTTGGGAAGTGATCTGAGGGGTAAAAGCGTGATCTGGGGTAGCGTTTAACTGTACAGGCCAACAAGTTCCAGGTTTGAGGTCATCCTAAACTCAGCTGCCCGTGTCCTAACTCGCACCAAGTCACGCTCACCCATCACCCCTTGTGCTCACTGCCCTATATTGGCTCCCGGTTAAGCAACACCTCAATTTCAAAGTTCTCATCCTTATTTACAAATCCCTCCATGGCCTCGCCCCTCCCTATCTTCTTCCGCCTCACACCCCCACGAGATAACTCTGCTCTTCTAATTCTGCCCTCTTGAGCATCCCTGATTATAATCGCTCAACCATCGGTGGCCATGCCTTCACCTGCTTGGGCCCCAAGCTCTGGAACTCCGTCCCTAAACCTCTGCCTCGCTTTCTCGCTTTCCTCCTTTAAGACGCTCCTTAAAACCTACCTCTTTGACCAAGCTTTTGGTCACCTGCTGTAATTTCTTAAGTGGCTCGGTGTCAAATTTATTTGTTTTGTCATAATCCTGCTGTGAAGCACCTTGGGATGTTTTACTACGTTAAAGGCACGATATAAATACAAGTTGTAAGTGTCATGTATCTTATATTATTATATATAACTGTATCCTAACATGCTATACATGACTGTAATAAGATATGACCTGTAACCACCAGCATACCTTACCACCAGCGGTGTACTTGCAAGAGACAGGTATATAAGGACAGGTCTCAGGCAAGTGCAGTATTCCAGAGCTGTGAAATAAAGGTGCAGGTCCAGAGTGACCTTGACTTCACTACATGCCTCGTGTGAATCTGTACTGAGGGGACAGGACTTTACAGTGGCGAGTTACGGGATTACAGAATCCACAGAATGGCGAACAACGGATCAGATGAAAAGTACAAGGCGGGAGACAATTGGGAGGACTTTATAGAAAGGCTCCAGCAAAGCTTTGTAACCAAAGACTGGTTAGGCGACGATAAGGCAGACAAGAGAAGAGCCCATCTCTTGACCAGCTGTGGCTCGAAAACATACGCTTTAATGAAGGATCTGTTGGCACCCGAGAAACCAGCAAGCAAGTCGTTTGAAGAATTGAGCACACTGGTAAGAGACCACCTGAAGCCAGCGAGCAGCCTTCACATGGCCAGACACAGGTTCTACAATTACAGACGCTGTGTGGGCCAGAGCATACCCGACTTCGTGGCGGAACTTCGGAGGTTGGCTAGTTTATGTGAGTTCTCCGATGAACTGAGGAGAGAAATGCTGAGAGACTTTTTCATTGAAGGAATAGGCCACGCAGGCATATTCCGAAAGCTCATAGAGACCAAGAACCTGACCTTAGAGGCAGCAGCACTGGTTGCACAGACATTCTTGGTAGGGGAAGAAGAAACGAGGTTGATTTACAATGCAGGTACGACAACTAACGAAATATCGGAACAAGAAGTTCACAGCACTAAACAAGCTGCTACCCCCACACACAGACAAAACCGGGAGAACAGGCTCTTGACAGCAGGCAGAAGCCATCAAGGGCCACAGGAATGGCCGTTCACACCTCATCAACCCACAATGCGAGCAATCAACTACAAACTGAGAAAAACTGAGATCAGCCAGAAGCAGCTCATTCTTTGGGAACACTTTGAACAATGGAACAGGTCTGTGCTGGAGGTGTGGGGGTGGGCACTCGTCAAGGGGATGTCGATTTCAGCAGGCTGTTTGCAGAAATTGTGAATATACAGGGCATTTGGCCTGCATGTGCAAATAAACGACAGTTCGCTGGTATACGAATCGGATGTCCCATCATCCCAGTCATGAAGCCTGATGGATCCGTACGAATCTGTGGGGACTACAAATCTACCATAAACAGAGTCTCCCTACAGGACCAGTACCCGCTGCCCAGAGCGGAGGACTTATTTGCCACATTGGCTGGTGGTAAACTTTTCTCAAAATTAGATCTCACATCTGCGTATATGACGCAAGAATTGACCGAGGAATCCAAACTACTCACCACCATCAACACACATCGAGGCCTTTTCATGTACAATCGATGCCCATTCGGCATCAGGTCGGCAGCTGCCATATTCCAGCGCAACATGGAGAGTCTGCTCAAGTCCATCCCGAGGACGGTTGTATTTCAAGACGACGTACTTATCACGGGCAGGGACACTGACTCCCATCTCCGTCATTTGGAGGAAGTACTAAAGCGGTTGGATCGGGTAGGCCTACGAGTCAAGAAATCCAAGTGCCTGTTTCTCGCACCCGAGGTTGAATTTTTGGGCAGAAGGATTGCCGCTGATGGAATCCGCCCAACAGAGTCCAAAACAGAAGCAATTCGCCTGGCACCCAGGCCCCGGAATGTCTCAGAACTGCGCGCCTTTCTCGGGCTACTCAATTACTTTGGGAACTTTATGCAGAACTTAAGCACACTGCTGGAGCCTCTCCACGTGCTACTCAGGAAGGGGTGCGATTGGTTTTGGGGGGACGACTAGGAACGCGCCTTCAATAAGGCACGCAACCTTCTGTGTTCCAACAGTGTTTTGACTTTGACCCAGGTAAAAAGCTAGTTCTCACATGCGATGCGCGCAGCGTATGGAGTCGGGTGCATTTTGCAACATGTCAATAGTGCGGGCAAATTACAACCCATAGCTTATGCCTCCAGGTCACTTTCGCGGGCGGAGCTCGGGTACTGAATGGTAGAGAAGGAGGCGCTCGCATGCGTGTACTGTGTCAAAAAGATGCACCAATACCTTTTCGGGGCCAAGTTCGTGTTAGAAACCGACCACAAGCCCCTCACGTCCCTCCTATCCAAGAGCAAGGCAATAAACGCCAACGCCTCGGCGCGAATTCAACGGTGGGCACTCATGCTGGTGTCCTACGACTATACCATAAGGCACAGACCAGGCACAGACAACTGTGCCGACGCGCTCAGCAGGCTACCCCTGGTGACCACGGAAGGGTCTGACGAACAGGACTGTGAGATAGTCATAGCAATCAATGCCTTTGAGTCCACAGGTTCGGCCATGACAGCTCACCAAATCAGAGCCTGGACGGCCAACGACCCCACGTTATCCTTAGTAAAAAGATGTGTCCTAACCGGTGACTGGGCAGAGGCTCACGATGCCTGTCCCGAGGAATTAAAACCCTTTCACAGGCGCATGCATGAGCTATCACTACAAGCAGACTGCCTGATGTGGGGCAGCCGAGTAGTCATGCCTCTGCGAGGCAGAGAGGCATTTGTCCGGGAGCTCCACCGCGAGCACCCGGGGATCGTTCTCATGAAGGCCATAGCCAGATCCCACGTCTGGTGGCCTGGTATTGACGCGGACTTGGAGCTCTGCGTCTGAAGGTGCACCATTTATGCCCAACTCAGCAATGCCCCCAGGGAGGCTCTACTGAGCCCCTGGCCCTGGCCTACCAAACTGTGATCACGGGTGCACGTAGACTATGCGGGCCCATTCATGGGCAAAATGTTCCTCGTAGTTGTAGATGTATTTTCAAAGTGGATCAAATGCACCATTTTAAACTCGAGCACAACCTCCACCACTGTGGAGAGCCTCGCAACCATGTTTGCAATGCACGGAATCCCTGACATATTGGTCAGTGACATTGGTCCGTGCTTCAACAGCGCAGAATTCCAAGACTTTATAATTGACGATGGCATAAATCATGTCAAGACGGCACCGTTCAAGACGGCCTCCAATGGCGGAGAGAGCAGTGCAAATCATTAAACAAGGCATGCTTAAAATCCAAGGTCCCATGCTGCAGGGTCGCCTGTCGCGACTGCTGCTGGCATACAGATCTCGTCCGCACTCACTGACTGGGATCCCCCCACGCAACTGTTGATGAAAAGGACTTTAAAAACAAGGCTCTCATTAATCCTCCCAGACATGCACAAAATCGTTGAGGCAAAGCGCCGTAAGCTGACTGAGTACCATGACAGAAATTCGAGGGGGAGATGGAATGAGATAGGGGACAAAGTGTTTGTACTAAACTATGGCAGGGGTCTGAAATGGCTTGCAGGGACAGTAACGGGCAAGGAAGGAAACAGGCTACTGGTAGTATAAATGGACAATGGCAAAACCTGCCGGAGGCATGTAGACCAAGTCAAAAGCAGATTTACCAACAACACTGCGGAACCAGAGGCAGACTACAATGTGGAACTCGCACCACACCCTGGTGGACAGACAGAGGGAACAACCTGAGGAAAGGGCAATCCCAACAGACAGCCCAGGCGAGTCAACAACAATCACACCAATCGAAACAGACAGCCCAGGCGAGATACCAGCAACCACACCCAAAGAAAAACAGACACCAAGGCAAACAACTGAACCACAACTCAGACGCTCCACGTGAGAGCGTAGACCACCTGAGAGACTGAACCTATAAAGACAATAAGACCTTGGGGGAGGGTGATGTCATGTATCTTACATTATTATATATAACTGTATCCTAACTTGCTATACATGACTGTAATAAGATATGGCCTGTAACCACCAGCATACCTTACCACCAGGGGTGCACTTGCAAGAGACAGGTATATAAGGACAGGTCTCAGGCAAGTGCAGCATTCCAGAGCTGTGAAATAAAAGTGCAGGTCCAGAGTGACCTTGACTTCACTACATGCCTCGTGTGAATCTGTACTGAGGGGACAGGACTTTACAGTAAGGGATATAGAATTGTAGCAGGCAAAGAGTAGACAGATAGGTGGTCACAACACAATGCTGAAGGTAGTGAACTATTCTGTATTAGGAGGGTCTGAGGAATCGGTGATGGTATGGATTATAATTGCCTATTGTATGTAACACTTGCTTATGTAGGTATAACACACTTATAACTAATTAAAACTCTATGGATAATACACCCTTAACCTTAGGAACACATAACAAAACAGCAGAAGTCAGCAGTTACAATTTTGATTAGAAGTCTCTAAGGAAGAGATAAGAAAGCCAGTATTTTGGAACAGTTATTTCAGGCGTGATATAGACTATGGCAAAGTGCAAATCGCAGAACAAACACAATTAACATATGATGGGAGATGGACAAATGCATGTACCACTCAGAGCCAGTCTGATAAGAGATGACAAATCAGTGTAACTCCGCCAATAGCAATAGACCTATCGATGATTTTGTAGGAGGGTAGCCCCTCTCCAAAACCTGTATAAATTATACTTGAAACCTCTTGTATGTTGAAGGTTCCACGATTTAACTTTCCCTTGCATTTTTGCTCGAAACAAAGCTGGTTAAACCTAAAGTTTTGTTTGTTTGATTCCGTGGTCATTATACGGAGGGCGAAGAGCAAGATGTCAATTATCTATATCAGGTAGTCCGCCCTGAGGGAGAGAAGTCTTCCTTTTACCCCAACACAAGTTGTTGTTGTTGTTGTTGTTGTTTGATCCGCTCTGTGCCGGGTAAGCTGACCTGGGCCGGGGGCACCAGGTGGGCTTCAGCACTCTTGGATTAGGGAAGGCAAAATGGGTGTGGAGGGTAAGGGATTTCTGCTTCTGATTGTCATCCAGTGATCCCTGCTGGGGAGGAGAGGGGTGTAGGTGGTGTGGGGTGAGGGATGATGTCAAGTGAGGGTGAGGTCAGTGTTGGACATCGTGGAAAGTTAAAGGATCAACAGTTGAACTTCGCATCATGGAGAAATAGACTTTCCAATATAAACAGGATAACTTTGAAGTGTTCTGAGAATAAAGTCTAGTTTGTCTTCTGATTTGTGAAGTGCTTGTGCAAAGATATACATAACAGTTTTATGTCAGCTTTGAACGATTAAAGTGTAAACTTAGGGGCCAGTGTAATAAATGTAGGCAGAGGCACCCACTAGCTGTAGTATAGAAAGATAACTGTTGGTAATGCCTGTTCTTCAAAGATGTTGGAAACTGTTCGATCAGCAAGTCTTGTTCAAGGGAAGTAGCTTTGGAGTAAACAACTACAAATGTTTACATGAATGGACTGTCTTGAAAGGATTTGGGAATAGATACGTCATAAGGTCTTATCTATGGCATGGACTTTTGATGTAGGCAAAACATGATGTATAAAGGAGCATGGTTTTCAATAGGTCTTTTGAGGGCTTGAAAGATACAGAAATCAAAAAGGCACTCTCTGCTCTGGGCCATCAGTAAAGTCTGTTCCGTATATTACACTACAAAGTGTCTCGTGCTAACTGGAAATGTGTTGTTGTAAACCACAGAAGTAAGGCGTTTGACTGATAACAGTCAGCTGTGAGGTCCTGCTTTGTCCAAGTCTGGCAACATTCGATGGGCTTGCGTGAAGGAGTAATAGGTCATGGGCCCACAGAGGTCTGCTCCAACATGAGCCAACATTTTAGGAGAGAAGGGGAGAAAATTCTAAGAAGGGGTTGCTGCAGTCTTTACAGTGACAGTAGGCTCCTAAATAATGACCAGAATCACTCTGCAGTTCACAGAAGCCCTGCATCATTAGAAAGCTAGAAAGAGTGTGGACTAAAGTTAGTTGAGTGACAGCTCTCTGATGGCCTCGTGCATAAAGGCAACACCCCGTGTTAGAATCATGAATGTTTACAGCACAGAAGGAGGCCATTTGGCCCATCGTGTCTGTGTTGGAGAGTAAGGCTGAGGTTCCAGGTTTGATTCACAGCCTGCACTGTGTTAGCTGATTTCCATTGGTACAGCAATACAGGGGTGGGAGGTTATTAGAATTGGGCTGCTCCCGCTAGGAATGTGGGGTGTGGATGATTGGTCGGAACAGGAGCTGCGATTCCCTCCGCAGTGAAATAGCCAGCCAGCACTCCCGGCTCACATGAAGAATGACCACTGGAGAGAGGAACCAAATGGCTGCCGTGTCCTTGGAACTGTACCCCAGCAAGGAATCCAAACCTTTGGGAAAGAATGCAGGAATTGCAAATGGCTGTCAAGTAGCCAGGAATTTCTTTTTGAAATTTCCAGTAGTGGATGACACTAGCAAGGCCGCATTTATTGTTCATTGCTCATTACCATAAGGTGATTGTTTGTTTGTATGGCTGAGTGGCTTTCTCAGCCAATTAGAGGAGTCAAGCGTGTAGTTTGGATTGGAGCCAAGTGTGGGCCCTGACCAGGTAGGGGTGGCAGGCTCCTTTCCCTGGAGGACGTTGGTGAACCACATGGGTTTCGAGGACAATCCAGCAGCTTTAATCATAGTTTACCATGGGGGGGATTTGAACTCCTAACTTCTGGGTTGCTACGTTACCGCATTGTCCTTTACCCAGATGGAAAGTGAGTCCAAACTAGGTGCCTCCTTTATCTTGAGCACCATCATCATAGGCCCTCGGAGTCGAAGATAACTTGCTTACACACTAATATAAGTTCTCAGGTGACTGGCAAGTCCAATGCGGGACCTACAGTCTCTGTCACAGGTGGGGCAGACAGTGGTTGAAGGGACGGGTGGTTAGGGAGCCTGGGTTTGTCGCACGCTCCTTCCGCTGTCTGCGCTTGATTTCTGCTTGTTCTCTGTGATGGGACTCGAGTTGTTCAGCGCCCTCCCGAATGCTTTTCCTGCACTTTGGGCGCTCATGGGCCAGGGATTCCCAGGTGCCGGTGGGGATGTTGCACCTTATCAAGGAGGCTTTGCGAGTGTCCTTGTAGCATTTCCTCTGCCCCCGCCCCCCCCCCCCCCCCCGGGGCTCACTTGCCATGTTGAAGCTCCACGGAGAGCACTTGCTTTGGGAGTTTCGTGTCGGGCATGCGAACAATGTGGCCTGTCTAATGGAGCTGATCGAGTGTGGTCAGTATTTCGATGCTGAGGATGTTTGCCTGAGCGAGAACACTGACATTGGCGCGTCTGTCCTGCCAATGGATTTGCAGGATCTTGCGGAGGCAGCGCTGGTGGTACTTCTCCAGCGTTTAGAGGTGTCTGCTGTATATAGTCCACATCTCTCAGCCATATAGGAGGGCGGGTATCACTACTGCCCTATAGATCATAAGCTTGGTGTTGGATTTGAGGTCCTGGTCTTCAAAAAATCTCTTCCTCAGGCGACCGAAGGCTGCGCTGGTGCATTGGAGGCAGTGTTGAACCTGTCGTCAACATCTGCTCTTGCTGACATTGGGCTCCCGAGGTATGGAAAATGGTCCATGTTGTTCAAGGCCTTGCCATGGATTTTGAAAATCAGGGGGCAGTGCTGTGTGGCAGGATCAGGTTGGTAGAGGACCTTTGTCTTATGGATGTTTAATGTAAGGCCCATGCTCTCGTACGCCTCGGTGAAGGTGTTGACGATGGCTTGGAGTTCAGCCTCCTAGTGTGCGCAGACGCAAGCGTCGTCTGCATACTGTAGCTTAATTGCAGAGGATGGGACGACCTTGGGTCTGGCCTGGAGGTGGAGGAGGTTGAATTAGATTCCCATCTGTTCTATAATTTAGCTTCACTCCAGCGGGGAGCTTGTTAAGGGTAAGATGTAGCATTGCAGCAAGGAAGATCGAAAACAGCGTTGGTACGATGATGCAGCCTTGCTTGACACCGGTCCGGATGTGGATTGGGTCTGTGGTGGATCCATTGGTCAGGATCACGGCTTGCATGTCATCTTGGAGCAGACGGAGGGTGACAAACTTTTGAGGTCAGCCACACTGGAGGAGGCCGCGCTATAGCCCCTCATGGTTAACAGTGTCAAAGGCCTTTGTGAGGTCAAAGGCGGCCAAGGATTGGTGCTGTTCCCTGCATTTCTCTTGTAGTTGTAACGCGGTGAAGATCATGTCCGTTGTACTCCTTATGGGCGGAATCTGAATTGCGACTCTGCGAGGAGCTCTTCAGCCACAGGGAGAAGACGATTGAGGAGGATTCTTGCAATGATTTTCCCTGTGGCCGACAGCAAGTAGATTCCTCTGTGGTTACCGCAGTCGGACTTGCCCCTTCTTTTGAAGATGGTCATGATTACGGCATCCCTGAGATCTCCTGGCATGCTCTCCTCCTTCCAGATAAGAGAGATGAGGTCATGCAATTGTGCCAATAGTGCTTCTCCACCATGCTTTAGTGCTTCGGTGGGAATTCCATCTGCTCCTATTGCCTTGTTATTCTTCAGCTAATGGATGGCCTTTTCTACCTCGTGCAGGACTGAGGTGTGGCATGCTGCGGGATGGAGTTGAGGACACAAGTGTTGAAGAGAGTCTCAGTGTTATGTATGCAATAAAGGTACAAACTGAGTACTGTTTAACTGAACAAGGAACATCCTTGGCTCTGCTTTATTACATCCCAAAGTGCCTGACTCACAAAATGGCTGGCCTTTTATACCAAGAGCAGAGCATGTGCATGCTGCTCAGTGGCCTCCAACAATGACACCATCTGATGGCTACAAACAGCATGACACTCGGTTAAGGAGCTCTTTGAAATGCTCTTTCCAATGTGCACTGACTGCTGCTCTGTCCTTGATGAGTGTCTCCCCGTCTTTGGTCAACAGTGTGGTAAGGCCTTGGGTGCTTGGGCTGCAGGTGGTCTTGACCTTGCTGAAGAATCCACGCACGTCGTGGTTGTTGGCTAGCTGCTGGATCTCCTGTGCTTTCTCCACCCACGTTTTTTACGTCGCGAGTTTTTTCTTGGACCTCGGCCTTCAGCCATCTGTAGAGTTGCTTTCTTGCTCTCATGTTGGGTTGCTGTTTTAAGTTCAGAAATACCTTATGCTTGCAGCTAATTAGCTCCTGGATCTCCTGGTCATTCTCATCAAACCAGTCTTGGTGATTCCTGGTCGAGTGACCAAGCGTCTCTTCACAGGAGTTGGTTATGGAGGCCTTGAGGGCAGACCAGGCGCTGTGGGCACTCTGCATCTCGAGGTCATCGAGGGTCGCCAGGTTGGCAGTGAGGCGCTGGCTGAATAGAGCTTTCTTAACAAGGTTTTTGAGTGCCCGGCATTGATTTTCCTGCGGCATTGTTTCTGTTGCTTTTGCTGTTTTGGGGCTATATTGATGTTAACGACGGAGCAGATTAGGCGGTGGTCCGTCCAGCAGTCGCGGCTCCTGTCATGACGCGGGTGATGCACATGTCCTTGCGGTCCCTCGCTCGGATGATGACGTAGTCGAGCAGATGCCAGTGCTTGGAGCGAGGGTGTTGCTATGATGCCTTGTACTTGTCCCTCTGACAGAACAGGGTGTTGGTAATGACAAGCACATGTTCTAGGTATTTTGTCAGGAGTAGGGTATCGCTGGAGTTACTTTTCACTACCCACTCTCTGCCGATCACGGCTCCCCAGAGGGCTGTGTCCTTTCCGATTCTGCACTTTCTGACTCTTGAGCAGAATTACAGAATCACTATTACGTCATGTCACAGAATATGTGCATTGATTGAAAGCTGTAAAGAATACTCAGTGCACCAACTAAAATCAGAAAGACAGGTTTGCTGTGTAACAGTAAGATAGAAGGTAGGTGCACACCTGTGATTCCCTGCAGGCTGAGACGTCGAGCGTAGAACAAGGGGCTTGTGCTCATGTGTTGGGGTGGGTGACTGAGAGTCATTTTTAGATAATGTGCCCCCAGTGGCCGATTGCAGCATAATGGACATGGCATGGGGGCCAGTTTCCCTGCCAATAACAACAACTTACATTTATATAGTGCCTTTAACGTAATAAAAACACTCCAAGGCCCTTCACAGGAGCGTAATCAGACAAAATTTGATACCGAGCCACATAAGGAGATATTAGGACAGAGAGGTAGGTTTAAATAAGCAACTTACAGGAGGAGAGGCGGAGAGGTTTAGGGAGGGAATTCCACAGCTTAGGGCCGAGGCAGTGAAGGCACGGCCACCAATGGTGGGACAATGAAAATAGGGGATATGCAAGAGGCCAGAATTGGAGGAGCGCAGAGATATCAAGGGGTTGTGGAGCTGGAGGAGGTTACAGAGATAAGGAGGGGCGAGGCCATGGAGAGCCAGACAGGATGTCAGATGATCTAGTGGGGGCAGTAAGTGTATTAATATTGAGAGAAGCCCCTCAGTGATACTCCTTGGCACACACAGACTGATCAATATTTCTTCGCCAATTTGCGGATGCCTGAGAGAGTTTGCTTCTGCTGACCAAATGGGAGTGTTGTAACTGTCAGTTAGCTGTATAAAGGTGAGATGGAAGGGCAGTCTGATGGAATAGTGCCAACCAGATGGTCATTACAGGTTTGAATCCTGAGACTGACTGTCATTCAAGCTTAGCTGTTACGGTTGAGATCATGTTGCTGTCAGTTCTTGAGTTAAAGGCTGTGATGCAGAGCCACAGGATGGTGATCCTGGCAGGAAATGGGAGAGTGTCACTTGTGCCAGTGTTGAAGACATCTGTGCCCTGTACCATTCAGTGTTCCAGCTAAAGGCTATTACTTGGCAGCAAGTGGCTCCTAGCCAACACCATCTTCTTCCCACCCATTGCCTCACCGTGACCTCTCTTTGACTTTCCACATAATTTTCTATTGACTGTTTTGAATGGCAGTTTAACTGTCTCATTTGCTTCTCTCTCTTACACACTCACTCACACACACTTACTCACACTCACTCACACACTCTCTCACACACACTCACTCTCTCACATACTCACTCTCTCACACTAAGGAGGAGACACATTTGTTTCTCTATCGTTTTCTTTTCTCACTTCTGTCCAATGTTCCACCTTCTTGTCTCCTCACTCCCTCTCCAGTTTGCATCTTTTGCTCTGATGTCTCACTTATCTTCTCTCAGCTCCCTAACTCTCACTCACATCTCTCCTTTGAATTTTTCTCTCTCTCTTCTCCCCATGCTGTCTTGCACCCCCTTTGTGGGCTCACCTCGCCATCATCATCATAGGCGTCTCTCCTTCATACACACCTCCCTATCTCTCCTTCATACACATCTCCCTATCTCTCCTTCATACACACCTCCCTATCTCTCCTTTATACTCACCTCCCTATCTCTCCTTTATACTCACCTCCCTATCTCTCCTTCATACACACCTCCTTATCTCTCCTTCATACACGCCTCCCTATCTCTCCTTCATACACGCCTCCCTATCTCTCCTTCATACTCACCTCCCTATCTGTCCCCCTCTCTCTTGCATACCTCTCTACCTGTCTCTCTCTCTCTCCCTCTCCCCCAACTTTATCTCTCTCTTTTAAAGGTGTTACCCATCACTCAGTGGAAGCACTCTTGCTTGAGTCAGAAGGTTGTTGGGTTGAAGACCCACTACAGACACTGAAGCACAAAATCCAGGTTGATAATTCAACATGACATCAATCGCTCACATCTCTCTCCATTGGGGAGACCAAGCGCAGATTGGCTGACCCCGCTTTGCAGAACACCTTCGTTCAGTCTAAGTGTGACCCTGAGCTTCCGGTCGCCTGTCACTTTAATTATCCGCTCCACTCCCACTCTGACCTCTCCGCCCATGGACTCCTACACTGTTCCAATGAAGTTTAACGCAAGCTCGAGGAACAGCAGATCATCTTTCGTTTAGGCACTTTACAGCCTTCTGGACTCAACATCGAGTGCAACAATTTCAGACCGTAACCTCTGCCCATATTCTTTTTCCCTTTCCTCCCTTTTGTTTCTCTTTCCCAGGGCAGCTGCTGATGACTCCGCCATTCACACCCTGTCCAGACTCATCTTTTGTTTCTTAACTTGTTCCATTACCATCACATTTTCACCCATCATCCCTTTTGTCTCTCAAATCTCTCCTGCCTTCCACCCTATCACAGACCTTCCCCTTTGTTCTTCCCTCCCCTCCCCCTTTCCCTGCCTCTGCACTTCCTTAACAATCTGTTACATCTCAAACTTTTCCAGTTCTGCCGAAGGGTCACAGACCCGAAACATTAACTCTGTTTCTCTCCACAGATGCTGCCTGACCCGCTGAGATTTCCAGCATTCTCCGTTTTTATTTCAGATTCCAGCACCCGCAGTATTATTCTTCTGTCTCACATCTCTCTCACTCCCTTTGTCTCACACTTGTCTCCCTCTCAATTCTCTAACGTTCTCACCTCTCGAGCTCTCTCACCAACTCTCACACACACTTCTCCATCTCACTCGACTTCCTTTCTCTCACAATCACACTTTTCTCACTTCTCGCCACACTCTTTCACTCCCTCTTACTTTCCTTTTCTCTATCCTCTACTCACTCTCCTTCTCACAACTCGCTCTCTCACTTCTCCCTTTCTCTTCTTTCTCTCTCTCACTTTTTGCTTTCCCTCTCATTTCTCCCCCTTTCACGTCTCGACCACTGCTCCCTCTCCCATCCCTCACTCCCACGCACGCCTCTTTGTTTGATCTGAAGTAAAGCACCTTCCTGTCTTGTTGTGTAGCTGGCTCCCAACATGCAGGTCCCACAGCCAGCACCTTGAAGCCAGACATTTCGGGCTGGTAAACGCAGTGTCGGTGGAGACCCAATCTTTGCTCGGATTCAGCGTGTCTGTGACCTGATATTGTGAGGCAAATTCCACCAACGCAGGTGTAGCGTGACCCCCGCCATTGCAGATGTTGAGATCTCATTTCTTTGTGCACGTGAAGTGGATAAATGTCATAGCCACTCTACCTGGTGCAGGTACACCGGGCTTGTGTTGGAGGAGCTGCTGTCATCATTATCATAGGCAGTCCCTCAGAATCGAGAAAGACTTGCTTCCACTCTTAACATGTGTTCTGTATGTAACTATGTAATACTTGCCACCAGAGGGTGCAACTGTTGGAGTCCTAATGGTCATCTGCACACACGTGCAGGGCCAGTATAAAAGGTTGGCTGCCATGTTGTTTAGGCACTCTGGAGTTATAATAAAGAAGACTAAGGTCACACTAAGTTTAGCTCACAGTATTCAGCCTCGGGGAGTTTTTCTATACACAACAACATGAGTTCTTAGGTGGCTGTACAGTCCAATACGAGAACCACAGTCTCTGTCACAGGTGGGGCAGATAGTCGTTGAGGGAAGGGGTGGGTGGGACTGGTTTGCCGCACGCTCTTTCCGCTGCCTGCACTTGATTTCTGCATGCTCTCGGTGACATATAGGCCAGTTCCAGTTCTAAGTGCAAACTGGAGAAGAGCAGTGCGAGTTTGGTTGGCCTCCCTCAGCCAGGGCGACAATATCGGAGCAGCTACTCTCCTTCAGAGCAGAACCAGTCAACGAACGATTTCACCAGGAGAGGTGTAAGAGGAGAGTGAAGATGACAAAATGGTTAGCAAAGGGTGCCGGTTAAAGCAGAGCGAGCATGGAGGAAATGCGGGGTATGGCGAGAATAACAACCAAGGGGAAAACCAAACGGAGTAAAAACCACACAGCACAAACCAAAGCCAGGGTAACGCTAGGTCAAGGAACAAACCAAACCTAGAAATCATAAAATGGAAGAGTAGTGAGAAAGAGTGAGAGAAAAATGGGAGGGGAAGATTAAACACAACGGAACTTGTATTTAAAATGGCGAAGTAACAGGGGGACAAACGAGAGCCAGGAGAAAGTTGAAAAAGACTTGCATTTATATAGCGCCTTTCACGACCACCGGACGTCTCAAAGCGCTTTACAGCCAATGAAGTACTTTTGGAGTGTAGCAACTGTTGTAATGTGGGAAATGCGGCAGCCAATTTGCACACAGCAAGCTTCCACAAACAGCAATGTGATCATTGTTATGTATCTGGACTTGTATTTACTCTGTACAGCCACCAGAGGGCTCATTCCCCGGAGTCCCAAGGGATCTCATAAACCCTTGGGCGCACAGGTATTTTAGAGTGTTTCACAGGTTGGAGAGGCACTCTGGAGACCTGCAATAAAAGACTACGGTCACACTTGACTTTGAGCTCAGTGTTCAGTCTGACTCTTTCTCCATACACTACAATAATGACCAGATAATCTGGTTTAATGATGTTGATGGAGGGATAAATATTGGCCAGGACACCAGGGATAACTTCCCTGTTCTTCTTCGAGATATTGCCGTGGGATCTTTTACGTCCACCTGAGAGAGCAGACGGGGGGCCTCAGTTTAACATCTCATCTGAAAGACAGCACCTCCAACAATGCAGCACTCCCTCAGCACTGCACTGGAGTGTCAGCCTGGATTTATGTGCTCAAGTTCCTGGGGTGGGACTTGAACCCACAACCTTCTGACTCAGAGGCAAGAGTGCTGCCCACTGAGCCACAGCTGACACAGAGGTGAAAGGTGAAAACCGGGCTTAATTCAGACATTTTTTTAAAAGATTAGAAAATAAGAAAATGATAAGAAGTCAGAAGGAATTAAATGAGTATCGGATCCATTTCACTAACCCTTTGGGCTGAGCAGGCCAGTTCAGCTGATTCTGAGTTAAGGGAAGGCGAAGGTTCAGAGGTGTGAGAGATTAAGAGATCAGAGTGGGAGACAATGATAGCAGACAGACGCAAGTGCAGGAGAATGGAAAGCATTGAAGCTCGAGGCCTGCCTTTGCTCCCTGAACCTGAATTGCTGTGTGTGGGAGCAGGGAGCTCTTTACCACACTAGCTACCCGCTGTCTTGTCACTCCTAAAAGGTTTCACCCCAGGTGGAGGGTGATCTGGTCATGGCAGCATGCACAGATTCTGCACCTCCAATCTCCCGTTCTCGTTGAAACAAATAGCAAGGCATAGCAGTTTACCTCACAAAAGCAAGGGTGCATCTTTATCAAGGGGAAGGCAATTTAACCTCCCTGAACTTCAACAACAACCTGTATTTATATAGCGCCTTTAACGTAGTGAAACGTCCCAAGGCGCTTCACAGGAGAATTATGAGATAAAAATTTGACACCGAGCCGCATAAGTAGAAATTAGCGCAGGTGGTCAAAGAGGTAGGTTTTAAGGAGCGTCTTGAAGGAGGAAAGAGAGGTAGAGAGTTGGAGAGGTTTAGGGAGGGAATTCCAGAGCTTGCGGCCTAGGCAGCTGAAGGCACGGCCACCAATGGTTGTGCGATTATAATCAGGGATGCTCAAGAGGGCAGAATTAGAGGAGTGCAGACATCTCGGGGGGTTTTTGGGCTGGAGGAGATTGCAGAGATAGGGAGGGGCGAGGCAAATAAGGGATTTGAAAATAAGGATGAGAATTTTGAAATTGAGGTGTTGCTTAACCGGAGCAATTTGGATATTCACTCCAAATATCATCCTTCTAATAACAGACCTTGTCTAGGACCAGGCGTTGTGTGAGCTGCCTTGCTGCACTGCCTGCTGCCCTCCATGGCTGATCCGACCTAAATTAACCTTCCAGCCCGAGAAAGATTAAACCCAGTTTGTACTATACTTGTCATCACAGGCCATGCTAAGGGTATTTCTGTACCATGTGTGCAAGTCTACAATTAGCTGCCAGCCGTGCCCCAGTGAGTAGTACTCTCATCTCTGAGTCAGGAGGTTGTGGGTTCAAGTCCCACTCCAGTAGACCCGAGCACAAAATCCAGACTGACACTCCTGTGCAGTGCTGAGGGAGTGCTGCACTGTCAGAGGTGCCGTCTTTCAGATGAGACATTAAATCGAGGCTCCATCTGCTCTCTCAGCTGGACGTATAAGATCCCATGGCACTATTTGAAGAAGAGCAGGGGAGTTCCCAGTGTCCTGGCCAATATGTATCACTCAACCAACATTACTAAAAATAGATTATATGCTGTTGTGGGAGCTTGCTGTGTGCAAATTGGTTGCCGCATTTCCTACATCACAACAGTGATTACATTTCATTGTACTTCATCGACTATATAGCTCTGGGACACTGAGGTTGTGAAAGGTGCTATATAAATGCAAATCTTTCTTTTTAAAGTGACATGGATGACCATTGTCGTCGGGTCGGCAGATCAGAAGCCTGATGGGATCTGCACCATCGCCATAATCATTTATTAAGAAAGAAGAATGACTTGCATTTATTATAGCGCCTTTCACGACCAACGGACGTCTCAAAGTGCTTTACAGCCAATAAAGTACTTTTGGAGTGTAGTCACTGTTATAATGTAGGAAACGCGGCAGCCAACTTGCGCACTGCAAGCTCCCACAAACAGCAATGTGATAATGACCAGATAATCTGTTTTTGTTATGTTGATTGAGGGATAAATATTGACCAGGACACCGAGGATAACTCCCTTGCTCTTCTTCAAAATAGTGCCAGGTACTGCAGGGTGACCAGAGCCTGTGAGAATGGTACAGTGAGAAGAGTGTGTAATCCATAGAAGAGGAACGGAGAAATCTGATATCGAGCTCTGGTTACTCTTTCTAACTGTGTAACGCACATTCAGCAATGCAGCTACTGTTATTAAGCAAATAATTTCTGTCTCGGCCACAAGACACACCAATTTACAGCTCGGCTCCCCATTGATCAACCTCCCCCTCCGCAGCTACATTGCTTCAGGAAGCTCCTGTTACATTCATTTAATACCGCACTGGTTATACGTTAACTTAATAAACACCAAGGAGAATATCTGAAGACAGACTAGTTGAAACACTGCAGTTCTGCTCAGACAGCCCAGCTGTTGGCACTCTGGCCCAGTTACTGCTTCGAAAAATACTCCTCGGAATACATCACATACATGTATGGCTTGTTTACTGAGAACTACATAATACTGATTTGCTGTATGAACATCTTCAACATTTTCCGCTGATCGGAGAAAGCCAGTGTGGATTTGTAAAGGGTAGATCATGTCTGACGAACCTGACTGAATTTTTTGAAGAGGTGACTAAAGTAGAGAACAGGAGAATGTCTCTGGATATTATTTATATGGACATCCAGAAAGCATTCAGTCCCTCATAAGAGACTGTTAGCTAAAGTTGCAACTCATGTAATTGAAGGAAAATTATTGAGCTGGTTAGGAAATTGGCTGAGGGACAGGAGACAGAGAGCAGGGATAATGAGTATATACTGTAATTGGCAGTGTGTGACTAGTGGTGTCCAGCAGGGATCTGTGTTGGGACCTCAAATATTCACTATTTATTAATGACTTAGATGGCGGGATAGAAATCCAAGTTTGCCAACAACACAAAGATCGACGGCATTATAGGCAGTGTAGATGGAAGCACAAAATTACAAAGAGATATCGATAGATGAAGTGAATGGGTAAAACTGTGGCAAATGGATTTCAATGTAGACAAGTGCGAGGTCATCTACTTTGGAACTAACACGAATAGAACAGGGTACCTTCTCAATAGTGAAAAGCTAAAAACAGTGGATGTCCAAAGAGATTTCAGGGCAGGTACATAGATCACTAAAATGTTATGGACAGGTACAGAAAATAATAAAAAAGGCTAATGGAATACTGGCTTTTCGAGGACTAGAATACAAGGGGGTGCAAGTTATGCTGCAACTATACAAAGCCCTGGTTAGACCACACCTGGACACTGTGTTCAGTTCTGGGCATCACATCTTAGGAAGAATATATTGGCCTTGGAGGGAGTGCAGCATAGATTTACCAGAAATGATACCTGGACTCCAAGGGTTAAATTACGAAGAGAGATTACACAAACTAGGGTTGTGTTTCCAGGAATTTAGAAGGTTACGGGGTGATTTGATCGAAGTTTCAAGATATTAAGGGGAACTGATAGGAAACTATTTCTGCTGGTTGGGGAGTCGAGGACCAGGGGACACTCGTCTAAAAATTAGAGCCAGACCTTTCAGGAGTGAAATTAGGAAACGCTTCGACACACAAAGGGTGGTAGAAACATGGAAACATAGAAACATAGAAAATAGGTGCAGGAGTAGGCCATTCGGCCCTTCTAGCCTGCACCGCCATTCAATGAGTTCATGGCTGAACATGCAACTTCAGTACCCCATTCCTGCTTTCTCGCCATACCCCTTGATCCCCCTAGTAGCAAGGACTTCATCTAACTCCTTTTTGAATATATTTAGTGAATTGGCCTCAACAACTTTCTGTGGTAGAGAATTCCACAGGTTCACCACTCTCTGGGTGAAGAAGTTTCTCTTCATCTCGGTCCTAAATGGCTTACCCCTTATCCTTAGACTGTGACCCCTGGTTCTGGACTTCCCCAACATTGGGAACATTCTTCCTGCATCGAACCTGTCTAAACCCATCAGAATTTTAAACGTTTCTATGAGGTCCCCTCTCATTCTTCTGAACTCCAGTGAATACAAGCTCAGTTGATCCAGTCTTTCTTGATAGGTCAGTCCCACCATCCCGGGAATCAGTCTGGTGAACCTTCGCTGCACTCCCTCAATAGCAAGAATGTCCTTCCTCAAGTTAGGAGACCAAAACTGTACACAATACTCCAGGTGTGGCCTCACCAAGGTCCTGTACAACTGTAGCAACACCTCCCTGCCCCTGTACTCAAATCCCCTCGCTATGAAGGGCAACATGCCATTTGCTTTCTTAACCGCCTGCTGTACCTGCATGCCAATCTTCAATGACTGATGTACCATGACACACAGGTCTCGTTGCACCTCCCCTTTTCCTAATCTGTCACCATTCAGATAATTGTCTGTCTCTCTGTTTTTACTACCAAAGTGGATAACCTCACATTTATCCACATTATACTTCATCTGCCATGCATTTGCCCACTCACCTAACCTATCCAAGTCACTCTGCAGCCTCATAGCATCCTCCTCGCAGCTCACACTGCCATCTAACTTAGTGTCATCCGCAAATTTGGAGATACTACATTTAATCCCCTCGTCTAAATCATTAATGTACAGTGTAAACAGCTGGGGCCCCAGCACAGAACCTTGCGGTACCCCACTAGTCACTGCCTGCCATTCTGAAAAGTACCCATTTACTCCTACTCTTTGCTTCCTGTCTGACAACCAGTTCTCAATCCATGTCAGCACACTACCCCCAATCCCATGTGCTTTAACTTTGCACATTAATCTCTTGTGTGGGACCTTGTCGAAAGCCTTCTGAAAGTCCAAATATACTACATCAACTGGTTCTCCCTTGTCCACTTTACTGGAAACATCCTCAAAAAATTCCAGAAGATTTGTCAAGCATGATTTCCCTTTCACAAATCCATGCTGACTTGGACCTATCATGTCACCTCTTTCCAAATGCACTGCTATGACATCCTTAATAATTGTTTCCATCATTTTGCCCACTACTGAGGTCAGGCTGACCAGTCTATAATTCCCTGTTTTCTCTCTCCCTCCTTTTTTAAAAAGTGGGGTTAGATTGGCTACCCTCCACTCCATAGGAACTGATCCAGAGTCAATGGAATGTTGGAAAATGACTGTCAATGCATCCGCTATTTCCAAGGCCACCTCCTTAAGTACTCTGGAATGCAGTCCATCAGGCCCTGGGGATTTATCGGCCTTCAGTCCCATCAATTTCCCACAACACAATTTCCCGACTAATAAGGATTTCCCTCAGTTCCTCCTCCTTACTAGACCCTCTAACCCCTTTTATATCCGGAAGGTTGTTTGTATCCTCCTTATTGAATACCGAACCAAAGTAGTTGTTCAATTGGTCCGCCATTTCTTTGTTCCCGTTATGACTTCCCCTGATTCTGACTGCAGGAGACCTACATTTGTCTTTACTAACCTTTTTCTCTTTACATATCTATAGAAACTTTTGCAATCCGTCTTAATGTTCCCTGCAAGCTTCTTCTCGTACTCCATTTTCCCTGCCCTAATCAAACCCTTTGTCCTCCTCTGCTGAGTTCTAAATTTCTCTCAGTCCCGGGTTCGCTGCTATATCAGGCCAATTTGTATGCCATTTCCTTGGCTTTAATACTATCCCTGATTTCCCTTGATAGCCACGGTTACGCCAGACAGGAATGTACAATTGTTGTAGTTCATCCATGCGGTCTCTAAATGTCTGCCATTGCCCATCCACAGTCAACCCCTTCAGTATCATTCGCCAATCTATCCTAGCCAATTCACGCCTCATACCTTCAAAGTTATCCTTCTTTAAGTTCTGGACCATGGTCTCTGAATTAACTGTTTCATTCTCCATCCTAATGCAGAATTCCACCATATTATGGTCACTCTTCCCCAAGGGGCCTCGCACAACGAGATTGCTAATTAATCCTCTCTCATTACACAACACCCAATCTAAGATGGCCTCCCCCCTAGTTGGTTCCTCGACATATTGGTCTAGAAAACCATCCCTTATGCACTCCAGGAAATCCTCCTCCACCGAATTGCTTCCAGTTTGGTTAGCCCAATCTATGTGCATATTAAAGTCACCCATTATAACTGCTGCACCTTTATTGCATGCACCCCTAATTTCCTGTTTGATGCCCTCCCCAACATCACTACTACTGTTTGGAGATCTGTACACAACTCCCACTAATGTTTTTTGCCCTTTGGTGTTCTGCAGCTCTACCCATATAGATTCCACATCATCCAAGCTAATGTCCTTCCAAACTATTGCATTAATCTCCTCTTTAACCAGCAATGCTACCCCACCTCCTTTTCCTTATATTCTATCCTTCCTGAATGTTGAATACCCCTGGATGTTGAGTTCCCAGCCCTGATCATCCTGGAGCCACATCTCTGTAATCCCAATCACATCATAGAAGTTTGGAACTCTCTTCCACAAACGGCAATTGATGCTAGATCAGTTAATTTTAAATCGGAGAATGATAGATTTCTGTTAATCAAAAGGTATTAAGAGATATAGGCAAAGGCGATAAACAGGCATGGAGTTAGGTCACAGATCAGCCATGATCTCACTGAATGGCAGAACAGGCTCGAGGGACTAAATGGCCTACTCCTGCTGCTATGTTGCTATGGTTTTTTTTCTAATCTGCACAGCTTTTGTGTATTGTTTGAAATGATAAAACAGCTCCCCTGATGTCCCAGTTGGCGCAGGCAGCATGCAACTATGAGAGAGAAGATGGAGAGAGATCCCAACTCCAAATCAATTCCAGCTCTGCACTCAGCCGATATTGCCTGGACTTGCAACAATGGCACTACGTGTGGACCTCTGAGATAAGGAGTCGGTTGTCACACAGCGTTCCTGCTCCTGATCACCAACAGTGACCCCTACTGGAATGGTGTGGGAGGGCGGCCATTGGGTGTGATGCCCTCATGGTCAAATAGCCAGCCAGTATTCACTGTCTCGACTCATGCTGGAAGAATGATCACTTGGGCAAGGGATCGGGGGGGCTGCCAGCACCAGCAGAACTCCAACAAAGAACCAGCAGGGAGGCAATCCGAGGGGGCAAACCAGCTTCAAGGAGCAATGTTGTGTTGGCAGCATTCTGCTCGGGCAATTCCCAGGATACACTACGGAGCACTCGGTCGAGTATTGATCTTTGCTGCTGTCAGAGAACGTGGTTTTGTAGGATGATCCAGATTCCCAGAGCTAACAGCAATGCGGCATGTTTTAAAATGATTCGTGCACATCACACAGGACTGCCATCATCCCTCACAGCCCAGAAACCAGTCCAGCACTCCGCATACAACCCGTTCCCTGCAGGCTCAGCAGATTAAAACAGCACTGGACAGATTTTGCCGTCAAGTGCACGAGCTGCTGAAGGAAGCTGGGTCGAAAACAAATCGATGAGTCAAATTACACAGCAGCATTTGCTCTGTGTGCAGGTCATTTATCACTGTTGCAGGCTGCAGGGGGTGCAATCTGAGAGAGCCCCATACTCTGGGAGCTGCCAGCTGGAGTGTGTGGTTTCTCCCATCCTGTACACTTCGGAGCACTCCTGGTTCCAGTGATATTACAGGGGTGGGTTTATATATTTGCCCCGGGCCTTCCACAACAAGTGCGGTGTCAGAGCACTCCTGGGCGAGGGCCCAGGGGCAGCACAGGCCAGCCCACACTGCGGTGTGTGTGCGCACTAGGGCCGTGCAGCAGAGCAGGTCTCCAGTCGTCCTGGTTAATCCTTGCCACTGGACCAAGACCTAGCTCTGTCAAGCCCCGCGTGGTGGCTGGTGTGCAACGGCCACCATACTTGAAAAAATTCCACGCACAGGCATCTTCCACCCCCTCAATTGGAGTTCAGGGCTGGGACATCGGGTCCTTCATTGAAACATCTGTGAACTCTCGTTGAAGCAAGTCATCCTCGTTCGAGGAACCACCTATGATGATGAGTTCCAGTGATATTACGGGGTGGGTATATATATTTGCCCCAGGCCTTCCACAACAAGTGCAGTGTTGGAGCACTTCCACAGTACAACGAAAGCGGCATTGGTCTCTGGGCAAACGCAACACCGCTGTCGCCTGATGTAATGGGCAGCCAGAGTCGACCCAAGATAGGGGGGCCCGTCATCATTTTCTGGCTGCTTGTTGAGAGCGTTTTGAGAAAAAGAGCGAACAAACATGCATTTATTTGGCACCTGTCACCTCCCGGCTCAATAAATAACTTTGAAATTTTAGTCCCTGTTGTTTTGCAGACGAATGCGGCAGCCATTTTGTCACAGCTTGATCCCGCAACCAGTAATGAGATTAATGACCCGTTTGATCGCAACGGGGGATGGAAGGTGGCGGGTGTGAATTTAAACAATTGTGCGCCTGCAGCACTTAAAGAACCAGGCGAGAGGTTAGGAGGATTTCCTTTATGCCGAGGGCTGTTCGGACATCTCCAAGAGAGCCAGTCAAATGGCCTCCTATACTAAAAATTCAATGATTCTCTGCTGCAACACCCTTTCTATATTTTTGCAAGTTGCATTTACACTTGTTATCTCCATCGTATATACATGGTAAGGTTTTTAAACTCAGCCTTTCTTGTACTAGCCTGCAGTCCTCTTTCAGTGAGGACAGATCAGGCAGCTGACTGCCCCTTGCTTCAATGGTGGCCACAGCCTTGGTGGAACTGATATAGAAGTGTTATAATTATCCATATGGGCCAATGGCATTACAACAGTGACTCCACTTAAAAAAAAGTTTTTCCTTGGCTGTAAAGCGCTTTGAGCACTCCTGAGGGTTGCAAAGGTGCTATATGAATGCAAGTTCTTTCAGTTTTTTTTTAAATGGTGCCATTGCCAAAGCTGAGAGAGCAGAAACTGAGAAGTACCAACCAGGGTATGTCTGGTCTTAGCTCCCTGTGCCCTCCGCTGGATGAATGTACCATCTACAAGATGCATTGCAGCAACTCACCAAGACTTCTTTGGCAGCACCTCCCAAACCCGCGAACTCTACCACCGCGAAGGACAAGGGCAGCAGGTGCATGGGAACACCACCACCTCCACGTTCCCCTCCAAGTCACACACCATCCTGACTTGGAAATATATCGCCGTTCCTTCATTGTCACTGGGTCAAAGTCCTAGAACTCCCTCCCTAACAGCACTGTGGGCGTACCTTCACCACACGGACTGCAGCGGTTCAAGAAGGTGGCTCACCACCACCTTCTCAAGGGCAATTAGGGATGGGCAATAAATGCTGGCCTTGCCGGCGATGCCCACATCCAGTGAATGAATAAAAAAAGAAAATGAGGCGGTGCAGTGGCATGGAGGGTAGAATTTGGTCTTCAATAGAACAGAGTATTGGGAGGGGTGTGTACAGTGTAACAGGCAGCCCAAGCCATACTGCCCATTTTGCACAACCGTCCAAGAGGAACTTCTACCCCTACTGAGTCTATTAAACAAAACAATTTGTTATAAAACTCAGTTGTGTTTATAGCATTAGCATGTCAAATGCCTTGCGACTCCATCGTGTACTGTGTCTCACAGAGACAAAGCCCTGTCCGCTGGTACATAGTCTCCGTGTCGGCTATCTCTGTGCTGAGAAGAATTGTGGTTTACTCGATGGCCGCAGACGCAGCTGATGGAGTTGCAGCAAGTGATCTTGTTACCCTCCCAGGTGGATACTGCTTGTAAGTACCCTGCTCGGATTACTGTACAAGCCTTGTACGAGTGTGCAACCAGAGACTGCTGTGTTGTTGTAGGAATTGGATCCCTGTTGCATGCAGAGGGGCAACACGACATTTGCTGTAGCTTGTGCTTGACAGAACCATTCTGGGAGATAACAAAGAGTGACTGCCTGGGGAGAGGGAATTAAAATCGACCCCAGTGTGTGCGATGATGTCTTTGCAGCTTAAACAAAAGTGGAACACTCCGGAGAAGAAAGAACTTGCATTTATATAGCGCCTTTCACAGCCTTAGAATGTCCCAAAGTGCTGTACAGTTATTGAAGTACTTTTGAAGTGTAGTCACAGTTGCAATGTAGAAAACGCAGCAGTCAATTGCACACAGCAAGCTCCCACAAACAGCAATGTGACAATGACCAGATAATTTGTTTTAAGCATTGGTTGAGGGATAAA
The DNA here is from genome assembly GCF_044704955.1 of Pristiophorus japonicus. Taxonomy (NCBI): domain Eukaryota; kingdom Metazoa; phylum Chordata; class Chondrichthyes; family Pristiophoridae; genus Pristiophorus; species Pristiophorus japonicus. The sequence continues at coordinate 81,911,138 of NC_091991.1, read as the reverse complement.
TATGGGCCAGGACACTAATAATATTGGTAATAGTATCAACAAAAGCGAGAGCTATGAAGGTATGTGATGAAGAAAGAGGTCGGAGGTCAAGTAACCGTCATTGCGAAAAATGTTCAAGCTGAAGAAGTAGTGAAAGGTGCTCTATAAATACTCGCTGTTGTTGAACCAAAGGAATTTTGTACAGGTTTCCTACTTGCAGCTTTAAAGGCCTCATGTATCATATTCACTCAAAGTCCCTGATGTATAGCAACATTGAGGGCCTAACTTGCCCTCAGAGGGAAATTGAGGAGGGCACTTTGAATTATCCGGAAATTTACCGCCCAGCGGGAGTCAGAGGGAGGAGCCGGACAATTCAGCTCTTTAACTCTGACACTGGAGTATCTCCCAGTGATTTGGGGTGCAGTTTGAGTCAGTATCGGACCGGTAGCAGGGCGGTTTCCATCACCACCGTGCTGACCATGTCAGTGCGGCAGTGATAACGTCAGCGCGATGCGTCGCAATGTCCCTCCCCTTCACTACCAGCGAGAGGTTTGGCCAGTCCGCGGCAGTGCGCCCTCCCATTTAAGGACGGTCGCACTGCCCAGCCACTGGCAGCTTCCCGCCGCGCAAAGCTGCTGGGGGCACCGACCGGCGTTGGCCACGCTCCCGTGGGGCGATTTCACCCACGGGCCAGAAAAGGGGTCGCCAGCGGGCGGGGCAGATGGGTCGCCCACGCCACCCACCCCCGGTCCGAAAGGCATCACCACCTCTTAGAGGTAATGGGCCTTAAAGATGAGGGCAATTTCCCTCCCCTCCCGCTCCAAGAATCTTAACAGGCCTGTGAATTTAGTCAAAACTCCCCTCACCATGTCAGTGGAGAGTGCATGAAATGCCATTGAGCACTCCCTGGATGACTGCAGCAAACAGCATGCATACCTTGCATCAGTAATATTCTCAAGTTAGCGGTGTGTCGTGGTGGTTTGGTGGTTAGGATTTGGCACTCTGATTGCCGCAGCCTGGGAATATAACTTCCTTCCTCGTCTGGAGGGTAAACACTGACACAGGCTGGTTGGGCTGAAGGGCCTATTTCTGTGTTGTCCTGCCTATGTATTTCTACCATCCCCTTACACATGTGGTCTTCAGCAGACTTCGTGGCCCATTGTGTCGGTCTGAATGTGGCATGCTGACAAGCTCAGACTGTCTGGGTGTCATCTCCTTCCCTTTTCGTGCTTTCTGCAAAACAAGGCAAAGGAATTCTGTCTGCAGGTGGAATTATCCCAACATTTGTAGAGCAGGGAAAATTACCCATCAAAATAAAACTGAGAGTCCCAACGGTTTTCTTCCTTTTGTTCTGGACATTTGGTTACAGTGCAACCAGCACTTGTCAGACCTTTCAGTTCAAAGAAAGAAAGACTTGCATTTATATAGCACCTTTCATGACCACCGGACGTCTCAAAGCGCTTTACAGCCAATGAAGTACATTTGGACTGTAGTCACTGTTGTAATGTAGGAAACGCAGCTGCCAATTTGCGCACAGCGACGTCCCACAAACAGCACTGTGACAATGAACTGATAATCTGATTTTGTTATGTTGATTGAGGGATAAATATTGGCCAGTACACCGGGGATAACTCCCCTGCTCTTCTTCGAAATAGTGCCACGGGAGCTTTTATGTCCACCCGAGAGAGCAGACGGATTAATCCAAGAATAATTTCACCCCAAAATATTTTTCATAATTCATAAAAACATAGACTGAAGGTTTTGTTGTGATTTTAGCGTACAAGTGCTTGATGGTTTTTTTATGAGATTACTTTACCCGCCATTTGAGCAGAACTGTTAACCTGTTTAAAGTAAAAGGGTTTTCGTCGTAATAAAAATAAGGAATAAATTAATTTCATATGAAGGCATGGAGCATTAATACAATAATAGCATGCAACATAATATCAAGTCTAATATTAGTGATGATAAATTGTATCTGGCACGAGAAAGGTTCCACTGAAATGAGTTTCATTACAATTACAGACCTTGCATGTTGGCCACCATTTTCTCAAAATGGTTGGTGAGGTCGGACATTGCGAGTAGTTGCGGAATAATGACGTCCCTGGCAGATAGCACTGGCGCCGACCTGTACTTTGGCAACATTCGGCTCTAAGGGAGTGCAATGGAAAAGCATGACTATTACTGCTTTGAATCAAGGCGGGGAGGGTTATTTCCCCAGTCGCTGTGGCGGGTGAGCCAATGGTGGCCAGCAAGGGTCAGACTTTAACTGTGGAGGCAGGGAGCACCAAATTTTAACGTGGAGAGAGAAAAAAAGAGAGGTGCATCTCAAGTCCCAGATATACCTCGGATCCTACCAGGTGCCATCTCGGCCCCAAGGACCCAAAGCAAATGCTGCGTCCAACACCAATTGGGCTGAATGTTGAGCCTGTGGTTTTCCTCTGGTTGCAGGGTCTGGACACAGCCCTCAAACCCTTGTCAAGAGGCTGTGCATTGATCGCAATGCTGATGTATTACTTTCATGGCCTGAACATGCTAAACTTTGCCCTGGGAAGCCACATGCACTCTTGGCTCTGACAACACTGACCGCATAGGTCAATAACCCATCAATCTGACAAACTGTTCAATGCACAGCATTGTATTCCTCCCTGGGCTTTTGTATGAAGGCATTGTTCTGGTTTCAGGGTTATTTATTGGCATTTAGTAGAAAAGGACAGAAAACACATGGAAACTGTTGATAGCAAAACTGCCCCCCTATTGAGAGTTGGAAAGTATTGTGTGGGTTATCCTAAACCGCCAAATCCTTCAAGCTTTGTAACTATAAATAAGATGCCAATTTAGTTGGTCAGCTCTGAAGCTTTAACTTGGTTGATGTTGGTGGCTTGACAGGATGGTCAGTGTTTAACTTGTTGACAGGCAACTGTCTGCAAGAAAATGGTTTTTCGATGGATAAAAGCAACAGGTTGTCCAGGAAATGGCAGTAAATTTTAGGCCGGTTGCTATTGTGAGGAGCAGTTGTGGTTAAATCTCTCTTGTTCTGATGTTAACTGGCTGCTTTTACTGTGGGCGTGTCAGTTTGCTATTGAAATGCTGAGGCCACGATTTGAAGGGCTAAAGTAGATTACTGAGTTGCACTGTCTGGCTGACCATTGGAGCCCAGCAGGACGCTGCAGGCCGATGTGGGCTGGGAAAGAAATAAAGCCTTTTAATGGATCCTGTGCTGTGGTGAAGCAATGGGCGGAAATAATTATGATTCGATTTGGTCAATCAGACTATGCATGCAGAATTAACACAATTCTGTGTGCTATCCACGAAAGATTTTAAATTCAGCAGCAAAACCGAGTAAATGTGAACTGTCCTAACTCCTGTACAAGTGTAAAATCAGCCCGTCAAAGAAAGAATTAACTTACATTTATATTGTGCTTTTCACGATCTCCAGACTTCCCAAACGCTTCAAAGCCAATGAAGTGCTTTGAAGTGTAGTCACTGCTGTAATGGGAGCTATAATCTAGGGAGTAACGCATTAGATTTGCTTACTTACATTTATTAAGTATTTAAATATCACAAATCTGTTTCAAGAGGAAGAAATGTCTCGGGTGGACTACTTGGTAAACATGGGGAAATAATCCATTTGCGATTCTTGTTTCCATTCTACCATTTAGCATTCCTTGAACTAAGAACATAAGAAATAGGAACAGGAGTAGACCATTTGGCCCCTCGAGCCTGCTCCGCCATTCAATAAGATCATGGCTGATCTGATCATGGACTCCGCTCCACTTCCCTGCCCACTCCCCATAACCATTTACTCCCTTATCGCTCAAAAACCTGTCTATCTCCACCTGAAATATATTCAATCACCCAGCCTCCACAACTCTCTGGGGCAGAGATTCCATAGATTTACAACCCTCTGAGAGAAATAATTTCTCCTTATCTCAGTTTTAAATGGGCGGCCCCTTATTCTAAGACTATGTCCCCTAGTTTTAGTTTCCCCTATGAGTGAAAATATCCTCTCTGTGTCCACCTTGTCGAGCCCCCTCATTATCTTGTAAGTTTCAATAAGATCCTCTCTCATTCTTCTGAACTCCATTGTGTATAGGCCCAACCTACTCAACCTATCCTCATAAGTCAACCTACTCATCTCCGGAATCAAGCTAGTGTACCTTCTCTGAAAAGCCTCCATCCAATGCAAGTATATTCATCCATACCTCGGAAGCCTATTATCAGCAGGGGCAGACGAGGTTCAACACTGCCTCCAGTGGCCAGCACAGCCTTTGGTTGTCTGAGGATGAACTCATTGAATTCAGCCATGAACTCATTGAATGGCGGTGCAGGCTAGAAGAGCCGAATGGCCTACTCCTGCACCTATTTTCTATGTTTCTATGTTTCTATGAAAAGAGTGTTCGAAGATTAGGCCCTCAAATCTGGCACCAAGCTTATGGTCTACAGGGCTGTAGTGATACCCGCCCTCCTGTATGGCTCAGGGACATGGACCATATACAGTAGACACCTCAAATCGCTGGAGAAATACCACCAATGATGTCTCTGCAAGATTCTGCAAATCCCCTGGGAGGATGGACGCACCAACATTAGTGTTCTCGATCAGGCCAACATCCCCAGCATCGAAGCACTGACCACACTTGACCAGTTCCGTTGGGTATGCCATATTGTTCGCATGCCCGACACAAAACTCCCAAAACAAGCACTCTACTCGGAACTCCTATACGGCAAGTGAGCCCCAGGTGGGCAGAGGAAACATTTAAAGGACACCCTCAAAGCCTCGATAAAATGCGGCATCCCCAGCGACATCTGGGAGTCCCTGGCCAAAGACTGCCCTAAGCAGAGGAAATGCATCCGGGAGGGCACTGAGCGCCTCAAGTCTTGTCGTCGGGAGCATGCAGAAAACAAGCACAGGCAGCGGAAGGAGCGTACGGCAAACCAGACACCCCACCCACCGTTTCCTCCAACCACTGTCTGTCCCACCTGTGACAGAGACTGTAATTCCCATATTGAACTGTTCAGTCACCCGAGAACTCACTTTTGGAGTGAAAGCAAGTCTTCCTCGATTTCGAAGGACTGCCTATGATGCTGATGCTGATGATTATTCCTTAAATACAGAGACCAAAACTGTACGCAGTACTCCCGGTGTGGCCTCACCAATACCCTGTACAGTTGTAGCAATAAAGGCCAACATTCCATTTACCTTCCTGATTACTTGCTGTACCTGCATACTAACTGTTTGTGTTTCATGCACAAGGACCCCCAGGTCTCTCTGTACTGCAACACTTTGCAATTTTTCTCCATTTAAATAATAATTTTCTTTTCTATTATTTCTGCCAAAGTGGATAACCTCACATTTTCCCACATTATACTCCATCTGCCAAATGTTCGTCCACTCACTTAGCCTGTCTATATCCCTTTGCAGATTTTTTGTGTCCTCCTCACAATTTGCTTTCCCACCCATACTTGTATCATCAGCAAACTTGGCTACATTACACTCGGTCCCTTCATCCAAATCATTAATATAGATTGTAAATAGTTGAGGACCCAGCACCGATCCCTGCGGCACCCCACTACTCACTGTTTACCAACCGGAAAATGTCCCATTTATCCCAACTCTCTGTTTTCTGTTAGTTAGCCAATTCTCTATGCATGCTAATATATTACCCCCAACCCCGTGACATCTTGCCTTGTGCAGTAACCTTTTATGTGGCACCTTATCGAATGCCTTCAGGAAATCCAAATACACCACATCCACTGGTTCCCCCTTACCCACCCTGCTCATTACATCCTCAAAGAACTCCAGCAAATTTGTCAAACATGATTTCCCTTTCATAAAACCATGCTGACTCTGTTTGATTTAATTATGCTTTTCCAAATGTCCAGCTACTGCTTTCTTAATAATGGACTCCAGCATTTTCCCTACGACAGATGTTAGGCTAACTGGTCTATAGTTTCCTGCTTTTTGTCTGCTTCCTTTTTTAAATAGAGGTGTTACATTTGCAGTTTTCCAATCTGCTGAGACCGCCCCAGAATCCAGGGAATTTTGGTAGATTACAATTTTGAATTTTGAATTACAACCAATGCATCCACTATCTCTGCAGCCACTTCTCTTAAGACCCTAGGATGTAGGCCATCAGGTCCAGAGGACTTGCCGCCTTTAGTCCCATTATTTTACCTCATCCTCCAGGGGACTAACATTTACCTTAACCACTCTTTTCCTTTTTATGTACCTGTAGAAACTCTTATCTGTTTTTATATTTCGTGCTAGTTTATTTTCATAATCTATCTTCCCTCGCATTCATTTTTTTAGTCGTTCTCTGCTGGCTTTAAAAAAATTCCCAATCCTCTGGCCTCCCACTAGTCTTGGCCACATTGTATGCCTTTGTTTTCAACTTGATACCCTCCCTTATTTCCTTAGTTAGCCACAGATGGTTATCCCAAATGCATTTTGTATTGGGAGAAAGAAAATCATGTAATATTATTTCATGGTTGAGAGCATCAAATATCTCCTCTCTGGTCTCCATGGAAACCATCAGGTCACATCTCTTCACTGCCAGGCTCCTTTATTACATCACCAACGTGTAGGTGTCCCAAAGTGACTCCATTTAAAGCAGCTTGAGGCCGATGATTTCAGAGGGACTCGCACCACCAACAACAACCTGCATTTATATAGCACCTTTAATGTAGTAAAATGTTCCAAGGTGCTTCATAGGAGCGTTATCAAACAAACTTTGACAACAAGCCACAAATATCTGATATCTCCTTCTGTGGCTATGTGTCAACATTTTTTTATTAATAATGCTGTTGTTAAGCGCTTTGATACATTTTGCTACGTTAAAGGTGCAATATAAATGCAGGTGGTTGTTTGCAGTTGAGATATTAGGACAGGTAACCAAAAGCTTGGTCAAAGAGGTAAGTTTTAAGGAGTGTCTTAAAAGGAGGAGAGATAGATAGAGAGGCGGAGAGGTTTAGGGAAGGAATTCTATCGCTTAGGGCCCAGGCAGCTGAAGGCACGGCTGTCAATGGTGGAACGATTAACAAAGGGGGCGAATTGGTGGAGCACAGAGATCTCAAAGGGTTGTAGGAATTTAGAAAGATAGGGATATGGAGGGGCGAGGCCATGGAGGGATTTGAAAACAAAGATGACAATTTTAATATTGAGGCATTGCCAGACTGCCAGCCAATGTCGGTCTGAGAACAGGGTAATGGGTGAACTGGACTTGGTGCAAATTCATAGAAATATAGAAAAATAGGTGCAGGAGCAGGCCATTCGGCCCTTCGAGCCTGCACCGCCATTCAATATGGTCATGGCTGATCATTCAACCTCAGTACCCCACTCCTGCCTTCTCTCCATGTCCCTTCATCCCTTTAGCCATAAGGGCCACATCTAACTCTCTTTTGAATATGTCCAATGAACTGGACTCAATAACTTTCTGTGGTAGAGAATTCCACAGGTTCACAACTCTCTGGGTGAAAAAGTTCCTCCTCATCTCGGTCATTTATGGCTTACCCCTTATCTTTAGACTGTGACCCCTGGTTCTGGACTTCCCCAACATCGGGAACATTCTTCCTGCATCTAACCTGTCCAACATAGGTGGTCCCTCGTATCGAGGATGATTTGCTTCCATGCCAAAAAGGGATGAGCTCATAGGTGTTTCAATGAAGGACCTAATATTCCAGGTCCCGAACTACATGTTGAAGGGTGGAAGATGCCTGTGCGTGGATTTTTTAAACGTGTGGTGACCGTTGCACACCAACCACCACATGGGCTTGACAGAGCTAGGTCTTGGCCCAGTGGCAAGGATTACTGGAGACCAAGACGACTGGAGACCAGCTCTGCTGCACAGACCTAGTGCACACATGTTGCATTGTGGGCTGGCCCGTGCTACCCCTGGGCCCTCGCCTCTTCTGGGTCCCGTAACTCACGCCTCTCCTGGGCCCCGATCACATCGCTCTGCAATCTCTCGCCACTCCTGCTGTACCAGCCCACGCTCCAATCAGGGACCTGTACGATGGTGATGTCCAATCCAGTCATTCTCTTCACAGCCGTCGCCCTATAGAGGCAGCAGAGTTTTGGATAAGTTTATGGTGGGGTCAACCATCAGCTGGTAGGGTTGCCAACCCTCCAGGATTGCCCTGGAATCTCCAGGAAAGAAAGATTCATTTCCAGGACACTCGCGTGAGCAACCTTGGAGATAAATCACAGGGACATTGTAAAAAGATCGTGTCTTCTTTAGCTTACTTTGAACACTTTTGTTTATAAAAGTATTGAAGATGGGGGCGGGGGTAGTGGGGCGGTTTGTAACCCTCAGCTGGGGACACAGTGCATTTTGAAATCAAAATCGGCCCTGGAATTTCCTTCCTCTTCAACAGGCGAAGCTGTGGAAATAGTGAAAACAATTGCTGGGATGGTAGAGGTGAAATCTAGCCCCTTAATAGATTGATGAACTTGCAGAATCCTTCTGATCCGTGCATTTGCTGCACGGTTGCTCAATGTACCAGAACTCTTGGAATAAACAGCCACAGATTACAATGCATTATGAAATGTTTTATTAGGTAACTGATTGAATTTTGTTAATCAAACATAGTTATTAAAATGCAAGGGAATAGCAAAGATAGAATCTGAAAGAAGCTAACATATCTTGGCATTCTGTAATGTATAATTGTAGTTCTGAGTGCTGAGGTAATGAAGAGAAGGCACTATAATCAGGCAATCAGTCCTGAAGCACACGGTCTAATTTGAAGCTTTTTAAAATCAAGATAGTCAAACCAGCACTCTGGGTGGATCAAATTTTATCTCCCAATTAAACTTTATTATTTTGTTCCAGCAACCAACAAAAGGATTTCTGAATCCTTCCCATGTTGGGTGTGGGGCAATGGGGAAAGATCAGGTGGAGTGGGACTAATTGGACAGCTCTTTCAAAGAGCCGGCACAGGCATGATGGGCGAATGGCTTCCTTCTGCGCACGACGATTCCTTGAGGTAAATTCTGCAGCCGAGTTCTTTGTCCTTTCACACGCGGAGCCACTCTGTGGATTTGTACTCCCCGTAGATCCGAATCAGACTTTGCTGCCCACCGTGCCCCCCCGGAGATCACCCTTGCTCATGTTGTCGGTTTGTAAGACAATCCTCAAGGTGAAATAGGCTGTCGGCTCGGGCCCCAGTAGGCCCTGGAGTCCCACCGGTGTGGACACTGACGTGTGGTGGCATTCGATTTGGAAGCTGCGAGACAGAGAGCTCGTTTAGCCTTTGCTGGCTTCAGTACTCTCAGTCTCCAGTGCCTCAAATGATTGAGTTCAATCTATTAACTCTTAAATTGTATTGCTAGGACTCGAGCGTTCTAGGTAATGGGATTATAAATAGAAATTAAACTGAACTGTAAAGAATCTCTTGTTTATTGATTTAGAAAAAAAAAACGTCTTTGTTGTAGACATATCAGCAGCAAATAGTTGACTTGTGAACCAAGAACTGATCTTGAACAGCAAACAAACCACAATTGCACAACGCTTTCAGACTTGGGGCTGAATTTTGTAGTTCCCGAGTTTTTGACATCACTGGGGGCGCTGGCTGTCGGCAGTGCCATTTCTGCCCATTTAAGCGAGTTTGGCCAACTAGAAATGTTTTCAAAACCGGTGCAGTGCACCGTTCTGAAAAACCTTACCTGAACTTAAGAAAATCGGCGCAGAGAAGATGCCATTGTTTTAGTGGAGCTGAAGACATGGCACCGGGCGGGGGGGCCTTTCGGCCCGGGATAGCAGCAGCACAGGGACCCTACAAAAAAGCGTAACCTAATATGCAATTGTGTGCAGAACGACTTACATTTTATTAGGCCCGTTTGTAATATTTATTTAATTTTAGATGAGAGTATGATAGTTTGTCACTACAATCTTCCAATAGACAGAAGTGAAGAGATCTATTAATGGTAATATGTACCTGCATCTGTCTTGCTGCATCCTGTATGTTTCATTTTGCAGCCTCAGTCCTTCAGTGTGTCCCTCGTTACCCTGGCAACCTCAGTTTTTCAGCGCAGACCGTAAGCTCCACCCACAGAGCTTAAGGACAATCTGCGCTGGTGCAAAATGAAAGGTTATGCCGGTGAAACTTGCAACTTTTATTTTGCCGCAGTCAGCCACTAAAAAAAATCTGACGTACCTCCACAACTGTGCCAAAAAAAGTCCATGTGGAATTTTGGGCCCTTGGACTCGATTTGTACAATCACTGTCTTAAACTGCACAGGGGTTCAGTCATACCATGCTATGTGTTTTAAACACTGCAGTGACTATAATGAATCAGCCAGCAGGTTATCTGCTAAAAGAGGGGATAGGGGTTGAACATCTTAGGCTAGAAATTCGTTTGGAGGGTTCTTGAGGCGCTAATGTCGAGCGGTCGCTAAATTTAGTGCCGGGAAATGGTTTGCGACGGGAGCCACAAAATTCAGTGTTTGCGCCCTGAGAGTGGAGCGTAGCGCTGAGGGAAGCGTTCCACATTTCTCTCAGGGCACAAGGCCAGGTGAGCAACTGAATATCCCGTTGCCAGCTTCGTAGCAACCTGAGTGAGGCCTCCCTGCAAAAAAAAAAGAGAATTGGAACAAAAAACACAAGACACACTCTCGATCCATTACACACACCCCAAATGCAGTTAAATCGCAAAACAAAACCCCGCAATCACACTGACCTCACGCAATCATTCCATCCCTCAGCGTCCCCGGGACAGCGCTGCACGCCAGCTTTCTCTGGCGGGGTCACTACGGGTGCAGCACAAACCAAACTTTGATTCCGTGTTGATACCGGGGCGTTGGGCTCCCGGGCGATATTCCTCCGCACCACCGGTACCGGCGCACTGAATTTGCTGAGCGGCAATAATGACGGCGCTCGGGTCTGCAAACCCGTTAGCGCCCTCGCGAGGGGCACTATCCCACCGAATTTCCCCGCCCTTGTGCTTTAATGAGCTAAACGTCCTCATTCTTTAACAAACCCACTGTATCGTTCATTGTTGTTCAATTGAGTGCTCCCATTACTGCTGTTTAAAGTTGATGCACTTTTCCAGGATGTTGGGTTTCAGAATTAATTAACTCCTGTTTGCTAGCCAATGATTTTTAATTGATCCATGTCCTATTACGTGATGTTCACAGATTACTCATACAAAAACCCTTCCAGCAACAGCCACTATAGGGAATAAGTTTGTACTCTGGGCTCTAGATTGAATTATTGACCAGGCACAGCTTCAAAAGGAACCCAACATAGCAAGAACATTATTGAAGTTAGCAACCATTTGCATTATTAATGCAGCCAAATGGTGATCTTGCAAACAAAATGCAGGCTAATCATCTACTCTCCATTATTTTCAAGACATACTAACGATTCAGTTGGTGAGCTTCTGGATGTCCATAATGCAGCCAGTGGGCCTTCAAACTCTGGAACATGCAGTGCAGTGTACCATGAGACACTTGCTCATTTTGGTTGTTAACTGTATGTAAAAGCTGTCTGGCGTGGGATAAATAATCATTCTCTTATTGTCCAACTAGCATTCATTGGCCACATCTGAATCTCCTGTTGGCAAGGTTAGCATGCATGTAACAGAGTAGATAAAGGTAAAGGCAGTGATGTTAACTGTCCTCACTGTGAGTACTCTGGTTTGCCCCTTGTCCCACGTATATTTCAGCTCGTCCTTGCCCTGCCTGCAGTCAAGAAGACAACAATGAGAGCCACATTGGATCCAAATACTTTCAACCATTTTGCTGTTAATGAACATCTAGCTCAGAGTTGGCCGCAACAGGCTGGATCACCAGCAGACCGAGTAAGGGTATAGTGTTGTGCTGATTAGCTTTCATTGTTAATAGGAGGAATTAGTGGTTAGGGACAATTTGATTGGCAATCGTATCAGTTGACCACCCACTTGCCCGGTAAATAAATGAACTCAATAAATCAGAGGCTCCTGTAATGGCCGAGTGGCTGCAAACATTGCCTGTTGCAGCGCACAGCCCAATAAGTCCCGGGTTTGCTTCCTGTGTTAATTGAGCCGATTTCAGCCAGGATACCTGCAAAACCTCAGCTCCTCCGGGATACGGAGAAGGGAAAAAGTCAGTGAGGGTCTCGGCTCCTAAGTTGCCAGCTGACAGTCACGAGCAAAAGAATAGCTGCTTGGTTCAGGCACAAGGCGGCGGCTGATGGCAGTGCAACTGTAACCCAACAAAGGTCACTTGGAAAGGGGCGGAGGAGAGAGACAGTCAAGGGACTGGATTTTAGGCTTTTCTGTTTTCGGGAAGGAAACGGAGGCGGGGTGGAAACTTACTGGCCGGAATAGTCTGTGCTTTGGTAAGGGAGTTTGGGCATCTGGGCCTTGTGTCAGGGGGCGCAGCACAAAAATGGAAAACTCGCAAACTAAATGTGTGCTCCGAGAAAGGCCTTGGGAGGACGGGGGGAAATCCTTAAACAAACACACAAAAACATTCCCAAAACATTGCCCACACCACCGCAACACAAATCGCTAAAACCATTAAAGGAACAAACACTCGCACTTACCTTCGGAGTACTTTACCTTCATCACCACCGCCGGCTATGCTGGACTGCTCTGATTTCCTGGGCGGTCATTGTTGGCGCACTTCCAGGTGGACGGGCCGGGGAAAAGTCCAAACTCGCGCCGGTGTCGCAACCGAGAGGCGTTGCACACCCAGCACAGCCCTCCCCGGCGGTGCTGCTCAGCGCCGTCGCAAAACCAGACCGGAGGATCGCGATGGGGCGCAGGGGACCTCACCGCCGCCTTTCACACCGCTCTGGGGCAAAACCCCGAGCACAAAGGACCGGAATATCCAACCCAAGGAATCTTTTGAACCAGTTTCTGGATTTGTTGTCCTTGTCCGAACAACACCAGGGGAATTTCAGCCATGTTGTGACTGAGGGGAGCACTGAGCACAGACCTTGGAGCAGTGATCTGATCGAGGTGTTTAAAATGATAAAGGGATTCGATTGGGTAGACGAAGAGAAACTATTTCCTCTGTTGGGTGGGGAAATCAAGAACAAAGGGCATCATCTTAAAATTAGAGCTCGGCTGTTCCAGTGGGAAATCGAGAAGCACTTTTTCCACACGAAGACTAGCGGAAACTTGGAACTCTCTTCCTCCTGAAGGTATGGATGCTGGGACAGTTGGAGCTTTCAATACTGAGATTGGGAAGTATATGCATGGACATGGAGCGTAGGTGGATAAATGGGGTTGAGGTGCAGATCAGCCATGTTCTAATTGAATGGCGGAGCAGGCTCGAGGGGCTGAATGGCCTCTTCCTGTTCCTATGTATAGGCGTAGCATCTAACAATCCAGGGGCAATGTCTAAATGATTGACAAAATGTACACATTTCATCTCATCTTTTTTTAAACCTCACTTGATCGTTGCCAAGTTACGACTAGTAGCTCCTGCTCCACAATGTCAACACTCGATCCAATGATTTGTCAAGTTACTAGCCCGAAAGAATGACCAGGATAAGGTGCCCACTCTTTGTCATTAGCTGACTGCTAGTTGCATTCTAGAATATAATTGCTAAATAGTTGCACTATAGTAAATACAATTTGCATGTAATCACGCTAGTGAGGTAAAATAAACTGGTGCCACCTCCTTGTCGTATTTTCCTGGGCTACAGCCAGCAACATTAATCATGTGTATTGGAGAGAAGTGGTTTTGGTTTCCTATGAAGATGCTAACAAACCATATGTGCTTCTCAGTACATGAGCCAAACACAGAAAAGCATCAGTCCATTTGATTTATGTTTCACATTCAACTCAAAGCTGTCACACCTTTTATGCTAAGACAGGATATCACTATATCAAAATTGATGTCCATATTCTAAATACATTAAAATGTTTTGCCTTTTGTGTTTGGTTAGGGGTAGCATTGCCTGTGCTGTTAATTGGAACATTTTTGGCATCTGCAAGCTCTCCAAAACAGGTTTAGCACCAACACTACAAAGCTCACCAATCTCAGGAGAACACTGCGTCAGTATGAGTTTTCCATTTCGCACACCCTACGTCTTTGGCTGTGGGAGTAGGACTGAATTTTAGCAGCAGATCACAAGCAATTTTGCCACATGAAATCGAGGGCAGGTGGAATGCATTTCTTAAAGGACCCTAACTTCCGTTAAAGAGAGGGTCCCTTCAGTCTGAGCTTGATTGAAACACAGATCACATAGTTGAAAGCAGCAGCCATTCGCACGTTCCGAGTTCATGGTAATCACAGCACATTCTACATCTTCAGCTGATTACTGGATGCGATAGTCTAGTGGCTATTGTACTACAGGACCCCAGGAGGTGGCCAGGTCACAATCTCCATAGCAAGTTGTGAAACTGAATTCAATAAATCTGGAAATCTGGCTGATGTCAGAAAAATGACCACAAAAACTGCCAGATAGTCCTAAAAACCCAACTGGTTTATTCATGTCCTTCAGTGAAGGAAACCTGCCATGCCTACCTGGTCTAGCCTTTACATGGCTCCAGTCCCACACTATGGCTGGCGCTTAATGCCCTCAGTCAAAAAGTTGTGGGTTCAAGTCCCACTCCAGGGACTTGAGCACATAAATCTAGGCTGACACTCCAGTGCAGTGGAGAAGGAGTGCTGCACTGTCAGAGGTGCCGTCTTTTGGATGAAATGTTAAACCGAGGCCCCGTCTGCTCTCTCAGATAGATGTAAAAGATCCTATGGCACTATTTCGAAGAAGAGCAGGGGAGTGATTCCTGGTGCCTTGGCCAACATTTATCCCTCAATCAACATTACTAAAACAGATTATCTGGTAATTATTACATTGCTGTCGGTGGGAGCTTGCTGTGCGCAAATTGACTGTCACCTTTCCCACATTACAACAGTGACTACATGACAAAAGTACTTAATTGGCTATAAAGCACTTTGAGACGTCCGGTGGTCATGAAAGGCGCTATATAAATCCAAGTCTTTCTTTCCTTCATGAGAACTAGGAATGGCCAATAAACACTGTCTTGCCAGCATTACCAGCATCCCAAGAACAAACTTAAAAAACTGTCATTTTGTGAGGCTGAGTATTGGCTTGGTTTCCAAAAGTTCATATCAGTTGAAATATTTCCCAGAGATGTTTCCTGAAGGAAGTAGAATACACTTTAAATGGAGAATAAATCTCATTGTAAAATGGTGCTTTTGGAAGGATGGTCAGTGAAGCGGATTGCGGAAGAGCACCAAAACCACAACAGTGATGTAGTGTATATAAATATTTAAAACAAAAAAAATGCTTTTCTCTCCCGGTGGAATTGCAACACTCTGGTTGACCTTTCAAGAGATATTCTTCCTCCACACTCAGGCCCAAGCATTAACACCACTTAAGACGACAAGAACACAAAAACTAAAAGGAGGAGTAGGCCATTTGTCCCCTTGAGCCTGCTCTGCCATTCAATAAGATCATGGCTGATCTTCTACCTCAACTCCACTTTCCTGCACTATCCCCATATCCCTTGATTCCCTTCATATCCAAAAATCTATCGATCTCTGTCTTGAATATGCTCAATGACTGAGTCTCCACAGTCCTCTGGGGTAGAGAATTCCAAAGATTCACAACCCTCAGTGAAGAATTTTCTCCTCAACTCAGTCCAAAATGGCCGACCCCTTATTCTGAGACTGTGACCCCTGTGGTTCTAGACTCCCTAGCCAGTGGGAACATCCTCCCTGTCAAGGTAAGAATTTTGTATGTTTCAATGAGATCACCTCTCATTCTTCGAAACTCTAGAGAATATAGGCCTAGTCTACTCAATCTCTCCTCATAGGACAATCCCCCCTATCCCAAGAATCAGTAACTTAATTTCCTGTTAAGGCAGCCACATAAAGACCTTCAGAAACTGCTTACCTGAAATCAATTGGTTAACACCTGACGCTGCAATTAGCCAGTATCGGTCAGCACATTTAAAATACAAATTAACGAACATTAAAATCCAAAAAACAAGCAGTCTTGTTCAAACCAGGATTCCAGATCACACTGATGTGATCACTGTCCATTCCACTGATTGATATTCTGATAATTCAGTATTAACATCCTTGAAGCTCAGTGTTGAGGCACTCCCAGTCCTTATCACCATGTGCCATCAGCCTTGGACCTTGCTGCATTTTGATGGTCATTGATACAGACTTAAAGATCAGCATGTGTGAATGAAATCTCCATCTGACCAATTGACTTTTTGCAGGAGTTGCTGCTATCACCTGATCAGTGTTGGCCAATAGATTTCTTGCAGGGTCAGGTGTTAATTAAGGTTGAGCAGGCAATTCCTGGCAGCATTTAAGCAGCCTGTAGCAATATGCAGTGCCAGCGTACAAGCCGCCCAATGGTGCACGAGAGAGAGAGAGAGAGAGAGAGAGCGAGCGAGCGCGCGCGCGCGCGCGCGCGCTGAGGGTCAATTGAAATTTTGAGTATTGATTTTGATAGATTTTTGTTCGGTAAAGGTATCGAGGGATACGAAGCAATGGGGTGGCAAATGGAGCTGAGGTGCAGATCAGTCATGATCTAATTGAATGATGGAACCAGCTTGAGGGGCGGAATGGCCTTCTCCTGTTCCTGTGTCTCTATTTAACCTGCTGAAGCATTATGATTCACTGGGCATCATTCTGTTTACTTCTGTACATTCACTGTTCTGACATGTTCTGGTTGTCTTTACATGTCTTCTTCAGGAAGTGCTATTCGCCAATGTTGTTCCTGTGACACTAGTTCTGCAGAGATAGGTTTGTTTGCTTGTCTAAGAGGCCACCTTGCATAACGAAGGGAGGAAGGGTTTTAGAATTGCAGTTCCCGAAAGTGTGAGTGGATAACATCACAGCGAGGGGAATTGGGCTTGAGTGAATGGAGTGTGACGCACATCATGTTGTGTAACATCCATCGCAATCATCAACCCCGCGGTCCCTGGGTGATCCAAGTATATGCCAGCTGGCAGTTGGTGAGGGCTTATCTTCTTGACTTGTCTCCGGTCTTCATTCTGCCCTTGACCCTCCCACCCTCAAGGTCTGTCTAGAGGTTAGGTACAGACTGTGCAAATGCGGGGAGGGGAGGAGAGGAGAAAGATGTCTTTCTTCACCACTCCGCTGCCTGTTCATCAGCGCTCTCCTCACTGGGGCAACACGAGGAGTGAGATCTGTCATCCAGGAGAGTGAAGCCCGTTTAAATGTACAGGAGCTGCATTTAGAAAAGAAAGACTTGCATTTATATAGCGCCCTTTCCAACCACCAGATGTCTCCAAGTGCTTTACAGCCAATGAAGTGTAGTCACTGTTGTAATGTGGGAAATGCAGCAGCCAATTTGCACACAGCAAGTTGCAATATGATAATCTGTTTTTTTGATTGAGGGGTAAATATTGGCCAGGACACTGGGATAACTCCCCTGCTCTTCTTCGAAATAGTGCTATGGGATCTGTTACGCTCACCTGAGAAACCAAGGCCCCATCCGCTCTAACATCTCATCCGAAAGACAGCACCTCTGACAGTGCAGCACTCCCTCAGCACTGCACTGGAGTGTCAGCCTAGATTTATGTGCTGAAGTCCCTGGAGTGGGATTTGAACCCACAACCTTCTGACTCAGGTGAGAGTGCTGCCCACTGAGCCACAGCTTATACTTAGGAGTGAGATGCATAAAAGCCAGGTTCCATTTTAAAACTAAAGTCAGTGAATCTAATTCCAAAATCACCGAGTTTTGACGTGCCTGTAATTGCGGCCAAAACATTGCAGCGACACAGGCTTCACAGCCAGCAGTTGTCCTCAATGGATAGTGGCAGCGAGAAAGTGATTTTTGAGAGAACAGAATATCTTCACGCACGGTATTGTGAGGGGGGTACACTAAAGTCTCGAGCGGGAAAGTTCGTCAATGGGATTGTGAATCTGTCCACTTGAAAATGTGGCAGGAAAATCTTTTTAACTGTTCCCTCATTGTCCCCTGAAAGCTGGCTTTAATCTGACTGCGGAGCCTGGGAGATCCGAGTCAAGCTGATTGGGCCGCCGGCCGCTGTGCTTTTCAGCTTGCCTTTTGAAGTGGGTCGGGGCCGGGAGCAGTGGGCTCCTCTGTGCTGTCTTCATCCCTCGCTGGGTGGACCGAGTGAATCCCGATACCCCTGCTCGAGTTCTTGCCTGTCATGATACGTTTGCAACATCGTGAGGTAATTAAGAGCCAGTTTGGGGTTTTAGTCTGCACAAGTGACATGGAGCATTCCTGTCACAGAAAAATATCATCTCAGGGTGCAGTGGCGGGGACAGGGTGGGCAAGAAGGGAATGCTACATTTACAGGTTTTGTCTTGGATTTGAAAAGAGTCGGAGTTAAATGCCGTTTTGGTTAACTGCTTGCTCCCACCTTCCTTCCCTGCAGGCGCTGACTCTCACTGGGCCATGGTTGCCACAGGTTCACAACTATTTTAGATAGAACTTTAAGTCAAATACTCCCTTTTAGTCATTATCATCATAAGTCCCTCGAAGTGAGGATGACTTGCTTCCACGCCAAAAAAGAGATGAGTTCACAGGTGTTTCAATGAAGGACCTAATATTTGGAGTCCCAAACAACATCCTGAAGGGTGGAAGATGCCTGTGGTGGATTTTTTTAACGTGTGGTGACCGTTGCACACCAGCCACCACACAGGCTTGACAGAGCTTGGTCTTGGTCCAGTGGCAAGGATTAACCAGGACGACTGGAGACCTGCTCTGCTGCACAGACCTAGTACGCACACATATCGCAGTGTGGGCTGGTCCGTGCTGCCCCTGGGCCCACGCCTCTTCTGGCCCCGAACTCACGCCTCTCCTGGACCCCGATCACTTCCCTCTGCAATCTTTTGCCACTCCTGCTGTACCTGCCCACGCTCCAAGCACCGGCCTGGAACTTGATGACGTCCCTCTTAGCTGCCGTCGTGCTGTACCTTGCAGCGGTACACCGCCACACTGCCCATGGCCGCTCGCCGCTCCTTTTATGGCCCCGACCTGCCGCTGATGGTCTCTCACAGGTTGGGGATGCCACGCCTTATTTAGTAAAGGGCCCTCGAACCCATACATTTACAAATCAACTGGCAACCTTGCCAAATCAAATTCAAATTCTGTCTCTGGGGGGTGGTGATGCACTCCGGTGCCTACCTCCCACAGAATGCCGCAAGAGCCACTGGTGCCCATTCTATTCATGAGTGAGCCAAGAGGTAGCGTGCCAGACTGCAACTTGACCATGGGAGCCATTGCAGCCTTTGTCCGCCAGCCACAGTTTCCAGCCCAGAGGAAGGGGTGACCACTGAATAAGGATCAGGAATGGACCTTTGTTTTATTCCAGCAGCAGAGATTTGAATTTTATCACCCCAACTGCCACCCTGGCTGGGGGCACGTACCTCAGCACAGACTTGGGATTGAGCAGAGTCCTAGTGACTCAGCCCCACACCAAGTGGTGCCTTTACCTACTGTGAGCTGTTGGGACAGAAGCTGACGTCTTTTAGCCATGGTTAGGTAAAAGCTCTTAAAGGGGCCCTGTCTTTAAGCAATGAGGGACATAGCTGTGCATCCTCTTTTGTTCAAGTTGTCACAAGTTAGCAAGAGGACAACACAAGTGTGTTTTTTTTAAAAGTGATTGTGCCAGGTATTTGTGGACACGTGAAAACTGACTGCTGACATCGCCCTTTGACTTGCTGTGCCTTTAATCTTCAAGAGGTGACGTGGGTGGTGTGAAGGGGCCTGGTTTTCATTGAATCCTCAGTTCCTGCTTCGTCCTGGGGAGAACCTAATGTGCAGAAACTGTCTTAAATTTGGAAATAATTGGTAATTAAAGCAGGCATTGCCATCTTTGATGGAAGCTGCTAATCCATAATCTTAAGTACCTTAAAATGTTTCCTTATTTTCCTTTCAAGGCTCTGTTCAGTCACCTTGAAGACACATTTAAATCCAAACAAAACAACACACTCTTTGGCTGGAAATGTAATTCCGGTGGGGTAATTGCTCCACCAGTTACTCTCCCCGGATCAGCTCGAGTCTGCGAAAAGGATACTGCATTTGGAGTTGGTTTGTGAGCTGAACAAATGTTATAAATTTGTCATGTATGGTTCACAGAAAAAGACATTGTTATTTACATTTCAATAATTCTGGCTCCCCCAGTGGTCCAGTGAAGTCGCATTTAGCAGCAAATGCCCAGTATTGTGTTGCGTTAAAAGGTTTATTTCTCAAAACACAAAGAGCTGTTTAATTATGAGCCTGTAATCAAAACTGGGAGTGAGACTATATAGAGAAACATTCCTGCAATGTGTGGGGGTGACACTTTACACAGAAACATTCCTGCACTGTGTGAGAGTGACACATTATACAGAAACATTCCTGCACTGTGTGAGAGTGACACTTTATACAGAAACATTCCTGCACTGTGTGGGAGTGACACTATATAAAGAAACATTCCTGCATTGTGTGAGAGTGACACTATATCAAGAAACATTCCTACACTGTGTGAGAGTGACACTACATAAAGAAACATTCCTGCACTGTGTGAGAGTGACACTAGATACAGAAACATTCCTGCACTATGTGGGAATGACACTTTATACAGAAACATTCCTGCACTGTGTGGGAGTGACACTTTATACAGAAACATTCCTGCACTGTGTGGGAGTGACACTATATAAAAAAACATTCCTGCACTGTGTGAGAGTGACACTGTAAAAAGAAAAATTCCTGCACTGTGTGAGAGTGACACTATATAAAGAAACATTCCTGCACTGTGTGAGAGTGACATAATATAAAAAAACATTCCTGCACTATGTGGGAGTGACACTATATAAATAAACATTCCTGCACTGTGTGGGAGTGACACTTTATAAAGAAACATTCCTGCACTGTGTGAGATTGACACTATATAAAGAAACATTCCTGCACTGTGTGGGAGTGACACTATATAAAGAAACATTCCTGCACTGTGTGGGAGTGACACTATATAAAGAAACATTCCTGCCCTGTGTGGGAGTGACACTTTATACAGAAACATTCCTGCACTGTGTGAGAGTGATACTTTATACAGAAACATTCCTGCACTGTGTGAGAGTGACACTTTATACAGAAACATTCCTGCACTGTGTGAGCGTGACACTTTATACAGAAACATTCCTGCACTGTGTGAGAGTGACACGACATACAGAAACATTCCTGCACTGTGTGGGAGTGACACTTTATACAGAAACATTCCTGCACTATGTGGGAGTGACACTATATCAAGAAACATTCTTGCACTGTGTGAGAGTGACACTATATAAAGAAACATTCCTGCACTGTGTGAGAGTGACACCATATCAAGAAACATTCCTACACTGTGTGAGAGTGACACTATATACAGAAACATTCCTGCACTGTGTGGGAGTGACACTTGCTACAGAAACATTCCTGCACTGTCTGGGAGTGACACGTTATACAGAAACATTCCTGCACTGTGTGAGAGTGACACTATATAAAGAAATATTCCTGCACTCTGTGAGAGTGACACTATATAAAGAAACATTCCTGCACTGTGTGAGAGTGACACTATATAAAGAAACATTCCTGCACTGTGTGAGAGTGACACTTTATACAGAAACATTCCTGCACTGTGTGGGAATGACACTTTATACAGAAACATTCCTGCACTGTATGGGAGTGACACTTTATACAGAAACATTCCTGCACTGTGTGAGAGTGACACTATATAAAAAAACATTCCTGCACTGTGTGAGAGTGACACTATAAAAAGAAACATTCCTGCACTGTGTGAGAGTGACACTATACAAAGAAACATTCCTGCACTGTGTGAGAGTGACATAATATAAAAGAAACATTACTGCACTATGTGGGAGTGACACTATATAAAAAAACATTCCTGCACTGTGTGAGAGTAACACTATAAAAAGAAACATTCCTGCACTGTGTGAGAGTGACACTATATAAAGAAACATTCCTGCACTGTGTGAGAGTGACATAATATAAAAGAAACATTACTGCACTATGTGGGAGTGACACTATATAAAAAAACATTCCTGCACTGTGTGAGAGTGACACTATATAAAGAAACATTCCTGCACTGTGTGAGAGTGACACTATATAAAGAAACATTCCTGCACTGTGTGAGAGTGACATAATATAAAAGAAACATTCCTGCACTGTGTGGGAGTGACACTTTATACAGAAACATTCCTGCACTGTGTGGGAGTGACACTTTATACAGAAACATTCCTGCACTGTGTGGGAGTGACACTATGTACAGAAACATTCCTGCACTACATGAGAGTGACATAATATAAAGAAACATTCCTGCACAGTGTGGGAGTGACACTATATAAAGAAACATTCCTGCACTGTGTGGGAGTGACACTTTATAAAGAAACATTCCTGCACTGTGTGGGAGTGACACTATATAAAGAAACATTCCTGCACTGTGTGGGAGTGACACTTTATACAGAAACATTCCTGCATTGTGTGGGAGTGACACTATGTAAAGAAACATTCCTGCACTGTGTGAGAGTGATACTTCATAAAGAAACATTCCTGCACTGTGTGAGAGTGACATTATATAAAGAAACATTCCTGCACTGTGTGGGAGTGATACTTTATAAAAAAACATTCCTGCACTGTGTGCGAGTGATACTATATGAAGAAACATTCCTGCACTATGTGGGAGTGACACTTTATGCAGAAACATTCCTGCAATGTGTGGGAGTGACACTATATAAAGAAACATTCCTGCACTGTGTGGGAGTGACACTATATGCAGAAACATTCCTGCACTGTGTGGGAGTGATACTATATAAAGAAACATTCCTGCACTGTGTGGGAGTGACACTATATAAAGAAATATTCCTGCACTGTGTGGGAGTGATACTTTATAAAGAAACATTCCTGCACTGTGTGAGAGTGACACTATATAAAAAAATATTCCTGCACTGTGTGGGAGTGATACTTTATAAAGAAACATTCCTGCACTATGTGGGAGTGACACTATATACAGAAACATTCCTGCACGCTGTGGGAGTGACACTATGTAAAGAAACATTCCTGCACTGTGTGGGAGTGATACTTTATAAAGAAACATTCCTGCACTGTGTGGGAGTGACACTATGTAAAGAAACATTCCTGCACTGTGTGGGAGTGATACTTTATAAAGAAACATTCCTGCACTGTGTGAGAGTGACATTATATAAAGAAACATTCCTGCACTGTGTGGGAGTGATGCTTTATAAAGAAACATTACTGCACTGTGTGAGAGTGACACTATATAAAAAAATATTCCTGCACTGTGTGGGAGTGATACTTTATAAAGAAACATTCCTGCACTATGTGGGAGTGACACTATATACAGAAACATTCCTGCACGCTGTGGGAGTGACACTATGTAAAGAAACATTCCTGCACTGTGTGGGAGTGATACTTTATAAAGAAACATTCCTGCACTGTGTGGGAGTGACACTATGTAAAGAAACATTCCTGCACTGTGTGGGAGTGATACTTTACAAAGAAACATTCCTGCACTGTGTGAGAGTGACATTATATAAAGAAACATTCCTGCACTGTGTGGGAGTGATACTATATAAAGACACATTCCTGCACTGTGTGGGAGTGACACTATATGCAGAAACATTCCTGCACTGTGTGGGAGTGATACTATATAAAGAAACATTCCTGCACTGTGTGGGAGTGACACTATATAAAGAAATATTCCTGCACTGTGTGGGAGTGATACTTTATAAAGAAACATTCCTGCACTGTGTGAGAGTGACACTATATAAAAAAATATTCCTGCACTGTGTGGGAGTGATACTTTATAAAGAAACATTCATGCACTGTGTGGGAGTGATACTTTATAAAGAAACATTCCTGCACTGTGTGGGAGTGACACTATATAAAGAAACATTCCTGCACTGTGTGGGAGTGACACTATATACAGAAACATTCCTGCACTCTGTGGGAGTGACACTATATAAAGAAATATTCCTGCACTGTGTGGGAGTGATACTTTATAAAGAAACATTCCTGCACTGTGTGGGAGTAATACTTTATAAAGAAACATTCCTGCACTGTGTGGGAGTAACACTATATAAAGAAACATTCCTGCACTATGTGGGAGTGACACGTTATACAGAAACATTCCTGCACTGTGTGAGAGTGACACTATATAAAGAAACATTCCTGCACTGTGTGGGAGTGACACTATATAAAGAAACATTCCTGCACTGTGTGGGAGTGACACTATATAAAGAAACATTCCTGCACTGTGTGAGAGTGACACTACATACAGAAACATTCCTGCACTGTGTGGGAGTGACACTATATACAGAAACATTCCTGCACTATGTGGGAGTGACACTATATACAGAAACATTCCTGCACTATGTGGGAGTGACACTATATACAGAAACATTCCTGCACTCTGTGGGAGTGACACTATATACAGAACCATTGTTACACTGTGTGGGAGTGACATACACCAGACCATTGTTGCACAGTGTGGCGGCCCAGCCCGGAAATTGGCGCGGTCCCAGCCTGCAAGACCATCAGCAGCCGGGGCCAGTAGAGGGAGCAACGTGTAGCGGCATGCCACTGCAGGGAGCAGCGCGTCCTGCTGCAGGAGGGCGACGGCTGCGAAGCCAGTGCGGGCAGGCACAGCAGGAGGGGCAAAGGAGCGGCAAGAGTTTTAGAATGAAGTGACTGGGCCCAGGAGAGGCGTGAGTTTGGGGCTCAAAAGAGGCAAAGGTCCAGGCGCAGCAGAGCTGGTCTTCAGTTGTCTTGGTTAATCCTTGCTACTGGACCAAGACCGAGCTCTGTCACACCCGTGTGGTGGCTGGTGTGCAATGACCACCACACATTAAAAAAATCCACGCACAGACATCTTCCACCCTTCAAGATGTAGTTCGGGATCTGGAATATTAGATCCTTCATTGAAACACCTGTGAACTCATCTCTTTTTGGCATGGAAGCAAGTCATCCTCGCTTCGAGGGACTGCCTATGATGATGATGATGTGGGAGTGGCATATATACAGAATTATTCCACAGTTTACTGGAAGGAAGTGAGGAAACAGTTAACAAACATTCAAGTATTTTCTTTTTTTCTGAGAAATTTATTGACTAAGAGATCTAGCATTGAAGTTCAAGCCTGATGATGACTACGTGATCCTTGTGCAAATATTCCACTGATTTCAGCGATTGTTTTTTTGCCTTCATCGAGCGCTGCCTCCAGTAACCACAGCAACAGCAGGCAGGCAGGCCTTTCCGAGTTGTATTTCATTACTGGCTGTTTAAATTCTGCGCTCTAACAGCTGCTGGTGTCTGATACTGGGCTCTGAAGATTGGTGTTCAAGCTGTAATTCTCCTGATGCAATGATAAAGGTTCAGTTCAACTTCTGTTTGCCCTGTTGTGACATTTCCTCTGTTCACTATCTCACCTGAAGGTGCCAGCTCTTTCTGGAGGGGCTTGGGGATAGCGTGCATGCAGGGTGTGTTTTGGTGGCTTGCTGAAGCGACCATTTTCCTAGTTGGGATGGGGAATGTCAGGCTTGTCAACTGTGTAAGGCATCATGGCCGAGATCGATGCTGTCCCCAACTAGTGTGTAGATGCATTCACCTTCCGCCAGGAGTTTCTGAATTGCAATCAGTAACAGGATCCCTGTCTGATATTCTTTTTTTTGGGGGGGGAGGGGGGAGGGTGGGGAGTTGGAGTGGCCAAGAACTGCTGGGTCAGAGTTCTTGGGTGACCCTGGGACCACCCATGCTGAATGGCCATCCCGGTAGCTACAATGCTGTCAGGGCCTGTGACTTGGTTGTCAAAATGGCTGTCGTTTCATGTTGCACCTATGATAACAGCAAATTATTGGGGAGGAAGGAAGATACAGTAGAGGAAGAATTGACAGATGATTTATTGCTGATGAAGCATCTATTTAGCGTTGTGTATCGTACCTGATGCTTGGCTGCATCTTGATGATGGGAAGATATTTGTATGCAAGTGTTTGTGTACTGGGAGAGGGGTGAAGGCTTGCAGTACAGGTACTTGTTGCTTTGAACAAAATTAAATGGCCATTCAGAATAGCTGTGATCTGAAAGGAGAAAGCCCCGTGTGCCCTGGTGGACGGAGATACTGAAGGATGCAGGCTCTTTTGCGTTAGAGCTTGTGGCCTGGGAGTGTAACGCCAAAACAACTCCCCTGCATCTTTGCCCCTCTTTTCACATCTCAGCCTGAACCAAACCAGAGGAGCCTCGGGCAGAACGATAAAATAGGGAAGAAACATGCAGGGGAGTTGTTCCTTTTTCTACACGTGCATTGTGTCCTGTGTTTCCTTCTTCAGTTGGAAATGTTCAGCTTTTAAGGATACAGTCTGGGGTTGGGCTGAGTTCCCTTGGGTGAAACGTTATATAAAAAGGAGGGCAATAAACCGGAGGGTTGTTTGTTTAAATGAGAAGGGACTTGGCCTTTTCAGCCTGAAAAGGAGGCGTCTCAGAAGCGATCTCACATAGGTGGAGTACAACCCGCAATAGCACTGTGTTAGTGTTGACGTGATTCACTGTACTGTATTTGCTTCATGGGTTCTTTGCTTAAAAATTCATAGCAACATATTGCTATGAAGAACTAGTTAGTTTATTAGCAAAGGTTTAACAATCACACTACACATTACCAATTCATCCACCAGGCTCACAACTGCATATCATTGTGGGTGACCTAGACCCAACTGACTGGGGTTTTATTGACTCTTGTGAACATCATGTGACTGGCTCAGCCACTCACAATGCAACAACTCTACAATTATTTCAGTTGAATCTGTAAATCAAATGCCCCCTTATTAAAGGGGCATCAAAACCGACTAATGAACAAATTAAACTTTAGACATTAAACTTAACTCCAGTCGCTCCAGTGCCCACCTGTCGCAGAAGGCCGCAAGCGTACTGGTGGACACCGCAGCAACTCTACAACTATTTTAGTTGTGAACATTAAACAAGTGCCCCCTGATTAAAGGGGGGGTCATACTCCAAAAACTTTTCAAGCGCCCCCTTGTTTTTTTTTGAGGGCACCATGAAACACACATTATACAAGTGCCCCCTGGCTAATAGGGGGGGGGGGGGGCGGCACTAAGGAGACAAATTAAACTTTAAACATTAAGGTTGCCGGGGGTGATGATGCACTCCAGTCCCTCCGGCGCCCACCTCTCACGGAATGCCACGAGCGTACCGGTGTACACCCAACAACTCTACAATTATTTTGGTTGTAAAACAATAAATCAAGTGCCCCCTGATTAAAAGGAGCGGGGGGGGGGGAGGCGGGGGGAACACACCAAACATTTTCAAACAAGTGCCCCCCCCTTTTGTTTTGTTTTCTTAAATTTATTTTTCGGGCACTAAAAAACACAAATTATACAAGTGACCCCTGGCTAAAAGGGAGGGGGTTCACTAAAACCGGCAAATTAAACAAATTAAACTTTAGACATATAACTCAAATTAACATTTGGTTGCCGGGGGTTGATGATGCACTCCAGTCCCTCTGCTGCCCACCTGTCGCGGAAGGCCGTGCGCGTACCGGTGGACAACGCAACAATTCTACAAACCTGTGAGCATACATTACACCCGCTATGAGGTGTGGATGATAAAACTGCTATGCAATATATACTAACAGCAAAATCTCCCAGTAATTGGGATTCTCCCTATTTCTCCAGAGACACCTACCGACTTGATTGGCCCCTACAACATAATGGAGTAATTAAATAAGTGTTGTCTGTCTCTGTTATAGAGCAAATCAATTCAAAAGCACTAAAAAGGGCTGATGGCAAATTGTGAACATTAAGATGACAACGCTTCCACCTCCCATATAGCCTGAAATAGTCAGTGTACTTAATGTGTTATGAGCGATGCATTTGTAAAAGGGACAAAGACTAAATTTACATTTTTTGATGCAAAACTTTCCCTTCGTGAATATCTTTGGAATATACAGGAAGCACCCCATAAATATGGCTTTATTGAAATTTAGTAACATTCATTCAATGGTAATAGCAAATGGTTAGTGCCATTTGCCTGATATAGGGCACTGCCCATGCTGAGCATGGGTGGTATAAGGGTTGGGGACTGTATATAGGGTAGTAAACGACATGGAAAAGCTAATCCAGAATACTGCTATAAATTACACAGTAGGAGTAGAACTAGAGGAAATTAGGACTGATATCAGAAGGCTCTTGTTCGTTGTCTTGATCGACACATTGGGATGGACTTATGGGCAGAGTGGTGGGGATGAAAGCCTTGGAGTCAATTAAAAAACCATTAGATAAAACAGTGGAGCATTGAGTTGTTCCGGATGGATCAATGAATATTTTGCTGAATGGCCTTCCTCATTTGCAAGTATCTTGTGATCTCCTGAAGAGATCTGCTGAACCAATCTCGAGGCGAATGCCCATCGCTACCTTCTCAGGGCACCTGGAGATGGATAATAAATGCCAGCGCCGACCCCTTCCCGAGAACCAAATATATTCTGCCTTCTGGATACAGGCATGAGGAGGCCCATACTGTGCGTCTACGAACTTGTGTCAGGAGCACTGAGCGACATTAACGTCGAACGATGCCTCAAGGCACTTCAGCGAGACATCATCAGATAAGGAACGAGTTATTTGGAAAGGTGACCAAAGAGGCGGGGTTTAAGGAGGAGAGGGAAACGGTGGTGGAGGGGTTTAGGAAGGAGATTTCAGAGCATGGGGCCTGAACGGCTGCAGACACGGCCACCCATGGAGAGGGGGTGCGGGGGATGCTCTAAAGGCCAAGGTGGAGGAATTGAGAATCGGGGTGTGTGGGGGTTGTAGGGCTGGAGGATTCTCACAAAAATAAGCAGGGGTGAGGACATGAGGAATTTATACACGCGGCTGAGAGTTCTACATTGAAGTCATTGATTGGTGGGGAGAGGGGCTGAGAGCCAATATAGGTCACTGAGGACAGCGTGCAGGATAGGATATGGGCATCAAAGTTTTTATGATGATCTGTTTGTGTAGAATGAATGATGGCAGTTTAAAAAAAAAATTTGTTCCTGAGATGTGAGCATCGCTGGCAAGGCCAGCATTTATTGCCCATTTCTGCTTGCCCTTGAGAAGGTGGTGGTGAGCCATCGCTGCAGTCCGTATGGTGAAGATACTCCCACAGTGCTGTTGGGGAGGGAGTTCGAAGATTTTGACTCAGCGACAATGAAGGAACGGCCAATATACTTCTAAGTCAAGGTGATGGTGTTTCCATGCGCCTGCTGCCCTTGTCCTTCTAGTTGGTAGAGGTCGCAGATTTGGGAGGTGCTATCAAAGAATCCTTGACGAGTTGCTGCAGTGCATCTTGGAGATGGTACACACTGCAGCTAAGGTGTGCCAGTGGTGGAGGGAGTGAATGCTTAAGGAGGTGGATGGACGCTAATCAAGTGGGCTGCTTTGTCCTGAATAGTGTCGAGCTTCTTGAGTGTTGTTGGAGCTGCACTCATTCAGCCAAGTGGAGAGCATACCATCGTGCTCCCGACTTGTGCCTTGTAGAAGGTGGAAAGGCTTTGGGGAGTCAGGAGGTGAGACACTCGCTGCAGAATACCCAGCCTCTGACCCGCTCTTGATGCCAGAGTATTTATGTGGCTGGTCCAGTTAAGTTTCTCGTCAATGGTGACCCCCAGGATGTAAATGGTGGGGGATTTGGCGAT
This sequence comes from Pristiophorus japonicus, assembly GCF_044704955.1. Taxonomy (NCBI): domain Eukaryota; kingdom Metazoa; phylum Chordata; class Chondrichthyes; family Pristiophoridae; genus Pristiophorus; species Pristiophorus japonicus. The sequence continues at coordinate 81,881,521 of NC_091991.1, read as the reverse complement.
GGTAATGCCGTTGAAAATCACATGCCCTCACACCACTAAAAAAAGTGAATAAAAATGGTTCTCGTGCCACATCTATACCACTAACCTATTCCATCTTCTGACAAGCAGGTCAACAGTCCAATATCATTGATTGTCAAGGGGCAGTGGTTAGACTCTTGCTTGTTGGAGATGGTCATTGTCTGGCACTTGTATGGCGAAAATATTATTTTCCACTTATCACCCCAAGCCTGGATGTTGTCCAGGTCTTGTTGCATGTGGGCATGGACTGCTTCATTATCTGAGGAGTTGCAAATGGAACTGAACACTGTGCAATCATCAGCAAACATCCCCACTGTTGGTCTTATGATGGAGGGAGGGTGATTGATGAAGCAGCTGAAGATGGTTGGGCCGAGGACACTGCCCTGAGGAACTCCTGCAGCGATGTCCTGGGGCTGGGATGATTGTCCTCCAACAACCACAACCATCTTCCTTTGTGCTACTTATGACTCCAGCCAGTGGAGAGTTTTCCTCCTGATTCCCATTGACTTCAGTTTTACTAGGGCTCCTTGATGCCACACTCTGTCAAATGCTGCCTTGATATCAAGAGCAGTCACTCTCACCTCACCTCTGGAATTCAGCTCTTTTGTTCAACCCAAACTGAACATCGGTGAGCAGGTTATTGGTGAGTAAGTGGTGCTTGATAGCACTGTCGACAGCATCTTCCATCACTTTGCTGATGATTGAGAGTGGACTGAAGGGCCGGTAAATGGCCAGATTAGAATAGTTCTGCTTTTTGTGGACAGGACATACCCGGGCTAATGTTGAGGACGCCAAGGGCCACTCCTTCCTGACTGTATGTTGCCACCTCTAGTGTGCCTTCCTGCTGGTGGGACAGGACATACCCAGGGTTGGTGATGGAGAAATCTGGCACATTGGCTGAAAGGTATGATTCTGTGAGTATGACTCTGTCAAGCTTGACTAGTCCGCAGGACAGCTCTCCCAATTCCCATACAAGTTCCCAAATGTTAGTGAGGAGGACTTTGCAGGATCTACAGGGCTGGGTGTGTCATTGTCATGTCCAAAGCCAGTGCTGAGGGTGATGACCGGCGGTCTCTCCAGTTTTATCCTGATTGTTTTTTGTTGCAGTTTGTTACAACTGAGTGGCTTGCTAGGCCATTTCAGGGCAGTTAAGGGCACATTGCTGTGGATCTGGAGTCATATATAGGACAGATCGGGTAAGGATGGCAGGTTTCCTTCAGAATCGATGGTCTGGAGTTAACGAAGGATTGGAAGAGGGTTTCAGCACCAGATAGGCTGAGGTGGAGAGGAGGCAGCTGATGTCATGGAACCACGTGCACTGGAGGATCCTCGATTTTATTCTTCGGCCGTGCGGGCTTGGCTGCTCGAAGCAAAAGCAGCAATTGGGGTGCAACAGCCAGGCTCACTTACCCAGGGCCAGGCAGGCCAGGCTCACTCATCCAGGGCCAGGCAGCCCAGGGTCACTAACCCATGGCCAGGTACACTCACCACTCACCCAGGGCCAGGCTCACTCACCCAGGGCCAGGCTCACTAACCCAGGGCCAGGCTCACTCACCCAGGGCCAGGCAGCCCAGGGTCACTAACCCAAGGCCAGGCTCACTAATCCAGGGTCAGGCTCACTCACCCAGGGTCAGGCAGGGACAGATCATCTTGGCCCCTGACTCCTACTGAGTCTGTGTGAATGTGTAGACATTGGGTGAGGGCAAGATTGGGCTTTGCCGTGATACCCCCGTGGTCAAATAACGCACAATACTTGTTGGGCTCACACATGAAGAACGGATACTTTGGGTGAAAGTATTACGGCTTCAGGAGAGGAGAGAATTGGAGAAATAAAATATTTTTTAAAGAGAGTGCCGTGACAGAAAGTTTAAAGCTGTTTTGCAGAGAATTTTGGCTACTCTCCATCACCCCTCCGCTATCAGTTTTATTGTTCTCGACAATCTGACGAGAAATAATAAGACTAATTTCCACACACAAACTCCTGCAACTATTTGCACAAAAATGGCTCTTTTTAAAGAAAGAAATCTGATTTTATTTATTATTTCAGTTTGCTTTTAATATGTGTGTCTTTGATTGTCCTATCTGGGAGTTCTCCAACCGGGAGTCGTTGTTTTAGCGAGGAAAGCACTTCAGTGGTTAGCAGCAGAGTTGTAGTCAGGCTCTGCTTAGACAGTCCTCTCTCTGGCCTTTCGGGAGGGTAATGGGGTCACAATCCCTGCAGAATGCAAAGACCACAAAGTAATATAGCAATGGATCTTAGTCAGGGGAGGCAGTGTGTGGATGTGTATGCTGTTCAAGTGATCCTTCCTGCCGATGCACCCTCTCCCCGTATCCAGATGTTTGTATCTAATCTCCCTCCTCCCCCTGCCATCCCCCAACCCCCTTACTTTCCCCAAGCAGTACATATTGGAGCTCAAGTCGCTGCGTTGTCGGACACAATAACAATGGCTTATATCAAGCGTAAAGGGAAACTGCCCCTCCTTTTTCTCTGCCTCGCTACTGTTTCCCTTTCAAGAACCTTTTTTCTTCTGGCTTCAATGGAGAGCCCTCGTCAGTCCTGTATGAAACCTATTGATGAGTCAAACGAGGAGGATTTTATAACTGCACCCATTGTAACTGCATGGTACTGTTCTCTGCAGACAGTTACTCGAGTGCTGTCTTAGATGCCGTTCGCACTTTCTATCTTGTATTAAAAACCCGGGAGAATAAAAGTTTAAAATAGGATTCCTGGATTTAAAACAAAATAATTGATTGTAGCTTCTAGGCTGATGCACTTTGGCAAGAGAGATGAAACAAGGGTAAACATTTTCAAAATGGAAAATGAATTGGGTGGTGTTGAGGAAAGGATGGGACTCGGCTGTGAGGCCCCGCAAGGTCAAATAGCCTCTTTACACTCCCATTGGGTGAAGTTCAAGCAGCAGCATTGCGCTTGTGTGTGGGCCTCTGAGCGAATGCTTAAAGCAAACAGCAGAAGAAAAGGGTTAATGTTGGCCTGCATCGTGTATTGCCCATCCCTCGTAGTCTTTGCAAAGGTGACAGTCGGTGCGGTGAAGGTACTCACAGTGCTGTTAGGTAGGGAGCAACCTCCCCGCTAAGCTGTGCAGCTGCGCAGCAGTCTGGAGGTCCCATGCATGCCGCTGACCAGCTTTGCAGTGTGAGATTTTGCGCACGCGCGAAATTTTGAATGGGCCGCTCCTATTCCTCATCTACATGCTGCTCCTTGGCAACATTATCCGAAAACACGTCAGCCTATACGTGGAACCTAACGACACCAAGCTCTACCTCACCACCATCTCTCTCGGCCCCTGCACTGTCTATAAATTGTCAGGTTGCTTGTCTGACATCCAGTACTAGATAAGAAGAAATTTTCTCCAATTAAATATTGGGAAGAGTGAAGCCATTGTATTCGGTCCCCGCCACCAACTCCATCCCTCTCCCTGGCAACTGTTTGAAGTTGAACCAGACTGTTCGCAACCTTGGTGCCATATTTGACCTCAAGTTGAGCTTCTGACCACATATCCGCTCCATCACTAAGACCGCCTATTTCCACCTCTGTAACATCGCCTGACTCTGCCCCGTCTCAGCTCTTCTGCTGCTGAAACCCTCATCTATGCCTTTGTTACCTCTAGACTTGACTGTTCCAACGCACAACTGGCTGGCCTCCCATCTTCCACCCTCCATATGCTTGAGCTCATCCAGGACTCGCACCAAGTCCCGCTCACCCATCACCCCTGTGATCGCTGACCTACGTTGGCTCCCGGTCCGGCAATGCCTCAATTAAAAAATTCTCATCTTTGTTTTCTAATCCCTCCATGGCCTTTCCCCTCCCTATCTCTGTAATCTCCTCCAGCCCGACAACCCTCAGTGATCTCTGCGCTCCTCCAATTCTGGCCTCTTGCGCATGCCTAGTTTTAATTGCTCCACTGTTGGTGGCCGTGCCTTCAGTTGCTGAGGTCCTATGCTCTGGAATTCCTTCCCTAAACCTCTCCGACTCTCTACCTCTCTTTCCTCCGTTAAGACGCTACTTAAAAAACTCATCTCTTTGACCAAGCTCTGCCCTAATATCTCCTTATTTGGCTCAGTGTCAAATTTTGTTTGATGATGCTCCTGTAAAGCGCCTTGGGATATTTTGTGATGTTAAAGTTGATATATAATTGCAATTTGTTATTTAGAGGGTTGAGGATAATTGGATCATGGTGTAGCTCAATCCTCCTTTTTTAAAGTCGTACATTTAGTCCTTGTTTTTATATAATTCTTGAGGTTGATATATTTTAATAATTCTTCATAGTTAAACAGCAAAACTGACACAATTTGGGAAGCAGAGGTGGTTGCAATATAGGAGTGTTGCTGCATAAGCTGAGGAACTGGGGGGGGCACAAACCTGATGCACGTCACTGCCACCACTGGCTGGAATGTATAATGACAGCAAGACAAGTATATATAGGCAGTTTCCAAAGAAAGAAAGGTCTTGCATTTATATAGCGCCTTTCATCACAACAGGACATCCCAAAGCGCCTTACAGCCAATTAAGAACTTTTAAAGTGTAGTCACTGTTGTAATGTAGGAAACACAGCAGCCAATTTGAGCACAGCAAGCTCCCTCAAACAGCAATGTGATAAAGACCAGATAATCTGTTTTAGTGATGTAGGTTAAGAGACGAGTATTGGCCAAGACAACGGGGAGAACTCCCCTGCTCTCCTTCCAATAGTGCCATATGATCTTAACATCTGACTTGAACGACCCCACCTCTGACAATGCAGCACTCCCTCAGCACTGCACTAGAGTGCCAGTCTAGATTTGTGCTCAAGTTTTTAGAGTGGAATGGGAACCCACAACCTTCTGACTCAGAGGTGAGAGTGCTGCCCACTGAGCCACAGCTGACACCAATAGAGTCTGAGCAGAGAGCTCCAAATATTTGTTTTTCTCTTCTCCTGAAGGCGCTGAGGGGCTACGTTAACGTGGGTGGGGGCGCGCTGGCAGCCCTCTTGTGCCTCAGCCAAGTTGCCTTTCTTTGTATGACGGTGATTGTCGGCTGGTTATTGGTCCTGGGGGTTATTACAGCCAAGCACAGTCCTGTTCTCGGCCAACCTCCAAGTCTATGGAATTTCCAGCTGGAGCCACTCGACAGTGATCAGGTGCACGAACCCCAGCTGATAGATATATTTTTATCCCCTTCCTGCCCCAGAGGTGCTGAGGCTGATTGCCACAGGCCAGCTGAGCTCAACGGATGCAACACAGACGAGGAATGGGACCTGAGACCTTCTGCTCTCTGGTTCAGGCACTGTTTCGAATCCCAATTTTTACTTCTTAACTCAACCCGTAAGCTCCAAGTCTAAAACCGTTTGACATTTTTGGAAGTAACTGAGGCCATAAAAGCTGTGTGTGGTATGTGTCTTGTCATCAGGGTTGTAGTGAAGGTACGATAACCTAGTTGCTATGGTACTGTCTAACAACCCAGTAGTCTTAAATTTAAATCCGACAATGGTAAATTGTGAAATTGAATTCAGTAAATCTGGCAAATTTAAGTACAAAACTTGAGCGCAAAAAAATCTAGGCTGACACTCCAGTGCTGAGGGAGCGCTGCATTGTCGGAGCTGATGTCTTTCGGATGAGACGGTAAACCGAAACCCATCTGCTCTCTCAGATGGACGTAAAAGATTCCATGGCACTATTTCGAAGATGGAGCTTCATGAGAAGGAGTCATGGGTTGGAGATGGGACTAATTCTGTAACCTGCCCTACCGTCTAACTCTTTATGATAAAGAAATTCAGGTACCAATATGATACCAACTAACTATATCCTCCAGGCGCAGAACTAGTCACCAAAGCTTTATACACAGTGACTGTTGTTTTTTTTTGTTAAATGGCTACTTCAGCTCAGACATGGCAGATTAGGAAGAATTTGTATTGTGCTTACTTAGATTTTGTGACTCAGGCTCTCTAATTTGGAGCATAATCTCTCGCTTCATTTACGTGATGTGGTGTGTGTGGACGCAAAGTCGTCCCACAGGAGGTGTCTGACCTCCAGCCACGTATAGCACGCAGTCTGTGACTGTGATGTTTTTGGAGATTGTGTAAAATGTGAAACTGTACTGCCCATTAGTCAGAACGCCATGGTAAAGGGGAGAGAAATCGCAGCTCATTTATCATGTAGCTTTGTGTATCGCAGCTTACTGAGGGGTGGGGGGGAGGAGGAGAAGTGGGAGGGGTCAGAGGACAGATCTGTCAGTCTAATGCTAACGGCAGCATGTTTGGTACTTTATTTCCTTCTCTCTCCCATGGGGATTTATAATGATTTTCACAAGCTTGGATTCCTAACAGAAACTGGCAGCTTACCCAGTGTTCACTTTCCAGCAGTGACTACTTGCCTGCTGTATCTTTACATTCTGTGCTTCTATTTACAGGGTTCCTGGACTAAGACAAGAGCAGCATTCTGAAGAGGTGAATTTCAGTGAATGTGCAGGGTGCAGCAGAAGCTCTGAAGCATTGGGGTAAATATATAAACATTCATTCCTTTATATATACAATTATTAAGTGACAGTCAAATGAAACAGTAACAGTTTTGGTTGAAAGCTGTGATGAAATATTTCATGATGCACAGGGTGGTGTTCAGATTGGTTTCTGTAACAGTTGCCGCATACACTCAAGTTTGATTATATGTTTTAGGGAAAAAAACAACAGTTAATATATTTGTGCAGTGCATCAAATGATTATTTTATTTATTGCCATCTTCTCGTGTTGTAGGGTGTTTGAAAAGGTAGAAGTGATAGTAGGTAAGGGATGGAGCATTTGGGGCAGGTATGGGAGGGAGCATTTGGGGCAGGTATGGGAGGGAGCATTTGGGGCAGGTATGGGAGGGAGCATTTGGGGCAGGTATGGGAGGGAGCATTTGGGGCAGGTATGGGAGGGAGCATTTGGGGCAGGTATGGGAGGGAGCATTTGGGGCAGGTATGGGAGGGAGCATTTGAGGCAGGTATGGGAGGGAGCATTTGGGGAAGAATCAGACAAAAAGATTGTACCCGTTTGTGTGGACGTTCTGAGAGGCAGCATGGAAGCCCTGACCTGCGTGAGGTCGGGGACATAAAAGGAGCGGCGAGTGGCCTCGGGAGCAGCGTGGAGGCGTATTACTTCAGCCAGCAGCGTGAGCTGGTGCAGGAGGGCGACGGCAGCAAAACGTGACGTCATCGAGGTCCAGGTCGGTGATTGGAACGTGGCAGATACAGCGAGAGACTGTAGAGGGATGTGATCGGGGCCCAGGAGAGGCGTGAGTTCGGGGCCACGGGCCCAGGGGCAGCACGGGCCAGCCCACACTGCGATATGTGTGCGCACTCAGTCCGTGCAGCAGAGCAGGTCTCCAGTCTTCTTGGATAACCCTTGCCACTGGACCAAGACCTAACTCTGTCAAGCCCGTGTGGTGGCTGGTGTGAAACGGCCACCACACGTTAAAAAAATCCACGCACAGGCATCTTCCACCCTTCAAGATTTAGTTCTGGACCTGGAATTTTAGGTCCTTCATTGAAACACCTGTGAACTTATCCTTTTTTGGCATGGAAGCAAGTCATCCTCATTTTGAGGGACTGCCTATGTTGGACGTTCCGAGAATGTTTTCTGCACATGATTCTTTTCATCAGGTACATATTTGCACTTACTTTGTAGCAGGAGGATTTTTAAGTGGCAGATGAATGTATGTAGACATGTTCGATTGTCCATGATATTGTTGTGCCAATGCCTCAGCACTGTTGTGCCACATTCTTCTGTCCACTATTTTAACATTTAATTAAATGACTTAGCAACTCCGTTAACGTAGCAAACAAAGGAATGTCTTTCGAATGGATTAAGTGTTCCCACAGAGCAATCACTTCTGGACTTTGCACTCTCATCAGCTTACACGTTGCTTCCAAAAGCATGCATGCCATTGGCGACAACCAAGTAACATAAAGGAGCCATTTTATGTCGGAACCAAAATGTCGGCAGTGGCGCAGGTACACGGCTGCTACATTTGTGCCTGGCCGCCATTTTGATCTGGCTGAAGGTGAGCTGTTCTTTCGCTGCTGCGAGCCTGCAGTGTTCTTCGTCCCAACACTAGGGGGAGGTCACCGGCCAGAACGAATAAGTAATGAATGCAATTTTGTCGTAACTGTGCATGTATAGTTGTCGCGTTGACCCAAATTGCGCCCCACTCTACAGGCAGGCCGAATGTACCACCAAGAGAATGTGCTGGTTGATGAAACCAGGCAACTGGAGTACAAAGATTGCTGCTTGCTTTCAGAGGAGTGCACTGTGAGAGATAACTTGGATTGGAGGATCACAGTCATACATCACCAGCCAAGTAGCGTGAGCCTGCCTGAGAATAAGCATCTTGCATAGGCCACTAGTCTCCTCCACTGGGGTGAGGTTGCTCTCCACAGTCAGAACGAATGAACTTCAAAGCTCTGAACCAAAAGGCAATCACCACTGCCCCATTACTGCATCTTCTTCCTACACCGTATCGAGCGCCGATTGAAGGCACCGCTATTATTCTGAGCTAAAGAGAACTAAAACTGTATTCCCCCATGGTCTATTGTCGAAAATCAACACAAATTCCACCCCCCACCCTCACGCCATTAAATAAATAAATGCTTTCATGGGTTCCCACACTCTTAATCAATTTTGGTATAAAACTACCATTAGTTAATGTTTTGACATTACCACTTAATTACACTAAGGCAGTCAGTCACAGATAATGGTACACTTTGATGGTGTCATCCGAGCTGGACATTTGGTTACAGTACAACCAGCACCTTCGACACAAAGAAAGAAAGATTTGCATTTATATAGCACCTTTCACAACCACCAGATGTTTCAAAGTGCTTTACAGCCACTGATGTAATGTGGGAAACACAGCAGCCAACTTGCGCACAGCAACATGATAATGATCAGATAATATGTTTTTTGAGGGATAAATATTGGCCAGGACACCAGGGATAACTCCTCTTGCTCTTCTTCGAAATGGTGCCATGGGATCTTTTACATCCACCTGAGAGAGCAGACGGAGCCTCGGTTTAATGTCTCATCTGAAAGACAGCACAGCACTCCCTCAGCACTGCACTGGAGTGTCAGCCTAGTTTTATGTGCTCAAATCCCTGGAGTGGGACTTGAACCCACAAACTTCTGACCCCGAGGCAAGTGTGCTACCCACCATGCCACAGCTGACACGTTGGGATGGGAAAGTCTCTTGCTGATCTGTGCTGTGGGGCTTGAATTTTCATTAAAGAGAAAGCTATAGGGGGCTGCAGGTGAGGAACCTGTTGGTGTGTAAATCCTGGTAATAAAGGAGCAGGCATTTCCCATTTCAAACGCTCGTCCAAGCACAATGGAAGTCCCCACTCTCTGTATTAATCACCAACCTACATCCTCTGCAGAAGCTCCAATTCATAACTCTGCAATTCTGCTCCCAAAAGCAGTTCATTTATTCCTCTTAATTGGTCATGGATTTCAAAATCTTGATTCGAAGTTAATTAGGAAAAAAAGCCTATTTCTTACCTTCCTGACTGTGCTGTTATTTTACAAGTTTCCATGTTGGATTTCCAGCCAGATGTGCTGCAAACCTGCGGAATTTATGAGGTGCTTGTTAATGTAATGGAACCCTCATGTTTCTCGGTGCTGAGCACAGCTCCCACCCTCAGCGACGACTTTTGGGTTGGAAATTGCACAGTGCGATATTGGCAACGACCGTGCCCACCTGCAATTTCTCCGTGATTTTAGCCGGGGCCTTCACCTGTATCAACTAAATGAGTTTACAACTTTGGTCTAATAGTGGACAAAGCAATGTCATATCAACCCGTCGACATGTCTCTTGCTAACCTTGCACAGCGTGCTGGGGATAAGCGGCAAAATGTCTGTACCTTCATTTGTTGCACTTAGACTCTTAGATCGTGGTTAATCACAACATTTATATTGTGTAAATGATTAAACAAAAACTTTAAATGCTGGAAATCTGAAACAAAAAGTGCTAGAAAAATGCCCAGTTGCAGCGAAAAGTCAGCATTATATACACTAGTTAGGCCACAGCTAGAGTACTGTGTGCAGTTCTAGTCACCACATTACAGGAAAGCTGTGATTGCACTAGAGAAGGTACAGAGGAGATTTACGAGGACGTTGCCTGAACTGGAGAATTTTAGCTATGAGGAAAGATTGGATAGGCTGGGTTTGTTTTCTTTGGAACAGAGGAGGCTGAGGGGGGATCTTATTGAGGTGTATAAAATTATGAGGGGCCTAGATAAAGTGGATAGGAAGGACCTATTTCCCTTAGCAGAGGGGTCAACAACCAAGGGGGCATAGATTTAAAGTAATTGGTAGTGGGTTTAGAGGGGAACTTTTTTCACCCAGAGGGTACTGGGGGTCTAGAACTCACTGCCTGAAAGTGTGGTAGAGGCAGAAGCCCTCACCACATTTTAAATGTACTTGGATGTGCACCTGAAGTGCCATAACCTGCAGGGCTACGGACCAAGAACTGGAAAGTGGGCTTAGGCTGGATAGCTCTTTGTCGGCCGATGCGGACACGATGGGCCAGAATGGCCTCCTTCCGTGCTGTAAATTTCTATGATTCTATGAATTCAGGTCCACTGTAGATATTTTCTCAGGTTCATTGGCATAAGCAGCCTCAGCGTCTTTCATTCATAAGCCGACTCCAGCTGCCCTATATGTACTAGTGGGAGGCCTGGGGGGTCGGGACAAAATTCCCTTGTGACTGAGACCTAAAAACCTATCTCTTTGACCAGCTTTTGGACACCTATCCTAATATCCCTTCATGTAGTTCGGTGTCACACTTTGTCTGTTTAAGCTCGTGAAGCACCTTGGGACTTTAAAGTCGCTATATAAATGCAAGTTGTTGTTCTCGAGCAGAGGCCTGAGTCTTTTGTGTGTGTGCATTTGTATGTGTGTATATATATATTATATGTGTGTGTATATATATATATATATATGTGTGTATATGTGTGTGTGTGTGTGCATGTGTGGATATATATGTGTGTGTGTGTGTGTGTGTGTCCTGTGAATTTAACTTCTTTAAAACAAGCTTCAATATTAAAGTAACTCTTTATTTAAATCTTTCGGTGGGAAAATGGACAAAAGTTCCAGCAAAGTGACCCTTCGTCAGAACCCCTTGATGTTGCAGTTTGCCACATGTAAATATGCTGTCAGTGTGACGCAATGCCTTGAGTGCAGCTCATGACCCAATATCATTCTTATGCTTCCCTTTAGTAGCAGATCAGGTTTAAAAACACAAGAAATAGGAGCAGGAGTAGGCCATTTGGCCCCTCGAGCCTGCTCCGCCATTCAATAAGATCATGGCTGATCTGATCTTGGCTTCAACTCCACTTTCCCGCCCGCTGCCCATAACCCTTGATTCCCCTGTAGTTCAAAAATCTGTCTATCTCCACCTTAAATATATTCAATGACCCAGCCTCCACAGCTCTCTGGGGTAGAGAATTACAAAGATTCATGATCCTCAGAGAAGAAATTCCTCCTCATCTCCATCTTAAATGGGCGACCCCTTATTCTGAAACTTATTACACAGGCTCCCAGGAGTCCTCAGTCTTCAGCTTTGCCGTGCTGAGCTCTGACTGGGAGAGGCCTGGCTGACCCCTCGGTCTGGGTGGCTGTGGACTATTTTTTTCTCTTTCTACTTATCTTCCTACTTTATCTTTTCCACTAGCTTGAACCTATGACTGTACCAATCCTCTCATTCTGGTTACATACATAATAGATACAAAAGCCTTACCTATGTCAATAAGCCTTATAGTGTTAGCTGTGGCTCAGTGGGTAGCACTCTCGCCTCTGTGTCAGAAGGTTGTGGGTTCAAGTCCCACTCCAGGAACTTGAGCACATAAATCTAGGTTGGCACTTCAGTGCAGTGCAGAGGGAGTGCTGCACTGTAGGAGGTACAGTCTTTTGGATGAGATGTTAAACCGAGGCCCTGTCTGCCCTCTCAGGTGGATGTAAAAGATCCCATGGCACTATTTTCGAATAAGAGCAGGGCATGATCCCTGGTGTCCTGGTCAATATTTATCCCTCCATCAACATAACAAAAACAGATTATCTGGTCATTATCACATTGCTGTTTGTGGGAGCTTGCTGTGCGCAAGGTGGCTGCCACATTTCCTACATTACAACAGTGACTACACCCCAAAAGTATGTCATTGGCTGTAAAGCGCTTTGAGACGTCTGGTGGTCGTGAAAGGCGCTATATAAATGCAAGTCTTGCTTTCTAAGGTGGGCGGCATGTTTTGATGCGAATTCCTATCCCCTTAAGTCTTGCACAGGGCTGGCTATTAATCCTTGATTGTCAACATATGAAACCTTCTAAATGAAAGGAACATAGCAAAGCGGGGCCAGCCAATGCGAGAAAATATAAAAATGCCAGCAGGAACACAGCAGGTCCATCAGTATCGGTAACGAGGGGAAAGACAGTGAAACGTTTCAGGAGAAAACCCTTCACCAGGATTGTGAAAGGAGAGCGTGTCTGCCTTCTGACACACATCCTATAATCGAAACACAAACCCGTCTTTTCTCTTCCCAAGTGCTGACGGGCCCGTTGTGTAGCTCCAGCTGCTTCGACTTTCTGTAAAATTCGGCTTGTAATGTGTGAGAAAAATGAGTCACGGCACCCGGCTGCGGGTGAGCCAGAACGTTTGCCAATTGGGCACTGCTAAGACCAGAACTCTCGCAGTTGGTGACATTGGGGCAGGAATAGAGTGTGCAGGTCCCCTGCTCCATTTTAACTGCCCCTCTTTCCTGCTTTCTATCAGGCTTGGGGCAGAGATAAAATCCCCCCCCACTGTTTCCAAACCTCTTTGCCTGGTGACATCTTTCCCTCTCTTCAGAAAGCTTCCCATGACCTCCTTCTTCATGCATGTCATGCATGTAACTCTCGAACACCTCCTATTTTACCTCTCTCTTCTCCTCGACCCCAACCACGCCCTTGCCTCAGCATCTTTCAACTTCCTGTTGTGTTAAAGGTGAAATCTTGTCATTAAATTTAACAGTTACATTTCAGCATCTGGAGTGGAATTTGCAGTTTGATGTTCTTGTATTCTAATCATCCGTTTACCATGTTGAGATCTGCGAATCCAAGATACAGCAATTCATGCGTCACTCAGAGATACTGGTGCTCTCTTAGTTCACTTTTAATTCTGCGCTAATGATATTCAGACGTATCAAAGCTTGACTTTTAATGCTTGTGGAGTTAAGCACCAGAGAGCATTTCATTTTTACTCATCAGCATTCCCACCGTCAGGAGCATTTTCCGACTCTGTAACCTCGACCCACTGTCCACTTTTCACCTCATTGACTGAAATGTCTGGCTCCTTAAGATTCCCCATTGGCTTTTTGGTTGTATAAATGACTATTTTCCGATCCTTGCAGCCTGTGAATAACGGGAACAAGTATTCCCTGCATTGCAGCTGCCCGGTCCCTCCTTATCTTTCGACTGCTCTTAACCCATGCTCCACGATCTGTCATGTGCCAGCACGCTTACGTTATTCGACATTTTCTGGACCATTATCGGGGGCACTGCTTTATGGTGACAGAATTAATCACATTCTGGGTTTTTTTTGCTGCATGGGGTTTCAAGATTTGTAATGGTGATTCAGGATTGGAATTTAATCCGTGATTTGCCTGAAAATCAGAATTGTTGATTATTATGGGCTTGTTTTAATGCATTTCAATTGTTTCTCAGTTACAACATAACCATATAGTGTTGGTAAAATTCACAATATAAGTGGCTGAGTTTCCACAATAACAGGGTGCAGAAACACTGGGAATGGGGATCCAGAGGGCTAGTTATGGTATCTGGGACCTTGTTATGTGGAAATTGGCTACCTAAATTACAATTGTGACTGCACTTCAAAAATACTTCATTGGTTGTAAAGCGCTTTAGGATGCCTTGAGGTCTGTATAAATGCAAGCTTTTTTTTTTAAACTGGATTTATCCTGTTGTTTATTTAGGCCTCCTGCTACTGCAGTGACATTGATCTGTTTGGTTCTGTTGCTTTAAGAGCGTCTATGGCTAGGTTGGTTGCTGCATGTCCCTCTGGCCTGGTGCCTGGGTAATTATGGTGTGTGCCAGCCTTCCTTGGGCAGTAGGCCAGGAGCAGGACACAGATTTTGACACATTTTTCCATCATCCGTGCTTACTTTTCTTCGAGTTCTCTCTTGTGGAGGGGGGAGGGGAGGCACACATTTTGAACCAAAGTTTATGGGACCTTGCTGTGCAAATTGGCTGCCACGTTTACTACATTGTGAGAATGACTACTTTGCATAAATGTACTTAATTGGATGTGAAAAGCTTTGTGTCGTCCTGAGGTTGTGAAGAGTGCTATATAATTGCAAGTTCTGTCTTTTGTTCTTTTCATTCTTTGTTTTTCTTTTGTTAAACGGACACATGAGATTGACAAAGAGAGCAGGATAAAAATAGAGATACCAAATGCTGCTCTCAGAGTCTGTGTTCAATTCCCAATCCCCACATACGCATGATGATATAGTCATGTCACTGATTGGAGAAAGCAGTTAAAGAGGCTTACAGGACCCTGGGCTTCATAAATAGAGGTATAGAGTACAAAAGTTATGATGAACCTGTATGAAACACTGGTTCGGCCCCAACTGGAGTATTGTGTCCAATTCTGGGCATCACACTTTAGAAGGATGTGAAGGCCTTTGAGAAGGTGTTGAAAAGATTTAGGAGGATGATTCCAGGAATGAGGAACTTCAGTCACACTGATAGACTGGAGAAGCTGGGGTTGTTCTCTTTGGAGAAGAGAAGATTGAGAGCAGATTTGATAGAGGTGCTCAAAATCATGAGGGGTCTGGACAGAATAGGTAGAGAGAAACTGTTCCCATTGGCACAAGGGTAGAGAACCAGAGGACACAGATTTAAGGCAATTGGCAAAAGAACCAAAGGCATCGTAAGAAAAAGCTTTTTACGCAGCGAGTGGTTAAGATCTGGAATGCACTGCCTTAAAGGATGGTGGAGGCAGACTCAATGTTATCTTTCAAAAGGGAGTTGGATAAGTGTGTAAAGGAAAAAATAGCAGGGCTACGGGGAAAGGGCGGGGCGTGGGATTAGCTGAGAGTCGGTACAGGTTTGATGGGCCGAATGGCCGCCTTCTGTGCTGTAACCATTCTATGATTTTATGATTTGGTAATAGGCATTTTAAAGGACTAAGTCCAGATCCCAAAACTTGGATCACCCTCCTCTCCCTAGTACGACCTGCACCACTGACTCTGATCCCAGACCCCAGCACCGGTGAAACTATAAACACATCATTTGAAATCAAACAATAAACACATTTTTAATTATTCAATCACTGTAAATCAGTGGCCCTGAAATATATTGTACATTATTTTTTTTAGCCATTCAGAGGATGTGGGCATCACTGGCAAGACCAGTATTTATTGGCCATCCCTAATTGCCTTTTTTGACCCTAGTTGTTCATGGGGTGAAGTTACTCCCACAGTGTTGACTTTGTTGCAGTGATTTGGTACAACGGAGTGTCTTGGTAGGCCATTTCAGAGGGCAGTTAAGAGTTGACCATATTGCTGTGGGTCTGTCGTCACACATAGGCCAGACCGGATAAAGACGGCAGATTTCCTTCCCTAAAGGACATTAGTGAACCAGTTAGGTTTTTCCGACAACTTCATGGTCGCCATTACTGATATCACACAATCTCCGACTCTCTGAGCATTATCGGGGACATCCGCTAGCACTGAATTTGGGCTAAATATTTACATAAGGATCGGGGGATTAGTGTCGTAGGAACAGGAGTGGGCCATTCAGCCCCTCGAGTCTGCTCTGCCATTCATTTGGATCATCAAAACTATTTATCCGCCTTGGCTCCAATACCCTTACCCAATAAAAATCTATCGATCTAGTCCTGAAAACTCCCAATTGTTCCCCAGCATCCTCAAATTTTTGGAGGAAAAAGTCCCAGACTTCAGACTCAGCATTGCATCAGTGCATCAAGATGCAGAGGAATCCAAAATAAGACTGATAGGTAGATAGTTTTTTTGTGTTTGGAAATTAGTGGCAGTGCATCAGTTGGTCACTGTCGAACACTCATGATAATGGTGCAGTCTCCTCTCTAATCAGTGGTCCAGTTGATAAAGGCACTGTTCACTAAGGAATTGAACTATAACCCAGCTGTAATGTATTTGCTTCATGGGTTCTTTGCTTAAGAATTCATAGCAACACATTGCTATTAAGAACTAGTTGGTTTATTAGCAAAGGTTTAACAATGACACTACACATTACCAGTTCATTCACCAGGCTCACAACCACCTGCCTCATCGTGGATCCCCTGAAACCAACTGGCTGGGGTTTTATTGAGTCTTGTGAACATCACATGACTGGCTAAGCCACTCCCAACTCAACAGCTCCAACTAGTTTGCTTGCATCTGTAAATCAAATATAAATCAAGTGCCCCCTGATTAAAGAGGGTGGGGCACCAAAACCGACACATTAAAACTTTTGACAATAATTTAATTCAAATTAAAATTTGGTTGCTGGGGGTGATGTCCCTCCGGCACCCACCTCTCGCGGAAGGCCGTGAGCGTATCGGTGGACACCGCGTGCTCCATCTCCAGGGACACCCAGGCTTGGGATGTAATGACCCCCTCGACCGCCCGCTGCCTGGACCGGCTGATGCCCAGAAGCAGGCCCACGAGGAGGCCTTCCGACCTGCCCCCTCCCCTCCGCACAGGGTACCCAAGGATCAGGAGCGTGGGACTGAAGTGCAACCAGAATTTGAGGAGCAGCCCCTTCAAATATTGGAAGAGGGGCTGCAACCTCACACATTCAATGTGGACATGGAACATGAACTCCTCTAGACCGCAGAAATTGCAGGCGGCCTGCGAGTCCGTGAAAACCTATTGCACGGGACTGCTCCGTGCAACACCCTCCAGGCCAAGTCCCCAAGAAATAGAGGGAGGACTCCCGCACAGAGTGCACTCCATTGGGGACCCCCGCCTCCTCCAGATGGCAAGATGGTGCGCCATGGCGTGTCCAGACAGCAGACGAGGATGGCAAAGTGGAGAGTGTGCAAGAGCAGCACGTACAGGAATCCCCTCCGCGCAGAACTGAAAGGCACGGACGGGATTTCCTGTCTTCTGAGGGAGGTTTCGGGGCTTGGCGCCGATGAGGAAATCGGTCCGGACGGGGGTCAGTTCAGATGGGATCACCCTACATGCTGGAGTCTTCTCGGCACACCTAACGGAGTCAGGGCCCAGTGCTGTTTTTAGTGAATCGATGGCATTGGCCACGCGCCGGGCGTCGGCCCAGGATAGGCATCGTACCAGCTCCTCTGGCGCCATCCAGCCCGCACCTCCGCCATCGAGTAGGTCTCTGACCCTGGTCACCTTTCCAGCCACAGCCCTCTCGTCCGCCTACCGCCTAAAACCGCGGTCGTGGAGGTACGGATTCCTGAGCAACGGCTCCCGAAGGACAGCCGCCACTCCAGACGGGGGAGAGCTGCGCTTGGTGGCGACTCTGTTCCAGACCCTGATGAATTCTTGGTAAAAGACAGGCAGCCACCCGCATGGCGGTCCGGACGCCTCCTAGGTTCAACAGCTCTACAAACCTGTGAGCAATACTCACGGGTGCATACATTACACTAGCGAGATTCCAGGTATAATCCCCAGCCTGTGCTGAGTTAGTTGATCAGGTAGGCTGATGGGAGGGCGTTACCTATAGTCTCAGTGCCTCTGGGTTTAGAGGAGTAAAATCCTCCAGTCCTCCTGCTCCTATCCGGTGATCCCAGCCGGAACGTGCATGTGTCGACACTAGATCCGGACCAGATCATGCTCAACTGTGATGCCCTCCCCTGTCGAGTAGCCTGCTGATGTTCACTGTCAAGGCCAGTTGACAGAAGAATTGGAGTGTGCCTCCATGGACTGTACCATAGCACCTCCAGGGGAGGAGGTTGGAGGAGGGAATTGTTTTAAGTACAGTGACCAACATGATGCTAATGCCCAGGGAGACTAAGAGAATAGCAAACACGATTGCATGCAGTGCATGAGCAAGCTATTGAAGGTCAATGGTCTTGTCACAACTCAAAGTCCAATGAAAATTCGTCTGACAGTGAAAATTGTGCAATGTCGTGCTTTCCTAACAAAGGCCATCTGTAACTGAGTGGCTCCCACCAAGGGCTGAAAGTGCCTTCAACAAAGCCACGCAGGGGATGCACGTATGTAATATTGTGTCAAATTGAGCTCGGAGGAAACTGACGTTGAACAATAATTAACAGAGTAATGGTAACTGAATGTGTGTGACCAAGTAACACCATTTTGCTTGTACAAAATGGTACCTTTTTGTGTGATATTGAATTAGACATCAGTGGA
The DNA here is from genome assembly GCF_044704955.1 of Pristiophorus japonicus. Classification (NCBI taxonomy): domain Eukaryota; kingdom Metazoa; phylum Chordata; class Chondrichthyes; family Pristiophoridae; genus Pristiophorus; species Pristiophorus japonicus. The sequence continues at coordinate 81,863,132 of NC_091991.1, read as the reverse complement.
GAATGTTTCAGTATTACTGTCTCGTCACCCCCAGGAATTGAGAAAATGGCCCAAGCTAATCAGATTAACCAGGGAGCAAACACCGAGAGTTCTCTGAACCTAGCGCATGTCTGATTTGGACACGGTGTCTTGTGTGATTTACATTTAGAAAGTTTCAGGTTCACTAGGTTGATACCGGAGATGAGGGGGTTGACTTATGAAGAAAGGTTGAGCAGGTTGGGCCTATATTCATTGGAGTTTAGAAGAATGAGAGGTGATTTTATTGAAACATATAAGATACTGAGGGGGCCCGACAAGGTAGATGCAGAGAGGATGTTTCCCCTCGTGGGGAAATCTAGAACTAGGAGGCATAGTTTCAGAATAAGGGGTCGCCCAATTAGAACTGAGATGAGGAGGAATTTCTTCTCTCAGAGGGTCATAAATCTATGGAATTCTCTGTCCCAGAGAGCTGTGGAGGCTGGGTCATTGAATATATTTAAGGTGGAGGATAGACAAATCTTTGAGCGATAAGGGAGTGAAGGGTTATGGGGAGCGGGCAGGGAAGTGGAGTTGAGCCCAAGATCAGATTAGCCATGATATTGAATGGCGGAACAGTCTCGAGGGGCCAAATGGCTTACTCCTGCTCCTATTTCTTATGTTCTTATAGCACCTTTCACGACCACCAGATGATCCAAAGCACTTTGCAGCCAATGAAGTACTTTCTGAAGCATAGTCACTTTTGTAATGTTTGAAACGCGGCAGTCAACCTGCACACAACAAGGTCCCACAAACAGCAATGTGGTAATCTGTTTTATTTCTCTATCAACATCAAGAGAAATAAATATTGGCCAGGAAACCGGGGATAACTCCCCTGCTCCTCTTCAAAATAGTTCCATAGGATATTTTACATGCACCTGAGAGGGCAGACGGGCCTCAGTTTAAGGTCCAATCCAAAAGACGGCACCCCTGACAGTGCAGCACTCCACTGGAGTGTTGGCTCAGATTTTTGTGCTCCAGTCCCTGGAGTGGGAATTGAACCCACAACCTTCTGACTCAGAGGCGAGAGTGCTACCCACTGAGCGATGGCTGACACAGTTTTGTATTTCTTCTACTTTTGTTTACATAAGGTGACACTTGTCTTTTTGCCCCCATTCAGTTCTTCAGTAGAGCCCTAGTGTGTATTCACCTCCCGTTTTATCTTTATCTTAGCTCCTCCCTTCCTCCTCACTCCTTAATCAATCAGTGCTTGGCTCTCTCAAGCATCCTGGACTCAGGACTCCAGTCGTCGGGATGCACGTGATTGTTGTACTTGCAATGTACCAGAGTCATGCACTCGGGATGTACCATATAATACAAATGAATGTATTTGCCATCAATTAAAGGGACCATTTTTAGTGATTTTTTCAAAAGACGGATGGTACGGAGATCCTCATACATCTTTCAGCACGTTGATGGTCTCCAAAGTTACGTTGCTGCTGCCCAGGGACTGCTCCTGACATGTAGATGTTTGCAGCTTGAAGAGCTCACCTGTGGTTGGAATTGTAAACCTCAGATCATGTAACTTCTGACTTACTGTAGCACTGCTGCAAACTTGGAGAGTTGCGCTTGTGAAAAGGACAATCTGGGGATCACAACAGCAGTTGCCGAAATACAGGCTCACACGAGAAAGAGAAAGACTAGCATATTGGGAGTGAGCCTTCATCGCTCTTTTGCTGTTCCTCACCTACCGTCGTGAAATCTTTTATTCTGTACTTTACCTCACACCCAGTATTGTGCACCTCAACACTGGCACAAGTTGTTCCACTTCAAAAATGCAAAGGGAATATCTCTGGCACTGAGACCAGGGACCACTTAACAATAAAAACTTCAAAAGGAAGGAAGTGAATGTGGTCCTTAAGAAAGGAGATTTAGCAATCTTAAAGCATTGGTTTTAGTTTATTGTCTCCATGTTTAGTTCAGGAGATTGTCAGCCTGCTCTATTACAGCACTGCTGCAATAATCTGTGTGGTTTAAAACAAAGAGTTCCCTTTTACGAATTGATGCCATCAATCACACTAACAAGCTCCAATGGATCCTTGACCATGTGACATTTGCTCTTTTTCCACCCTTTGACCTGCGAATGTTTAGCTCTCCCATCCCCCCAATCTGAGGCAGCTCATCTCTGCAGGCCCACATGGGAGTGCTTCAGCCTCGTAAGCCCTCTTGATGGATAATGGAATTGTACTGATGTAACCGCAGTGCGAAGGTCAAGGCTTCACCCGCCGGAAGCTTTCTTTATATGTCGTGCACTTTTTACCCTTGTGTTCTCATCTCAAATTAAAAGGAGATAGACCCAAGGCAAAGTCTTCACTTCCATTATGTTATCCAGTCAAAGTGTATGTCATTTTAAAAAATTTGTTCTGGGATGTGGGCGTCTCTGGCAAGGCCAGCATTTATTGCCCATCCCTGATTGCCCTTGAGAAGGGGTGGTGAGTTGCCCACAGTGCTGTTAGGGAGGGAGTTCCAGGAATTTGACGCAGCGACGATGAAAGAACGCCGATATATTTCCAAGTCAGGATGGTGTGTAACTTGGAGGTGGTGGTGTTCCCATGCGCCTGATGCTGTTATCCTTCTAGGCAGTAGAAGTCCTGGGTTTGGGAGGTGCTGTCAAAGAAGCCTTGGTGAGTTGCTGCAGTGCATCTTGTAGATGGTACACACTGCAGCCACGGTGCGCCGGTGGTGGAGGGAGTGAATGTTGAAGGTGGTGGATGGGGTGCCAAATCAAGTGGGATGCTTTGTCCTAAATGGTGTCAATGGTGTCGAGCTTTGTGAGTGTTGTTGGAGCTGCACACATCCAGGCAAGTGGAGAGTATTCCATCTCACTCCTGACTTGTGCCTTGTAGATGGTGGAAAGGCTTTGGGGAGTCAGGAGGTGAGACACTCGCCACAGAATACCCAGCCTCTGACCTGCTCTTGTAGCCACAGTATTTATGTGGCTGATCCAGTTAAGTTTCTGGTCATTGGTGACCCCCAGGATGTTGATGGTGTGGGATTCGGCGATGGTAATGCCGTTAAATGTCAAAGAGCGGTGGTTAGACTCTCACTTGTTGGAGATAGTCATTGCCTGGCACTTGTATGGTGCGAATGTTACTTGCCACTTATCAGCCCAGCCCAAGCCAGGTCTTGCTGCATGCGGGCATGGACTGCTTCATTATCTGAGGAGTTGTGAATGGAACTGATCACTTTGCAATCATCAGCGAACAGCCCCACTTCTGACCTTATGATGGAGGGTAGGTCATTGATGAAGCAGCTGAAGATGGTTGGGCCTAGGACACTGCCCTGAGGAACTCCTTCAGCGATGTCCTGAGGCTGGGATGATTGACCTCCAACAACCACAACCATCTTCCTTTGTGCTGGGTTTGACTTCAGCCAGTGGAGAATTCCCCCCTCCCCCCCCCCCCAATTCCCATTGATCAGTTTTACTTGGGCTCCTTGATGCCAGGCTGGACATCAATTCTCACTGCCACAAATTGAACGCAATTACTGAGGGTAAATTTTCTTCGTGAGATTCTGGTGCAATGGCTCGCCCACCATCTGAGGAGAGGCTGTGTCTGCCACAGCCCCTGATTTACCATGCGTGTGATTTAACCAAAGTGCGCTCCCGTTCGATGAGGCTCTGTGGTGGAAGTGTGCAAGTAAAGAAATTTGGTCTCCAGTGCGGCAGCCCATCACTGCTCCGACGGTCTAGTTCTGCTCTCAGATTCTTGCTCGCTCTGAAGGCCAGGGTTACCATCACAGTTCCGGTGGAGACTCGTGGTAGTGGAAACAAAACGACCTTAGAATTGTACTTATCCTTGCCATGATACTTGGCTCCAGTGGGTGAATATAGGAACAGCAGGAGGCCATTCAGCCCCTCGAGCCAGCTCTGCCATTCAATTGGATCATGGCTGATCTGCACCTCAACTCCATATCCCTCGATACCCTTGCCTAACAAAAATCTATTGATCTCCATCTTGAAAGCTCCACTTATCCCAGCGTCCACAGCCTTTTGGGGAGAGAGTGCGCCTCTCTCTGAGCACCGATCTGTCAGTGTTTGACAGCAGGACATAAGAGTTAAAGTCACTGAGTTAAAGTCAAAGCCCTCTCTGTCACAATGATATCAGATTCCTGCCAAACGGCATCATTGTGTAACTTGCACATAACATTATTGTAGCTGATGTCTCCTTTCCCAAATGAAGGGGGTAGGGAGAATGTCCTTGCTACTAGGGATCATATTAAATTAAATTCAAAAACTGTCCAATTGAAAAGAAAAAGCTGTGATTGTTAAAAATCCTGCATTAAAACCGAAAATGCTGCAAAAACATAGTGGGCCAGTCTAGTGTCTGAAAGGTTAAAAAACAGAGCGCTCAATGCTTCAGATAGAGCCATTCACCGGCATTGGCCCCATGGGCCGGTGATGGAAGTCCACTGTGTATCAAACCACACATTGCAGACAGCACCATACAAGAAGATGGGAGCTGGGAACCACACACCTCGAGTTTAAGTCATGTTTAAACCCGGAGATGTGGATGATCAGAATACGGGAGCTAGACGCGGTTGTATGAAATTCCGTTCTGGAGGAGTCCGTGTTCCATGTTTTTATGGAATGTGCGAGGTTGCAGCCCCTATTCCATTATTTAAAGGGGTTGCTCCTCAAATTCTAGTTGCACTTTAGTCCCACACTCCTGATCTTTAGGCACCCTGTGCGGAGGGGAGCGGTTTGGTCTGAGGACCTCCTTGTAGGACTGCTCCTGGGCATGGCCAAGGAGGCCATCAGCTGGTCCAGGCAGCGGGTGGTCGACTGCCTGCCTCTCTTCCGTGGTTACATCCGAGCCAGAGTGTCCCTGGAGATGGAGCACGCGGTGTCCACCAGTACGCTCGCGGAGGGACTGGAGTGCATCATCACCCCCGACAACCAAATTTTAATTTGATTTTATATGTTTAAAGTTTAATTTGTTTATTGTACCGGGTTCTCGTGCCCACCACCCCTTTTAGCCAGGGGGCACTTGTAAAATGTGTGTTTTTTAGTGCCCTCCAAAGAAAACCCCAAAAAGAAAAAAAAACAAGGGGGCACTTGTTAAAAATATTTGGTGTGTTCCCCCCCTTTTAATCAGGGGGCTCTTGATTTTCTGTTTACTACAAAAATAGTTATATGAAATTCCGTTGCCCGTTATTTAGCAGGAGGCGATGGCCCATTTATTTAAAACGGTTGACAGCTGCATTTAAACAGCAGTCGGAGGAATGTGATACAGACACGGGAGCTGTTTGTACCTTAATCGCCGCACGATGCAATTTCAGTGCCTGAACAATCGATGCATTTCAACAGATCCAGTGCCATAAATGATGGAATCACTTTTGCCAGTAATTTTAATTCTATATTGGTGCGTCCTCACCAGCTGGAGACTGCTGTAAGAAGCTTGATCTGCAGTGAATTCTGAATGGTTCAGCATCTTGATGGAACAGCTGCATGCCATATTATCCCTGTTAAAATTTGCAATAAAAATTAATTTTTGCACCAACCTGGAACAATTTGTTCAAGCCCCGAATTCTAACAGATGTGCGTAACCTTGCTGCAGTGTCGAAACTCAGTCAATTGTCTTTCAGTTTCTCTTGATGAATGACAGAACTTGGAAGACTATGTTGTGTGGTGGGCTAGACAGTGGTCTTTCAATTCTGGGATTGATGGCATGAAAGTCCCTTCTGTCTACCGGCTGTAAGCGTTCAATGCAAATTGAGTTTGGGGCAATGGTAATATAATTTCTGGTGACTCAGACAGCACAAAACAGCTCTTAATTCGGGACTAATTAGGAACTAAATTGGCAATCTCACTCACAGAGGCCAAAGACTGTGGGAAATGTAAAAATGCCGCACAGGTGCTGTGAGCAGTGTTCCCTCTATGTTTTTGTACTGAGCGGGCCACGAATTCCTTTACGTGTAACCTTTTTGTCCGTAAGCAAATGATAAAACAACAACTTTTACAACAACGAGAGCAACAGCAACCACTAAAAAGCATAGATACAGTAATGCCATATTGCTACCACGAGACAATCAGATAAGGTTCCATATAAGTTTAATATAACATCTCTGCTTTTGAATTCTGTTCCTCCAGAAATGAGCCGCACTGTTTAATTTGCATTTTTACGGCTTTTTTAACCTGCATTGCTACTTTTAATGATTTGTGAACCTCTACCCCGAGATCCCTTTGCGCCTCAACCCCATTTAGATTCTTGGGGCTGGATTTTAGGCTTTTCGGTTTTTGGGGCGAAAACGGAGGCGTAGCGGGAAAGTTACCGGCCGGGAATAAATTGTGCTTTGGTAAGGAAGTTTGGGCATCTGGGCCCTGCGGCCCTGCGTCAGGGGGCGCAGCGCGAAGGGAGGTGTTGTACACTTTTCGTGGTGCAAGGATGGTAAACTCACAAACTAAAGTGCCAGGCCGTGAGCACTCCGAGAGAGGCCGGGCGGGGGGGTGGGGAAATACTTTAAAAAAGATACAAAAACATTCCCAAAACATTGCCCACGCCACCTCAACACAAATCGCTAAAACAATCAAAAGAACAAACACTGGCACTTACCTTCGGAGTATTTACCTGCCTCTGCGCGGACCGTTCTGATTTCCCGGGCGGTCATTGCCGGCGCACTTCCGGGCGGGAGAAAAGTCCAAACTCCCGCCGGTGTCGCAACCGAGAGGCATTGCACACCCGCGCAGCTCTTCCCGGCGGTGCTGCTCAGCGCCGTCGCAAAACCTGACTGGAGGATCGCAGCGGGGTGCTGGAGACCTGAACGCCGCCTTTCACGCCGCTCCAGGGCGAAACCAAGGAGTAGGTAGCCTCCTGATTCCCCCCTTCCAACATGTAGTTGAGTTGGCTGATCTCAGGCAGTCCCAATGGTTGAGGCCAAAGGCCGCTTGGCTATGGGGGCATGTCTCGGGCAGAGGCTGCACTACAAACAGTGACCTGCTGACTGAGGCTGGAGCGTGGACATAGATGGATGCTAGGTGGGAACCAAGGTCAGAATGTCCACCAAGATTCTCTGTGATTTCAGGATGAGAAAAAATTCTCCCACCTCTATTGTGTGTCCATAGTAACACAAAATTGCCAGTGTTTTCTAATATCATGCAACGCCCTCATTCATGAAAGTTGCTTTTTAAAAAACTAAATGTAGCTTTAAAAAACACCTCTCTATTCATTCCTCTTCTCTGCTGCTTCTGAAGTGGTTGTCTCCTTGCTGGGGCAAGAATCCACCGACTCTAAATACTCGGCAGTTCTCCAACTTCTATCCCTGGCTGAGATCAACTATCTTGGCACAGGCCAGGGATCGAAGCTGGCAGTCTCCTGGTCCGTAGGCCGCAGCCACTTGCGGCCTTGCACTGCAGGATCATCAGGGAGCTGGAAGTGGAGTTCCCCGAGCTTTTGTTTCTACACTTGAGTCTTCTCACAAAGCTGCCAGTTGTGGTAACAAAAGGATTTCTGTCTTGTGCCCAGTGTGTGGACAACTGAAAGGAGAAGGGTGCCCTTTGTGGTAACCTGAGTGGGACTCTTTGAGGATTTTATGTTTTTTTTATTTGAGTGAAGAACAGAACTAATTCTGTACAAGATGTGAACAGAAGTACTGTAAGCCGATCAGATCGCAGACTGGTGAAGTTATAATGATTTTGTCAGTCTGCGGGAAATCATAAACAATGGGATTGAAAGAGAAAAAGAAAAGAAAGGAAACAACTTGCATTTATATAGCATCTTTCAGAATGTCCCAAAGTGCTTTTCAGCCAATGAAGTACTTTTGAAGTGTAGTCACTGTTTTATACTATTTCTTAAATCAAGCTTAATTATAATGAAGTGCTTTTTCCCTTTTTTGGCTACTTGCCTGTATGAGTGTTAATATTGCCAAAGAATGTTTGCTTAGAACCGCTGTAGGACTCAAAATTTCAATGAGGTGAAGCTGTTTCGCCTGCAACAAAAATGGCCATCCAAAGTTTACCATTTCAGTGCAACATCGTGTGTGTAATTTAGCAAGTTGCTTTGAATCATTTTCTTGTCCTGGCTGTGCAGATGAAATGAGGTTTTCCATTTCATTCTCTTGTGCACTTTTGAACGGGGCAAGTGATTTGCGTGGCCTGAAATTTCGTGTCAATTCCTGCAAATTTATGCACTGTGCGCGTGAACTTTGACTTGGAGCCCAGGTCTGCCTAAAAAGTCCTCGGGGAAAGATTTCCTTTCTGCTTATATGTAACAAAATTGTAAACCTAATTATGGAACAGCATGTTCACAATTTCGGTACACGTAGACGCATTAAATCTTTCCCTTTCCCCCGAGGCCATGAAAAGTGATGGGCTGTCAGGGGATCTGAATAATAAGAAATTATCTGTAGCAGCAAATCATGAGAATTATTTCTGTGTTTAAAACTGATGAGCTGGAAGGCTGCTGGTCATCTTTCGATTCATCTTTCGATTGTGACTGGATGCTTCTGAAGATGTAACTTTGATCACAAGATGCTCGGGGATTAAACCCATCTCGAGAGACCTTAACATTCCCTCCCCCCCCATTGCAGTGTTCGATTGTATATTACACAATTCCAGGGTTTTCACCTCCACTGCTCTCATTTAAAAGTCCATTCCATGTATTGATCACTTCGTATGAAAAGGATTTCTTGCCATCAGTCCTAAATTTGCAATTTACAAGTTTTGAACTCGTGTCCCATTGTCCTACTCTTGCAATTTAACTGAAAGTAACATTCAACAACAACAACTTGTATTTATATAGCACCTTTAACATAGTAAAACGTCCCCAGGCTCTTCACAGGAGTGTGATAAGACAAAACCGATAAATTTGACACCGAGCTACATAAGAAGAAATTACGACAGATGACCAAAAGCTTGGTCAAAGAGGTAGGTTTTAAGGCGTGCCTTAAAGAGGAAAGAGAGGTGGAGAGGTTTAGGCAGGGAGTTCCAGAGCTTGGGGCCTAGGCAGCTGAAGGCCCAGCCACCGATGGTTGAGCAATTATAACTCAACCATCGGTGGCCGTGCCTTCAGCTGCCTGGAGGAGGATTTCCTGGAGTGTGTAAGGGATGGTTTTCTAGACCAATATGTCAAGGAATCAACTCGAGAGCTGGCATCCTAGACTGGGTGTTGTGTAACCAGAGAGGATTAATTAGCAATCTTGTTGTGCGAGGCCCCTTGGGGAAGAGTGACCATAATATGGTAGAATTCTTCATTAAGATGGAAAGTGACACAGTTAATTCAGAGACTAGTGTCCTGAACTGAAAGAAAGGTAACTTTGATGGTATGAGACGTGAATTGGCTAGGATAGACTGCCGAATGATACTTAAAGGGTTGACAGTGGATAGGCAATGGCAGACATTTAAAGATCACATGGATGAACTTCAACAATTGTACATCCCTGTCTGGCGTAAAAATAAAATGGGGAAGGTGGCTCAACTGTGGCAAACAAGGGAAATTAGGGATAGTGTTAAATCCAAGGAAGAGGGATATCAATTGGCCAGAAAAAGCAGCAAACCTGAAGACTGGGAGAAATTTAGAACTCAGCAGAGGAAGACAAAGGGTTTAATTAGGAGGGGGGAAATAGAGTATGAGAGTAAGCTTGCAGGGAACATAAAATCTGATTGCAAAAGATATGTGAAGAGAAAAAGATTAGTGAAGATAAATGTAGGTCTCTTGCAGTCAGAATCAGGTGAATTTATAATGGAAAACAAAGAAATGGCAGACCAATTGAACAAATACCTTGGTTCTGTCTTCACTAAGGAAGACACAAATAACCTTCCAGAAATACTAGGGGATCGAGGGTCTAGCGAGAAAGAGGAACTAAAGGAAATCCTTATTAGTCAGGAAATTGATGGGACTGAAGGCTGATAAATCCTCAGGAGCTGATAGTCTGCATCCCAGAGTCCTTAAGGAAGTAGCCCTAGAAATAGTGGATGCATTGGTGGTCATTTTCCAATATTCTACAGACTCTGGATCAGTTCCTATGGATTGGAGGGTAGCTAATGTAACCCCACTTTTTAAAAAAGGAGGGAGAGAGAAAACGGAGAATTATAGACCGGTTAGCCTGACATCAGTAGTGGACAAAATGTTGGAATCAATGATTAAGGATGTAATAGCAGCGCATTTAGAAAGCAGTGATAGGATCGGTCCAAATCAGCATGGATTTATGAAAGGGAAATCATGCTTGACAAATCTTCGAGAATTTTTTGAGGATGTAACCAGTTGAGTGGACAAGGAAGAACCAATGGATGTGGTGTATTTGGACTTTCAAAAGGCTTTTGACAAGGTCCCACACAAGAGATTATTGTGCAAAATTAAAGCACATGGTATTGGGGGTAATGTATTGACGTGGATAGAGAACTGGTTGGCAGACAGGAAGCAAAAAGTAGGAATAAACGGGTTCTTTTCAGAATGGCAGGCAGTGACTAGTGGGGTACCGCAAGGTCCAATGCTGGAACCCCAGCTATTTACAATGTACATTAATGATTTAGACTAAAGAATTGAATGTAATATCTCAAAGTTTGCAGATGACACTAAACTGGGTGGCAGTGTGAGCTGTGAGGAGCATGCTAAGAGGCTGCAGGGTGACTTGGACAGGTTAGGTGAAACATAGAAACATAGAAAATAGGTGCAGGAGTAGACCATTCGGCCCTTCGAGCCTGCACCACCATTCAATAAGATCATGGCTGATCATTCACCTCAGTACCCCTTTCCTGCTTTCTCTCCATACCCCTTGATCCCTTTAGCTATAAGGGCCATATCTAACTCTCTCTTGAATATATCCAATGAACTGGCATCAACAACTCACTGCAGTAGGGAATTCCACAGGTTAACAACTCTCTGAGTGAAGAAGTTTCTCCTCATCTCAGTCCAAAATGGCTTACCCCTTATCCTTAGACTATGTCCCCTGGTTCTGGACTTCCCCAACATCGGGAACATTCTTCCTGCATCTAACCTGTCCAGTCCTGTCAGAATTTTATATGTTTCTATGAGATCCCCTCTCATCCTTCTAAACTCCAGTGAATACAGGCCCAGTCAATCCAGTCTCTCCACATATGTCAGTCCTGCCATCCCGGGAATCAGTCTGGTGAACCTTCGCTGCACTCCCTCAATAGCAAGCACATCCTTCCTCAGATTAGGAGACCAAAACTGAACACAATATTCCAGGTGAGGCCTCACCAAGGCCCTGTACAACTGCAGTAAGACCTCCCTGCTCGTCTACTCAAATCGCCTAGCTATGAAGGCCAACATACCATTTGCCTTCTTCACCGCCTGCTGTACCTGCATGCCAACTTTCAATGACAGATCTATCATGACACCCAACTCTCGTGAGTGGGCAAATGCTTGGCAGATGCAATATAATGTAGATACATGTGAGGTTATCCACTTTGGTGGCAAAAACAGGAAGGCAGAATATCTGAATGGTGAAAGATTAGGAAAAGGGGGGGTGCAACGAGACCTGGGTGTCATGGTACATCAGTCATTGAAAGTTAGCAGGCAGGTACAGCAGGTAGTGAAGAAGGCAAATGGCATGTTGGCCTTCATAGCGAGAGGAATTGAGTATAGAGCAGGGAGGATTTACTACAGTTGTATAGGGCCTTGGTGAGGCCACACCTTGAATATTGTGTACAGTTTCGGTCTCCCAATCTGAAGAAGGACATTCTTGTTATTGAGGGAGTGCAGCGAAGGTTCACCAGACTGATTCCCGGGATGGCAGGACAGACATATGAAGAAAGACTGGATCGACCAGACTAATATTCACTGGAATTTAGAAAAATGAGAGGGGATCTCATAGAAACATATACAATTCTGAAAGGATTGGACAGGTTAGATGCAGGAAGAATGTTCCCGATGTTGGGGAAGTCCAGAACCAGAGGTAAGCCATTTAGGACCGAGATGAGGAAAAACTTCTTCACTCAGAGAATTGTGAACCTGTGGAATTCTCTACCTCAGAAGTTGTTGAGGCCAGTTCGTTAGATATGTTGAAAAGGGAATTAGATGTGACCCTTATGGCTAATGTGATCAAGGGGTATGGAGAGAAAACAGGAATGGGGTACTAAAGTTGCATGATCAGCCATGATCATATTGAATGGTGGTGCAGGCTCGAAGGGCCGAATGGCCTACTTCTGCACCTATTTTCTACGTTTCTATGTTTCTATAATCAGTGATGCTCAAGCGGGAGAATTCGAGGAGCGCAGACATCGGGGGTGGGGGGGGGGGGAGGAGGTGCTGTTGGGCTGAAGGAGGTTACAGAGATAGGGAGGGCCGAGGCCATGGAGGGATTTGTAAACAAGGATGAGAATTTTGAAATCGAGGCATTGCTTAACATGGGAGCCAATGTAGGTCAGCGAGCACAGAGGTGATGTGTGAGCGGGACTTGGTGCGAGTTAGGACATGGGCAACCGAGTTTTGGATGAGCTCAAGTTTACGTAGTTTTACATAAATTATGTAGTTTTATGTAAATTCCACATTTACTTTTTTCTGTTCCTTTCACTATCTTACGTAAGATTACTTCCCAGATTCCTGCTTTTCAGGAGAACCCCAGGTTTCTCCAGCCTTTCCTCATAACTCAGATCCCTGAAATGAGGCATGACCTCGCAGCTCTATCGCCGCACTGCCTCCAGCACTTGAACATCCCCCTTGTGTCTGGGCAGCCACAGTTTAACACAGTACACATCTTCCATCTTCCCCTGACTTGTATTCAACTCTTTTGGCTGTGTAGTTTGTTATTCTGTTGGTGGTCACTGTTCTGTGTTGGTTGGACATGTTGAGCATATCGGAATATAAGAAAGCAGGGAACGAAATTGGCTGTTCTACCCATCAAGACTCTTTGTTGGACTGACCATGCAGAGTTGACCGCCGCAAACATTCCTTCATCCACATCCCTCCCCCCCCCCCCCCAGGTACTTTCCCGAGGGCATTTGAGCACAAGGACCCAATGCTAGCATATTGCTTATGTGGAGTGTTTGGTGCTCAACGAGTGGAGGAATTTAATGTGGAAGAATGAAACACTTCCCATTTCACAAACCCATTTAGAATCGAGCACTGGATATAGCAGCCCACACCAGAGGGTTGAGTGACCTTGCCCTAGTTATAGAATTTTTCCCCCCTATTCTCCATACGATCGATGCTGTGGTCTCTGAGAGATGTTGTAAATAAGTGGCAGTTGGGGTGGCTTGACCCATCCACCTCCACGGAGGTGTGTGGGGGGCCTGACCCATCCACCTCCATGGCACGAACCTGGTATTGCAGTACTTCCAGGAATGGTGCAGTGGCTCTAGGCCTTTTGGCTAAGAGCATTGGCGCAGAGTGATCCTTGGCGTGTGCAAGGTGACCTCTGGCGTTTGTGATTTGACAAAGAATTGGAACGATTGGCTACGAATTTCAAAAAAAATAAATAAATAAGTGGCAGTTTGAGGGACAGATTTGTGATTTTGGCTCATGGGTGGAGACTACACAAACTCCTTTCACAACCGACTATTCCAGCCCTCAGTCTGGGTGGGATCTGAACCCAGGTCCCAAAAAGACAAAAGAATGACTTGCATTGATTTAGCGCCCTTCCCGACCTCAGTCCTTTACAACACACCTTTTGAAGTGCAATCACTGTTGTAATGTGGGAAATGCGGCAACCAATTTGTGCACAGGAAGATCCCACAAACAGCAATGAGATAATGACCTGATAATCTGTTTTATTGTCATGAAGTTGGTTGAGGGATAAATATTGACCAGGACACAGTCAATGCCTAACCCACCATATCACCCAGTTCTCCATGTTTATATATTGCAAATAAAATTATAGAAATCACCTGAATTATTCGTAGGGTAGATACAGAAAAGTGACAAGATGGCGACTGTTGTAATTAAAATGGTTCATCAGTTTGATGTTTCTGACATCCGTTTTCACAAGGTTACTCAACAATCTATCTTTGATCAGGTTTCTATGCTCGCCAAATATCATGGTATTCAACACAAGTACAGTTTACAATTTGTATCGCAAACTGGAGCGCTCTCGCTGCTGAGCTCATTAGGACTGAAATCCATTCACCTCATCTAACCAAGCTGCACTGTTTGTGGATCGTCCTTTCTTTGTACTTGGATTTAATGAATAATAATACACTTGTTTTTGCTAAGACCGTTCTGCATTACTGAAGAGCCCAACAAGTGTAGCGAGCAGTGTTACTTCAACAGAAGCCCCATACAGATAAAATGGCAAGTATATTGTCTCCTGACATCACACCAGCTATATGGAGGCAGCACACTGCAAGCCTTATTAGAATGCTCACAGGTGGCTCTTTTTTTCTTTACAGTAATTTTGAACTTCCCAGAATGTCTGAAAAAGAACCACAGCAATTTGCATATATATAGCGCCTTTAACGAAGAAAAACACCCCAAAGTGCTTTGGAGCCATCACTAAAACATGAACACCGAGCAAAAGAGGAAGAGATATTAGGAGGAGTGGTCAAAAGCTTGGTCGAATGGCTAGGTTTTAAGGAGGGTTTTAAAGAGAGAGCGGGAGCTGGAGCTGGAGAGGTAGTGGCAAGCCCACAGTTGGCTGAAGGCACGGCCGCCAATGGTGAGCAGAAGGGAGGGATGATCAAGAGGCCAGTCGGAGGAATGGAGGTGTTTGGAGAGCGGAGTTGTAGGGCTGGAAGAGATTCATCATCATAGGCGGTCCCTCGAACGAGGATGACTTGCTTCCACATGAGTTCACAGATGCTTCAATGAAGGACCCGATATTCCAGTCCTGAACTCCAATTGAAGGGGTGGAAGATGCCTGTGCGTGGATTTTTTTAACATGTGGTGACCGTTGCACATCAGCCACCACACGGGCTTGACAGAGCTAGGCCTTAAATATAAAACTGAAAAGAGTGACTAAAGTAAATGTTGGTCCCTTAGAAGATGAAAAGGGGGATTTAATAATGGGAAATGTGGAAATGGCTGAGACCTTAAACAATTATTTTGCTTCCGTCTTCACAGTGGAAGACACAAAAACCATGCCAAAAATTGCTGGTCATAGGAATGTGGGAAGGGAGGACCTTGAGATAATCACTATCACTAGGGAGGTAGTGCTGGACAGACTAATGGGATTGAAGGTAGACAAGTCCCCTGGTCCTGATGAAATGCATCCCAGGGTATTAAAAGAGATGGCGGAAGTTATAGCAGATGCATTTGTTATCTACCAAAATTCTCTGGACTCTGGGGAGGTACCAGCAGATTGGAGAGCAGCTAATGTAATGCCTCTGTTTAAAAAAGGGGGCAGGCAAAAGGCAGGTAACTATAGGCCGGTTAGTTTAACATCTGTAGTGGGGAAAATGCTTGAAACTATCATTAAGGAAGAAATAGCGGGACATCTGGATAGGAATAGTGCAATCAAGCAGACGCAGCATGGATTCATGAAAGGGAAATCATGTTTAACTAACTTACTGGAATTCTTTGAGGATATAATGAGCATGGTGGATAGAGGTGTACCGATGGATGTGGTGTATTTAGATTTCCAAAAGGCATTCGATAAGGTGCCACACAAAAGGTTACTGCAGAAGATAAAGGTACGCGGAGTCAGAGGAAATGTATTAGCATGGATAGAGAATTGGCTGGCGAACAGAAAGCAGAGAGTCGGGATAAATGGGTCCTTTTCCGGTTGGAAATCAGTGGTTAGTGGTGTGCCACAAGGATCAACTGTTTACAATATACATAGATGACCTAGAGGAGGGGACAGAGTGTAGTGCAACAAAATTTGCAGATGACACTAAGATTAGTGGGAAAGCGGGTTGTGTAGAGGACTCAGAGAGGCTACAAGGAGATTTGGATAGGTTAAGCGAATGGGCTAAGGTTTGGCAGATGGAATACAATGTCGGAAAGTGTGAGGTCATCCACCTTGGGGGAAAAAAACAGTAAAAGGGAATATTATTTGAATGGGGAGAAATTACAACATGCTGTGGTGCAGAGGGACCTGGGGGTCCTTGTGCATGAATCCCAAAAGGTTAGTTTGCAGGTGCAGCAGGTAATCAGGAAGGCAAATGGAATGTTGGCCTTCATTGCGAGAGGGATGGAGTACAAAAGCAGGGAGGTGTTGCTGCAACTGTATAAGGTATTGGTAAGGCCGCACCTGGAGTACTGTGTGCAGTTTTGGTCACCTTACTTAAGGAAGGATATACTAGCTTTGGAAGGGGTACAGAGACGATTCACTAGGCTGATTTGAAAAATGAGGGGGTTAACTTATGATGATAGATTGAGTAGACTGGGTCTTTACTCCTTGGAGTTCAAAAGGATGAGGGGTGATCTTATAGAAACATTTAAAATCATGAAAGGGATAGACAAGATAGAGGCAGAGAGGTTGTTTCCATTGGTGGGGGAGACTAGAACTAGGGGGCACAGCCTCAAAATACGGAGGAGCCAATTTAAAACCGAGTTGAGAAAGAATTTCTTCTCCCAGAGGATTGTGAATCTGGAATTCTCTGCCCAAGGAAGCAGTTGAGGCTAGCTCTTTGAATGTTTTCAAGTCAAAGATAGATAGATTTTTAAGCAATAAGGGAATTAAGGGTTACGGGGAGAGGGCGGGTAAGTGGAACTGAGTCCACGACCAGATTAGCCATGATCTTATTGAATGGCGGAGCAGGCTCGAGGGGCTAGATGGCCTACTCCTGTTCCTAATTCTTATGTTCTTATGTTATGTTCTTATGTTCTTTATCCAGTGGCAAGGGTTAACCAGGACGACTGGAGACCTGCTCTGCTGCACGGACCTAGTACGCACACATATCGCAGTGTGGGCTGGCCCGTGCTGCCCCTGGGCCCTCAGCTCTTCTAGGCTCCGTACCCTCATTCGCCGCACCTCCACCACGATCTCTCGCCTCTCCTCCGCCACAAATATTCGCCGCACCTCTGCCACAATCCCTTACCGCTCCTCTGCCACAAAAACACTCACCGCACCTCCGCCATGATCTCCCACCGCACCTCCGCACCAAACATTCGCCGGACCTCCGCCACGATTCCTCATCGCTCCTCATCCTCGATCACTCGCCGCACCTCCACCACGTCCTTCCTGCTCCTCTTCTTTACCAGGGCCCCGCCGATGCTCCTGCCCATGCTCCAAACGGCGACCTGGGTCCTGATGACTTCATCCAATCGCCCATCTCGAAGCCGTCGCACACTTGGAGCAGTTCGCGCTGGAAGTTGTAGTGGTATACCGCTCCAGCTCTTATACTTCGCGACCTGCGGAGGTGTTCTCTTACAGGTCGGGGGGCTACTTACTCTGCAAATGAGACACAAGACTAATGTTTAAGGTCAAAGAAATATTTAAAACAAAATGCAACAGTATCAATCCCCCCCCAACTAAGCCCAAAATGATTCAATGGTTACACACTTCTGGACACAGAACTGATCCCTGCAAAGAACAACAGTAACATCAAAGAAAAACTGCATCCTACAGAACATAAATTAAGAAACACTAAACACTGCATCCTGCAATACACAATATCTAACATAAATTTAGACTGCATCCTTGCATAAAATAAAAATTGCATCCTGCAGTGCACAACATTGTTGTGAGGCCTTATTGTTTCTAGGTCATGCATTTACCCCTCTTCCCTTCAACCCCCTCCCATGCCTGCTGCTCTTCCTCAATGTGGCCTCAGGACATACAGCAAGGCTGCTAGAGGGCTGCTGTGTTGGGGGCTCAGACAATGGTGCCTGAGGACAGATGGTGTCTGAGGATGCACTGGACCAGCTCCTGGCCTGTAAGGCCCGGCTTCTGACTGGGGTGTCGCTTCCTCAAGGTCCAGCCCATTCAGCGACTGAGTGGCTCCAGGGAAATGGGAGGTGTTGGTATTCCTCAGTATGATATCTTCACAGAGCACAACACACACAGCTTCCTTACATGCAGGCTGCTCTCTCGGAACTCTCCGGAAAGTGCCTGTTCTGTTTAATGATTAACTATGCAGCTGCAGTACACAATACGTCCACATCCACAGTGTGGCGCTACAAGCATTAGAAGCTTACAGACATTACACTTCTCCCTCCTTAATGAAAAAGCCATCATAACAAACATCATAAATAACTTTCATTTTTATATATATTCACAAATTTAACTTTACCACTTGTTTCCTGTTTCGAAGAGGATACCTTCGCTCTCGAACAGAACCTTCCAAACATGGTGTTGATTTCACACTCATTTGAGGCTCATCCTGAGCAACA
Source organism: Pristiophorus japonicus (assembly GCF_044704955.1). Lineage (NCBI taxonomy): Eukaryota > Metazoa > Chordata > Chondrichthyes > Pristiophoridae > Pristiophorus > Pristiophorus japonicus. The sequence goes on along the minus strand of NC_091991.1, from coordinate 81,844,950 downwards.
TTTTCCTCCATGGAATTTCCTTAATTTTCATTTGCACTCACTCGAACTTCAGGCTCTTTGTTTTCCTGACTCGGACTCAGACTTTCATTCTGATTCTCTCCTGGATTTGTTTCCAGTACATTGGATTTAGGATTTGCTACTGGTGTATCAAAACTATCTGATGAGTCAGAAATAATTGAATCATTCCCACCTTCAACTCCTTCCATGTCTGTAGGTAAAATATGATCAATATGGACAAACCTAACCTGTCCTTTATCAAACATCTTTACCAAATATGTGCGAGGACCACATATCTTCACCACTCTTCTGGGTAACCACTTTAACCATTTATGGTGATGGTTCTTCACTCTCACCTTCTAGTTTAATTTCACTCTTCTCTCTTTTACTCTCCTTTATCATGGTTCTCTTTTTGTCTTAATTGTGTCTCTTCTACGGACTGTGCCAAATTTGGCTTTAACAATGAGAATCTAGTTCATGGCTGTCGTTTGAGAAACAACTCTGCTGGTGTTCTACCAGTAGTTGTATGAGGAGTATTTCGATATGTAATCAAAAAATTAGCCAATTTGTGATCCAATGACAACTGTCGTTTCCTTGGATTTGGATCTAACATTTGTTTTATGAGGGCACGTTTTACAATTTGTACAGTGCTCTCTGCTGCATCATTCGAAGCAGGGTGATATGGTGGAACCTTGGTATGTTTCACACCATTTTTGCTCGTGAATTGTGCAAATTCTTCTGAACAAAATTGTGGTCCATTATCCGAAACAATTTCTTCAGGGAGGCCAAATGCAGAAAATAATTTTCGTAAAATGTCCAATGTCTTATTTGTTGTTATTTTCCACATTGGAAACACCTCAACCCACTTTGAGTGGCTATCAATTACAATGAACAATTCTTGTCCATCTAACTCAGCAAAATCAATATGTAGCCTTTGCCACACCCTGGGAAACCAGTTCCATGGCTGTAATGGTACTGGTGGTGGTTGCTTGCTTACCGATTGACATATCGTACACTGACTCACGATGCAAAGAGATTTAGATAGGTTAAGCGAATGGGCTAAAGTTTGGCAGATGGAATACAATGTCGGAAAGTGTGAGGTCATCCACCTTGGGGAAAAAAAACAAAAAAAGGGAAAACTATTAGAATGGGGAGAAATTACAACATGCTGCGGTGCAGAGGGACCTGGGGGTCCTTGTGCATGAATCCCAAAAAGTTAGTTTGCAGGTGCAGCAGGTAATCAGGAAGGCGAATGGAATGTTGGCCTTCATTGCGAGAGGGATGGAGTACAAAAGCATGGAGGTCCTTCTGCAACTGTATAGGGTATTGGTGAGGCTGCACCTGGAGTACTGCATGCAGTTTTGGTCGCCTTACTAAAGGAAGGATATACTGGCTTTGGAGGGGGTACAGAGACGATTCACTAGGCTGATTCCGGAGACGAGGGGGTTACCTTATGATGATAGATTGAGTAGACTGGGTCTTTACTCGTTGGAGTTCAGAAGGATGAGGGGTGATCTTATAGAAACATTTAAAATAATGAAAGGGATAGACAAGATAGAGGCAGAGAGGTTGTTTCCACTGGTCGGGGAGACTAGAACTAGGGGGCACAGCCTCAAAATATGGGGAAGCCAATTTAAAACCGAGTTGAGAAGGAATTTCTTCTCCCAGAGGGTTGTGAATCTGTGTAATTCTCTGCCCAAGGAAGCAGTTGAGGCTAGTTCATTGAATGTATTCAAGTCACAGATAGATAGATTTTTAACCAATAAGGGAATTAAGGGTTATGGGGAGCGGGCGGGTAAGTGGAGCTGAGTCCACGGTCAGATCAGCCATGATCTTGTTGAATGGCAGAGCAGGCTCGAGGGGCTAGATGGCCTACTCCTGTTCCTAATTCTTATGTTCTGATGTTCTTATGTACTCTATATCTTTATCAAGACCTGGCCACTATAAATAACTGCGTGCAAAACTCTTGGTCAAGCACATTCCCAGGTGCTGGTCATGAGCAGACCTCATGCAAGAAATTCTCTCGGAAATGTGTTTGTTAAGCAGCTTGAAGAAGCCATTGAAGATTTGTCTCCTAATAATTTGGACCTGAATTTATTTGGTATAATCACTCTTGCACCCCACATGATACAATCTTTATCGACTGATAATTCATTCCTACGAATGAAGAATGGATGTGTATCTTTGTCTGTTATCTGGTTTGGCCATCCATTTGCAATATAATCATACACCTTTGACATCACTGGGTCACGTTTGGTTGCTCTACCCATCTCTTCAGCTATGACTGGCAGTTCATCAATGAAAAAATAAAACACTTCTTCCCTATCGGGTGTAACTTGTGATGGGGAAGGCAATCCAGACATTGCATCAGCATTACTGTGATCAGCTGATCGTCTGTATTCAATATCATATGTATATGCTGACAAAATCAAAGCCCATCTCTGCATTCGGGCTGCAACTAATGTTGGAACTGGGGACTTTGAATGGAGGATTGCTGTTAGGGGCTTATGGTCCGTAACGATGGTAAACTTATGACCATACTAGTATTTGTGAAACTTCTTGACCCCAAAAATTAATGCCAAAGCTTCCCTTTCAATTTGCGCATAATTTCTCTCACTGGCACTGAGAGTGCGTGAAGCAAAATCAATTGGTCTCTCTTCCCCACTACTTAATACATGAGAGATTACTGCCCCAACTCCATACGGAGAGGCATCACATGCTAGCTTAATCTCCTTAGATATGTCATAGTGAACTAACATAGTGCTCTCTACCAATTTGTTTTTACATTCCTTGAATGCTGCATCGCATTCTTTTGACCACTGCCAATGGACCTGTTTTTTCAAAAGTTCATTCAGAGGATGTAATACTGTAGCCAAATTTGATAGGAACTTCCCATAATAGTTCAAAAGACCCAAGAATGAACGAAGTTCAGTGACATTCCTGGGAGTGGGTGCATTTCTAATTGCATCCAATTTTTCCATGGTTAGATGTAAATCATCTTTGTCTACTCTGTACCCTAAGTACTCCACTGAGTTTTTAAATAACTCACACCTACGAGCAGACACTCGTACTCTGTGCTTCTCTAGCCGTTTGAGGACTTCATTCAAAATGTTATGAATTTGTCTATTTGGTGCTGAAATTAGTATGTCATCCAAATAACATACTACCCCTTCAATACCTTGCAAAATCTGGTTCATCACCCCTTGGAATATGGCAGGGGTGGAAGACACTTCAAACGGTAGCCTATTAAACTGATATAGGCCTAGATAAGCATTTATAGTCAAACATGACTTGGACTCCTCATCTAGTTCAAGCTGTAAGTAGGCATTTGTAAGATCCAGTTTTGAGAAGATCTGACCACCTGTCAGTGTTGTGAACAAATCTTCTATATTCAGCAATGTATTGGGGACATTACCCTCTAGAACCTGGTTTACGGTTACTTTATAATCACCACACAATCTTACTTTACCATCAGACTTAGGTACAACAACAATGGGTGTAGCCCAATTACATCGATCTATCTTACAAATAATGTTCTCAGTCTCTCGTCTTTTGAGTTCTTGCTCAACTTTCCCCTTGAGTGCATACAGAACGTGGCTTGTAGTAAACCGATCTAACGTCCTTCTGTACCCTGACACTCGCCTTGAAGCCTTGGATCGGACTGCCCGTTTCGCAGAACACCTTCGGATACTGCTTGATAACCTCTTCCATTGACGAAAATCTCGCTTCCACACAGAAAATCTTACTCCAATCCAGCTTCAGTGAGCTCAACCAATTTCTTCCTAGGAAGGCAGACTTGTCACCTTTCACTATTATTAGAGGCAAGTTCTGAAATTGATCTTTATATTTCACCGGTATGGTGATATGGCCTACTACAGGAATTTTCTCTCCCGAGTAGCCTCGCAGCTCTATCTTGGATTTCTCCAGTTGGAAATCATGCAATTTGTCACGGTATAGTGACTCCGGTACTACACTCACGGAGGCACCCGTGTCAATTTCCATTGGTATCTTGAATCCCGCAACATCTATGTCGATTTTGATGCTTTCCGAATCGCTGTCCGTTAACCTCGTGCTCCTGATGACGTGTAGCTCGAACATCTCCTCGTCCTGTTGTTGTTCTTTCATGCTATGTAGTCTCTTGGGATTTCTACTCATAGCTTTGAATGCTGGACTCAGCTTTAAAAACTGGTTTACCCTTCAGTCGGCATGCCTTCGCAAGATGCCCAGTCTTTCTGCAGAAGAAACACTCTGCCTTCACGTATGGACAACTTTGAGCAATGTGTTGTCCCAGGCACCTATAGCACGACTTCGATGTTCTGGTAGAATTTCCAGTTTCTGAGATTTTCGGCCATGCCCGTCTTTTACTTTGAACCTGCAGGTGATTTACCTCGGTTGACTGACGACAGTAATCATTATTTAATTCTCGGGAATATTCTTTGGCCATGCCCATCGACCTCGCTGTCTGACAAGCAATCTCAAAACGAAAGCTTTCAGCAATTTTTAATGGTTTGGGGTCATAGTGCTGCTCCAGCTTCGTTAAAATCTCTTTAAGCGTTGTGTCCTTTGGCTCGTCCGCCACAAGCAGATTTACAAGGATTTCGTATAATGCCGGACTTGCCACTGTTAAGAAAATCGCTTTCTTATGTTCCAACACAGCCTGGTTCTGGACTGCATTGTCTGGAACTTCGATTATGTTATTTGCAATGAAATACATTTCTAGCCGATCCACATATGCTTTAAAACATTCCTGGTTGTGTCTATATTCACCCAAATATCCGATTACACCTGCCATTTTAATCTCTAGCAGTTCACACCGTGTGCTGTTTTTTTTTTACCTCTGACTTTGTAGCTTTTTTTTTCAAAGACAGAAACTTCCAAAATCTTCTGTCGGCTAGCTGAATCCTTCACCAACAAAATTTAAGCTTTAAACATCCGAAAAATCACCCATCTCGCCGCCAAATGTGATATCTTCACAGAGCACAGCACACACAGCTTCCTTACATGCAGGCTGCTCTCTTGGAACTCTCCGGGAAGTGCCTGTTCTGTTTAATGATTAACTATGCAGCTGCAGTGCATAATACGTCCACATCCACAGTGTGGAGCTACAAGCATTACAAGCTCACAGATATTACACTCAAGATGACAGCATTCCGGCTCCCACCACTCACTCACCAACCAACCATGCACCAACCATGGTTAACACCCGAGCCACCTGTGACTGGTATCATTGGAAGAGAATACAGAGATGGGAAGGGATGATGCCATGAAGAGGTTCAAACACAAGGATGAGAATTTACATTTGGAGGTGTCAGGGGACTGAAGTTCAGTGTAGATTAGCGAAAGTGGCTGTGGTGAGCAAGCAGGACTAGGATATGGGAAGCAGAGTTTTGGACTAGCTCAAGTTTAGAGGGTGGGAGATGGGAGGGATGCGAGATCAGCCAAGACAGCATTGGAAATATAGAGACTGGAGGTGACAAATGCAGGAATGAGGAGTTCAACGGTAGATAGGCTGAGGGGGACGATGCAGAGGCATTTAAGACGTGGTAGCTTTGAACAATTCAGTTCTTAATACTTATATAATGTCCCACTACTGAAATAAGCTAAAAGAATGACTTGAGTGCCGTGACTGTTATGCCGGCAACCATTCCGTGTCAACAATATCCGACAAGCATTGGTTGATGCAAATGTTGGTCGAGGTACCAGGAGAGCTCCCTACTGTTCAAATGATGCCATGGGGGTCGTTAACTTACTCGCATGAGTATTTTCTTTTTGCAAGAGCAAGAATTCTCTTCTTTCCTACAGGACACTTATTATAGGGTTGAAGGAGACCTGGCCCCAGTTGTTTTGTTAGAGATTGATGTCTGTTGGGTAGCACCCCCCGACTGTAGTCACCATTGTTGGCTCATTACTGGGTGTTCACTGATGGCTCAATGGGCCGGATTTTCGGCTTTCGGGGTTTTTCGGCAAAAACGGTAGCAATACATGAAACTTACCGGTTTCGCTGCGCTACTGTTTTAAGGCTGATCTTTCGGCATTTACATCTGCGCCAGGGGGTGCATCAGTCAGGGAGGCATTGCACAAGCATTCGCGGTGCAAAACACGAGTTTCGGCAACTTTAATCCGAGGCCGGGAGCGCTGCCACAGAGGCTTTGGGAGGGGAAAAAAAAATTCCAAGAAAATGTTCCAACAACATTTACAAGACCCTTAACTATGTAATCGCTGCAAAAAAATTATAAAATAAAAACGTTAACGTACCTTTTTTGCAGGATTTAATACTGACCACTGCTGGCAGAGCTGCACTGACAGATTTGCCCCGTCGCTATTCTGGACGCGGCATACGGGCCGGGCGAGTGCCGATAGTCCGACACAAATGCATTCAGCATCGTTACACGTCGGCGCAACTCTTCCCAGCGGTACTTGGAAGCGCCACTGCAAACAGCTACCTGAGGATCCCGCCCGGGCTTTGCGACCGTGTTTCCACCATGGAGAGTCAAATTGCAGCGAAAACCCGGTCGAAAACCTGCCGAAAATCCGGCCCAAGGGGTAAATGCAGTGATGCTAACCCATGCAAATCAGGAAGGTGGCAGGTTCAATCCCAGATGCGTCTTGAGCCAACAAATTTTAGTTAGGCTGCAGTGAGATCATTGTCTTCCATGTGATAAGTTAAGGAGGGAAATGAAAGGGTTAGATTCATACCGCTATGCACTGCTGCTGTCTGAAGTATTTAATTAGAGGTCCATTAAAGACATGGTCAGGGTCACGATTCTATCCTTGTCAATATTAGCTGTCCAGCCTGGCAAATTCTAAGTGGTCAATTTCCAAGCAGATCAAAAGAATGGAGCTCCTCACCCCCTTCAGTCTTTCCTTGGCTGCAACACCTTGGATTTGAGTGCCTGAAGAACTTACATTTTGTTTGGCGTCAAGTATGAAATATTTACTGAAGAAAGAATTAACTTGTATTTGTATACCACCTTTCAAAACCGCAGGATGTCCCAGAGAGCGACACAGCTAATGAAGTACTTTTGATACCGTCTGCTAGTTGCATGTAAGTGACATCCTGTTGGAGTTGTCCATGTTGCTCCTGTACATAGTGCTGTCTGCAATCTGCCTCTGCTCCCCCATTGTGCCACCCGTCGCCCCAGTTACCGTGAGCCTATTAAGCGACACCTCGAATGTTGCTCCCCACATATCGCCTCGCTCCCAGCAATATCATATTGCCTATTCAGTAAAATATTAAAGTCTCATTTTAATATTAAATGTAATTTAAAGACTTCTGAAATGATTGATGCAATATTATTCTGAAAAACGTTAAAATCTTAACTCATCTAATTAAATTTAGTTAAGTAATGAAACATTTTGGAAAAAGTGGGAAAAATCAATGTATAAAGAATTCAAATATTAGATTAGACTGGATAACCTCTTGTTGGCTGGCGCAGATATGATGGTAAGTACAGCATGGAATCATATACGGCCAGGGTGGTCTCCTGGACTAGTTTCGATTGCCTGGATGGGTTGGAGAGGAATTTTCCCAGATTTTCTTTCCCCAATTGGCCTGGGCTTGTATCTGGGTTTTGCCTCTCCCAGGAGATCACATGGCTCCAGTTGTGGTGGAGTGTAGAATGTTTCAATATAAGGCGTGTCGCAGTTGTGTGAGGCCGACTGGTTGGGCTGGGTGCTCTTTGCCTTTCCGTCATTGTTCATAGGTTTATATGTAACCTTTAGGGCTGCTGACCAAGGGCCGTGTGGCTCTTTGTCGGCCGGCGCGAACATGATGGGCCGAAATGGCCTCCTTCTGCACTGTAAATTTCTATGTTTCTACGTTAAAAGAGCTAGGACAGCAGGGCTGAGAGTGGTGGGAGCACAGGCTTGATATATATAGAAAACACGAAGACTGAATATTATCTGAATGGCGGCAGATTAGGAAAAGGGGAGGTGCAACGAGACCTGGGTGTCATGGTACAACAGTCACTGAAAGTGGGCATGCAAGTACAACAGGCGGTGAAGAAGGCAAATGTTATGTTGGCCATCATAGCCAGGGAATTTGAGTATAGGAGCAGAGAGGTCTTATTGCAGTTGTACAGGGCCTTAGTGAGGCCTCACCTGGAATATTGTGTTCAGTTTTGGTCTCCTAATCTGAGGAAGGACGCTCTTGCTATTGAGCGAGTGCAGCGAAGGTTCACCAGACTGATTCCAGGGATGGCTGGACTGTCATATGAGGAGAGACTGGATCAACTGGGCCTATATTCACTGGAGTTTAGAAGGATGAGAGGGGATCTCATAGAAACGTTTAAAATTCTGACGGGTTTAGACAGGTTAGATGCAGGAAGAATGTTCCCAATGTTGGGGAAGTCCAGAACCAGGGGTCACAGTCTAAGGATTTAGGACCGAGATGAGGAGAAACTTCTTCACCCAGAGAGTGGTGAACCTGTGGAATTCTTGACCACAGAAAGTTGTTGAGGCCAATTCACTAAATATATTCAAAAAGGAGTTAGATGTAGTCCTTACTACTAGGGGGATCAAGGGGTATGGCGAGAAAGCAGGAATGGGGTACTAAGTTGCATGTTCAGCCATGAACTCATTGAATGACGGTGCAGGCTCGAAGGGCCGAATGGCCTACTCCTGCACCTATTTTCTATGTTTTCTATGTCTATGTTAACGTAGTAAACTGTGCTAAGGCGCTTCATAGGACCCGAATCAAACAAAATTTGACACCGAACTACAAAAGGAGATATTAGAGATGATGACCAAAGCTTGGTCAAAGAGGAAGGTTTTAAGGAGCGACTTAAAGGAGGAAAGAGAGTCAAAGAGGTGGAGAGGATTAGGGAGGGTGTTCCAGAGCTTAGGGCTGAGGCAGTTGAAGTCATAGCCAGCAATGGTGGAATGATTAGAATTGAGGGTGCGCACAAGGCCCAGATATCTGAGGGATCTGAGCCTGGAGGAGATTTCAGAGATGGGGAGGGGTGAGACCATGGAGTGGTTTGAAGACAAGGATGAGAAATTTACTGGACTAGTAATCCAGAGAACCTGGGGCCGAAGTTGCCCGTTTGTTAAAGGCCCGTTACCACCTTTCAGAGGCGCTAACGGGGCAGTAAGGCCTTTCCGCCCGGGGGCAGGTGACGTGTACGACCCGGCCTCAATTGCCCCTGGGACGGGGGCGGCGAAAATGGGTTTCCTCCGCGCCCCATCTTTCCCGCCCCACCCGGCGCGCCGACCCCTTGCCGCCCGGCGCTGACACCATTTGTGCCCCGTGGGAGCTTCGCGGGGCTCAGGGCGTGGAGCTCCTGAGTCGGCCCAACACTGGCACCCGCTGGTTCGGCCGGGCAGCTCGGGTACTCCCTCCTGAGTGCTGGGCCGCTGGCCCGGCCGAACCCTTTCCTAGTGACCTAGTGGGTGCCATGGAGGCCTTACTAGGCCTCGCAGCGTCCCGCCCCTTTAAGTGAAGGGGAAGGACTTCGCAACGCCTCAGCGCGACGTGGCACGTCCACACAGTGCTGATGGATCCCGCCCCGCTACCAGTTCCAACTGTGCCTGAAAGCGCTGGGAGTCATTTTTTGATTTAAAGAGCCCAATTTCCCACCAGGTGGTAATAATTCAGATAATTTGAATTATCTGTCCAAAATGGGGCGGACGGCAATTCCATCCACCCCACTGTTGAGTTTAAATCCCACCATGACAGTTTGAAAATCGGGAAATAAAAACCTTGTACCTGTAAAAGTTACCATGAGCTATGGGATTGTTATAAAAACCTAACCGATTAATTCATGTTTTTTGGAGAAAAGTAACCCAACGTCCTTGCCTGGTCTTGTGTGACTCCAGCCCCATATCAATATGGTTAACCTCTGACATGGCCAAGCAAGCCAATCAGTTTCATCATAGGGATGGGCAATAAATGCCAGTCTTGCCAGCGATACCCACATCCCAAGAATAAATTTAAAAAAAATGTAAATACTGATTTTCATGTAGATGTTGCATTCCACCCGAGGGGCTGGCAGCATATGTTAAATCATAGCCCAGTATCAGTCACTGTGTTGAAGGAATGATAAGGTTGGAAAACAATGAGAAATCTCATTCATTACCTACTGCCATTGCAACCTGAATTCCTGCTACCTGTATCCATTTGGTACTGTTAGAATGACCTCTGGTACTGCAGCGAGATGCTGAATTTCATCTGTGAATTACTACTTTGTTTCTCAATGTAGCAGGTGCAAAACCTTGAAATACTGCACTTCCGTCAACCATTTTAATACACTCAATATTGGGGGTCGCTTGAATATTGATTCCAAATCTTTCACGTCTATCACTTTGGACATTGTCTTCCAAGCCTTGATGTTAGCCAATCTAATTCGGACTCGTCCGGTAACTGTCCTACAACAGTGACTACATGTCAAAAGTACTTCATTGGCTGTGAAAACTAAATGAAGTACCCCAGATGGGGTCTGCCCAAAGCTGTATAACAACATGGTCGTCTTATGCAGGACTAAAATGTATTGCAAGGACTGCACTCACACTCAGTCTGGATCAGCTCCTTCCTAACTAGTAAGAATAATTTATATTAGATGCCAACCGACTACTTCTAGTTTTGTGAGGCGGTGCTGGGCACTATAAAGTTAATGACGTAGCCCAGTGGAAGAGGGTAGGAAATGAGAAGTGTCTAATCGGGTGTGGGTGCAAAAGGAGACACTGCTGTTTGATCCTGAGCGATAAAATGAAATCGGAGATTGTGCCCACTTGGATAACCAATGAAGAGAAGCCTGGGCAGACACAAGAAATTCGAGTCTTATGTTACAGTGATTGCTTTTCCCAGCTGATACTCCTTTTAAAGTGGCAGACATATAATTAGACAATTGACACAAAGACTGCCGGCTCAGGAGCAACGGAGACGGCACAATTGGTTAAAAATTTCTCCCAATGAATTTGATTTACTTAGAAGCTGAAATTAGTGTTAAACTGTGGTGACAGCTACATAATATCACTGATGATATCCAGTGCTTTACCTGATGAGGGTTTTTTCCCCCTCCCTGCACAGCGACAAGTGATAGATTGAAGTGGCGGTATGAATTACAAAGGAAGCACCAATCACTCTCATTCTACACTGCTTCGGAGCGAATGTCTGCTGAATCACACACTTGGAAAATTGGCCAAATTAAACAAAAGCCTGAATTATTTCATGTCAGTAGAGACGAGCACACTAGAATCCATTGATTATGGAAAGTATTTTGTGAGAGAAATGGCTTGCCAGTGATTGCAATTTCATGTTTGTGACTTGCCGAGCAAAAAATATATTGTTTTTTTTTTAAATTCCTGTGCTTGCTGTGGAAGGCAGATGGCTGGTCCGCATTGTAATGCGAGGTTGAGCTTCTAGGAGGGAAATAATCCCAGGATTGTGCTCTGACTAGGGATTGTAGATCTTATAGTCTGTGCAAGGAGGGGGTTATAGGCTGGTGTTTCACTCCTTGGGATGAATTGCCTCTCAAAATGTGTCTTTCTGCTCTGCTTTTTGTTTGGCAATGAAGCATCCTGCAGAGGCAGGAAGTGGGTTTGAAGTCTAAACAGTATATAGATTAAGGAGTGATCTAATTGAAATATTTAAGAGGATTAAAGGATTTGATAGGCTTTAGAATCATAGAATCATTCAGCCCATCGAGTCTGTGCCGGCTATTTCAAAGAATAATCCAGTTAGTGCCACTCCCTCGCTCTTTCCCTATATCTCTTTAGTTTTTTCTCCAAGTATTTATCCAATTCCCTTTTGAATGGTTCTATTGAATTTGTATCTACTACCATATCAGGCAGTGTATTCCAAATCCTAACCACTCGTTGTGTAAAAACGTTTTTCCTCATGTCGCCTCTGGTTCTTTTGCCAAACACCTTAAATCTGTGCCCTCTGGTTACCAGCCCTTCAGCCATTGCAAACAGTTTCTCTTTATTTACTCTATTTAAACACTTGGGGGGGGCGAAATTGCCCTTCGCCCCGATTGGGGACGGTAACCTTCCAGGGCCAGGACTTCCTGCGCCCGGCCCAGAGGTCCTGCCCCTGACGCAGAATTGGGCCTTGTGCTCCTCAAAGGAAACCAAGCGCTGTTTCCGGTGCTCTGCTTCCTCGGAGGGGCGCTCCCGGGGCGGCATCGCGGCGCTGAATCATTCGATTAAAGGGGAGGGTTGCTGTGCACTCTGCAGGCCCCTTGGTGGCCGTCACTGGGCCACCAGAGAGGCGATCAAGCAGGCCAGCAACGCGCCTTCCAAAACGGAGCGCTGGGCTGCGCGATGGCGGCCCGGTTGACGCGAGCGCCTCTATTGTCGGTCCGACGCAAGAGTCGGCCGACAAATAAAAATGCCAGCCGTGAAGGTGGTGTTGACGTTCACCCGCACCAGCCTTGCAGCCCATGGGGCAATTTCCCCCACCAGGCGCAAAGGGATCGGCGCGGGGCGATGAGGGGTTGGTGCGCATGGCGATGATGTCACTGCCGGTTGTACGCCGGCCTGGGGCGCGGTGCTGCCGGACCGGCACCCCCCCCAAACCTCCAGGGCAATTTCCTGGGTGGACTTCCCCGGGTGATAAGTGCCATTGCGCCCCATTTGCGCCCCCCCGGAAGAGCTAACGGGGCTGTAAAAAGGGGCAATTTCGCCCCCTTCATGTTTTAAAACATCTCTATCAAATCTCCTCTTAGCCTTCTCTGCTCTAAGGAGAAAAACCCCAGCTTCTGCAGTCTATGTACATAACTGTAATCCCTTATCTCTGGAACCATTCCATTAAAACTCTTCTGTACCCTCTCCAAAACCTTCATGTGTTTTCCAAGGTGCGGTAACCAGAATTGACACAATACTCCAGCTGGGGCCGAACTAGTATTTTACACAGGTTTAACATCACTTCCTGGCTTTTGTACTGCATGCCTCCATTTATAAAGGGCAGGATCCAATGTGCTTTATTAGCTGCTTTGTTAACCTTTAAAGATTTGTGCACAAACACCCCCAGCTCTCTTTGTTCTTTCACCCTTTAAAATTGTACCATTCAGCATGTATTGGTTCTCCTCATTCTTCCTACCAAGATGTATTACCTCACACTTTTCTGCGTTGAATTTCATCCGTCCATATGCCAGCTTTTCTATGATCTCTTGAAGTCTCTTACTATCTTCCTCACTGTTAACTATACTTCCAAGTTTCGTGTCATCTGCAAATTTCAAAATTATACCTTGTACACCCAAGTCCAAGTTATTAATGTACATCAAATCAGCAGTTGTCCAAGATACTGAACCCTGTGGAACACCACGGTATACCTCCCTCCAATCTGAAAAACAGCCATTCACCATTTTTTATCCCTTAGCCAATTTTGTATCCTTGCTGCTGCTGCCCCTTTTATCCCATGGGCTTCAGTTTTGCTAACCAGCCTAATATGTGGTACTTTATCCAATGCCTTATGAAAGCCCATATACATAACATCAACTTCATCCACATTCTCTGTTATCGCATCAAAAAAACTCAATCAAGTTAGTTGAACACAATTTGCCCTTAACTAATCCGTGGTAGATGGAGAGAAGCTATTTCCTCTGGTGAGGGGGTCCAGAACAAGGGGAATAATCTTAAAATGAGAGCGAGGCCGTTCAGGGGTGATGTCAGGAAACCCTTGTTCACACAAAGGGTAGTGGAAGTCTGCAACTTGCTCCCCCAAACAGTTGTTGAGGCTAAATCAATTGAAAATTTCAACACTGAGATCGAAAGATTTTTATTAGGTAATGGTATCAAGGGATATGGAACCAAGGCATTAAATGTAGTTAAGATACAGATCAGCCATGATCTAATTAAAAATAGTGGAGCAGGATCGCTTGGCTAAATGGTCTACTGCCAGTTCCTATGGAAAACTACCATTGGTGCTATTAGTTGGAGCGATTAGTTTCCTACATTATGACAGTGACTATAACAACAACAACTTGTATTTATATAGCGCCTTTAATGTAGTAAAACATCCCAAGGCACTTCACAGGAGTATGGCGAGAAAGCAGGAATGGGGTACTGAAGTTGAATGTTCAGCCATGGACTCATTGAATGGCGGTGCAGGCTAGAAGGGCCGAATGGCCTACTCCTGCACCTATTTTCTATGTTTCTATGTATAAGACAAAAAAAAGTACTGCAAAAGTACTTTATTGGCTTTAAAGTGCTTTGGGGCATTCTGAGGTTGTAAAAGATGCAGGTTCCTTCTTAGTGGGCTAATGCATAATCGCATTAGTCTGACATTACTCTGTCACTAGTCTGTTTATTTGAATTGGGCTAACGCCTCTGCTAAAATAGCAAACAGCGGAGTATCAGACAAGTGCATTATCTGTGCGCTGATATTACCATCAATAATTTCTAGTTTCCTGAGCCACTCATACAGGAATAATTCTAACCATGCTTCTTAAAGGGTTTGAGATGACACAGGGGTTAGATGTGTAAGTGCGAGACAGAGTGGTGGAATGGAGTTTCTTCATTTCACTCATTGCATCGAGTTCCCTGGAGCAGTTGTGTTAGAAGAGGTTCGATTCTGGTGGGGCGGTGGAGGGGTGGGGAGAATGAGTAAAAATTGGGAGGGAGAGCATTTCTAGTCAGAGAAGCTTTGGCGGGTGGATTGGAAGGAGATTTCTGATCCCTCTCTGTGCCAAGTTATATCTGGTTAATGACTGAAAAAGATGAGTGAACCTGGAGAAAAATTGAAGAAATTGACCCTTGAAAATAAATTGAGCGTAAGTCATTCTTAGGCTAAAAATGTGAGGAAGTCTGGTTAGGAGTTAAAGATATGATCATATAACGCAATAACGGCTCACCACCCGAGTACTCCTAACACTGAGGGAGTTCAGGGCAGACTGATAAATCATGTAAGGTCTCCTTCTCCTTTGGAAAGCACCTAAATCTTCTTGGCGAGCGGCCGTTTTGCTGGAAATGTTCACTCCTCGCCAGGCTTCCTCACGTTCTTGGCTGACCCAATTTAGCTCTCTTCCCTAATCGAGCAGAAGATGTGACTAAAGTTCAGCCATCTCCTGGGGAGCCCTAAAGAGCAGCAGAGCTGTGAAATCTGAGCCACCCCACCATTGTTTGGAAATGCTGCATGAAAGGAATGAGAAAAAAACAAGATAATAAGCCAAGCGAGGGCCCTGGCAGGGCTGAAGCTGCCCTCCTATCTGATCCATTGATCGAAACTAAACAAAGCTGAGGGAAGAGGGGAACAAATGCGAAGGCAGCAATTCAGAGCAAGGTAACTGAGCTGAACCCTGCTCAGCAAGAAAGAGGAATACATTGAGAATGCGATTAATGGAATTCAATGCATCAAGATGCTATTGGAAAGGTCACACTGATCAATAATATAATCAGGTTTTTTTCAAGGAAAATAAAAACTAACCAGGCAACTTGGTGTACAGCCCCAGGTGCATTGAGGCAGAAAAGATCTAAATTGCTGATTGGTGGCAGTTTTATACGGCAGTTAAGGAAATCCTTGAACACAAAATTCCATATTTTGCAAGACCTGACCACACTATGGTCAAGTGGTCTGCTGACACACACTGTCCAGGGATACCCTTGAAGAATGGCCACTTGGGTGAGCTATTGGAGGGTGCTTGATGCCTGTGGAACCATCCCGAGCAAGAATTCAACTCCTTCAGTGTGAGTAGGGATAAAGTTGTTGGGCAATTGGTTAACAAAAAAGAACAATACTTACTCGTATTTCCTTCCGCTCACCAAACAAAATGTTATGTCCATTTAACATGAGATGGGTACTGCATCCTACAGATCTCCTGATGTGTTCCAGGAGGATCCCACATTGCCCGCGAAAGCTGACTCCAAGTGTTGTACACTTACCTCACAACTGCACTGCTTCATTACCTGCCTGGTGAACCATGAGGATACGAGGGTGTGCTCTTACATTAGAGGAGATCAACCAACAGCAGATGCGTTGGTTCTTCCTCTGTTGGCTGCATTTCATGTAAAAAACCATAAAATCGAAAAGCTTTCCTCCATACCTTTTCCTACACCATTCTCTCCATCAGATCCTAACTTTCTCTCTCTCTCTCTCTCATGTGCACCCCATCTCGCTCCATCCTCCCCAAAAAGTTGCCATCTTAATTACTTTGGCAGTTTACAACCAGTTACACTGGACTTGTCAACACTTGTGGCCTTCAGGACAGGCCAAGGTAGCAGGAGCACATCACAACCATGCTGCAGACTCCAGACTACCTGTGAGTAATGCCAAGGAGATCCCGTTAACTGAAGCGTGTTGTCCATTTAGATAAATTACTGCTTCCTGAGCGATCTGAGCCCGTGGAAAGGACGTGGCAGATTTAGTTGTATACCCAGTACCCTTTTCCTCATTAAACTGGGTAAGTTAAGTTCTTTGCTATTGAATACGAAGCCAGTTAATTAGTACATCTGGCTATCATTCAACTGATGGCTGATGATGGCCAGCTGATGTTTAATTGAAAACTTTACTCTGAGAGACAGGAAATTGAATTCTCTTTCATCCTTACCAGAAAGGATAGTCATCTCCCCCAAAGCAAATTATTGTGATATAATTGGAATGGATATCAGACACTGTGAAACCACAATGTTGACCTTACTGTCACTGAACATGAGCTATCTCTATACAGATGGCTGAGTTAACTCTTCAATCAATGGCACCTTTTCAACATGTTCTACTATACTGACCCTTGACTATTGTAACATTCCATGCAAAGGTAATATCTCCTATCAGACAGAATTGTTTATAAATGCAGGATGGGATGTTAAACCGAAGCTCTGTCTGCCCCCTCAGGTGGATGTAAAAGATCCCACGGCACTATTTCAAAGAAAAGCAGGGGAGTTCTCCCCTGGTGTCCTGGCCAATATTTATCCCACAACCAATATCACTAAAACAGATTACATGGTCATTATCACATTGCTATTTGTGGGAGGTTGCTGTGCACAAATTGGCTGCCATGTTTCCTACATTACAACAATGACTACACTTCAAAAGTATTTCATTGGCTGTAACGCTTTGGGATGACCTGAGGTCGTGTAAGACACTATAGAAATGCACCTTTCGTTCTATCTTTCGTTACATTTCTGTAATATATTGTGAAAGACCAGACAGAAATATTTGTTTTTCTTTCGCCCTTTGCCTCCTTTCCTCTTCTGAAGGCATCGACCCTGAACTCTTGCTGGGGAATTATTTCGGGACTAGCAGCTCTCCAGAAGATCCCTCAAATAACCATGGCCAATGTTTAGCAATAACGGTGAATGTTTTTTAAAATATTCATTCTCTGGATGTGGCATCACTGGCAGTGCCAGCATTTATTGCCCATCCCTAGTTGCTCTTGAGAAGTTGATGGTGGGGTGTCTTCTCGAACCTCTCCTGTCCGTATGGTGAAGGTACTCCCACAGTGCTGTTAGGTAGGGAGTTCCAGGATTTTGACTCTCTGGCAATGAAGGAACATTGCTATATGTTCAAGTCAGGAACTTGGAACTGATGATGTTCCCATGCGCCTGCTGCCCTTGTCCTTCTAGGTGTATGTTAGCATTAACATTCTGAATTTAGACAAGTGCATGTTAAGCAGACTGTGATATTTTCACAGAGCACAAGCACACACAGCTCCTAACATGGCAGGCAGCTCTCTCGGAAGTCTCCGGAAATCTGCCTGGTTCTGTTTAATGATTAACTCTGCAATTGCAGTACACAATACGTCCACATCCACAATGTGGGGCTACAACATTACAAGCTTACAGACATTACAATTCTCCCTCCTTAATGAAGAAGTTATTATAACAAACATCATACATAACTTTCATGTTTATACATAACTCAGGATATAAAATTATTTTTTTTCCATATTTACAAATTTAACTTTACCACTTGTTTTCTGCTTCAAAGAGGATACCTTCGCTCTCGAACAAAACCTTCCAAACATGGTGCCGAATCTAAACTCATTCGAGGCTCATCCTGAGGAACATTTTCCTCCATGGAATTTCCTTGATTTTCATTTGACCTCACTCTAACTTCAGGCTCTTTGTTTTCCTGACTCGGACTCAGACTTTCATTCTGATTCTCTCCTGGATTTGTTTCCAGTACATTGGATTTAGGATTTGCTACTGGTGTATCAAAACTATCTGATGAGTCAGAAATAACTGAATCATTCCCACCTTCAACTCCTTCCATGTCTGTAGATAAAATATGATCAATATGGACAAACCTAACCTGTCCATTATCAAACATCTTTACCAAATATGTGCGAGGACCACATATCTTCACCACTCTTCCTGGTAACCACTTTAACCATTTATGGTGATGGTTCTTCACTCTCATCTTCTGGTTTAATTTCACACTTCTCTCTTTTACTCTACCTCTATCATGATTCTCTTTCTGTCTTAATTGTGTCTCTTCTACGAACTGTGCCAAATTTAGCTTTAACGACAAGAATCTAGTTCGTCGCTGTCATTTGAGAAACAACTCTGCTGGTGTTCTACCAGTAGTTGTATGAGGAGTATTTCGATATGTAATCAAAAAATTAGCCAATTTGTGATCCAATGACAACTGTCGTTTCCTTGGATTTGGATCTAACATTTGTTTTATGAGGGCACGTTTTACAATTTGTACAGTGCGCTCTGCTGCACCATTCAAAGCAGGATGGTATGGTGGAACCTTGGTATGTTTCACACCATTTTTGCTCGTGAATTGTGCAAATTCTTCTGAATGAAATTGTGGTCCATTATCCAAAACAATCTCTTCAGGGAGGCCAAATGAAGAAAATAATTTTCGTAAATTGTCCAGTGTTTTACTTCTTGTTATTTTCCACATTGGAAATACTTCAACCAACTTCGAATGGCTATCAATCACAATGAACAATTGTTGTCCTTCTAACTCAGCAAAATCAATATGTAGCCTTTGCCACACCCTGGGAGGCCATTTCCATGGCTGCAATGGTACTGGTGGTGGTTGCTTGCTTACCGATTGACATGTCGTACACTGACTCATGATGTACTCTATATCTTTATCAAGACCGACCACCATAAATAACTGCGTGCAAAGCTCTTGGTCAAGCACATTCCAAGGTGCTGGTCATGGAGGTCTCCTAATAATTTGGACCTGAATTTATTTGGTATAATCACTCTTGCACTCCACATGATACAATCTTTATCGACTGATCATTCATTCCTACGAATGAAGAATGGATGTGTATCTTTGTCTGTTACCTGGTTTGGCCATCCATTTGCAATATACTCATACACCTTTGACATCACTGGGTCACGTTTGGTTGCTCTACCAATCTCTTCAGCTGTGACTGTTAGTTCATCAATGTATGAAAAATAAAACACTTCTTCCCTATCGGGTGTAACTTGTGATGGGGAAGGCAATCCAGACATTGCATCAGCATTACTGTGATCAGCTGATCATCTGTATTCAATATCATATGTATATGCTGACAAAATCAAAGCCCATCTCTGCATTCGGGCTGCAGCTAATGTTGGAACTGGGGAGTTTGGATGGAGGATTGCTGTCAGGGGCTTATGGTCCGTAACGATGGTAAACTTACGACCATACTAGCATTTGTGAAACTTCTTGACCCCAAAAATTACTGCCAAAGCTTCCCTTTCAATTTGCGCATAATTTCTCTCACTGGCACTGAGAGTGCGTGAAGCAAAAGCAATTGGTCTCTCTTCCCCACTACGTGATACATGAGAGATTACTGCCCCAACTCCATACGGAGAAGCATCACATGCTAGCTTAATCTCCTTAGGTATGTCATAGTGAACTAACATGATGCTCTCTACCAATTTGCTTTTACACTCCTTGTTTTTTCAAAAGTTCATTCAGTGGATGTAATACTGTAGCCAAATTTGGTAGGAACTTCCCATAATAGTTCAAAAGACTCAAGAATGAACGAAGTACAGTGACATTCCTGGGAGTGGGTGCATTTCTGATCGCATCCAATTTTTCCACGGTTGGATGTAAACCATCTTTGTCTACTCTGTACCCTAAGTATTCCACTGAGTTTTTAAATAACTCACACTTACGAGCAGACACTCGTACTCTGTGCTTCTCTAGCTGTTTGAGGACTTCATTCAATATGTTTTTATGAATTTGCCTATTTGGTGCTGAAATTATGCCATCCAAATAACATACTACCCCTTCAATACCTTGCAAAATATGGTTCATCACCCCTTGGAATATGGCAGGGGCGGAAGACACTCCAAACGATAGTCCATTAAATTGATATAGGCTTAGATGAATATTTATAGTCAAGCATGACTTGGACTCCTCATCTAGTTCAAGCTGTAAGTAGGCATTTGCAAGATCCAATTTTAAGAAGATCTGACCACCTGTCAGTGTTGTGAACAAATCTTCTATATTCGGCAATGTTTTGGGGACATTACCCTCTAGAACCTGGTTTATGGTTACTTTATAATCACCACATAATCTTACCTTACCATCGGACTTAGGTACAACAACAATGGGTGTAGCCCAATTACATCGATCTATCTTACAAATAATGTTCTCAGTCTCTAGTCTTTTGAGTTCTTGCTCAACTTTCTCCTTGATTGCATATGGTACGGAACATGGCTTGTAGTAAACCGATCTAGCTTCCTTCTGTACCCTGACACTCGCCTTGAAGCCTTGGATCAGACTGCCCATTTCGCAGAACACCTTCGGATACTTCTTGATAACTTCATCCATTGATGAAAATCTCGCTTCCACACATAAAGTCTCACTCCAATCCAGTTTCAGTGATCTCAACCAATTTCTTCCTAGTAAGGCAGACTTGTCTCCTTTCACTACTATTGGAGACAAGTTCTGAAATTGATCTTTATATTTCACCGGTACGGTGATACGACCTACCACAGGAATTTTCTCTCCCAAGTAACCTTGCAGCTCTATCTTGGATTTCGCCAGTTGGAAATCATGCAATTTGTCGCGATATAGTGACTCTGGTACTACACTCATCCGTGTCAATTTCCATTGGTATCTTGAATCCCGCAACATCTATGTGGATTTTGATGCTTTCCGAATCGCTGTCCGTTCACCTCGTGCTCCTGATGACGTGTAACTCTAACATCTCCTTGTCCTGTTGTTGTTCTTCCATGCTATGTAGTCTCTTGGGATTTCTACTCATAGCTTTGAACGTTGGACTCATAGCTTTGGAAGCTGGTTTACCCTTCAGTTGGCATGCCTTCGCAAGATGCCCAGTCTTTCTGCAGAAGAAACACTCTGCCTTCACGTATGGGCAACTTTGATGCTCTGTTAGAATTTCCAGTTTCTGAGACTTTGGGCCCCCACCATCTTTTATTTTGAACTTGCAGGTGATTTACCTCGGTTGACTGATGACTATAATTATTATTTAATTCTTGGGAATATTGTTCGGCCATGCCCATCGACCTCGCTGTCTGACAAGCAATCTCAAAAGTCAAGTCATCCGTCATCAATAACTTCCTTCTGATCACATCATTTTTCACCCCACAAACAAACCGATCCTGTATTGCTCGGTTTTGAAAGTTTCCAAAATTACAGTGCATCGATAGCTTTTTTAATGCAATGATGTAATCACTGATACTTTCATCAGGCTTTTGATTCCGAATCCCGAAACTATAGCTTTCAGCAATTTCTAACAGTTTGGGGTTATAGTGCTGCTCCAGCTTCATTAAAATCTCTTTAAGCATTGTGTCCTTTGGCTCGTCAGGCACAAACAGATTTACAAGGATTTCGTGTAATGCCGGATCGATCTGCCTCCGATAAGAAGATCGCTCTCTTACATTCCAAAACAGCCTGTTTCTGGACTGCATTGTCTGGAACTTCGATTATGTGATTTACAGTGAAATACATTTCTAGCCGATCCACATACGCTTTAAAACGTTCCTGGTCGTGTCTATATTCCCCCAAATGTCCGATTACACCTGCCATTTTAATCTCTAGCTGTTCACACTGTGTGCTATATTTTACCTCGGATTTTTGTAGCTTTTTCCAAAGACAGAAACTTCCAAAGTCTCTCTGTCGGCTGGCTGAATCCTTCACCAACAAAATTTAAGCTTTAAATCATCCGAAAAATTCCATCCTCGTCGCCAAATGTGATATTTTCACAGAGCACAAGCACACACAACTCCTAACATGGCAGGCAGCTCTCTTGGAAGCGCCTGGAAATTGTCCTGGTTCTGTTTAATGATTAATTCTGCAATTGCAGTACACAATACGTCCACATCCACAGTGTGGCACTACAACATTACAAGCTTACAGACATGACACAGACAGACGCTCTTCCTGCCCTGGTTCCTGGCTGATGCACTAGTTCTGTAGCTGAGAGTACTTGGCATCATCCTTTAAGTATTCAGGGAATTCTGTTTAAAGCTGTATAAGCTCCCTGTTATGCTCAGTACAATTCCTGTACAGTTAAATTGCTCGTCATTGTACCTGGCTGAATGCAACAAGGTGAGGCTTTATTGAACATGAATAATAGAACCAATTTGAAAGGACAAAGAGTGCTATTTTGAGTGGTCTGTTATGGTTCTAAAGGGAGTTCGGAGAATTTTCATCATGTGTTTGCAGATGAATGGCTCTGTATGCTTTGAGCACAAAAAAAAATCTTTTGAGATTTACAAAACTTACATGGATAGTTGGTTCATGGTCCAGTTAAGATTACCCGGCACGTAAATACACGGGTGTTTGACAGTTGAATGTTGCCTCCCGCCAGGCAGGTTTAGATGACCAGCAGATGGGGTCAGGGTTCAACAGCCACAGGAAGCAAGCAGCAGAAGGCTAACAGGAGGTCTTTAGTGTTGCTTGGATGGGCAGCAGTGAGCTAGTGATCCCCCTCCTCCCCCCCCCTCCCGTCGGTCTCGACCTCCTTCGGTCGAAGGGCTGGTGGGTGAGCGTGAGTGAAGCGGTGGAGTGGGTTACCTGGCGTGTTACCTCAGCTCCAGGCGAGTCTCACAATTACCCATTGGTTTTGGCGTTTGTCCCGTATCAGTTTCACCTACATGGACATTCGTGGGGCAAATCGAGTTGCACCAAATTTGGAGCTACAATTCTCACAGCTAATTGTGCTGTCAGCCGAGTGTGTGTTTGCAACCTGCTTTTATTTGTATATTTTCCATGACTCGATGAGGAAGTACTTCATTGGATATAAAGTCCGGAGGTCGGGAAAAGCACGATATAAATGCAAGCTCGCTCGTTATTTTAGAATAGATAGCTCTAATCAAAGAGCTAGCATGAGTACAATGGGCTGAATGGCCCCCTTCCAGTGCTCTCATTTCTATGGTTCTATCGAATCCAACATATAATCAGTGCTCTTCGAAACTCTTCCCTGCACCTACACTGTGCTGATATCCAGACAGACTACAGCACCTCCTATGCTAACCCATTCTTTCCTTGGGCCTCACAAGCATGGAACTCTCTCAGCCACTCCTATCAATGGTAAGCTATATTGGTTGCATTGTCCAACTGATCTCCCCCCCACGCGCCACCCCCTCCCCCCCCCGCCACCCCCCATCTCCGCAACATTTTCTTTCTCTCTTTTGCTGTTGAGCAAGAAAGAGAAAGGAAAAGTAGCACTTTGAAATTCCACAGCGAGATTAATGAGTAGAGAGAAAATGAAAAGTGGGGTGTCGGGGAGGGATGGGGGAGGACGAAGAGAAAGAGATTGACCGAGATTGGGGTCAAATCTGATGTCCTTGCTGTTTGTCATTCTCTTACCCAGAGACTTTTAAGATCTTGTCGCATAGGGTATACGATTCCTTTCAATGCCAAATGTTGTTCAATAAGCAGTGGTTGTCTCTTAACTGTCCGCTGAAGTGGCCTAGCAAGCCACTCAGTCATATACACAGATACACAAGTCACTGAAAGTAGCCACACAGATTAATAAGGCCATAAAAATGCAAAACAAGCACTGCAGTTCATTTCTGGAGGAATAGAATTGAAACATAGAAACTTAGAAAATAGGTGCAGGAGTAGGCCATTCGGCCCTTCGAGTCTGCACCACCATTCAAAATGATCATGGCTGATCATGCAACTTCAGTACCCCATTCCTGCTTTCTCTCCATACCCCTTGATCCCTTTAGCCATAAGGGCCACATCTAACTCCCTTTTGAATATATCTAACGAACTGGCCTCAACAACTTTGGTGGAAAAGTTACGTTAAACATGTATAGAATCTTGGTTGGACCACACTTGGAGTACTGTGCCCATTTCTGGTCTCCATATTATACAAAGGATATAGAGATATTGGATAAATTGCAAAAGAGATTCCCAAGGATGATACCAGAACTGAGAAGTTATTGGGAAAGTCTGAACAAACTGGCTCTTTTCTCCAGCAAAGAGAAGGCTGAGGGATGAACTTTAAGATAATGAATGGGTTTGATTGGGTAAACATAGAGAAGATGTTTTAACTTGTGGGGGGAGGCCAAAACCAAAGGTTATAAATAGAGATAGTCAGTAATAAGTCTTTACCCAGGGAGTGGTAAGAATGTGGAACTCATTACCACAGGGAGTGGTTGAGGCGACTAGCGTCGATGCATTTAAGGGAAAGCTAGATAAACATATGAGTGAGAACGGAATAGAGGGTTATGCTGATGGGGTTAGATGAAGAGGGGTAGGAGGAGGCATAGACCTGTTGGGCAGAATGGCCTGTTTCTGTGCTGTGGACTTGATAGATCAAACTGCCACATCAGAAGGCCCACCACCGCAACCTTCTCAGCTCAACTTGCGAAGAACAATAAATGCCGGCCATGCCAGCGATACTCACATGTTGAGAATGGACAAGCTGAGTGAGATTCCATATCATTAACTGAGGGGTAGTTGACTGAGAGCCACCTAAAGCAGGGGGTCTCCCACAATTAAGAGGAAGAATGAATAATAATGTGGGTTAAAGGCAGAAAGCATGATCTCCTGATGATGGAAAGTGAAGGATGGCAGTGCTCCAGGACTGTAATTGTGAGGTGAATACTGTGCAGCTGGGGGAGGGATGTGTATGGGTAATGCTTCTTGTACATTTAATAATATTTATGATCACTTTAAAACCGTCTGCTTTTGGGAGAACGGAGGAGGAAAGGAAAACAGAAAAAAATGGTACAATTAGGGATGACCCTTGGCTCAGGATCTATTACAGCTCTCGATTACTTATCCAAATGACATTTGCCTATTCTCATGTGAGTCATCAATAATGTGCCTAATTCAATTGCTGCTACTGATCCATCTGCTGCTTTCAATGGGCGTTATTTTAAAGCCAATTCTTTGAAGTCTCCACTGCAGCTTGGTTTTGTGCGTTGCAGTGGTAATGCAGTGGAAAGGGTCTGACAGGATAAAAAAGGGGACAATTCCGACTGTGGCAACCACAGAGGAATCTCCCTGCTATCAGCCACAGGGAAAGTCGTCGCTAGAGTCCTCTTCAACCGTCTTCTTCCCGTGGCCGAGGAACTCCTCCCGGAGTCGCAGTGCGGATTTCGTCCCCTACGGGGCACAACGGGCATGATTTTTGCAGCGCGACAGCTACCGGGGTCAAACAGGGCTGCGTCATCGCCCCAACCCTCTTCTCAATCTTTCTCGCCACCATGCTCCACCTCACAGTCGACAAGGCACGGCTGGAGTGGAACTAAACTACAGAACCAGTGGGAACGTGTTCAACCTTCACCGTCTCCAGGCTAGGTCCAAGACCACCCAATCTTTGTTGTCGAGCTACAGTCCGCGGATGATGCCTGCGTCTGCGCACATACAGAGGCTGAACTCCAGGATGTAGTTGAAGTATTTGCTGAGGCGTATGAAAGCATGGGCCTTAAGCTAAACATTCGTAAGACAAAGGTCCTCCACCAGCCTGTCCTCACCGCACAGCACTGCCCCCAGTCATCAAGATCCACGGCGCAGCCCTGGACAGCGTGGACCACTTCCCCTATCTCGAGAGTCTCCCATAACAAGAGCAGGCATCGACGACGAGATCCAACACCGCCTCCAGTGCACCAGTGCAGCCTTCGGCCGCCTGAGGAAAAGTGTTTGAAGACCAGGCCCTCAAAAATGCCACAAAGTTCATGGTCTACAGGGCTGTAGTAATACCCGCCCTCCTGTATGGCTCAGAGACATGGACCATGTACAATAGACAGCTCAAGTCGCTGGAGAAATATCACCAACGATGTCTCCGCAAGATCCTACAAATCTGCTGGGAGGACAGACACACCAACATCATCGTCCTCGTCCAGGCTAACATCCCCAGCATTGAAGCACTGACCACACTCGATCAGCTCCGCTGGGCAGGCCACATCGCTCACATGCCAGACACGAGAATCCCAAAGCAAGTGCTCTACTCGGAGCTCCTTCACGTCAAACAAGCCAAAGGTGGGCAGC
Source organism: Pristiophorus japonicus (assembly GCF_044704955.1). Classification (NCBI taxonomy): domain Eukaryota; kingdom Metazoa; phylum Chordata; class Chondrichthyes; family Pristiophoridae; genus Pristiophorus; species Pristiophorus japonicus. Next base: position 81,818,645 of record NC_091991.1, on the reverse strand, counting down.
AGAAACGTTACAAGGACACCCTCAAAGCCTCCCTGATAAAGTGCAACATCTCCACTGACATCTGGGAGTCCCTGGCCAAAAACCCGCCCTAAGTGGAGGAAGTGCATCCGGGAGGGCGTTGAGCACCTCGAGTCTCATCGCCGAGAGCATGCAGAAATCAAGCGCAGGCAGCGGAAAGAGCGTGTGGCAAACCAGTCCCACCCACCCTTTCCCTCAACGACTGTCTGTCCCACCTGTAACAACGTCTGTGGCTCTCGTATTGGACTGTTCAGCCACCAGAGAACTCATTTCAGGAGTGGAAGCAAGTCTTCCTCGATTCCGAGGAACTGCCTATGATGTTGATGAGTATCCACAAAAAAGACTTGGGGTGGGAAATTTTAACAGCCGGTAGGTTTGCATTGGGAAACCGTGGGCTTGAGCCAGTTCCCCACTGGAAGTAGTGTGACGCCCCACGATTCTTCACACCGGACCTCATTAACATGAAAGAAAGAAAAAAAAGACTTGGATTTATATAGCGCCTTTCGTGACCACCAGACGTCTCAAAGCGCTTCACAGCCAATGAAGTACTTTTGGAATGCAGTCACTGCTGTAATGTAAGAAACGTGGCAGCCAATTAGAACATAAAGAACATAGAAATAGGAGCAGGAGTAGGCCATACGGACACTCGAGCCTGCTCCGCCATTTAATACGATCATGGCTGACCCGATCATGGGCTCGGTCCACTTCCCTGCCCGCTCCTCATAACCCCTTATTGCCTTATCGGTTAATAAACTGTCTATCTCTGTCTTAAATTTATTCAATGACCCAGCTTCCACAATTCTCTGAGGCAGCGAATTCCACAGATTTACAACCCTCTGTGAGAAGGATTTGTGCACAGCAAGCTCGCACAAACAGCAATGTGATAATGACCCGATAATCTGTTTTTGTTATGTTGATTGAGGGATAAATATTGGCCAGGACACAGGGATATCTCCCCTGCTCCTCTTCAAAAATAGTGCCATGGGATCTTTTACGTCCATGTGAGAGAGCAGACAGGACCTCAGTTTAATGTCTTATCCGAAAGGCGGCACCTCTGACAGTGCAGCACTCCCTCAGCACTGCACTGGAATATCAGCCTAGATTTTGCATGCTCAAGTCCCTGGAGTGGGACTTGAACCCACAACCTTCTGACTCAGAGGTGAGCGTGCTGCCCACTGAGCCACAGCTGGCAGTAGGTGAAAGCAACCAGGGTTCTTGCTCCTCGTTGCCTGCCCGGATACGGGTGGGGCTGTGATGCCCATCATGGTCGAAGAGGCTGCCAACACCCCAGAGATCTCGCACGAGTAATACCAAGTGGAACTGATCGGCAGCGATAGGGCAGAACACCACGGGAGTGGAGTGAGATTAGGCCTGTAATCTCCTCGGAGCCGATCGCGCTCTGCCGCGATAATGTCACCGGAAGTGCGCTGTTAACTTTGTTTACACGCGTAAATGGGGTTTCCATCGCGCTTCCAGCAAGTTAGCTCAGCGGATTGGGAGCGACTCCGAGCAAATTCCAGGCCTTTTGGTCAGAGGTTGTCTCCCCCTCCTCCAGTCAGAAACTCAAACCAGCGACGGCTGTAAAATGATCGAGCTTAACGACGGGACGCTTAATCGGTTTGACGTCAACGTGCTGCCCCATTCTAGTCACCACATCTGATTTGATAGGGTAGGTAGAAAGAAACTATTTCCTCTGGTGGGGGAGTCCAGATTAGAGCTAGGCCTTTCAGGGGTGATGTCAGGAAGGACTTCACACAAAGGGTAGCGGAAATCTGGAAAACTCTTCCTCCAGAAAGCTGTCGAGACTGGGGGTCAATTGAAAATTTCAAAACTGAAATTGATAGATTTTTGTTCGGCAAGGGTATTAAGGGGCATGGAGCCAAGGTGGGTAAGTGGAATTGAGATACAGAACAGCCATGATCTAATTGAATGGTGGAACAGGTTAGATGAGCTGAATGACCTGCTCCTGTTCCTATGACCAAGACATCTGAGAAAAGCAACAGCAAAAGTAAGGCTTTCGCACCGACAGGACAAGCTGACTTCCTGTTTCTACCTGTGCCCCGAGCATTGACCCGAGTACCACCCTTTCCACACAGTGCAAGTTGAAGGAGTAAGTGCTGGCGCGAAAGAGAATGTGTGGAATAGCGCTGTCCAGTGATACCGCTGTCAGTCTTTAGGGTCCTGTAATGTATGTACCTGTGAGTATGCTCACAGGTGAGACACGCCATGATGCATCATCTTGCCGTCCAGAGGAGGCGGGGGTCCCCAATGCAGTGCTCTCTACGTGGGAGTCCTCCCGCTATTTATTGGGGACTTGGCCTGGAGGGTGGTGCACGGAGCAGTCCTGTGCAATAAGTTTTTAAGTCGGTTCACGGGCTCCCAGGCCGCCTGTAATTTCTGCGGTCTGGAAGAGTCCGTGTTCCACGTTTTATCAAATGTTTGAGGTTGCAGTCCCTCTTCCAATATTTGAAGGGGCTGCTCCTCAAATTTTGGTTGCACTTCAGTCCCACACTCCTGATCTTTGGGCACCCTGTGCGGAGGGGAGCGGGCAGGTCGGAAGGCCTCCTAGTGGGACTGCTCCTGGGCATGGCCAAGGGGGCCATCAGCCAATCCAGGCAGTGGGCGGTCAAGAATGTCGTTCAGCCCAACTGCCTGCCTTTCTTCCGCAGTTACATCCGAGCCAGGGTGTCCCTGGAGATGGAGCACGCGGTGTCCACCGGTACACTCGCGGCCTTCCGCGAGAGGTGGGCGCCGGAGGGACTGGAGTGCATCATCACCCCCGGCAACCAAATTTTAATTTGATTTTAATGTCTAAGGTTTAATTTGTTTATTGTGCCAGTTTTAGTGCCCCCCCCCGGTTTAGCTAGGGGCACTTGTATAATTTGTGTTTTATTGCCCTCAAAAAAAACCAAAACAATGGGGAATTGAAAAGTGTTTGGAGTGTTTCCCCCCTTTAATCAGAGGGCACTTGACTTTGATTTAATGATTTTTATTGTTCACAACAAAATAGTTGTAGAGCTGTTGAGACTCACCATGGCACACCACCTTGCCGTCCAGTGGAGTGTTCGCTACGCGGGAGTCCTCCCTTTATTTATTGGGGACTTGGCCTGGAGGGTGTTGCATGGAGCAGTCCCGTGCAATCAGATTTTAAGTCGGATCATGGACTCCCAGGCCGCCTGTAATTTCTGCGGTCTAGAGGAGTCCGTGTTCCACGTTTATATGGAGTGTGTGAGGTTGCAGCCCCTCTTCCAATATCCAAAGGGGCTGCTCCTCAAATTCTGGTTGCACTTCAGTCCCATACTCCTGATCTTTGGGCACCCTGTGCAGAGGGGAACGGGCAGGTCGGAAAGCCTCCTCGTAGTACTGCTCCTGGCATGGCCAAGGGGACCATCCAGGCAGCGGGCGGTTGAGGGAGTCATTCAGCCTGACTGCCTGCCTCTCTTCCGCGGTTACATCTGAGCCAGGGTATCCCTGGAGATGGAGCACGCGGTGTCCACCGGTACGCTCGCAGCCTTCCGTGAGAGGTGGGCGCCGGAGGGACTGGAGTGCATCATCACCCCCGACAACCAAATTTTAATTTGATTTTAATGTCTAAAGTTTAATTTGTTTAAGTTTGTCGGTTTTAGTGCCCCCCCACCCAGGGGGCACTTGTATAATTTGTGTTTTTGGTGCCCTCAAAAAAAAAGGGGGCGCTTGAAAAGTTCTTGCAGTGTGACCCCCCCCCCCTTTTAATCAGGGGGCACTTAATTTTTTCTACACAAAGTAGTTGTAGAGCTGTTGAGTTGGGAGTGGCTTAGCCAGTCATGTGATGTTCACAAGGCTCAATAAAACCCCAGTCAGTTGGGTTCAGGGGACCCACGATGAGGCAGGTAGCTGTGAGCCTGGTGGATGAACTGGTAATGTGTAGTGTGATTGTTAACCTTGGCTAATAAAACTAGTTCTTAATAGCAATGTGTTGCTATGAATTCTTAATCAAAGAACCCATGAAGCAAATACATTGCAGGTCCGGTTACAGAAAGGTGACTCATTGTAGGCGATATTTTTTCCCTTTCAGAAGTGGCCGCTTTGAAATGAATACATTTGACTGATGGGGCCCTGTTGAGAACAGATATCAAGCTGAAGTTGCTTCCACGTGCCAGCGAGACGGAAGAGAAGAGAGACGGGCTCACCATCTGGTAAGAAAGATTTGTATATTTACATACACATTACAATCAATTTGCATAATGTGTGAGATCATTATCGCATCAAAACATTGCTTGGCCACCGGAGGTAAAGATGTCACGTCCAAGTCCTGGCTCCTGATTGACTGTGGCCTATCTATCAAACGCAGCCTTGTCCTTTTGAAGAACCGTTTATTGATCCCAACGAGGTGCTCTGGAAGTGTGTGAAGGCACCGTGTGGATCTGCCGTTGGTGTATTCGCTGGGTGTTCTGATACAGCGTAGTTATGGGAAAGAAGAGACCAGTTTAGTTGTGGGGCAAATAAAATCATGCAGCTCTCATTTCCCTCCACCCCCTTAAAAAGAAACTGGTACTTTGAATAGACCCCATGAAAGGGCAAGTCTGGAAATGACGGGCCTTGGATTGTGCTATCAATAATGTTGAACAAACAAGTTGATGGTAATTATTTGCTGTCATTGAAAGGCCATCCCTGTTGATCAGACTCGTTGAGATCCTCCATTTTAATATTAAATGATGCTGAAGGAAGAGGAAAGGTCTAATAGTTTAATTTCCTGTAATTCCAGTTTTTTTCCTTCCTATTTCCACAAGTTTTGGTGCTACTCCTCGTGGTGTCAGCTGTGGCTGTGTGGGTAGCACTCTCGCCTCTGAGTCAGAAGGTTGTGGGTTCAAGTCCCACTCCAGAGACTTGAGCACAAAAAAAATGTCGGTTCACACTCCAGTGCAGTGCTGAGGGAGTGCTGTACTGTTGGAGGTGCTGTCTTTCGGATGAGATGTTAAACCGAGGCCCCATCTGCTCTCTCAGGTGCATGTAAAAGATCCCATGGCACTATTCCAAAGCAGAGCAGAGGAGTTATCCCTGCTGTCCTGGCCAATATTTATCCCTCAATCAACATAACAAAAAAAGCTGATTATCTGGTCATCAGCACAATGCTGTTTGTGGGAGCTTGCTTCTGTGCAAATTGGCTGCTGTGTTTCTGACATTACAACAGTGACTACACTCCAAAAGTACTCCATTGGCTGTAAAGTGTTTTGAGACATCTGATGGTCATGAAGGGTTGGTTTAATGTCTTATCCAAAAGATGGCACCTCCAACAATGCAGCACTCCCTCAGCACTGCACTGGAGTGTCAGCTGAGATTTATGTGCTCAAGTCCTTGGAGTGGGACTTGAACCCACAGCGTTCTGACTCAGAGGTGAGAGTGCTCCCACTGAGCCACGGCTGACACCTTGCGGCTCCTGAAGAGATCAAAGCTGGGACCTCCTGTTCTATACGGTGCAATGGCACGCAAGGCAGCACCTGGACGTTGCATTGAGGTTCCATTCACATAACGGCCAAGTCCGTTCTGTGCACAGAAGGACCTAACGGTACCTATTTTCAGTATCTGCATCTGGCTCGTTCTTGTCAGTAATGGAACGACTCCTCCGTGCTTGTGGAAGCAAATGGAAAATGGGTTATCTGCAATGCAGCATTTCATGCGAGGCTGAGTTTTAACTATATAAATTATTGATATCTTGACACAGTAATTTACTTGTGCCACAGCCTGCAACAAGCAAACCTCAACCCAGCAGGTGTTTGCCAGACGGAATGCAGAGAGCAGAGTATCACCTAGTTTTAGTTTGAAATGCTCTGAAATAATCTTTGAGAATCAATTGTGTAATTATAAGTAATTTCTGAATGGGAAGGTTTGGGCTGGTAGTTGGGCAAGAATTGCCAACACAGTTAGTGCCTGACCAGTGACTGCACGTAGCCCTGGCACACAGGTTTCTGTTTACCCCTTGGTCTCCGAGTGCTGGCTCGCAGGCAAGGAGAAAAAGGAAAGAACTTTATATAGCGCCATTCTCGGCCTCAAGAAGCTCCAAAGCGCTTCACAGCCAATGTTGTAATGTTGTAAACACAACAGCCAATTTATGCACAACAATGAGGTAATGACTAGATAATCTGTTTTGTAATGATGTTTGAGGAATAAATATTGGCCAGGACACTGGGGATAACTCCCCTGTTCTTATCCGAATAGTGCCATGGGATCTTTTACGTCCACCTGAGCGGACAGACAGGGCCTCGGTTTAACGTCTCCTCTGAAAGACGGCACCTCCAACAGTGCAGCGCTCTCTCAGTATTGCATTGGAGTGTTAGCCTGGATTTTATGCTCAAGTCTCTGGAGTGGGACTTGAACCCACAACCTTCTGACTCAGAGGTGAGCGTGTGACCGACTGAGCCAAGATGACAGGTGCCTTGTAGATTGGATGGGAGGGGAGCGGGGTGGAGGGGGTGTTTTCGTTTCCCCAGGCTTTTCAGACTGGCTTGGGAGGTTGGGAGATTAGCAGGGTTCTTCTGTCCGCTGAGCAATGGATTGGGATGGCTGCAGTTCTCATCGTAGTTCCCGACTGCCTGAAACTTGCACGCGCGCAGAATAGTCACTTGGGTGAGATACTTGAGGGCTGCTAATGGGCTGTGTGACTGGACTCTGGAAACCATCAGTACTTTGTGGAGTAGAGGAGAAAACTGGTTAAATACCATCGGCCAAGGAGGCCATTTCCTTGCGCCTTGTGCTGTATTTATTTGGGGCAAGGTTCAACGCTCGCCAAAGAAAATACATCTGTACGTGTAAATGCTTGTATATCACCTTGAAACCCGTTTCAATGATGTGGTTGCAGTGGCTGCCCACTTTCTGGTGTTTGCTGATGACCAGCTTCAAGCGGAATGTAGCTGCAAGTGTTGCACTGTGTGCCTGTCTACAGAACCGTGTCTAACTGCTCCACAATGGCGTGCAGGACACACAATGCGCTTCCCTCGGCCGTGCTACTCACCCACTTGTTTGTTGTAAAGGAACGCACAAGGGTGCAACCGAACAAGCCAAGCTTTGCTGAGCTCTTCGGTCAGCATTCTAAATGTTGTTTGAATTTGAACCAAACCTTTCTTCCCCCTTCCCCCACCGTGAGCTGTGTCTTTCCATTACAGAGATACCAAGCAAAAAACAATTGAACCTCTGCACATCGCCCGATCAGGGCAGAAAACATGAGAGACTCTCTCTGTGAACCCTCCAAGTCCATTGTTATTTTTGCTGGATCTTCTGAAGGTGCTGGCTGACAGTTCCAACAGGTGCTGACAGCCATTCTATACCTCCTCTGCCGATCGTACAGCCTGTACAACAACAGTCTTGCCAAATCTCGTGATTTTTTAATGAAAATTCAGTCCAACTCAGAAAAACACATGATTTTTTTTATATAGCTCTGTATTAACCTTCGTCATGACTGGCTGCTGGGGACACGTGGGTTAGGCAGGAGTTCTCAAACCGGTGGGGTGGGTGTCCGCAGGGGTCCGCAGGGGTCCGCGGCCCATACTTGGCCCTCCTTCACCAACAGAGTCTTTCAGGGCTAGACACCATCGCCCAAAACAAGCATTGTAATAAAAGGAAATAATCAGCGAGTTTGCAGTTTGCAGAGGCTGCACGGGGCAGCGTAGGTTGGAATTGCTGCGGGAGATGAGAGCTTTGGCTGGGTTTACAGTGTTGCAGGCAGGAGGAAGCTGTTCGCTTGCGGTTGCTGGGCCCGGCCTGTGGCAGCCTGCTGCGAGGGGGCGCCTGTGGGGACTCGACCTGCTGCAGAGGGAGAGCTGTGTGACTGGCTTCACACTCCCTCGACACTTTCCCGCTAAGTCCGACATCATCGCCCGCTTTTATTTTTGGACAAGTGCATCTCCAGAGAGGCGCGCTGGAATACGCAACAGGACGTTTCAATCGGCGGCGCTTCTTTTGGCCTCTCGCCCCCTTTTTACATGTCCTTTTATTTACATGTGTGTTGCTTTGTCTGCAGTCGACTTCAAGTACTTCTCATCAATTTCCGACGGTAATCTCTCTCTTTCCAAGTAACGCCCGCAGACTGATTCTGTGCAATGTAGACATTGCTGAAACCACACTTGTCTGCTTTTCTTTTCCGTTTGTCCATGCACAAAAGATCAAATATTTAAAGAGAAAGTGAACGAGTCGATCAGCTGTGTGGTGGGTCGCACCGCATTTTTTGTATATCGCTGGGAGATCATTTTGAATTGCACGGTCAGTGGCCTTTCGGGGAAAGAAACAATTGGTCAAACAGTTATGTCGCCGCTCCGGTGTTTGGCTTCTAGTTCTGGCGCATGAGATACAAATGACTGTAACAAGCTTTTCTCAGCTGAGTAAAACAAGGTTACATTGTGGCACTGCTTCTCGTCCACTGTCCTCTCATTGAAACCTTTCCAAACTAGGGGGGAGGAAGGAGAAAGCTAGATTCTTTGGAGTTGAAGTATTAATTATGACACAGTGTCAACCGTTGCTCAGTGGGTAGCACACTCGTTTCTGGGTCAGAAGGTTGTGGGTTCAGGTCCCACTCCAGGGAACTTGAGTATGTAAATCTAGGCTGACACACCAGTGCAGTGCTGAGGAAGTGCTGCATTGTCGGAGGTGCCATCTTTCAGATGAGATATTAAACTGAGGCCCCATCTGCCCTCTCAGGTGGACATTAAAAGATCCCAAGGCACTATTTAGAAGAAGAGCAGGGGAGTTATCCCTAGTGTCCTGGCCAATATTTATCCATCAATCAATATAACAAAAAAACAGATTATTGGGTTATTATCACAGTGCTGTTTGTGGGAGCTTGCTGTGTGCAAGTTGGCAGCCGAGTTTCCCCACATTACAACAGTGACTGCACTCCAAAAGTACTTCATTGGCTGTAAAGAACTTTGAAGATGTCCAGTAGTCATGAAAGCCGCTATATAAATGCAAGTCTTTCTTTATCCGTTATCACCATGCTGCCGTCCATCTCAGTTTAAGGTTATGATGACTAATATAAATTAGTTATGCAATTAAGCATATATATTTATTATTAATTTAGTGTTACTATAAGAGCAGTAAGGTGCCTGGGTTTGATCCCTGGCCTATGCTGAGTTACCAGATCTGAGCTCGGGTGGCAGTGAATAGCGATGCTACAATTGGTCTCGAAGCCCTTTCCGAAACCCTTTCCTAAAATCTCAATCAGCTATGGCCTGGCTGCAGGCCCAGAGACTGGCAAGCATCTTTTCTTTCCACCCCCCCCCCCACCACCCCCACCCCGCCAACCCCTTTCCTCCTGCCCTGCCCTGCTCCAAATCCACGTGGCCCGGGCACACTCCATTGATGGTGGCAGGTGCCCCCCCCCCCCCCCCGATCACCATGGGGAACCGCTGCGGCCACCGGTCTCTTTTCAGTCGTGCAATCTGGCCAGTTCCTCACCCGCCAACACAGCCAGGATCCGGGCAGCTCCAGAAATCCAGACGAGGGTGGGGGGGGGAGGGGGAAAGGAGAAGGGCTGAATTTACAGGAAGGCCGCTGACTCATACCTCGACCCACGCAATACATGCTGGATTTACTGTCCCTCGGCCCCTTGGTCAACTTGGTCCTGAGCTCCCAGTCCGACTGAGTCGGCGTCCCTCTGTTTTATAAGCAGTGAGCTATGTCCAATGTAGAAGGAAGCCTGGAAAAAAAACTTTACTTAGCGAGATAAATTTTCCCAGAAGAAGCTCGACCATTCAACTCGCCCAATGAACCACGCTATCTGAATTTAATGTGCGCTAACTCTTGTCATTTGGCTCTTTTTTTCTTTAAAACTATAGATCACTGAGATGTAGTCAGGAGTGCTGAGTTTTAAAAGGTCAGTGAGAAAGGTGCAGCACCCAAATGCTCATCAATGGGATTTTAATTTTATCAGTAACATAGGTTCATCCACAGTGAACCTATGTTTAAATATAATGCTCACTGCTTTCTTCATGAACAAAAATCCAAGATCTGTTGCGGCCACTTTCCCTCACTTCTGTTGGTGTCGTGTGTCCAACATGAGTGCACATGCACAGCATCTGGACTATACGAGTAGGGGGAGAAAAACCAATTGCAATCATGGGAGACAGGACTGAAAAGAAAGAAAGACTTAGAAACATAGAAGGAGGCCATTTCGGCCCTCGGTCAGCAGCCCTGAAGGTTACATATAAATCTAATGAACAATGAATAATGAACTTGAATTTATATAGCGCCTTTCACGACCACCGGATGTCTCAAAGTGACATTAGGACAGGTGACCAATAACTTGGTCGAAGAGGTAGGTTCTAAGGCTTGTGTGGGCCAAAACGGACTGTTTCCGTGCTGTAAATTCTATTCAGTTCTATGCAAAGGTTCTTCCTTACCCGAATGGGTGATTTTTGACGGTCAGACAAGCAGCCGATTTCACTGATATTTTTATAGCTAATAAACAAAAGTGTCCAGAGATTGAAAAGAAAACACCATTTTTTTAATGTCCCAAGAATTTTGAGAGAGAGGCGGAGAGGTTTAGGGAGGGAATTCCAGAGCTTAGATCCTAGATGGCTGACGGCAATGGTGGGGCGATGGAAATTGGGGATGCGTAAGAGGCCAGAATTGGAGTAATGCAACGTTCTCGGAGGGCTGTGGAGCTGAAGGTGAGGCAGATAATGAGGGGTGAGGCCATGAAGAGATTTGAACACAAGGATGAGAATTTTAAATTCGAGACCTTGCTGGACCATGAGGCAGTATCTGGCAGGCATCAGCAGCTTACGTTTCCCAATGGGGTGAAGCTGCCGCCATTTTGTGCTGTGCTGAAGCAGTGATTCCAGGCCCCTCATACTCACGTGTGGAAAGTCTAACTTCAGGATGGGTTTTTGCAGTTCAACACATTTCAGAAGAACAAGGAGTCCTACGTCACTGACCTCAACTACTTGGGTAGTGTGACGCCTCAGGACACAGCGCTGTTGTACAGGGCAGTATTCTACCCACAATGGATCTTTGTCACTGCACAAGTCTGCTTGTTGTACCACTACAGTTCTGTGGAACTTTTGAACATTTATCCTAGGGGCAATCCTCCCAGATTGTCCTGAAGTCTCCAGGAATTAAACATTAATCACCAGAACACTGCTGTGAGAAAATTCTTGGGACATTAAAAATAAATTGTGTCTTTTTTTCAATCTCTGAACACTTGTTTATTAGTTATAAAAATATCAGCGGTGGGGAGAAAAGGCTGTTTGTCTGACCGTCAAAAATCATCCATTCGGGTGAGGAATGAACTTTGGATAGAATTTACAACACAGAAACAGACCATTCAGCCCAACAGGTCTCCGCCAGCATTTATGCTCCACACAAGCCTCCTCCCACCCCTCTTCATCTCACCCCATCTCACCCCCAACATATCCGTCTATTCCTTTCTCCCTCATCATAGAATCATAGAAGTTTACAGCACGGAAGGAGGCCATTTCGGCCCATCGTGTCCATGTCGGCCAACAAGAGGCTATCCAGCCTTATCCCACTTTCCAGCTCTAGGTCCGTAACCCTGCAGGTTACAGCACTTCAGGTGCACATCCAAGTACTTTATAAATGTGGTGAGGGTTTCTGCCTCTACCACCCTTTCAGGCAGTGAGTTCCAGACCCCCACCACCCTCTGGGTGAAAAAAGTTCCCCTCAAATCCCCTCTAAACCTTCTACCAATTACTTTAAATTTATGCCCCTTGGTTGTTGACACCTCTGCCAAGGGAAATGGGCCCTTTCTATCCACTATATCTAGGCCCCTCATAATTTTATACACCTCAATGAGGTCTCCCCTCAGCCTCCTCTGTTCCAAAGAAAACAAACCCAGCCTATCTAATCTGTCCTCATAGCTTAGATTCTCCACTCCTGGCAACATCCTCATAAATCTCCTCTGTACCTTCTTCAGTGCAATCACATCTTTCCTGTAATATTGTGACCAAACTGCACACAGTACTCCAGCTGTAGCTGATCTTATGTGCTCATCTAGCTCCCTCTGCTCACTTTCCTGTCGGCGTGGGAAGGCTCTGTGGAGGTGGGCATGTCAGGCGCCCAATGGCAGGAGTGTGGGGGTGGGGCGGTTAGAGGTGGGGCTCATGTGATGAAACGACCTGAAGCACGTCCAGCCAGAGTTGGCTAGCCGAATCCCCTGCCCATTTTATGCGCGGTTTCTCACGTGAATGAGGTGACGTCCTGCGGTTTATAAGCAGGAGGTTACCAGATAACCGAGGATGTGGTACAGTGAGGTACCGGTTCTGCCGCAGAATCCATTTGTCCTCCTTGAGCCTGTTAGAAGCCATGCAGATAAAACAATCGAGGGTAAGAAGTAGTCATTCGGCCTACCCACAATTCATTTCTCTATGACTCTGACTCTCCCAGTCTAGCATTCAACAGAGGTTTCTCTACTGCCCTGTCTCACCAATGATTACACATCTTTATCACCCTTTGTGTGAAGGCTTTCTTTCTGATCTTATTTTTGACTACATATTTATGATCTCTGGTTCTAATCTGTCTTATTTTAATGTCATATTCTAGATATGCAGTACTCTGCTGGGCTCATTTATTTTCCTCCTATCTCACAAAACAGCATCAGAAAGTTGTGGGTTCAAGTCCCACTTCAGAGACTTGAGCACATAAATCTAGGCTGACACTCCAGTGCAGTACTGAGGGAGTGCTGCACTGTTGGAGGTGCCGTCTTTCGGATGAGACGTTAAACCAAGGCCCCGTCTTCCCTCTCAGATGGAAGGACCCATAGCACTATTTCGAAGATGAGCAGGGGTGTTAACCCCGGTGTCCTGGCCAATGTTATTCCCTCAACTAACATCCCTAAAACGGATTATCTGGTCATTATCACATTGCTGTTTGTGAGAGCTTGCTGTGCACAGATTGGCTGCCGCATTTCCTACGTTACAGCAGTGACTGCACTTCAAAAGTACTTCATTGGCTGTAAAGCTTTGGGACGTCTTGAGGTTGTGGAAGGTGCAATAGAAATGCATTACTTTCTTTGAGTATGAGAGCTTTCGCTACCTCGACCCTTCATCAATGCAGCTGAAATCTGAATAATTGGTACAAAAATAGGGAAATGGCCACTTGGTGAAACTGTTAAAGCCTTTTTTGTTACACACCATCTTCCTTCACAGTCGGTGGATGGTGCTGTTGGAGTATTTCTGGCTGATGTCCTGTGGTGGTATTCACAGATAATCTGGAGTCTGTTGCACCATCTTCTAAGGCTAACCTTCTATAACACGAACATACGAACAATGAGGGACAGGTAAAGACCATCTGGTCGATCGAGCCTGTCCCACTTCGGTTTAATTGATGGCTAATTGTTGAGGAAAGTTTCTGCAGATTGGTGAATTCCTGGCTCATGCCCATAACAGAGAGGCCTTCGAGGTCAACAAAACACAGCAGGAAAATTTACTGGCTTTCTTTTTCTTGTCTCACTTCTAACACTTTGAAGTGTTGTGCCTAAGGTGCGAAGGGTACGCAATTCATGCACAAAGGAGTTCTCGAGCCTGGCTGGGGTTGGGCAGGACTTTGAAACGCAGGTCTGGAAGCCAACCAGGCCAGGTTCCGTATGGCAGATCATTGGGCCCATTGGAGCTGATGCTGCCCCAGGATCCTCGGGACAGGACAACTCCTCGCCGAACAATAATTCGAAAACGTCTTTGTGGTGCAGAAGACCTTGGGTGGATTTGAATCATTCCACATCAGTGTCAGCTGAATTCACCGCGCGGGCCAGTGTCGGCATTGGGCAGACTAGTCCCTTACGTACCCGAGCTCCTCGGGAACCTGGCTGCAGAGTTGGCAAAGGGGAGGGTTGTGAACTCCAGTGTTGAATGTGGAATGACAATCACAGCCAAAAAAAATAATCAATTTTTATTTTTGAAAGCAAAGACAAGAGGAGACCTGTCATGAGCCATTAATGGTTGGTCGTTGGGTAACTGGTGCCTGTTGCCTGCCCGTGTCGAGAATGTCACACCACACTGGTGTGTAAACTTCACTGCGTGCGCCTGACTGGCTGGCTGCTGACCACGCCGTTTTTACAAAAACCTAATCCCGCAGAAAAAGAGTGGGGAGGGGGGGGGAGCAGGAGAGACATTGATCTGTGACAATGTTGGGATAACTAAAGAGGAACGCACGCAGACTGTTGTTCTTGGAGCTGATGCCATTAATTGTTCCGAAAGTAGAAAGAAAATAAGCCGACCATTTGTGGCTTTGTTTTCATCTGTAATGTGGCAGGCAATGCTTCTGGAGCTTTCCATTTTGTTCTGTTAGCATTCTCAGCAATTTACGGCTGTGTGAAAGATTTTTTTTCCCTGTTGTGAGCCCCTGTGTATGATCTGCAGGACTGTAGCATTGAATGAGTCTGCACTGCAGCACATATCATTTTAATAACCTTAAAATTACTATTACGACGTGCATTTATATCGTGCCTCATATATCGAGCTATCCCAAAGCGCTTTACACAATGAACTACTTTAAATCACTGCTATGTCGGCGAATGCAGCAGCCATTCCGAGCCAGCTGCTTGTAGGGCCTTGCTGTGTGCAAAATGGCTGCCACATTGACCCACATAACAACAGTCCCTGTACTTAAGTGTAATTCAACGTGTGAAGCACTTGGAGGGTGATCTGATCGCACTGTTTTAAAATAATAAAGGGGTTCGATATGGTAGCTGCAGGGAAACTATTTCCTCTGGTGCTGGAATCCAGAATAAGAGGGCATAATCTTAAAACATTTGAGCCGGGCCTTTTAGGAATGAAATCGGGAAACACATTTTTCACACAAAGGGTAGTGGAAATCTGGAGCTCTCTTCCCCCAGAAGACTCTGGATGTTGGGTCTATTGGAACTTTCAAGACTGAAGTTTTTGTCAGGTATCACAGGATAGGGAGCAAAAATGGAGAAATGGATTTGAGGTACAGATCAGTCATAATCTAATGGAATGGTAGAACAGGCTCGAGGGGCTAAATGGCCGACTCCTGTTCCTATTGTCTGAAGGACTTGCTAAAGTTCTACATAAAGGGGAGTCTGTTCTTTCTGAATTCTGAAAGCCTGTGTATGGGCCCACGCATTCACGGTGCTGTCACTTCCTTGAGTGTGGGGCTACTTATGTTGAACAGAGGAAATCTGCCCTCTGTTTTGAGCCAGCCCTGTCGAGATTTGAATGGTCCATTGCAGTAGATGGAGGATAAAACAGCCTCTTCCCCAGTGTCGACGGTACAATGTGTTGTGAGGGTGGGGGCGATCACCAAGACCTGTGCCTAGGGTTGCCAATCTCCTGGACACTGCTGTGAGCAACCCTGGAGGGAAATCACAGGGACATTAAAAATAATTTTTTTAAATTTTCATTTATTAGTTATTAAAATATTGAAGTTTATGGGGAAAATGGCTGTTTGATTCCAGAGATGAGGGGGTTTGACTTATGAAGGTAGGTTGGGCCTACACACATTGGAGTTCAGAAGAATGAGAGGTGATCTTATCAAAACATAAGATACTGAGGGGGCTCGACAAGGTGGATGCAGAGAGGATATTTCCACTCATGGGGGTAACTAAAACTAGGGGACATAGTCTCAGAATAAAGGGCTTCCCATTTAAAACTGAGATGAGGTGAAATTCTCTGCCTCAGAGAGCTGTGGAGGCTGGGTCATTGAATATATTTAAGGCGGAGATAGACAGGTTTTTGAGCGATAAGTGAATAAAGGGTTATGGGGAGCGGGCAGGGAAGTAGAGCCGAGTCCATGATCAGATCAGACATGATCTTATTAAATGGCAGGGCAGGCTCGAGGAGCCATATGGCCTACTCTTGCTCCATTTCTTATGTTATTATGTTGATAGTCAAGGATCGTCCGATTAATTAATGAGTCTAATCGCTTTCCGATTGGCCGTGGGATGGCGGTGCGCTGCCGGGATGGACGAGTAGGGCGACCAATGGGGAAAATGTGGGGTGGGGCACTGGGAGGTGGGGCGCCACATACTGAAACCTCCAGGAATACAGCCAAACTGAGTTGGCAACCCAACCTGTGTCCACTGAATTCAGGACACTTGGACAAATCATGAGAGAAAATAAAGCCGGTGTGAATTGTTGAGGTTACACTATTGGAGGAGTCCTTGTCTTAAAGATCTGGTGCAGAAGTAAATGCACAGCTTGCAGGTTGCTTTGTTGGATGTAGTGAGCCCCCTTCGACTTCTTAACCCAGAATTTGTGGCCAGCAGTGAAGTAACAGCAATCGGCGCTGACCTCGAAGAAAGCTTCCCACAAACATCTCTCGAACCTCTGTGACGAAAATGTTAGCTTTCTCGACTTCAATTTGATTGTAGCGCTGTCAAAGGGGATCCTTCACATACAGCAGCAGTGATATCATCGCGCTGTCTAAGCAGCCAATCACACTGAAGAATTCTCACAGACAGCAAACCAGGAAATAAAAAGCACTGATTGTCATTTCACTGTTTGAAATTTTTACAGAGAACGAAATAAAGATTGGGACATACACATGGAGTTAAGGTAGAAGCTGAAGTATCATAAATTAACTTAAAGAAAAATTAAAATATTTTTATTATTTAAAAAATCTCATAATTTTTATCATAGTGGAGAAATTTGACATTCCACAAACATAACATTAGTTTTTCAGGGCCAGAATGGTTTTAACCCCAGTTACACCTATTCCAATAAAGACTAACTTTTTAATAGAGTCGTTAATAGCGATATTAGAGCAGAAAAGGGGATGTTTTCGTCAGTTCAACTGATTTCACTGATTGCCGGCTATGGGGAGTTGCACAGTTGCAGCCTGTGGCGGAGCAGGGAATGAATGGCCGCAACTTTGGGATTTCCGTGTTATGTCCTGACGTTGCGGTCACTTTTAGAGGGGTAATGACAGCGAATGCTGACAGTTTCGCCATCATTACCACCATGAAATCTGGGCCCCTTGCTTTACATGGACAGAGTAGAGAGAGGCAGTGCTGCGATTCCCTGTGTCCAAATATTGATGGTCTGTAAAGCAAATGTTGAAATGAGATTTTGTTTCACTGAACTCTGACCTCACCGCCTGTTTGGCAGTTTTCTTTTTATTGTCAATGCTGGAAATCTGAGAAAGGTGAGGGTAAGGAGCAGGTCTGTCTGTTTTTTGATAGGATGGGTTAATGTTTCAGGGAGACCCCCTGTCAGAGCTGGAAAAGGAAGACAGTTGGGTTCCTTTTATAGGACGGTCCAAAACGAGAGAGAGTTGGAGAGTGAGAACGGCAGCTATAATGGTGATAGGTGGAATAGTGTTCACTGAATTGAAGTACAAAGGAAAAGCTTAATGGATGTGTGTGTGGCAGTGATAAAGTGCCACCAGTTCCATTTGGTCAGCCTCAATGTTGAGAGGTTCGTTGGGAGGCCAAATCCCTTTCTGATGTCAAAGGATATGGGGAGAAATTAGAGAAACTGCTTTCGAGTAGGTGTAGGAGCTTGCTCTAGCACAGCCACGGTGGGCTGAATGTCCCTTCCTATGATTCCATGAGTTGTCATTTTCTTTTTGAGTGGGTCAGAGGTAGGATCGTCACATCCCGCCGGGATTGGCCTGGAGCCTCCGGGAGTTCAAGGTTAATCTTCAGGACACTGCTAGGAACAACCCTGGAGAAAAACCACAAATAAATGATTAAATAAAATAGTGTTTTGTTCTCTTTCATTTATTTGTTAGAAAAATATTGGAGGTGGGAATA
Source organism: Pristiophorus japonicus (assembly GCF_044704955.1). Taxonomy (NCBI): domain Eukaryota; kingdom Metazoa; phylum Chordata; class Chondrichthyes; family Pristiophoridae; genus Pristiophorus; species Pristiophorus japonicus. The sequence continues at coordinate 81,800,929 of NC_091991.1, read as the reverse complement.
AAGGACTATTTGACTGACCATCGAGAATCATCCAGTTGTGTAATGATGGGCCTTTTCGTGTGTCAGTTGGAATGGGATGGTGGTGCACCGCGAATATGGACATGCCGAGCGACCCATGGCGGGAGTGTGGGGGGGGGGGGGTTTAGGTGGGAGGTCATGTGATGAAACCTCTAGGAATACATCCAAGCTATGGCAAGCCCAGCCTCAGTGGTCTTTAGAAGACGCATTCAATGCAGATCACATTCCCATTATAGTGCCTTGGCCATAACATTCTTCAAATATCCCTCATAAGTAGATTCCTCCTCCACCCCATTCCTCCCCCCGCCCCCCGCCCCCCGCCCCCTTCAGAGGCAAATTCACAGTTCAGTACTGAACTCAGTCCCGCAGGCCAGAAGGTCCCAGCGTCAATCCTTGGTCTGTGCCCGGTTTGCAGATTGCATCAGGGGTAGCGGTAGCAACAGTCAGCCTCAGTACCCCTGAAGTCAGGGGGCGAGAAAATGGACTCTGGGCGAGGGCCTGGGTCGCACTCAGGCGTGATGACCCATGCAGTGGAATAGCCTGCCGAGTTTCACTGGTGAAGAACATGCACCCTGAACAGGGTTCCGGAGGGCATGCTTGCTGCCTGCAGAACCGAAACCCGGCAGCTCTGAAAAGGGAAGATTGGCAAAAACAAACATTACATCTTGCTCTTCAAAGATGGCGTTAGCAGTGAGGTGGATCAGCGGGGGAGATGACGACTCCGCTGTCGGTTGTGCATTAGGCACAGACACGTTCTCACACTGGCAATTCAGTGTTTACATTGCCAACGGTTTCAGAGCAGTGTCCAGGAACACAAAGGCACCCAATCCCCAATCCCCTCAGGCTCGCTTTGGGGCCTTTGAGAATGGACTCGTGTTTCAGTGCTGGAGGTGGACCCAGCCTGTGGTGACAGGAATCAGGTGGTCGAGACTCATTCTGATGAGGGCCCACCTCCCGAGGCCTTAACCTTCCCTCAGTGTTTGCCAATGCTGATAGATCTTTCTTCAGTAACTTCGAACAAAACAAAGATGAAATAAATAAAATTAAATTGCAATATTATTCCCGGTGTCCGCTAAACACGCCAGTCTCCGCGATGACCACTGGTCACAGAAGGCCTCGCGCATGCATGGTGGGTCACCGCATGCTCCCTCAACAGGGCCATCCGGGTGCGAACAAGACCGAGAAAGAAAGAAAAAATAAAGACTTACATTTATATAGCGCCTTTCACAACCACCGGACGTCTCAAAGTGCTTCACAACCAATGAAGTACTTTTGGAGTGTAGTCACTGTTGTAATATGGGAAACGCGGCAGCCAATCTGCGCACAGCAAGCTCCCAGAAAAACAGCAATATGTTAATGACCAGATAATCTGCCTTTATTTTACTGTTGATTGAGGGATAAATATTGGCCAGGACATCGGGGATAACTCCCCTGCTCTCCTTTTGAAATAGTGCCATGGGATCTTTAACGTCTACTTGGGTGAGCAGACGGGCCTCAGTTTAACGTCTCATCCGAAAGACGGCACCTCCGACAGTGCAGCACTCCCTTAGCTCTGCACTGGAGTGTCAGCTTAAATTTATGTTCTCAAGTCCCTCCTCCCTCAATCCCTGGGCAGCGTGCACCCTGGACCTATAGATGGCCACCTTGGCCAGACCCAGGAGCAGATCCACAAGAAGGTCCTCCGACTTGCCCAGCTCCCCACGGCAATGGGTGCAGCTGCAGTCTGTTCTCACCGTCTTTGGCGTTCATTTCCCACTGAGCGTCTGTGTCTCTGACCGAGTCTCCGACTGACGGCGAGGTAGCTGAGCACGGAATTTTTTTTTTTTTTTTTTTTGAAATTCGTAGCCAATCGTTCCAATTCTTTGTCAAATCACAAACGCCAGAGGTCACCTTGCACATGCCAAGGATCACTCTGCGCCAATGCTCTTAGCCAAAAGGCCTAGAGCCACTGCACCGTTCCTGGAAGTACTGCAATACCAGGTTCGTGCCATGGAGGTGGATGGGTCAAGCCACCCCACACACCTCCGTGGAGGTGGATGGGTCAAGCCACCCCACCCACCTCCTGTTTCCAAAAAAGCAAGCATATACCTTCCTGACCAGGGAGAAACCACCCGGAGGTCATGGTGGCTGGTCAGGTCAGTTACGCATGATCTTAGCCAAAAGGCCGAGAAGCGAATGGAGATCCCCAACCCTACCTGCAGCAACCTGTGTCCTGGGTCCGCTGGCGGAGCGGGTGGGAGATGTCACGGCTGCTGCACCTTGTGACAAACTACTCTTTCCCCCCCCCCCCCCCACAGGTCAGAGGTCGTTCGTGAATTGCACGACTGAGGAAGCTCCCTCAAATTAAAAATACGGGGTGTCAACCTGTCGGTTACTTCGGAACCAAGAACGATGCTGATCCCCTGCTGTCTGCTACTGTCAAGTTTGCAAGAGATATCTTTCTCTCTGCCGGCACGTGTTTACAGCTTCACTGTGCACACTGTGATGTATTCAAAATCAAAAACACTCATTTGTTTTAAGTTCATTCTCGGGAGGTGGGCATCACTGGAAAGGCTGCCATTTATTGTCCATCGCTAGTTGTGCTCGTCATCCGTCATTAAACCCAGACCCCCGTCTGCCCTCTCAGATGGATGTAACCGATCCCATGGCACCACATCGAAGAAGAGCAGCGTTTATCTCTCGAGCAACATAACTAAAAACAAATTATCTGGTCATTATTACATTGCTGCTTTTGGGATCTTGCTACGCTCAAACTTGCTGTTCTCTAATTGGCTGCCTGATTCCTCCATTACGACTATTTTAAGTTGAAACATTAATACAAGTGCCCCCTTATTAAAGGGGCACTAAAACCGGCACATTAAACAAGTTTAACTTTGGACATTAAAATAAATCAAATTAAAATTTGGTTGCCGGGGGTGATGCACTCCATTCCCTCTGGTGCCCACCTCTCGCGGAAGGCCATGAGTGTACCGGTGGACACCGCGTGCTCCATCCCCAGGGACACCCTGGCTCAGATGTTTCCTCCATTACAACAGTGACTATACTTAAAACTACTTAATTGGCTGTAAAGCGCTTTGGAACATCCTGAGGTCGTGTATGGTGCTATATAAATGCAAACTTGTTCTTCTTTCTTCTACAACTGAGTAGCGTACTGGGCCACTTCAGAGGGGAGTTAATAGTCAACTGAGTTGTTAGAACATAATAACATCAGAAATAGGAGCAGGCGTAGGCCATATGGCCCCTCGAGCCTGCTCCGCCATTCAATGAGATCATGGCTGATCTTCTGCCTCAACTCCACCTTCTCGCCCGATCTCCATATTCCTTGATCCTCTTAATATCCAAAAATCTGTCGATCTCTGTCTTGAATATACAACCGAGCCTCCATAGCCCTCTGGGGTAGAGAATTCCAAAGATTCACCACCCTCTGAGTGAAGAAGTTTCTCCTCATCTCAGTCCTAAATGGCCGACCCCTTATTTTGAGACTGTGACTTCCCAGCCAGGGAAAACCTCTTTTGAGCATTTACCCTGTCAAGCCCTGTAAGGATTTTATATGTTTCAATGAAATCATCTCTCATTCTTCTAAACTCTAGGGATTATAGGCATAGTCTCCTCAATCTCTCCTCTTTGGACAATCCCCCCGCCACACCCCCCAACTTAGGCAGCAGTCTGGTGAACCTTTGTTGCATTCACTGTTAAGTTTCCGATCGCCTTCTCCCCAGTATTCCTCCCCTCCCCTACTGAAGGCGTTCACTCTTGCTGGGGGCAAGGGGTACAGTTGCGTGTGTGCCAGCTGCATTTTGGTACCGCCCCCAAGTGGCCATTCTTCATGAGTGACGACAAATAAAGCAAGCCAGCCATTCCACCATGGTAGGAATCACAGTTGAGCTGAATCCCGTCATCACTTGGTGGGGTGGGGAGTAATTGTCTCTGTCCTCCAGATGTAACAACATTGTCAATCTGGTCTTAATAAATGGGTTTGCCATCTTCTTTTAAACTTGGGCTGCTCAGGCTGGAGCTCGGGATGAGATCTAATTGCCATCCAATTCCTAGTGAGGGCTCAAATTCGAACTTCGACAGTTTTCCAATGACCGACAAGGGTCTAACCTCTTTTTGGTGGTTGAGGGGAACCGAAGAGGTCTTTGGGTTGAAGATGACGTGCCCAGTGATGAACCCTCCGTCATTGGCTGACTCGGTCAGCCTGGCTCTCGGGCACTGATAGATTACCTGGCTGGCTCACTGCTGGAGCATGGAGAAGGGTATCACACACACAGCAAACCTCCTGCCCGCCCCTGATGTCCATCCCTGAGCACTTCCCACTGGGAGTCAATGGATAGCGATCAGAGTGCTGGGAAACCTGACTGATTTGCTGTCTCTCCTGAGGGTGGGCGAGCTGGGGGCAGTCCCATCACCCTGTCCTTGCCTTGGCCGAGTTCAGCTGCCGTGAATTTGTTAACCATGGCACGACGAATGGGGCTTATTCACTCCACACCAGTAGTGTTGGATTCCAATCCTCCTTCAGAGAGACGTCCTAACTTAATGCTGTCTGTCAAATAAACCTGAAAATTCAGCCTGAAATTCTTTGCCTTCTTTGGAATTGCTCATTGATCATTAACTCTACTTTCATTGATGCGAAAGAAAGTCACAGGGCTAATACCCTTACTAATTAGTGTCAACAGGCACTAGTGCAGAGCCGCAGGACGAGGAGAGCAATCTTCTCCAAAGTCTGTGTGGCTTTGATTCCTTTCCGCCTGTCCACATGAATCTTTGTATCCTGTAAATAATAGGAGACTGAGAGCAAGGCACGAAGCAATTCCAGTGCATGGGATTTACCAAGTCTTCTGATCCCCTCTATCAGTCACCGCCCTGTAGCTTGCCTGTAGCCATCAAGGTCCTGTGGCAGGATAGCTCCATGAAAACCATATAAAGGCGCCTCTGCCTCTTCAGTAGTGTTAGAGTCGATGGCTCCAATGGGGAGTTAGCACCAGCGTAGGCATGAGGGGCCGAATGGCTTCCTTCCCTGCTGATCCCCTTTCACCCCCGTCACACCTGCAGGGCACAAGTCGTTAATTTCATAACATGGAATGGGCCAAACCTGAGGTGGGTGGGGAGGGGGATGAGTGGGCGGTTAATTGTCCATTTGTGTCAGCTCGCGATGGAAGCTGCAGTGGCATGCTCCAGCTCTTTTTATAGCCCCGACCTGCGGAGATGTTCTCTCGCAGGTCGGGGTGGCCCGAGCTGACACAAATGTGCGACGGCTTCGAGGTGGACGACTGAGTGACATCATCAGGACCTAGATGGAGCGTGGGCAAGAACATCGGCTGGGCCCTGGTACAGCAGAGGAGCGGGAAGATCGTGGCAGACTTGCGATGACTGATCGGGGCGGAGGAGTGATGAGGAATCGTGGCAGAGATTTGGTGGGTGATCGTGACGGAGGTTCGGTGAATGTTTGGTGCGGAGGTGCAGCAGGAGATCATGGCGGAGGTGCGGCGAGTGTTTTTGTGGCGGAGAAGTGGCGAGGGATTGTGGCGGAGGTGCAGTGAATGAGGGTACGGGGCCCAGAAGAGGTGAGGGCCTGCTCACACTGCGATATGTGTGCGCACTAGGTCCGTGCAGCAGAGCAGGTCTTCAGTCATCTTGGTTAACTCTTGCCACTGGATAAAGGTCTAGCTCTGTCAAGCCCGTGTGGTGGCTGGTGTGCAACGGTCACCACACGTTAAAAAAAATCCACACACAGGCATCTTTCACCCGCTCAATTGGAGTTCAGGACTGGAACATCGGGTCCTTCATTGAAACATCTGTGAACTCTTGTGGAAGCAAGTCATCCTCGTTCGAGGGACTGCCTGTGATGATGAATTGTCCATTTATATTTCAGCTGTTTCTCTACCGGTAGCCCCCACTGTGACGACATTGCACTGTTACACAAGCCGCTCTATGAACATATGGAAATGGCTGTCGAATAAAGACGAGCTGGTCCTTTCACCCCGTCCCATGTCATCATGGTGCAATTAAGCATCATAATCCCCATTATCCCCCGCTCTGACCCATCAGTGGCCACACAATCTCCGGGCCTGGGAACATCCCATGATGCAATTGCACACATCGGGCAGGCCGGGAGATTTGGCACAGAGCCAAGCACATGGGCCCACTGAAGTGGATCAGTGCCGACAGCCAGCCGACATGGGAGGCCATGATTCCAATTTGGGAGAGCAGGGGGAGGGAAATGCGTCTTCCTGCCTCCGAGACCAAGGGTTGATTGGGTTATTTGTATGTCGGAAGGCGGGAGATGCTTACCGTGACAGGTTGGTGCTCTGTTCCACTTCCTTCTCCTCCACAATCTTCAAGCACCATGAAGACTCGCGGAAAAGACAAGCCTGTGTTTATAGACCTTCCAATCCTCTTATACCCCTGTCACGCCCACATGCTCTCCGACTTGGTTGCAGGATTCCCCCCCACCCCACCCCCATGCCCACGAGGTACCTTTTGCACTGGCAGTGCCCAGTTCCGCCTGCGAGAGAGCTCTGCCCATGTGTACCAGCTGCCCCTGTGTTTATCCCATTATACCGACTCCCTTGTCGCAGCAAGGGAGGAGCTTTCTACAGTGTGAACACGGGCAGTCGGCACACAGACGCCATATACTCGGAACTTAACACCAATGTATAAGCATTTCATTTTCAGGACCTGTAATATTTTACAGCAGTTGCTCCCCCTTTGGTGATCCGTAGTCAACAGTTCACAGAAAATATTTACTTGTGAATGCAGGTGCAGTTCAAGCATGTTGAAAGGAGGGTGACTATCAATGTATCCTTCAGTTAAACCCACAGTGAATGACACCAGGCACTTAATAGAACCGTCAAGCACTTATTGACTGAATGTCCTCCTCAATGCAGGACATAGTATTTGAACACTAAGGGTTGGAAATTCGGTTGGAGGGTTCTTGAGGCGCTAATGTCGAGCGGTCGCCAAATGTAGCACCGGGAAATGGTTTGCGACAGGAGCCACAATATTCAGTGTTTGCGCCCTGAGAGTGGAGTGTAGCGCTGAGGGAAGTATTCCACATTTCTCTCAGGGCGCTAGGCCGGGTGAGCAACTGAATATCCCGTGCTAAAGAGCCGGCTTCGTAGTGCCCTAAATAAGGCCTCTCTGCAAAAAAAGAATCGGAACAAAAAACACAAACATTCCTGATACATTACACACTCCAACTAAAGTTAAATTGCAAAACAACCCACAGCAATCACACTTACTTCATGCAATCATTCCTTCCCTCAGTGCCCCGGGACAGCTCTGCATGCCAGCTTTCTCTGGCGGGGTGCTACGGTGCAGCTCAAACCAAATTTTGCACCCGTGTTAATGCCGGGGGCATCGCTCCCGGGCGATACTCCTCCCTGCCGTCGGTACTGGCACACTGAATTTGTCGAGTGGCGCAAATGCTGGCGCTCGGGGCTGCAAACCCTTTAGCGCCTCTTTTTCGATCCTTGCCAGGAGTGCTTTCCCACCGAATTTCCAGCCCTAACTGTCTTACCGATAGTCATCAAGCAGTGAGCTCCCTCAAGGGTGCAGTCAGCAGAGTAGCAGAGTGGTAAAGCCCAGGAGGACCCCACGCCAGTGCGGAGTTAGCTGGACTCAGCCCGGCTGCTTCATTTAGCCTCAGCACCCCTGGAGTACACTTGGCCGGTGGCCATCCACAGATGTGACTATTGGAGGAGGGCATTCTGGGCTCAGTTGTGGTTCCCCCAAGCAGTTCATCAGAAAAGGATGAGGCCATTCAGCCCCTCGAGCCTGTTCCGCCATTTTATTGTGGTTTCACTCACAGGGTGCAGCCTCTAGCGCATTCCCCAAGTGACCTTCCTTAATAAAGGATGGGATCAGTGCATTAGTGAGAAACGATATTGGCTCAGAAGATCAAGATGTTGAACAGTTTGGGTGGAAATAAGGAATAATAAAGGGAAAAAGTCACTGGTGTATGTGGTCTATAGGTCCCCTAACAGTATATACTCTGTTGGACGGAGTATAAATCAAGAAAAAATGGAGGCTTGTATTAAAGGAACGGCAATAATCTTGGGTGATTTTAACCTTCATATTGATTGGACAAAGCAAATTGGCCAGGGTAGCCTTGAGGAGGAATTCATAGAGTGTATCCGGGATAATTTCCTTGAACAGTACATTGTGGAACCAACCAGGGAGCAGTCTGTCTTAGATCTAGTACTGTTTAATGAGACAGGATTAATAAACGACCTCCTAGTAAAGGATCCTCTAGGAATGAGTGACCATAATATGGTTGAATTTCAAATTCAGTTGGAGAGTGAGAAAGTTGGTTCTCAAACCAGGGTCCTAAGCTTAAATAACGGAGACTACAAAGGTATGAGGGCAGAGTTGGCTAAAGTGGACTGGGAAAATAGACTAAAGAATGGGCAGTGGCAGACATTTAAGGAGACATTTCATAATTCACAACAAAAATATATCCCAATGAGAAGGAAAGACTGTAAGAGAAGGGATAACCATCTGTGACTAACTAAGGAAATAAGGGATAGTATCAAATTGAAAACAAGGGCATACAATGTGGGCAAGACTAGTGGGAGGCCAGAGGATTGGGAAACTTTTAAAAGCCAGCAAAGAACGACTAAAAAAAATGATTGAGAGGAAAGATAGATTATGAAAGTAACCTAGCACAAAATATAAGAACAGATAGTAAGAGTTTCTACAGGTACATAAAAAGGAAAAGAGTGGCTAAAGTAAATGTTGGTCCCTTGGAGGATGAGACGGGGGAATTAATAATGAAGAACAGGGAAATGGCAGAGACGTTGAACAAATATTTGTATCGGTCTTCACAGTAGAAGACACTAAAAACATCCCAATAGTGGATAATCAAGGGGCTATAGGTAGGGAGGAACTTAATACAATCACTATCACTAATGAAGTAGTAGTTTGTAAAATAATGGGACTAAAGGCGGACAAGTCCCCTGGACCTGATGCCTTACATCCTAGGGCCTTAAGAGAAGTGGCCGCAGAGATAGTGGATGCATTGGTTGTAATCTACCAAACTTCCCTGGATTCTGGGGCGGTCCCAGCAGATTGGAAAACCGCAAATGCAACAACCCTATTTAAAAAAAGGAGGCAGACAAAAAGCAGGAAACTAAAGACCAGTTAGCCTAACATCTGTCGTTGGGAAAATGCTTGAGTCCATTATTAAGGAAGCAGTAGCAGGACATTTGGAAAAGCATGATTCAATCAAGCAGAGTCAGCATGGTTTTATGAAAGGGAAATCATGTTTGACAAATTTGCTAGAGTTCTTTGAGGATGTAATGAGCAGGGTGGATAAGGGGGAACCTGTAGCTGTCATGTATTTGGATTTCCAGAAGGCATTTGATAAGGTGCCACATAAAAGGTTACTAAACAAGATAAAAGTTCACGGGATTGGAGGTAATATATTAGCATGGATAGAGGATTAGCTATCTAACAGAAAGCAGAGAGTCGAGATAAATGGGTCATTTTCCGGTTGGTAAACAGTGAGTAGTGGGGTGCCGCAGGGATCGGTGCTGGGTCCTCAACTATTTATAATCTATATTAATGACTTGGATGAAGGGACCGAGTGTAATGTAGCCAAGTTTGCTGATGATACAAAGATGGGTGGGAAAGCAAATTGTGAGGAGGATACAAAGAAATCTGCCAAGGGATATAGGCAGGCTAAGTGAGTGGACAAACATTTGGTAGATGGAATATAATGTGGGAAATTGTGAGGTTATCCACTTTGGCAGAAATAATTGAAAAGCAAATTATAATTTAAATGGAGAAAAATTGCAAACTGCTGCAGTACAGTCCCTGGAGGTCCTTGTGCATGAAACACAAAAAGTTAGTATGCAGGTACAGCAAGTAATCAGGAAGGCAAATGGAATGTTGGCCTTTATTGCAAGGGGGATAGAGTATAAAAGCAGAGAAGTTCTGCTACAAATGTACAGGGTATTGGTGAGGCCACACCTGGAATACTGCGTACAGTTTTGGTCTCCGTATTTATGGAAGGGTATACTTGCATTGAAGACTGTTCGGAGGAGGTTCCCTAGGTTGATTCCGGAGATGAGGGGGTTAACTTATGAGAATAGGTTGAGTAGGTTGGGCCTATACACATTGGAGTTCAGAAGAATGAGAGGTGATCTTATTGAAACTTATAAGATAATGAGGGGGCTCGACAAGGTGGATGCAGAGAGGATATTTCCACTCAGGGGAAACTAAAACTAGGGGACATAGACTCAGTATGAAGGGCTGCCCATTTAAAACTGAGATGAGAAATTTCTTCTCTTAGAGGGTTGTAAATCTTTGGAATTCTCTGCCCCAGAGAGCTGTGGAGGCTGGGTTATTGAATATATTTAAGGTGGAGATAGATTTTTGAGCGATAAGGGAGTAAAGATTTATAGGGAGGAGGCAGGGAAGTGGAGCTCAGTCCAAGATCAGATCAGCCATGATCTTATTGAATGGCGGTGCAGGCTCGAGGAGCCAAATAACCTACTCCTGTTCCTATTTCTTATGTGAGACTAGGCGATGAATGTTGTTCGGCTGTTTGACTGTGGAAAGCATCACGTCCGAGCTTAGCACTTTTCTTACCTCACATGGGTAGACGTTCCAGCTTGGGGTTCTCGATGGTAATCATGAGCAGGAATCTCTGGTTGACTGTTTTTTCCTCCCTAGGCCATGAGCACTGACGTCAATTGTAGCATTCCTGCTGCTGCATCAGCTGTGATCAGACACCAGCCAACTTCTCCAGGACTGTGTTGTTCACTTATGGACTGAGCTGAGCAATCAGGGAGGTCTCACTTCAAGATGAGCACATGGGGCCGAATAGCCTACTCCTGCTTCTAATTCTTATGTTCTTATATTCTTAATGCAGTATTGTGTACAGTTTTGGTCTCCTTAACCAGGGAAGGATATACTTGCTATAAAGGAGGGAATGCAACGAAGGTTCACCAGACTGATTCCTGGGATGGGGGGATTGTCCTATGAGGAGAGATTGAGTAGATTCGGCCTATATTCTCCAGAGTTTAGAAGAATGAGAGGTGATTTCATTGAAACGTACAAAGTTTTTACAGGGCTTGACAGGGTGGCTGCAGGGAGGATGTTTCCCCTGGCTGGGGAGTCTAGAACCAGGAGTTACAGTCTCAAAATAAGGGGTCGGCCATTTCAGACTGAGATGAGGAAACATATCTTCACTCAGAGGGTGGTGAATCTTTGGAATTCTCTACCCCAGAGGGCTGTGGAAGCTCAGTCGTTGAGTATATTCAAGACAGAGATCGCCAGATCTTTGGATATTAAGCGGGTCAAGAGATATGGGGACAGTACAGGAAAGTGAAGTTGAGATAGATCGACCATGATCTTATTGAATGGTGGAGCAGGCTCAAGGGGCCAAACGGCCTACCTATGCTCCTAATTCTTATGTTCTTAATGCAGTATGTTGGAAAGGAATGTGAGGATTGTTGCTGGGAATGAAGATTTATTCCTCCTTTATTAGTTCAGTTGCCATTCCTCCTGGTAGGGACCTTTGATGACTGTGCCTGCTCAGGAACTCAACACAGCTCTTTCAAACTGCTTCTTCTTTCTATTTATTGGATTAGTTGGAAGGGGAGATGAAGGGTTATAAATGATGTTGTATTAGAATATTTGTACCATGCTTTATGACACTTCATAACATTTTGGACTGGGTATTCTTTTGCACTGCAGTAATAAACCTTGATGATGATTTGCTGCAGTCCATCTTGTAGATGGTACACGCAGCCACGGTGCACCGGTCGCGGAGAGAGTTAATGTTTAAGTTGGTGGTCAGAGTGCCAATCAAGTGGACTGCTTTGTCCTGGATGATGTCGAACTTCTTGAGTGTTGTTGTAGCAGCATCCTTTGGTTGCAGATTATCGGCACTAATCCTGAAATCTATGGTAGTCTTTTAGTCAGTGTGTGCCCTTCTACTGATAACCCTGTGATAGTATTGATTATATCTTCAGTCTGACACACAAGTGTTTTCTTAAGGGTGTTTACTTTCTAAATCCCATTCTACCCATTTTGCTCCCTAAAGAATATAAGAATTAGGAGCAGGAGTAGGCCATTCGGCGGCTCGTGCCTGCTCTGCCATTCAATTAGATCATTGCTGATCTTCGATCTCAACTCCACTTTCCCGCCCGATCCTCGTATTCCTGGATTCCCCTAGAGACCAAAAATCTATTGATCTCAGCCTTGAATACACTCAACGATTCAGCAGCCACAGCTCGTTGGGGTAGAAAATTCAAAAGATTCACAGTCCTCCGAGTAAAGAAATTCCTCCTCATCTCAGTCTTAAATGGCCGACCCCTTATCTTGAGACTATGCCCCCTAATTCCAGGCTCTCCAGCCAGGGGAAACAACCTTTGAGCATCTACACTTTCAATCCCCCTCAGAATCTTATGTTTCAATGAGATCACCTCTCATTCCTCTAAACTCCAGCAAGTATCGGCCCAATCTGTTCTCATAGGACAACCCTCTCATCCCAGGAATCAATCTCGTGTACCTTTGTTGAACCGCCTCAAAGGCAAGAATATTCTTCCTCAGATAAGGAGACCAAAACTGTGCACAGTACTCCAGGTGTGGTCTCACCAACGCCTTGTACAATTGTAGAAAGACTTCCTTACTCTTGTACTCCAACCCCCTTGTACTAAAGACCAACATGCCATTTGCCTTCCTAATGGCTTGCTGTACCTGCATGCTAACTCTCTGGGCCTGAAATCGATGAAGGCCAAGGCCCGCCCAAGGGGCGCCCAAAGGCCCGCCGATGGTCGCCGAGAAAAGAGGTGGCAGTACCGCCCGGCGGCAAAATAACGGCTTATGCTGTCAATCTGGGCGGGAGCTCTCAATCTCGGCGGCAAAGGCTCCAGGGAGGGTGGAGGACCTGAAAATTCAAATCATTACAAAGAAAAAAAACACCGGAACAACTTCAGGGGACCCCATCCAGGTAAGTCGCTGTAAAAAAAAAATGTTTTTTAAAGATGTTCACGAACCTTTTATTGTAGGTCTTTGTACTTACTGTCGGGGTTGGACCTGCCTCCACACAGCGGTCCTTCCCCCTCCTGGTGCTGACTCCCGTTGACTCCTACCCGCACCAATCAGGCAGCTTGGCAGGCGGGAGGTCACTTGCGCTACTTGGCCACCAGAGGATATCAGCGGGCGGTTCCCGGCGGTACTCCCATCCCGCCCGCTCCAGCCCAAGTGAAAACTGGCACAGAGGGGCGACCGGAGGTGAAACTCGGCAGCAGTCGGCGGCAATGGCCGGTAAGGCCACCAATATCAGGGCCTCGGTGTTTCCTGTACGAGGACACCTAAATCTCTCCGAACACCACCAGATTTGGTTGAGAGGCTGTTGCCCCTCTGAGATTCTTCCATTCCTGCAGTGGTCTAGATGCTGGGGTGTAGACCAGACCAGTGTGGATCCAACATTGTTGCCCAGTTTCCATTGGGTGGAATTGAGCTGTGTGACGTTTGTGATAGTTTATTTTACCTGGGTTGCCAGTTAAATGCCAGGAGGGTGGAGAACGCCAGTCACCATGCCGAGGAAGACAGGTCCAGCCTTGTGCCAGTTGTTATGAGAACCTGTTACTGCTCCACTCAGCCTGCAGGCCTTTTACAAAATCAACTGGGTGCTCGTACCCACAAGAAAGTATTTCCTGCATTGGATAATGCAATCCATGGCAGTGGAGAGTTTGAGGTGTTAGCAGCACAAGTACTATACAACACTCTGGTACCATGCAAACACTCAGCCTTTGCCTACTGTTAGAGGAGTCGATCAACTGGCTATATCTCTCTCCATCCTACAAAGGGTCCTCAATGCCAACCTTTACGACCACCTGGGCCTAACTCTTCTTCCATCGCTTGCTTGGTGCCTAAACCCCTTTTTGAAGCAGCTCAGAAGACTTCAGGATGTTGGAGGTGCTACAGAAGTGCAAGTTGTTGCTAGCGGCAACACAGGCCTCTTGTCTGCCTTGGCACCATGTCTGGGATTCCCTGTGTTCGTTGCAAATCGTCAGCAAGTCTAACAATTGTTGGCCAAGAGGCCCGAAAAGTCTAACTGACCTCAGCAAAAAATTTTTGTGATGCTTGTACTCCTGCCAATGAGCAATTACTCTTTTGATATAGTCTGTGCTAAATTATTTTGCTGAGTCTATCCATTCAGCTAATTTTGTGTGTTTTTACTGGGCTGGCCCAAGTTGTGATGAACTGTGATTTTGACTGCTTCTCACAACTATGTTGTTTCATTTCAACTTGTAACGTGCAGGGTGAGCCTTTGGTTTCATGGTAACATTCCCGCCTCGGAGTCAGAAGGTGCAGGGTTCGAACCCCGCTCTAGACGGTCCCGGTGCGTGCAGACCGGCTCTGAATTCTGGGTTGACATCCAGCGAGATACTCTCGTTCAGTGGGTGTGGGTGCACCACTCCCCTCATCATATGGGTTGTGGGAGCCCATAAAACACTCCCACATATATGACTAACCACCCCATCGACTGGCGTAAGGATGGTCGTGGCCATGGAAAGTGGGTTCATGTCGTGGCCTGTCAGACTGTTAATGAGCCTGCAAATTCCTCCACGCCTGTTCTCCCAAGTGTGAAGTTCCGAAAACATCAACTTGTAAAGTGAAGCCACCTCATTGTGTCTCAGCAAATTCACACAGTGGGTTGTTTTGAATATCAGTGACTGCTGTGATGTGGACAAACGCGGCCACCCTTTGTGCACAGCAGCATCCCACGAGATGGCAGTGACCAGTCCATCTGCTTTTGGTGGTGTTGGTTGAGGGAGGAATGTTGGCCAAGGCACCGGCAGAAGCGCTGGCCCTGTTCAGAACTGTGGTTGTCTCTCGGTGATAACAGGCTGGCAGGACCTCTGCCGTCACGTGCAGGACGGCACCACTGAAAATGCCGCACTCCCTCAGTTCTTCACTGAAGTACGATCAAAGAAACCCAAGTGCCATTCAGTGTGGATGGTGGTGGGTAGCACTGAGTGAACGACTTTCTGTCATGTTTCCAAATTGTGGTCACTTAATCTCCATGGGGCCGAAATTGGTGAAGGCCAAGGCCCGCCGATGGCCGCCAAGAGACCGGGCGGTACTTTGCCAGGAAGTTTCATTGAAAAGAGGTGGCAGTACCGCCCGGTGGCCAAACAACGGCTTATGCCGTCAATCTGGGCAGCAGCGGGCGGGAGCTCTCAATTTCAGCAGCAAAGGCTCTTGCTGCCCAAGTGCTGCCGAGGATGGAGTCGTGCCCAGGGAGGGTGGAAGACCTGAAAATAAAAATCATGGCAAACAAAAAAACCCACCAAACATCTTCAGGGGACCCCATCCAGTTCTATTTTTCCTGTTCTTCATACCTACCATCGGGGTTGGACCTGCCTCCACGCGGTGGTCCTTCCCCCTGCTGGTGTCGACTCCCGCCCGCACTAATCTGGCATCTCGGCGGGCGGGAGGCCACTTCCACTACTTGGCCGCCAGAGGACGTCAGTGGGCGGTTCCTGGCGGTACTCCCCTCCCGCCCTCTCCAGCTCAAATGGAAAATGGCGAGGAGAGGAAAACGGCAGCAAAGGTCGGCGGCAGTGGGCGGTAAGGCCACCAATATCGGGGCCAATGCAGTTAAGCGATGTGTTTGCTACCTCCAAAAGTACTTCATTGGCTGTAAACCACTTTGAGACGTCCGGTGGTCATGAAAGGCGCTATATAAATCCAAGTCTGTCATTCTTTGTCTACACTGAGTTAACTGACAGCATTGGCTTGCTGCCATTGTGATCCAGGGAATACTTCACCTTTTGACTATGTTTGGTGGGGAGGGGAAAGGGGACACAAATTGCTCAGAGTCTGAACTAAGTGAATGTGGATCTCAGCTGAGCCAAATTGCTGAGGTTTGGAGGCTTCAGAGTCACTGATCTGATGTGTTGAAACCAGTCGAAGCCTGTGGCAAGATGCTCTCCTATCACTGTGTCAGGTTGGTGTCCGCTTAGTATTTTATTGGGTTTAGTGCTGGATAATATGGTCAGAGCTGGGGAAATGGAATGTTTTTTCACATATTATGCCAATCAACATCAAGCACTTACTCACAGGCTACGTGTAGGGTTAAAGGCAGAGTAACACACTCTACCCTGCCCCAGCGATGGCCTTCCCTTTGCATTTCTCACACTAACCAATTTTGTATCCATTCTGAGTGAGATATACCAATCCGAGCCAAATTGTCGCCTGTTTCGTGCTGTGCAATGATCGTCACTGAGAACTAGTTGTGACTCTGGACTTTGAGACTAGCCATTGTCCATTTTATTGTGGACCCCACAACCATCTTAGGAAGTAGACTTCTGACCCATGAGTTTGGGATGGAAATTAATCCTGCTGCCAAGATGAAAGAAAACCATTCACAGTGAAACCCGTTCCTCGAGCCCAGGGTGTCACGCAGTCCCTGGAATGGTTGTGTTTATCTGTCCTGACCAGAAATATAATGTGCAGAGTTTCTACCGCAAGCTGCCAATTATGTACTGGACTCGAAGCTTAATCTTTACCCTGAAACCTTAACGCCGGCTCTGAGCTTGTGCTTCGTCCATGGAGAGAAAAGCACCTCCACTTGCATTCATGTAGCGCCTCACCCCATTACTGCGATGTCTCAAAGCACTTGAATGAATGAATTATATTTGCAGTATGTAGACACACAGCAGTCACCCTGTGCCAGCAAGGTCCCACAAAGGGCGCAGAGATGAAGGAGAACTTTTTAGTCTGGGGCGCTGGTTGCGCAGGGAATATTGGCCAGGACAATGGAAGGACCTCGGGCTCGTCCTCAAAGAGTGCCATGGGATCTTCAATGTCTATTTGAACAGGCAGGTGGGACCTCACTTCAACTCTGAAGGATTTGCATTTGGGCCACACACCCCATCACTACACCCATGTGGTAGTGTCTGCCTTTTGTCAAAACTGCCTACATAGCGAAGCTTTCGAGCTGATATTGTGGACATGTTTTGGGGGAATCCTGGCGATTTTTCTTGTTTTTTATTGCACAGGTACGTAACTGGTCACGCACAGAAAACTGGCATTGATGTCAGATGGTGCAGAATGATGCTAATCTAATTGGTAGATGGGACAAATTCAAATAAATGTTCTGATTGATGCTGAAACAGTCTGTTACTGAGCACTCGAGTCATTGCTCAGTATATTCTCTTGCCTCGCTTGTTGCTATGGTGATGCCACTTCATTAACAGTATGTAGATGAGCAGGGCCAAGCCCCAAAACCTGCCTCAGGAGCCAGCACCTCAAAACTTGAGCCTCCTCCGGGAAATCCCCTCCGTGCCTTTCAGTTCTGCTTAGAGGGGATTCCTGTACAGGCTGCTCTTGCACACCTTGCCATCCTCGCCTGCCGTCCAGATACGCCATGGCGCACCATCTTGCCTTCCGGAGGAGGCAGGGGTCTCCAATGGAGTGCTCTCTACGCGGGAGTCCTCCTTTTATTTATTGTGGACTTGGCCTGGAGGGTGTTGCACGGGGCAGTCCTGTACATTGGTTTTTAAGTCAGTTCACGGACTCCCAGACCGCCTGTAATTTCTGCAGTCTGGTGTTCCATGTTTATGTTGAATGTGCGAGGTTGCAGCCCCTATTCCATTATTTGAAGGGGCTGCTCCTCAAATTTTGGCTGCACTTCAGTCCCATGCTCCTGATCTTTGGGCATCCTGTGCCGAGGAGAGCGGGCAGGTCGGAAGGCCTCCTTGTAGGACTGCTCCTGAGCATGGCTAACGTGGCTATTAATTAGGCAGTGGGCAGTCGAGGAGGTTATTCAGCCCGGCTGCCTGCCTCTCTTCCGTGGCTATGTTAGCACCAGGGTGTCCCTGGAGATGGAGCACATGGTGTCCACCGGTACGCTCGCAGCCTTCCGCAGGAGGTGGGCGCCGGAGGGACTGGAGTACATCATCACCCCCAGCAACCAAATTTTAATTTGATTTAAGTTTTCGTTAAAGTTTAACTTGTGAATTTGTGGGTTCTAGTGCTCTTACCAAAAGAAGAACTTGATTTAAAAGTTTTATCAAAATAGTTGTAGATGAGTGGACACTCAGAATGGCCGTGCTCATTTATTTGTTTCCTTGCAGAATCTGGCATAACTTCCACTTTCAGAACCCAAAGCAGAGCTCGCTTTTGTGCCTCTGATGTCGAGAAACCTGTACCAAAGTTGACATCATCTATAAAACCCAGTGTAGTGTATTTGCTTCATGGGTTCGTTGCTTAAGAATTCATACGCTATTAAGAACTAGTTGCTTTATTAGCAAAGGTTGAACAATCACACTACACATTACCAGTTCATCCACCAGGCTCACAACCACCTGCCTCATTATAGATCCCCCGAATCCAACTGACTGGGGTTTTATTGAGTCTTGTGAACATCACGTGACTGGCTAAGCCACTCCCAACTCAACAGCTCTATAAACTTGTGAGCATCCTCACAGGTGTATACATTACACCCAGAGGCAACAAAACTGACAAATTCACAGTGTATAACAGGGGCTTGATTAATGGGTAAACCGACTCCCATTTGTAGGGTCTCTGGTGAAGCTCCCAGTTGAACAGTTGTGCATCGCTCCATCACTGAATAGCAACCTTTGCTGATGTTTTCTGTTGGGAAACAGAACTGTCACAATTGCAGCATTGGTAATTCAGGGTGTGTACCCACGGCCCTTTCAACAGCTAGGCCAGCGTTCATGACCTTCTGTTATCACCCATGCGCAAGATGCAATACCCCCAGTGACCCCTGACCTCTGTTGTCACCCAGGCTCATCTTGTCATATGCCCAGTGACCCATGACCTTCTGTTATCACCCAGGCTCATCCTGCCTTATGCCCAATGACCCCTGCCCTTCTGTTGTCGCCCAGGCTCATTCTGCAGTACACCACAATGGTGAGTTTAGGTAAATTTGCCGTGTCCAGAAACCTGGAGTGTGGCAATGCCTTCCATCCCAGCTGAACAGAGCCAACTCAGCATTGACCACAGGTCAAGCCTGGGCACTTCCTGATGTACCACATCACAAGGTGCATTTACACTCCGAACCATCGGGGGGAGCTGCCCAGAGTTCATTAAAGGAATTTAATCCTCCATCAGTGATTTAAAGTAATGCCTCAAATGCTTTTAATTGGGCCTAATGACTCCAAAGAACAAATATTTTGATGTTGAAAAGTTTGTAAGTACCTCATTATTTGAAAGAGATGTCTGAGAGGCGCTTTATAGAGGTGTACAAGATAAACCCAGAGTAACACTTTCAAATAATGATGGCAGCAGGACAAGAGGGTCCAGGTTGAGGGTTGTGAAGGGCAAACTTAGGTCACCTTGTGCTGAGGACAAGCGACAGCTGGATCAGGTTGGCAGGAAGGGTGATTGAGACCAGGACAGTGGGTCTATTTCGGAAGCAGCCAGATGTTGTAGTGGGAAGATGGTTGGTATTCGGGAAGAAGGAAATCAAATGGGTTTGAAGGGTCACCTGCTGATTATCCTTCAAACTGGCACTGCTCAAAGAAGAATTTGCCCACCATTGTTTCATGCTTCTACTTGTGTGGAGTATAAACACTGACACAGACCAGTTGGGCCGAATGGCCTGTTTCTGTGCTGTAGACTCGATGTAAGAGTGTATGGCGATGCAGCTCTGGCAGTGCAATGGTTAACCTGTTCCCACAGTATCCCCTTGTACATTATTTTAATGCCATCATTAGCCTACTTGAAATAAACAGGTGATGACTGCATTAAGTAGCACAGCAGAACTTTGTACAAAGATGCTGGCATGTGGACTTTCAGAGGAAGTGAGACCCATGATGGGCAATTGGGGCATGCAGGAGGCACTTGGAAGGCTTTCAGTGAACAAAAGTCTCAAAGTAACTTGAAATGAAACGCAGCTCGATCAGAGCTAGCCACCAGCCCCCTCCTAATAAAACGATAGGTTGTAATGCTTTGAACCTTTGAGATTGCCCTTGTTAATTGCTGAGTGCATGCCTTAGTCGGTGGGCTGCTCAGATACTTGGCTGTGTGATAAGTCCTTCATTCACACTGTGCATTGATCTATTGGCCAGTGAATGTTTTGTTGCTTGGTTCTGGAGTGGGACTGCAGAGGAACAAAGTGGCACAGTGTAACTCTCGTCACTCCATAAAGCCATTGCTCGAGGCTCAGATCACGAGAAAATGCTCTTCTTGGCCTGGCAGGGCCAGCCAACGTAGTCTGATGTGAAGCATTGTACTGACAAACACAAGCTCTATTTAATTGTCTCAATAAGTAGAGATAAAAAAAATTCACAAATGAAGGGAAAAGCGATCCCAAAGCCCCGTTCTAATTGCGGTGTTGATTAATTGCATTGCCTCAGGTCTTTTTTTTTGTCTTGTTGTTGGTTATAATTTCACACATCCGGCAATGAAAATATCACAGCACGCAAACTACGGGGAAGGAGATACGTTTCTGGTGAAGGATCAAATTGTTAATTGGCCATTCGAAAGATGAGACCTTGACTTATATAGACGGGGGGAAATAATCGGGCGGACTCCTGAGTAGGCATGTGCTTCTCCCCGTGCCTTTTCGCTGGGCCGAGTTGACTCAATAACTTCTGGTGCAGGAGCAGGGAAATCTGCCCCATAATGTCACATAGACTCAAAAACAACGAAGGAGAAACTAAAAATGGTGCTGTGATTCCTTGCCTTAAATTTATTTGCCAGCAAACGGGACCTGAAATTTCAGACGTGCTGGCTTGCCACTGCCTTTTCAGGCCGATTGCCTACTGTGGGGAAATCGAGTAGTCATGCCCCAGAAGGGCAGAGAGGTGTTTATCAGAGAACTTCACAATGAGCATCCGGGCATTGTCATGATGAAGGCAATTGTCAGGGATAGATGCAGACCTGGATATACTAGCTTTGGAGGGGGTACAGAGACGATTCACTAGGTTGATTCCGGAGATGAGGGGGTTACCTTATGATGATAGATTGAGTAGACTGGGTCTTTACTCATTGGAGTTCAGAAGGATGAGGGGTGATCTTATAGAAACATTTAAAATAATGAAAGGGATAGACAAGATAGAGGCAGAGAGGTTGTTTCCACTGGTCGGGGAGACTAGAACTAGGGGGCACAGCCTCAAAATACGGGGGAGCCAATTTAAAATCGAGTTGAGAAGGAATTTCTTCTCCCAGAGGGTTGTGAATCTGTGGAATTCTCTGCCCAAAGAAGCAGTTGAGGCTAGCTCATTGAATGTATTCAAGTCACAGATAGATAGATTTTTAACCAATAAGGAAATTAAGGGTTATGGGGAGTGGGCGGGTAAGTGGAGCTGAGTCCATGGCCAGATCAGCCATGATCTTGTTGAATGGCGGAGCAGGCTCGAGGGGTTAGATGGCCTACTCCTGTTCCTAATTCTTATGTTCTTATGTTCTTAAATCCTTCCACCGCTTCACACTGTTCTCCACGGGAAGTGTGAGAAGATACAAAAACAACACTGCAGTTTGGAACTGTACCAACACAACATGTGCCTGTTCCTGTTGATGGATGTGCTCCCCGGGGGGTGGGGGCGGAACTCTATACCCTGAGTTCAGGCATCTGCCTTACTTCATCAATGGCAGGGGTGTGTGCTGGGCTTTGCTCTTCCACTCATGGTTACTCAGGAAGGAAAGGTAACTAAAGGCAAGCAACCACCTGGAATGGACCAAAAGATAAATACTCACCAAAGAGTTAACTGTGGTGTGGAGACATGTAGTGACACTGCAGCACATGGTCTCCATACTTGGTATCGCCAGGTAAGATAAACTCGCAGCATTTATTCTCAAATCTAGGATTGTCAAAAGAACGAAGAGCGAGGTTAAAAGAAATGTCGCTGCCAGAAGCGGTTGGAAGCAGAATCCATGGTAACTTTTAAAAAGAAAGTGGATAAATGTTTGGAAAATAAAAATGTATCAGGGCACAGGAGAATGGGACTAAATGGAGCTTGTCTTGCCTTCGTGCCATCACGGGTGTTGATGCGCACGGCTCTTGGTGAAATGTGGATAGCACCTTTTGGGTTTTCAGGATGATCCAAAGAGCTTTACAACCAATAACGTACTTTTGGAGTGTAGTCACTGTTACAATATAAGAAACGGGGCAGCCAATTTGTGCACAGCAAGGTTCCGCAAATGAGACAAGTGACCAAATAATCTGATCTTTTGGTGTATTTTTTTTAAGGGACATGTTGTCCAGGACACTGGGAAACTTCCCCTACTCTTCTTCGAATAGTGCCATGGGATTTTTTTTACATCCACCTCGGAAGGCAGACGGGGCCTCGGTTTAACGTCTCATCTGAAAGCGTCAGCTTGGATTCTGAGCTCAGATAAGCTGTTTTCTTTCACAGGCAAGGTGAGCACATGAAAGAGCAGTTATGATTGGCCTTTGTGTGTAATCTCTCACAATGTGTCATCAGGCTATTGGCTGTAGACTATGTCAAGCCCACGCCTGATCCTCTCTGGGATCTGTTGGTGTGTTCACTTTAATGTGACTCTGTGCAATGTCTTCACAAAACCATCAGACATGCTCATCTTAACTTTCAAACACACCAGGCTGACCTACGATATACTGTGGTCGAATTCTCACAGCTGTTTTGCTGGACTCCTGCCGTACCTTCAGGTGCAGAACAGTTCGGTCAAAATCCAGGACCCTGAGTTTCAGGGATTCCCACTCGGCCTTGCAGGGAGCGAAAGCTTCCGTCCACCCGGCACAAGGCTCCTTGTGTGGAGAGGGCGGGGCTGTGGCAGGGACTCATTGCAGTGGGAGCTTCGGCCTCCAGAAGTAGGCCCCATTGATGGGGCACAGCCCAGAGAAGCAGCCTGGACCTCTGAACATGAGATCACTGTGGATTGCCCCCATAACAGGGCTGTGGCGGGGAAATGCATGGGGCGTCAGAATGGGAGAGAGGGCCCGTTGGCAGCTCGTCCACCATCCCCCTTCTCCAATGGAGGCTAGGACGAGATGTGCCATTAGTGGGATACAGCCCTCAGATGTTCGGGGCCACTGCCTGCGCCTGTTCAGTTTGATTAGTCTGGCCTGCTTCAGTTTGCACTTATCTGGGGCATCTTTGAGTGTTAATGAGATTTAATGATTTATTTTCCAACCCTTAAAATGGTTTCCCAAAGCATTTAACAGTGGATTGATGCTTTAATTAGCATTCCATTAACTTCAAAATACTAAACATCAGCAGAATTTAAGAATCAACATCTTGTCTTATAGGTTGTAGGAAATAAAATCGATAATGAATAATCATGTTACGTGATGTGTCTGTGTATGTGGGTGTATCAGTTTATCAATAGAATAAGTGATTTGACATGATGGGAATGGTCAAAATTCCCTAGAGAAAGAAAGACTTGAATTTCTACTGTGCCTTTCATAGAAACATAGAAACATAGAAAAATAGGTGCAGGCGTAGGCCATTCGGCCCTTCGAGCCTGCACCACCATTCAATAAGATCATGGCTGATCATTCAATCTCAGTATCCCTTTCCTGCTTTCTCTCCATACCGCTTGATCCCCTTAGCCGGAAGGGCCATATCTAACTCCCTCTTGAATATATCCAATGAACTGGCATCAACAACTCTCTGCGGCAGGATATTCCACAGGTTAACAACTCTCTGAGTGAAGAAGTTCCTCCTCATCTCAGTTCTAAATGGCCTACCCCTTATCCTAAGAATGTGTCCCCTGGTTCTGGACTTCCCCAACATCGGGAACATTCTTCCCGCATCTAACCTGTCCCATCCTGTCAAAATCTTATATGTTTCTATGAGATCCCCTCTCATCCTTCTAAACTCCAGTGAATACAGGCCCAGTTGATCTAGTCTCTCCTCAAATGTCAGTCCAGCCATCCCTGGAATCAGTCTGGTGAACCTTCGCTGCACTCCCTCAATAGCAAGAACGTCCTTCCTCAGATTAGGAGACCAAAACTGAACACAATATTCCAGGTGAGGCCTCACCAAGGCCCTGTACAACTGCAGTAAGACCTCTCTGCTCCTATACTCAAACCCCCTAGCTATGAAGGCCAACATACCATTTGCCTTCTTCACCGCCTGCTGTACCTGTATGCCAGCTTTCAATGACTGATGAACCATGACACCCAGGTCTCGTTGCACCTCCCCTTTTCCTAATCTGCCGCCATTCAGATAAGATTCTGTCTTCGCGTTTTTGCCCCCAAAGTGGATAACCTCACATTTATCCACATTATACTGCATCTGCCATGCATTTGCCCACTCACCTAACCTGTCCAAGTTATCCTGCAGCCTCTAAGTGTCCCCCTCACAGCTCACACCGCCACCCAGTTTAGTGTCATCTGTAAACTTGCAGATATTACACTCAATTCCTTCATCTAAATCATTGATGTACATTGTAAAGAGCTGGGGTCCCAGCACTGAGCCCTGCGGCACTCCACTAGTCACTGCTTGCCATTCTGAAAATGACCCGTTTATCCCGACTCTCTGCTTCCTGTCTGCCAACCAGTTCTCTATCCATGTCAGTATATTACCCCCAATACCATGTGCTTTGATTTTGCACACCAATCTCTTGTGTGGGACCTTGTCAAAAGCCTTTTGAAAGTCCAAATATACCACATCCACTGATTCTCCCTTGTCCACTCTACTAGTTACATCCTGAAAAATTCCAGAAGATTTGTCAAGCATGATTTCCCCTTCATAAATCCATGCTGACTTGGACCGATCCTGTCACTGCTTTCCAAGTGCGCTGCTATTTCATCCTTAATAATTGATTCCAACATTTCCCCCACAACTGATGTCAGCTTTCGCTCTCTCTCCATTTTTAAAAAGTGGTGTTACATTAGCTACCCTCCAGTCCATAGGAACTGATCCAGTGTCAATAGACTGTTGGAAAATGATCACCACTGCATCCATTATTTCGAGGGCCACTTCCTTAGTCTGCATCCCAGAGTACTTATCATGCCTCGGGGATTTATCGCCCTTCAATCCCATCAATTTCCCTAACACAATTTCCTGCCTAATAAGAATATCCTTCTGTTCCTCTTTCTCACTCGACTCTCGGTCCCCTAGTACTTCCGGAAGGTTATTTGTGTCTTCCTTCATGAAGACAGAACCAAAGTATTTGTTCAATTGGTGTGCCATTTCTTTGTTCCCCATTATAAATTCACCTGAATCCGACTGTAAGGGACCTACGTTTGTCTTCACTTATCTTTTTCTCCTCACATATCTATAGAAGCTTTTGCAGTCAGTTTTTATGTTCTTGGCAAGCTTCTTCTCATACTCTATTTTCCCCCTCTTAATTAAACCCTTTGTCCGCTTCTGCGAATTCTAAATTTGTCCCAGTCCTTAGGTTTGCTGCTTTTTCTGGCCAATTTATATGCCCCTTCCTTGGATTTAACACTATCCTTAATTTCCCTTGTTAGCCACGGTTGAGCCACCTTCCCCATTTTATTTTTACTCCAGACAGGGATGTACAATTACTGAAGTTCATCCATGTGATCTTTAAATGTTTGCCATTGCCTATCCACCATCAACCCTTTAAATATAATTTGCCAATTTATTCTAGCCAATTCACACCTCAAACCATCGAAGTTACCTTTCCTTAGGTTCAGGCCTCGCACAGCATGATTGCTAATTAGTCCTTTCTCATTACACATCACTCAGTCTAGGATGGCCAGCCCCCTAGTTGGTTCCTTGACATATTGGTCTCGAAAACCATCCCTAATACACTCCAGGAAATCCTCCTCCACCGCATTGCTACCAGTTTGATTAGCCCAATCAATATTTAGATTAAAGTCACCCATGATAACTGCTGTACCTTTATTGCATGCATCCCTAATTTCTTGTTTGATGCTGTGCCCAACCTCACTACTACTGTTTGGTGGTCTGTATACAACTCCCACTAACGTTTTGTGCCCTTTGGTATTCTGTAGCTATACCCATACCGATTCCACATAACCAGCAATGCCATCCCGCCTCCTTTTCCTTTCTGTCTATCCTTCCTAAATGTTGAATACCCCTGGATGTTGAGTTACCAGCCTTGGTCACCTTGGAGCCATGTCTCCATGATGCCAATTACATCATACCCGTTAACTGCTATCTGCGCAGTTAATTTGTCCACCTTATTCTGAATGCTCCTCGCATTGAGGCACAGAGCCTTCAGGCTTGTCTTTCTAGCACACTTTGCCCCTTTAGAATTTTTCTGTAATGTGGCCTTTTTTGCTTTTTGCCTTAGGTTTTTCTGCCCTATACTTTTACTTTTCTTCTTTCTATCTTTTGCTTCTGCCCCCATTCTACTTCCTTCTGTCTCCCTGCATAGGTTCCCATCCCCCGCCATATTAGTTTAACTCCTCCCCAACAGCACTAGTAAACACTCCCCCTAGGACACTGGTTCCGGTCCTGCCGAGGTGCACACCGTCTAGTTTGTACTGGTCCCACC
Source organism: Pristiophorus japonicus (assembly GCF_044704955.1). NCBI lineage: Eukaryota > Metazoa > Chordata > Chondrichthyes > Pristiophoridae > Pristiophorus > Pristiophorus japonicus. The sequence continues at coordinate 81,774,499 of NC_091991.1, read as the reverse complement.
TCCCCCAGAACCGGTTCCAATGTCCCAGGAATTTGAATCCCTCCCTTCTGCACCACTCCTCAAGCCATGTATTCATCTGAGCTATCCTGCGATTCCTACTCTGACTAGCACGTGGCGCAGGTAGCAATCCTGAGATTACTACTTTTGAGGTCCTACTTTTTAATTTAGCTCCTAGCTCTCTAAATTCATCTTGTAGGACCTCATCCCATTTTTTTACCTATATCGTTGGTACCTATATGTACCACGACAACTGGCTGTTCACCCTCCTTTTTTAGAATGTCCTGCACCCGCTCCGAGACATCCATGACCCTTGCACCATGGAGGCAACATACCATCCTGGAGTCTCGGTTGCGGCTGCAGAAACGTCTATCTATTCCCCTTACAATTGAATCCCCTATCACTATCGCTCTCCCACTCTTTTTCCTGCCCTTCTGTGCAGCAGAGCCACCCACGGTGCCATGAACTTGGCTGCTGCTGCCCTCCCCTGATGAGTCATCCCCCCCCAACAGTATCCAAAGCGGTGTATCTGTTTTGCAGGGGATGACCGCAGGGGACCCCTACACTACCTTCCTTGCACTGCTCTTCCTGTTGGTCACCCATTCCCTATCTGGCTGTGTACCCTTTACCTGCGGTAAGACCAACTCACTAAACGTGCTATTCACGTCATTCTCAGCATCGTGCATGCTCCAGAGTGAATCCACCCGCAGCTCCAGTGTTGCAGTGCGGTCCGTCAGGAGCTGCAGGCGGATGCACTTCCCGCACACATAGTCGTCAGGGACATTGGAAGCGTCCCTGACTTCCCACATAGTACAGGAGAAGCATAACACATGTCCGAGCTCTCCTGCCATGACTTAACCCCTAGATAAACTTAATTTGGCAACAACAATGCTAAATGTTACTTACTGATGAGAAAAGAAAAAGAAAAACTACTTACCAATCACTTACCCCCTACGATCATGGCTGATCTGATCATGGACTCAGGTCCACTTCCCTGCCCACTCCCCATAACCCCTTATTCCCTTATTGGTTAAGAAACTGCCTACCTGTGTCTTAAATTTATTCAATGTCCCAGCTTCCACAGCTCTCCGAGGCTGCGAATTCCACAGATTTACATCCTTCTGAGAGAAGAAATTCCTCCTCATCTCAGTTTTAAATGGGTAGCCCCTTATTCTAAGATTATGCCCTATAGTTCTAGTCTCCCCTATCAGTGGAAACATCCTCTCTGCAACCACCTTGTCAAGCCGCCTCATAATCTTATACGTTTCAATAAGATCATCTCTCATTCTTCTGAATTCCAATGAGTAGAGGTCCAACCTACTCAATCTTTTCTCATAAGTCAACCCCCTCATCCCTGGAATCAACATAGTGAACCTTCTCTGAACTGACTCCAAAGCAAGTATATCCTTTCGTAAATATGGAAACCAAAACTGCACGCAGTATTCCAGGTGTGGCCTCACCAATACCCTGTAAACCCGTAGCAAGACTTCCCTGCTTTTGTACTCCATCCCCTTTGCAATAAAGACCATGATTCCATTGGCCTTTCTGATCACTTGCTGTACCTGCATACTATCTTTTTGTGTTTCATGCACAAGTACCCCCAGGTCCCGCTGTACTGCAGCACTTTGCAATCTTTCTCCATTTAAATAATAACTTGCTCTTTGATTTTTTTTCTGCCAAAGTGCATGACCTCACACTTTGCAACATTATACTCCATCTGCCAAATTTTTGCCCACTCACTTAGCCTGTCTATGTCCTTTTGCAGATTTGTTGTGTCCTCCTCACACATTGGTTTTCCTCTTTTAAGACGCAACTTAAAACCTACTTCTTTGACCAAGCTTTTGGTCATCTGCCTTAATTTCCTCTTTTGTGACTCCGTGTCAAATGTATTTATTTTTGTCTTGACACTCCTGTGAAGCATCTTGGGACATTTTACTGCTTTAAAGGTGCTATATAAATACAACTTCTTGTTGTTTAGAGTTGGGGGATGGCACTTTTTTGTCAGTCTTGGTCCTTGCCAAAGGGCTGACTTACGAAATGCCTGGGTCATATTTTGCTTGACTCCTGTCGTATCTCCAGCGACAGAACGGTTCGGGAACAGAGCCAGGACCCCTTGGTGGAGCTATAAGCAGCTGTGTGTTGTCAATTGGTGCTTTCCTCTGTCTCGCTTCTACCTGCTTGGGGATGACAGAAGCTTCCAGCTGGTTAACTCTAAACAGTTACAGGTTGGCACGTGCTCAGCTCTCCATTTCCAATCGAGAGTTTGAAGCAAAGGTGCCAGGAGGCATGGCGGGGCAGAGCGTGTCTCCGTCTGTACCAACAACGGTTTGGGAGCAGGCTGGAAGCTTTGTTCACCCATCGCAGGGCTGGGAGTGGGCATTGCACCGGGACACTTGATATACATGCTGCTGATTAACGTTCAAGCACAGGTGAGTGGTACAGCTGGCAAACGTTTGTGCCGTGAGAAAGAACTTGCCACCAGATGTCTCTTTGCAAGTAGTTTGCCCCTAGTTTTCCACATATGATAGTTTCAGGGGTTCGGTTACTATTGGCAAGTTGTGAAAACTGAATTACATAAGACCATCAGAAATAGGAGCAGGAGTAGGCCCTGCGGCTCCGCGAGCCTGCTCTGCCATTCAATAAGATCATGGCTGATCACCTCCACTTCCTTGCCTGATCTCCGTATCCCTTGATTCCCCTCGACTCAAAAAATCTATCGATCTCAGCCTTGAATACATTCAGAGACTCAGCCTCCACAGCCCTCTGGGGCAGAGAATGCTAAAGAATTCATTGAATATGGCCATTTGTGGGCTCACACCAGGAGAAAGGAAACAATTGGTGTCCTCCAGGGAAAGAAGCCTGCCACCTCGGTCTAGTCTGGGCCTACACGTGACTCCAATCCCATACTATACACTTCTGAAGTGGCATTCCTCTCATTTATAAGGACAAATCACTATTATAATTCGGGGTAACAATAAAAGTGGACTTGCAAGTGCACCCATACCCTGTGAACAAATATTAAAAGTATATAAGTTGTATATGTAAGATTATATATAACGGAGTAGGCCATTCAGCCCCTCGAGCCTGTTCTGCCATTCAAATAGATCAAGACTGATCTGTACCCCAACTCCATTTATCTGTCTTTGCTCCATATCCCTTGATACCCTACCTAACAAAAATTTATCAATCTCCATTTTGAATTGGCCCTGAGCATCCATAGCCTTTGGGGGAGAGAGTTCCTGATTTCCATTACCCTTTGTGTGGAAAAAGTGCTTCCTAATTTCACTCCTAAATAGCCGAGCTTTAATTTTAAGATTGTTCCCCATTGTTCTGGATTCCCCCACCAGAGGAAATAGTTTCTCTGTATCTACCCTAAGAACATAAGAAATAGGAGCAGGAGCAGGCCAATTGGCCCTTCGAGCCTGCTCTGCCATTCAACAAGATCATGGTTGATCTTCTACCTCAACTATATCTTCCCACATGATCTCCATATCCCTTAATTCCTTTAGTTCCCAAAAATTTATCGACCTCTGCCTTGAATATACTCAACGACTGAGCATCCACAGCTCTCTGGGGTAGAGAATTCCAAAGATTTGAGTGAAGACATTTCTCATTTCAGTCCTAAATGGCTGACCCCTTCTTCTGAATCTGTGACCCCATGTTCTAGACTCCTCAGCCAGGGGAAACATTTTCTCAGCATTAACCCTGTAAGAATTTTGTATGTTTCAATTAGATCACCTGTCATTCTTCTAAACTCCAGAGAATATAGGCCTAGTCTAAGCAATCTCTCCTCATAGGATGAATCCCACATCCCAGCAACCAGTCTAGTGAACCTTCGTTGTACTTCCTCCAAGAACCAAGAAAGTATGTCTTTCCTTAGGTAAAGAGACCAGAACTGTACTCACCAATGCCCTGTATAATTGCAGTAAGACATCTTTACTCTTGTACTCTAATCCCTTTGTAATAAAGGCCAATATACCATTGGCTTTCCTAATTGCTTGCTGTACCTGCATGTTAACTTTCTGTGATTCATGTACAAGGACACCCATGTACCTCTGAATGCAAACATTTCCCAGTCTCTCAACATTCAACAAATATTCTGCTTTTTTGTTTTTCCTACCAAAGTGGATAATTTCACACTTCCCCACATTGTTTTCCATTTGCCATGTTCTTGCCCACTCAGTCAACCTGTCTATATCTCTCTTTGCATCCTCCTCACAGCTTACTTTCCCACCACTTGGATACGTTACACTCAGTCCCTTCATCTAAGTCATTAGTATAGATTGTAAATAGCTGAGGCCCAAGCACTGATCATTGCGGTACCCCGCTAGTTACAACCTGCCAACCCAAATAGTTCAGTTTATTCCTGCTCTCTGTTGTCTGTCCATCAACCATTTCTCAATCCATGCTAATATATTACCCCAATTCCATGAGTCCTAATTTTGTGTAATAACCTCTTATGTGGTACCTTATCGAATGCTTTTTAAAAATCCAAATACATTACATCCACTGGTTCCCCCTTATCCATCCTACTAGTTACATCTTTTAAAAAACTGACAGATTTGTTAAACATGATTTACCTTCCATAAAACCATGTTGACCCTAGCTAACCATATTACGATTTTCTAAGTGCCTTGTTACCACATCCCTAATAATAGATTCTAGTATTTTGCCTACTACCTGACGTCGGGCGAACTGGCCTATAATTCCTCATTTTTTCTCTTCCTCTCTTAAATAGTAGGGTTATGTTATTATTTTAAACACCTCAATCAGAGCACCCCTCAACATTCTGAACTTCAGGAAATACAAGCCATGTTTATGCATAATCATAATTATAACCTTTGAGCCCTGGTATCATTCTAGTAAATCGGTGCTGTAGCCCCTCTAAGGTCAGCATATCTTTCCTGCGTTGTACTCCAGATGGGGTCTGACCAAGGTTTTGTACAACTGATGCACAACTTCCTCCCCTTTGTATTGCAGCTCCCTTGAGATGAAGGCCAACACTCCATTAGCCTTTTTGCACCTGTGTGTGTATATACACCCGCGCGCATATTTCCCCTCCCTGACTACTTTATTTTCCCTCCCTGAGTAGAGTTCAATAGGTGCTAGAACTGCACTCATACCTTGCCTAGTGGGTGAACCTAGATAGTGAGAGTTGGCAAGTTATCTAGTTATACACACTCGCACATGGTCACACTCACTCATACACTCATACACTTTGCAGCAATATTGTTCGAAGAGGAGAAAACCGAGGGGAGGGAAGGGAACATTAAGTAACTCATGTTAATAAAACTAAGTTGTGCTTCCCATTTCAAAGTGACGATTGAGTCTGTTGCCTGGTTTTAATGTGTTTACCCCCACCCCACTGACTTCATGATAAGTGCTAACAGTTGCGCTGCACCCTACGAAGTTCTCGAACTCTCCGTTTTAATTATTCTAACAAATAATTCTCCGATCCACTGAGGCATGGCAGATTTAATGAGAAAATACCACACCTTTAATGAGGTTTAAATGATGTAATTTAATGAGTTTCGAAGAGTCCTTTGTACTTGACTGAAGGAAGAGAAGCATTTCAAATTGCAGCGATTATCTGATTATCTCCAACTGCAGTGAAAGTGGAAGCACAGTTTACAGGCGAAGATCAGCATCCAAAACATAACTGTTTTCGTTGCTTTTGAGAGAAATAAATTGAAAACTTTAATAACTAATGCTCCTGCATCTTGTGATGCAGAAGCAACTGGGGCAAAATGGACTTGTTTTAAAAAAAACTCAACCTTTGATTTTCTCTTGTATTGGTTCATGTAGAAAGTACAGTCACAGCTTATGACGCTGTTTTACATACATTTATTTTATGAAACTATGATAAATATTGATTCTACATTGATTCACTTGCTGCAGTTGGATATGAAGACACAGTCTTTGCAGGTTTTTAAGTGGTTGTCCAGAAATCAGGAGCAGGAAGCTCTTGGGAGTTTAAGTTTAGAAAATATGAAAAGGGTTTGAGAGTGAATATTAAAAGCCTTTTTCCACTGGTTGATGAGTTGGTAAGAAGAGGTGATCAGTTTAGTTTTAGTTCTAGAAGCGTATTGGGAGATTATTTGATTATGGAGTGCATTACCACAAGAATCTGATCAAATTAAAACGTCTGATGGAGGATGACGCTGTGTTTATACTGTAACTGATGCTAAGAAACTTGCAAACTACAGAATCATTCCAACCTGTTGTAAATGCAGTAGATGTTGAATTCTCCAGACAGTGAGAGAGCTGTGGGTACATACTGCCCACCTTGAGTTGAATTCCATTCCCAGCCATTGAGCTCCAGGTGTTCTAAGGGGGCTGCAGGGAGACTCTTATTCCATTGAAGATAACCCTGTCAATTTGTAAAGTGCGCATCGATGCAGAAAATTTCCACCCTCCCCTTCTGAAATGTATTTGCTTCATGGGTTCTTTGCTAAATAATTCATAGCAACACATTGCTATTAAGAACTAGTTGGTTTATTAGCAAAAGGGTTAACAAACACGCTACACATTACCAGTTCATCCACCAGGCTCACAACCACCTGCCTCATCGTGGATCCCCTGAACCCAACTGGCTGGGGTTTTAGTGAGTCTTGTGAACATCATGTGACATGGCTAAGCCACTCCCAACTCAACAGCTCTACAACTATTTTGGTAAAACTTTTAAAGCAAGTGCCCCCTTTTTTAAGGGCACCAAAACCCACAAATTAACAATTAAACATTAAAGGGAACCCTGTCAAATTAAATAAAAATTTTGTTCCCTGTTGAAATGATGCACTCCTGTCCCTCCGGTGCCCACCTCTTCAACAGCTCTACAACTATTTTTGTTGTATCTGTGAATAAGTGCCCTTTGGTTAAAGGGGGGGTCACACTCCAAAAATTTTCAATTAAGTGCCCCCTTGTTTTTTTTTAATTTTCAACAGCTCTACAAATCTGTGAGCATACTCACAGGTGCATACATTACACCTTCCACTGATGAGCATTGTTTAAAGCCAGGCTTGTTAAAGCCATTAGGCGCCATGCTGGGAATGTGCCTACCCCCTCGAGAGTCCATGTGGCACCTGACTCCAGAATTATCCTGTCACTTTTGCATTGCTGCTAAGTGGGGAATGACAATATGTCAGCATCCGTAGATTAACGGTTGAAGAAAGAGAACAGGGAACAAGTTGGTATAGTTAGTGTGGTTAGTGGAGTAGTGTTTTGATAAATGTTGTATTTGGTGTATACGTTAAGGTTGATGTAGCAAATGTTGTGTTTGGTGTAGATATTGTAGTTAGTGTGCTAAGTGTAGTAGCATTTTGGTAGATGTTACAGTTGGTGTAGTAGATGTCGTAGATGTTGCCTAGACCTCAAGCTCTGGAACTCCTTGCCTAAACCTCTCCACCTCTCTACCACTCTTTCCTCCTTCGAGACGCTCCTTAAAACATATCTCTTTGATTAAACTTTTAGTCACCTGCGCTAATTTCTACTTGCGTGGCTCGATGTCAAATTTTTTAATCTCATAACACTCCTGTCAAGCGACTTGGAACGCTTCACTACATTAAAGGTGCTATATAAATACAAGTTGTTGTTGTTGTACATGTTGTAGAAAATGATGTGATTGTATTTAGATCAAATTGAACCTTATTTTGTTTTAATGTTGATTAGTTTTCATTTCCATTGTAAGACTGTAAATTAAGTTCTGCCCAGTACATGTCCCAGGGATTGTCAACCGAAAAGCTCAAATAAGCAATGGTTCTAGACACGTCCATTACAGCTGGGCAAGTTGAAATGGCACTGTGTATAAATCAAACAAATATTGTAAATTGATTTGAAGAAAACTGCTACAACAAGGGAAATGCTAAAGTTGAGTACAAGGAACAATTCTCATCTCTTGTTGAAATAACGAGTCTCTCTTCTTTTTGCCCTTAAGCTCCAAATTAATGGCATGTGGAAATAGATTCACTCAGTCAGAACCCAGTAATTGTCTCTCTCTTGTTGGTGAGCACAATAGTATTCTGCTCCATTGCTTTGCAACTGCAGTAATATGAATGTAGCAGATGAACTGCTTTGCTTTGCGCTGTGGCTGGGGTCTGAGTTCCCCTCTGCTGTGAGTGGTGTCCATTCCAGGGTATCTAGGCCCCCGGTGCATGTCTGTCCATGGAATTACCAATCCAATTTACATATCCAAATTAATTCTCTGCATGGTTTGTAGCTAGTTCTGGCCATTAAACGAAACATCCACAAGGCGGAAGCCATTTCCCTAGGAAAAAAGAAAGTAGTTAAGATTGCGGCCCACGCTGATTTTTGTTTTGTCGAAGACAAGAACATTTAAATGTCTTCCAGTGAGGTTTGTAACACAGCGAATGTTGCTGCATTTTGGGAAGTCCAAAACTAGGCCCAAGCGGAAAGAGTGGGGAGCAGGCCAGAATGCTGTGGACAAAGCTTGAGATGGTGGTTCAAGTGAGCATTCCAGCTCCTAAAAATAAATCTAGGACCCAAAATTGCCCCTTTTTTGTGCCCCGTTAACGCCACCGGGAGGCGCTAATGGGGCACAATTACCTTTTTGCCCAGGGCGTGCAATGGTTGCACCTGGGGCGAAATTGCCCTCCGAGATTTTGGGGGAGAATTGATGTTAATGCCGCGTCCCCCGATTTGTGCCCCGGGACGATGTGCACCCAGCGATCATGCCATTGCAGTGCGCACGACCCCTCGCTGACCCCTTTGCGCCTCGCAGGGGAAATTGTCCCACAGGATGCAAGGCTGGCACAGGTCGTTGTCCATGCCAGTTACATGGGGCGCGGATATCCGACGGGGCGCCCCTTAAAGGGGAGGACGAGTGTGCCCTGGGCCGCCTTTTTTTTTGTCGGCCGACTCTTCCGTTGTCCCAACAATGGCAGCCATTATCTCGACTGGGCCGCCATCGTGCAGCCCGACGCTCCTCTTTGGGTGCCATGCCGTTGGACCGGTTAAGATTGATCCTGGTATCCCAGTGCTGGCCACCAGAGTCCGCAGCGGCCCTCCCCATTAGCTGAAGGGGAGGAGCATTGTGGCGCGTCAGCGCTATGTGGAGCTTCCACGTAATGCTGATCACCGCGCCGAGCACCCTTCCAACGAGGTGGAAGGCCTGAGACAGCGTCCCGCCTCATTGAAGGGGCGCAAAGGGCAATTCCATGCCAGGGGCGGGACTTCTCGCCTGGGCGGTAACTGACCCGGGCCTGGAAGGTTACTGGCTCCCGGACAGGGCGTGGGGCCATTTGGGACCCCTTGTGTCTGTACTGTATTTGTCAATTTCCTCTCCTGTGAGAACCATGATAGTGAGCCAGGCTCCAGGTACAGACTACAGCTTTCTGCAAAAGCAGAGCTAAGTTTAACACAACCTACTGCAGTTCTGGTAAAAGTGATGAAAGGCTGTCACATAGTGCCAAGCTCACTCGAATTCACACCAGTGCAGCTCACTTCCAGAAATTCACTTTGGATAACCGTTTAATCTGTGTCTACGTCTGAGAGATGATAGTCAGCAATCAACATGGTTCGGGACACGGAAGGGATTAGATGGTCAGTTGGCTGAGTGATGATGTAATTGAATCAGAAGGTTGTAGTTCGAGTCCCACTCCAGAGACTTGAGCAAAAATCTAAGCTGACACTTCAGTGCAATGCTGAGGAAGTGCTGTACTGTCAGAGGTGCCGTTTTTCAGATGAGACATTAATCCAAGGCCCCATCTATCCCCTCGGGTGCACATAAACGCCACTTATTCAAAGAGCAGGGGAGTTCTTCCGATATCCTGGCCAATATTTATCCCTCAACCAACATCACTAACATAGATTTTCTGGTCATTATCACACTGCTTGTGTGGGAGCTTGCTGTGTGTAAATTGGCTGCCGCGTTTCCTACATTACAACAATGACTACACTTCAAAATTACTTCATTGCCTGTAAAGCACTTTGGAACGTCCTGAGATCGAGAAAGATGCTATATAAATGCAAGTTCTTGGTTTCTGTCTGTCTGTCTATCTGTCTGTCTATCTGTCTGTCTGTCTGTCTCTCTGTCTGCCTGCCTCTGTCTGTGTCTGTCTGTGTCTGTCTGTGTTTCTCTGTCTGTCTGTGTTTCTCTGTCTGTCTGTGTTTCTCTGTCTGTCTGCCTGCCTCTGTCTATCTGTCTGTCTGTCTGTCTGTCTCTCTGTCTGTCTGTCTGTCTCTCTGTCTGCCTGCCTCTGTCTGTGTCTGTCTGTGTCTGTCTGTCTGTCTGACTGTCTTTCTAGCATTTGGTGAGATTATTGCCAGATTTTAGGTTCATATGAAAACAGGTGAAGAGGAAGACCCAATGAAAGGGATAGAGAAGCGGGGATAGGGAGAGAATCACAGTAAAAGTAGACAGAAAGGGAGAGTGCAGGGAATACATTTGGAAATAAGTTAGGGCTGGGAGAGAAAGGAAGGCAGCGAGAAGGTAAATAGGTCTGGATAATTAGAAAGGAGAACGATGACATGTTTGGAATGGGAAAAGAAGAGGAAGAAGAGACAAATAAGTAAAAATGAAGGAGCAGCATAAAAAAAGGTGGAGAAAGCGACAGATGGGTGAGCTGAGAAGTTTGAGATCGAATGTGAGACTGAAAGAAAGAAAGCATTAAAGGATCTAAGGTTGGGATCAAATACTAAGTAGCAGTCTTGTTAAGTCTTGCTGAGTTAAATTGCTAAATGGTTCTTCCTAACAAACTGCGGTTCAACTGATGGTTTAAGTTCCGATATATTCGTTGCTCCTGATGAAAATTCATTGAAAAACCAAATAATTCATTCTTCTGTCACTATGAGACATAGAAGTCACCAGAAAAATGTGACCTTCATTTTAAAAACAAACTTTCTGTGTCTGGCTTGGATTTTAGAATTTTCCAGACAGCACACTCGCAAACCAGACTGTCTGGTCCAAAAGATAAAGAAAGAGATCCTCCCATTTGTATTACACCCACTCAACACAATTGTAATGTATTTGCTCCATGGGTTCTTTGCTTAAGCATTCATAGCATCACATTGCTATTAAAAACTAGTTGGTTTATGAGCAAAGATTTAACAATCACACTACACATTACCAGTTCATCCACCAGGCTCACAACCACCTGCCTCATCGTGGATCCCCTGAACCCAACTGACTGGGGTTTTATTGAGTCTTGTGGACATCACGTGACTGGCTAAGCTGCTGACAATTCAACAGCTCTACAACTATTTTAAACAAAACTTTAAATCAAGTGTCCCCTTTTGGCAAGGGCACTAGAACCCACAAATTTCCAAATAAACTGTTTTGGAAAATTGAATCAAATTAACATTTGGTTGCCGGGGGTGATGATGCACTCCAGTCCCACTTCCATGGAAGGCCGCGCGCGTACCGGTGGACACCGCGTGCTCCATCCCAGGGACACCCTGGCGCGAAACCTAGCCATGAAAGAGAGGCTGAATGACCCTCTCGATCACCCTCTGCCTGGACTTGTTAATGGCCACCTTGGCCAGGCCCAGGAGCAGTCCCACAAGGAGGCCCTCCGACCTGTCAACAACAGCTCTAAAAACCTGTGAGCATACATTACAACAATGAGTTGCTACAGTGAAATGACTAATATTATATAGGCAAACATGGTCACCATTCTGGACCAGCACAAACAACCATGTTAGAATGACCAGTTTATATGTTTCATCAGCGGGAATGGCTGAGCAATGAATATTGGCCAGGATATTGGGGGAATGTTTACCATGAGAACGTTTGACAGCCCCCGAACCAGTGAAACAGCCAATCCAACCTTGGTTTAACTTTGCGTGCATGCGTTGGCATCTCCCAACAATGCAGCCCTCCCTCACTACTGCACTGAAGTCAGCTCGCTAAACCTAGCTCCGGCTCGAACTTACAACCTTCTGATCCAAAGGAGAAGGTGCTACCACCTGAGTGACACCCAAAGTGAATGGATGTCAGTCCCAGGCACAGCTCCTCCCTTGATATACATAGAAAAATTTTGTGACAAAATCAGTTACTATATTGGAAACAATTTTATTTCAGTTTTATTGTCTGCCTTTTATCATGCCTTAACAGAATTCATTATTTGCATAATCTTTATATGCAGTCAAAGTGTTGATCACAAGTTTAAAAATTCAAACCTGTACCACCCATTTTGGATGCCATCTCATTGGCATCTATGGTGCTGACTGGTTTTATAAGTTAGTTGAATTTATATATAGTGACTGAACCCTTTCATGGCATATCTTGAATGAGTAAATTAAACAACAGTATAATGCCATGATTGGTGACAGTAATAAGAATATAAAATATGGAATGAGAAAAGACTATGTTTCTATTGGAGAGAAAGCAGGAAAGGGGTACTGAGGGAATGATCAGCCATGATCTTATTGAATGGTGCAGGCTCGAAGGGCTGAATGGCCTACTCCTGCACCTATTTTCTATGTTTCTATGTTTCTAAGACTGTACAAACCATCAAGCCCACAGGCCAATCAAATCACAAGATCACTAGATCACAACATCCTGCTTCAAAGGCTTGAGCACAGGCTGACACTCCAGTGCAATACTGAGGGAGTGCTGCACTGTTAGAAGTGCCGTCCTTTGGATAAGAGGTGAAATCAGGGTCTGCCTTCTCAGGTGGATGTAAACAATCCCATGGCACTATTTTGAAGGTGATCAGGGGAGTTCTCCCCAGTGTCCTGGCCAATATTTAATTTTCAACCAACGTCACTAAAACAGATGATCTGATCATTTATCTCATTGCTGTTTGTGGGAGCTTGCTGTGTGCAAATTGGCTGCTACAACATTTCCTACATTACAACAGTGATTACACTACAAGAAGTACTTCATGAGCTGTAAAGCACTTCGGGGCATCCCAATGTCAAGAAAGACACGATATAAATGCAAGTTCTTTCTTAGACATGTGAGTTGAGACATCCAGAGACAGAGTCTAACTTTTTCTTTAATGAGTGCAGGGTTTTCACCTGCACAAATGTACCTAGAGCCCATTCAAATGTTGATCACTTGTGATAGTTTGACCTTGAAGCCCCTTGTCCAACCTTCACGGTTTAACTTGAAATAATGTTCTGGACCGACATTCTCCATACCATTTATTATCTTATTTACTTCTACGAGATCCCTTCTCAGAAGATTCTTTTCAAGGCTGAAAGCCCAAGTCTTTCTAATTGTACCTCATAGCTCAGTCCCTTGACACTACGAATCAGGCTTGTGGTATTTCCCACACCACCTCCAGGTCTTGAATATCTCCTGTGTGTTTCAGACTAGAGTTAGACACGTTACTTATCTGCTTTATGTACTTTATTTTTTTCAATATTTGTTCTGGAGATGTGGGTGACACAGGTAAGCTATCATTTCTTGCCCATCTCTATTTGCACTGAGGGCATTAAGCATCAACCACATAGTGTGGGACTGGAAGGAAATGTAGGCCAGAACAGGCTTTTAAAAAATAATTCCTGGGATGTGGGCATCGCTGGCAAGGCCTGCATTTATTGCCCATCTCTAATTGCCCTGAGAAGGTGGTGGTGAGCAGCCTTCTTGAACTGCTGCAGTCCTTGTGAAGGTTAGGGAGGGAGTTCCAGGATTTTGACCCAGTGATGATGAAGGAACGGCGATATACTTCCAAGTTAGGATGGTGTGTGACTTGGAGGGGAACATGGAGGTGGTGGTGTTCCCATGTGCCTGCTGCCCTTGTCCTTCTAGGTGGTAGAGTTCACGGGTTTGGGAGGTACTGCTGAAGATGCCTTGGTGAGTTGCTGCGGTGCATCTTGTAGATGGTACACACTGCAACCACAGTGCGCTGGTGCTGGAGGGAGTGAATGTTTAAGGTAGTGGATAGGGTGCTAATCAAGTGGACTGTTTTGTCCTGGATGGTGTCGAGCTTCTTGAGTGTTGTTGGAGCTGCACTCATCCACGCAAGTGGAGAGTATTCCATCATACTCCTGTCTTGTACCTTGTAGATGGTGGAAAGGCTTTGGGGAGTCAGGAGGTGAGACACCCGCAGCTGAATACCCAGCTGCTGACCTGCTCTTGTTGCCATAGCATTTAGAGGTAGCAAGGTTCCTTCTCTGAAAGACATTAGTGAACCAGTTGGGTTTTCACAACTACAGCTTTCATGGTCATTTTTCTGGTGCCAGCTCAAAATTACCAGATTTACCGAATTGAATTTAACAACACTCCCCCACCCCCCCCCCACCCCCCAACCTCCCCGCCCCAAAGTCAACAGTGTAACTATTTACAAGGTGAGTCGATCTGGGGCCTTTCTTGCCCTGGTTGATCGTCGCAGTGCAAATGCTGGTTTTGGTTAATCGTTTGTTAGGCCCTCGCTGGGCTGCTGTGCAGCTGGCCTTGCTGGGCTGTCTGATGTGGTGAGTCCTGCTGGGCTGCTGCGGGTGATGGGTTCTGCTTCGTGGCCAACTGCAGTGTCGGTTACCACTGGTGTGTATGTTGGGGGGTCAAAGAAGGTAGGGTCCAATGTGGGTTGCTCAGGATAGTCCGTGAATCTGAGTTTGATTTGGTCCAAGTGTTTCCGGTGAATGAGTCCATTTGAAAGTTTGACTCGAAACACCCTGCTCCCCTCTTTGACTACAATAGTGCTGGGAAGCCACTTGGGACCTTGTCCATAGTTCAACACAAATACAGGATCATTGATTTCAATTTCGTGTGACACATTTGCGCTATCATGATATGTACTTTGTTGAAGCCGCCGGCTCTCTACCTGTTCATGTAGATCAGGGTGGACTAACGAGAGCCTTGTCTTAAGTGCCCTTTTCATGAGCAGTTCAGCAGGTGGAATCCCAGTGAGCGAGTGGGGTCTCATGCGGTAGCTAAGCAGGACTCGGGATAGGAAAGTCTATAGTGAGCCTTCACTTACCCTCTTCAAGCTCTGCTTGATGATTTGCACTGCTCTCTCTGCCTGACCATTGGTTGCTGGTTTGAACGGGGCAGATGTAACATGTTTGATCCCATTACTAGTCATGAACTCTTTGAACTCGGCACTGGTAAAACATGGCTTGTTGTCGCTCACAAGGACATCAGGCAGTCTATTCGTGGTAAACATGGCCCGCTGGCTTTCAGTGTTTGCAGCGGACTTGCTTGCCGACATTATCTCACATTCAATCCATTTGGAGTACGCATCTACAACCACAAGAAACATTTTACCCAAAAACGGGCCTGCATAGTCGACATGGACCCTGGACCACGGTTTGGAGAGCCAAGACCATAAACTTAGTGGCGCCTCTCTGGATGCATTGCTTAACTGCAAGCATGTGTTACATTTGTGCACACAGGACTCTTAAGTCCGCATCGATACCGGGCCACCACACGTGGGATCTGGCTATCCCTTTCATCATTACGATGTCTGGGTGAGTACTGTGGAGATCACTGATGAAAGTGTCCCTGTCCTTCTTGGGGACCACTACCTGATTATCCCACAGAAGGCAGTCTGCCTAGATAGACATTTCATCTTTGCGCCGCTGGTACGGCTTAATCTCTTCCTGCATTTCCACTGGGACACTGGACCAGCTCCCGTGAAGCGCACAGTTTTTTACTAGGGACAGTAAGGGGTCCTGGCTCATCCAGGTTCTAATCTGTCGGGCTCAATCTCGAATGCTTCCGTTACCATGACTAAATCTGCGGGCTATGCCATTTCCACCCCCGTGGTGGGCAATGGCAGCCTACTGAGAGCATCGGCACAGTTTTCTGTGCCTGGCCTGTGGCGGATGGCATAGTTGTATGCGGACAACGTGAGTGCCCATCTCTGGGTGCGGGCCGATGCATTAGTATTTATCCCCTTACTTTCAGATAAAAAGGATATCAGTGGCTTATGGTCAGTTTCCAATTCAAATTTGAGCCCAAACAGATATTGATGCATTTTCTTCACCCCATAAACACACGCTAACGCTTCTTTTTCAATCATGCTGTAGGTTCTCTCAGCCTTAGACAGACTTCTGGATGAATAAGCAACCGGTTGCAATTTCCCCAAATCATTAGCTTGTTACAATACATACCCGACTCCGTACGACAATGCATCACATGCTAGTACCAAACGCTTACATGGATCATACAACACAAGCAATCTGTTTGAGCATTACAATTTTCTAGCTTTTACAAAGATATTTTCTTGGCTTTTGCCCCAAACCCATTCATCTCCTTTACACAGTAAGGCATGCAGTGGATCTAACAGTGTGCTGAGACCCGGTAAGAAGTTACCAAAATAGTTCAGGAGTCCTAGAAACGACCGCAGCTCCATCACGTTCTGTGGCCCCGGTGCGTTCTCGATTGCCTCCATCTTCGAATCGGTGGGCCTGATACCGTCTGCTGCGATTCTTCTCCCCAGGAACTCCACTTCAGGCACCAGGAAAACACACTTTGAGCGTTTTAACCTGAGCCCCACATGGTTGAGCCGACTAAGAACCTCCTCCAGGTTCTGCAGATGCTCGACTGTGTCCCGACCTGTAACCAAAATGTCGTCCTGATCGAATCCCAAACGGGCATCTGTTGTAAATGAAGAGACGTTTTTGCGTGATGATGCAGGTGAGGCCCTTCGATGATTCCTCCAGCTCCTGCGTCATGTAGGCCGAGGTCAATCCAGCTTTGTGAACGTCTTTCCTCCCGCCAGCCTGGCAAAAAGGTCGTCAGTCTTTGGTAGTGGGTATTGATCCTGCAGGAAGAAATGATTGATAGTTACTTTGTAATCACCACAGATTCTGACATTGCCATCTCCCTTGAGGACTGGAACAATCGGACTGGCCCACTCGTTGAATTCGATCAGCGAAATGATGCCTTCTCGTTGCAGCCGGTCCAGCTCGATCTCCACCCTCTCATCATGTACAGTACTGCTCTCGCCTTGTGGTGGATGGGTTGCGCTCCGGAATTAGGTGGATCTGCACTTTTGCTCCTTGGAACTTCCCGATGCCTGGTTCGAACAGCGAGGGGAACTTGTTTAGGACCTGGGCACACGAAGTATTGTCAATGGGCAAGAGCGCTCAGATATCGTCCCAGTTCCAGCTTATCTTCCCCAGCCAGCTCCTACCGAGCAGCGTGGGGCCATCGCCCGGTACCACCCAGAGTGATAACTTGTGCACCGCTCTATCGTAGGACACCTTTACAGTAGCACTGCTGATTACGGGAATCAGTTCCTTTGTGTAAATTCTCAGTTTAGTGCGAATGGGAGTCAGGACTGGCCTTGAGGCCTTGCTGCACCACAATTTATCGAAAGTCTTTTTGCTCATAATGGACTGGCTCGCGCCCATGTCCAGCTCTATTGACACCGGGAATCCATTTAATTCAACCTTCAGCATTATCGGGGGACACTTTGTGGTAAATGTGTGCACCCCATATACCTCTGCCTCCTCAGTCTGAGGCTTTGGTTCGTCATGATCCGCCGTGGATCTGTCCTCCTCTGCAACATGGTGGTTTGCAGGATTAGCAGGGTTTGCAGCTCACCTGCACATACGTTGGAGGTGTCACATTGTTCCACAGCCCTTGAAAACATACCCTTTGAAGTGGCATGAATGGAAACGATGATCACACCCGCAGCGCCAACAAGGTGTTAATGGCCTTGCATTCATCACCCTTGATGGTGGACTCTGAGACATTTGCGGACGTGCAGCTGCAGGCATGTGGGGCCTGCTCTGTACGTTGCGATTTGAAAACACCATCACTTTGTTCACAGTACTTGTAGCAGCACTCGTATGCTGAGAGATTTGCTTAGTATTGTCACTGGTGGCAATGAACGCCTGGGCTATCACTATGGCTTTACTCAAGGTTGGGGTCTCTACAGTCAAAAGTTTGCGAAGTATCACTTCATGGCCAATGCCAAATACGAAGAAGTCTCTGAGCATGTGCTCCAAATGTCCTTCAAATTCGCAATGTCCTGCAAGGCGTCTCAGCTCGGCGACATAGCTCGTCACTTCCTGGCCTTCAGACCTTTTGTAGGTGTGGAACTGGTACCTCGCCATCAGAATGCGTTCCTTCAGGTTTAGATGCTCCCAAACCAGTGTGCACAAATCATCGTATGATTTCTCTGTGGGTTTTGCTGGAGCAAGCAGATTTTTCATGAGGCCATACGTTGGTGCCCCGCAGTCGGTGAGGAGGATCGCCCTTCGTTTAGCAGCGTTCACTTCTCCTTCCAGTTCGTTGGCCACGAAGTATTGGTCGAGTTGCTCCACGAAAGTTTCCCAACCATCTCCCTCCGAAAATTTCTCCAGGATGCCCACTGTTCTCTGCATCATTGGGTTCATCATCTGTATCTCGCCACCAGTTGTTATGTATGAATAAAGAGTCTGACTGGATGCTGTGAGCTCAAAGTAAAGTGTGACCGTACTCCAGAGTGCAGGTCTCCAGAGTGCCTCTCCAGACTGTGAGGCCTCTTTAAGTACAAGTGCTCCCAAGGGATTGTGGGATCCTTTGGGACTCCAGGGGATGAATCCTCTGGTGGCTACACAAGGTATATACAGGTTTACATATATAACGGTAAAACTTCAAGGAGGGTAAAGGTCTGGGAAATGTCGTCCCGCCACCCCTCCCACCTCATTCGAAAAAGATAAATGGTGGACCTTCAAGATACTGGTCTTAACATTACAGCGTGCATTATTAAAAATTCACTTGATTTGTTTCTGTAGATATTTCCATTGTATTAGTAGTACATCATATTTAACTGAGCATTTAGTCATATTTGTCAGACTCATTTAGAGCGTCTTCAGTTCTGGTCTGGATCCAAGTATTTAGCCAACCCTTGAAAAATATTAGTCAATGTCAAGTCGATTCCTTGCACATATCTACAAAATCCATGAGGAAAACTGTCTTCTGGTTCAAATCTTTTAACTTTTAAATACTTGTGTCATCTCATTCTACTCTCGCATTTCAAGTTAAGTAACCAGCATCTCTACCACAGAAAGTTGTTGAGGCCAGTTCGTTAGATATATTCAAAAGGGAGTTAGATGTGACCCTTACGGCTAAAGAGATCAAGGGATATGGAGAGAAAGCAGGAATGGGGTACTGAAGTTGCATGATCAGCCATGATCATATTGAATGGTGGTGCAGGCTCGAAGGGCTGAATGGCCTACTCCTGCACCTATTTCCTATGTTTCTATGTTTCATATTATTGATGCTTTCTAGCACGTAATACACCCGAGATCAATGTAGAATCTTACAATTGGTTTTGAAGCAAAATACCCAACTGCGGCAATATGTAGGCCTAATTCTGGGGAAGAAAGATTAAAGCTCGCTTTGGTTCAAAATGGAAGGAGAACTGTATTTCCCCCCCCCCGCCCCCCCCCCAACTCCGTCCCAATGTTATCTTTGCTGTGATCAAAATGAGTTCAGTTTGTGGAGTCTCTTCATAGGTTAGAGACCGAAGTACCACAAATATCATTATTGTGCAGCTCTGAAATTTCCCAATGCAT
This sequence comes from Pristiophorus japonicus, assembly GCF_044704955.1. Lineage (NCBI taxonomy): Eukaryota > Metazoa > Chordata > Chondrichthyes > Pristiophoridae > Pristiophorus > Pristiophorus japonicus. Next base: position 81,755,086 of record NC_091991.1, on the reverse strand, counting down.
CATTGTCCTTTAAAGGTCAGAATTGGACACAGTACTCTAAATGTCACCTCCCCAGAGAAAAAAACGACATGTTATGGGCGAGTGTCTTTCCAATGCATCATAGCCCTTGATTACACTTGTTGAGAACAGGTTCTAACTGAGTGGTTGCTTTCAGTTTATTATCAATAATTGCATCTAGATCATTTTTCTTCACTGTTGCCAGTGGACACTCCTCTAAGTAATCATCTTCCTATTCAATGTATTCAGACATTATAGGGCCGAAATTGCCCCTTTCCTTACGGCCTGTTACCACCGCAAATTGGCGGCCATGCTGCGGAGTGTAGCAGCCGCCAACTTTTGGCGGAAGGCCGCTGATAGCCCAATTGCCCTACGAGTTTTCCCAGCATTGTCCGATATCCCTCCCCTGCTGCTGCCGATCCATCTTACGCTCATCATCACTGTGCGCACCACCAATCTAACCCCCCGCCCCCCGACGGCGCCATTCCCCTCGTAAAATCTTCGGCCGCCCGGCGGTGCCAAAACAAGTTTTTTCCGGTGCTCTAATGCGGCTGTGGCCTTCTGCAAAGGCGGTGCAGCTTCCCTTAAAGGGGAGGGCGCACTGCTGCTGCCGCCATGTCTTTTTTTGTCTGTCGACCCGACAAATATGTTCCCGGGTTCGGCCGGGCCACCAACAGGCAGCCTGGCACCCCTCTTGGGTGCCAGGCCACTGGCTCGACTGAAATCCTCCCTGTTGGTCCAGTGGCCTGAAGTTTTATAATCGCAGAGGCTCTTCCCTTTAAGTGAAGGGGAGAGTCGTGGTGACGCGGAGCCGTGATGACATCATCATGGCGATCACTCCGCTCCGCACACACCTTCCGCCCCTCAGGTATTGTCACCGTCGTGCATCCGCCCCTCAGGTGTAGTGACCACCCCCCCATTATGATCGAGTTCCGGATTGGTGAACAAAAAAAACAAAGAGCCGAATGTCGCTCAAGAGGCGACCTGAACCGCAGCTGTGGTAAAAACCATCGAAATGGAGTGGGAGCGCCCTGTTTCGGGCGGGGGGCAATTTCTACCAATTTCTTCACCTATACTGAAATCCTGCTGTTATTTTCGAGGCCATCCCAAGTTTGAATTCTGTCAGTGTCCTGTAAACTGGCAACCTGGCCATATAGCTTGGTGGCATTGTAAGTCAGTTAAGTTCCCATTCTTAGCAATCTTCTTTTTTTGCCCTCAAGCATAAACTTGGCCCAGTTGATAGCACTTTTCCCTGTGAATGCAAAGGTTGTGGATTCAAGGCCCACTCCAGAGATGTCAGCACATGATTTGGTCTCACTGTGTGCAGGACTCCTTTCTTACCCAGTGTGTAAAAGGCCCAAAAAGGGAGGGAGCATTGCTGGATCTAATAATAGGAAATGAACCAGAATAGATAAAGGAAGTAAATGTAAGGGAACATCGAGCCAATAGCGATCACAACGTACTAAGGCATAAGAGAAAGATTGAGAAGGACATAAGACAAAAATCAGTTATAAATGGGGGGAAAAGCTGATTTTAAGGGAATGAGAATCAAACTGGGGAAAATAAACTGGAAAAATTTCCAGCAAAGAAATAAAACAGTAGTGGGAAATATTTAAAATGATGATCAAGAGTCTGGTAGAAATATATCCCAGTAAAAAGCAAGAACAAACAAGCCAATAATCACACACCATGGCTGAATAAAGAAATAAGGACAACACTGAAACTTAATGAAAAGGCATTCACTAAGCACATAGACAACAAAGGAGAGGATGACACAAGGGAATATGAAAAGTTAGGAAAGAAGTATAAAAACAAAACAATGAGGAGGACAAAGCAAAACTATAAAATTAAATTACCAAGGAACATAAAAAGAAATAGTAAAATATTTTGCAGACACATAAATATCAAAAGAAAAATCAGGATAGGGTGTTAGAAATAGCCAAGATTAAGGCTTTCTCTGATCACTTTAATAATCAGGATAAGACTGTAAACCAATCTGGTGGATATATTGTGTTTAATCAGAGTTTAAGACGGAATATAACACATTAGTTATACAGCAAAAACATGCAACCATAAGTACTTGATACCCATCCTGATCAAACAAACGGCTGGAGCACGTGAGCAGTTCTCTGGCTTACAGTCTCTCTCTCTGTCTAGAGCTTCCCTTCAGTAAAGCATGGGATCACTCGAAGAGTGTTCGACCAGCTCAACCTCTGTTTCACTCTCCCCTCACATCATCGAAGTGTTACTTTTATTTTGTTAGAGGGTGGGCCTGACCTGGGATATTGACAAGACCTTTTGACCTAATAGAGGTTCCTCTAAAAACGCAATATCCAATAAGATCATGCCTTGATTCTCAAAACAAAGCCTGCCCTAATGACGTCTCCTGATTTTCTTGGCCACATGTCTTTTTTGTTTACACTTCCCAGGGCTCGTTCATCTCTTTTTTTTCCATATCCTGCCTTTGATGCCATGAGACCAAACCAGAAAACTGCTCACTTTAGAGTCATTATCTCCTTTACGACCTAGCCACATGTTTGTTAATTCTCACAACTTCCATCCATTCTAAGTCTTTCTGTAACAAATTGTCTTAAAGATACATAAACAAGGTTTAAGTCTTAAATTAAAAACAACAGATAATTGCTTAGTAACAGGGAGATTGTACAGGTTGAGCATCTGAAATCTGGAGTTATGTAATTCTGTAATCCGGGCTGATCCGTGGTGGGGTCGTCCGGAAAACGGAAAATATTCCGAAATCCGGACTCCCCTGCCTTGGCGGCCCGACCTCACCGCAGCTCTCGGCAGCCTGACCTCATCCGCCCCCCCCCCCCTTTTACCTCGGCTGCCCGACCTCTCCTCCCCCTGCCCAATGACCGTGCCCGACCCCACCTATCTCCGCCCAGGCAAAGATGTTCCGAAATCCGGAAATACCCGGAATCGGGAACGGCCTCGGTCCCGAGGTTTCTGGATTTCGGACGTCACACCTGTATATAGTGCAAAGAACTATACCCTCTGTAGGAAACCAAGACGTTATCATTTCTAAGCATTTCTCTGATCTGAAGAGACTTTCCATCTGCAATTCAAACATCAAAGTTTCAACAGCATTTTTTTGCGTCACAGTTTCAGTCGCATAGCCATATACATTTTTAGGCACAACTTATTTCTAACAAGGGATAGGGCCACTACAGGATACACACAATAAACTCAAAGATAATGGCAGCGAAATGGCAGAAATATTAAATGATTATTTTGTCTCTGTATTTACCAGGGAGACTAACCTGGTGGACAAGACAGTAGAAGAAGAGATTGAAAAGATATAAAGTCATTTAAGATAGGATGGAGGGAGATAATAAATTAATCAAACTTCGGGAGGATAAACACCTGATCCAGATGGATTGCATCCACGTGTATTAAAAGAAGTTCGGGAAGACAAAGTAGAGGCATTATTGCATATATCTAAACTTTCATTAGAAAAGGAAATAGTGCCAAAGGACTGGTGAAAAGCTAATGGGATTCCAAAATTTAAAATTAAGAGTAAAGACATCTTACTGCAATTATATAGGGCCCTGGTGAGATTGCACCTGGAGTATTGTGTACAGTTTTGGTCTCCTGACCTAAGGAAGGATATACTTGCCATAGAGGGAATGCAATGAAGGTTCACCAGACTGATTCCTGGGATGGGGGGATTGTCCTATGAGGAGAGATTGAGTGGGTTAGGCCTATATTCTCTAGAGTTTAGAAGAATGAGAGGTGATCTCATTTGAACATGCAAAATTCTTACAGGGCTTGATAGGGTAGATGCAGGGAGGATGTTTCCCTTGGCTGGGGAGCCTTGAACCAGAGGTCAGTCTCAGAATAAGGGGTCGGCCATTTAAGACAGAGATGAATCTTTGGAATTCTCTTCCCCAGAGGGCAGTGGAGGCTCAGTCTTTGAGTATATTCAAGACAGAGATCGATAGATTTTTGGATATTAAGGGAATCAAGGAATATGGGGATAGTGCAGGAAAGTGGAGTTGAGGTAGAAGATCAGCCATGATCTTATTGAATGGTGGAACAGGCTCGAAGGGCCGAATGGTCTACTCCTGCTCCGAATTTTTCTGTTCTTAAGGGAGATGGAACAAGTCCTGGGAACTATAGACCAATTCGTTTAACAGCGGTGGTAGGAAAGACAATAGAATCCTTACACAAAGATGTAACAGAAACACATCTAGAAACTGAAAATATAATAAAGAATAGCCAGCATGGATTTCAAATGGGAAGCTCATGCTTGACAAAACCTCATGGAATTCTTTGAAGAAGTAGCAAAGTGGACAAGTATAATGTCATAGATTTATTATACTTGGATTTTCAAAAGGCCTTTGATAAGGTATCATGTAGTAGACTCATGAAAAAGGTCAGAACATGTGAAGTCAGGGGACATGCAGAATGGATTTCAAGCTGTCTACAAAACAGGAAACCGAGAATGGGGTTAAAGGTAGTTACTCAGATTGGCAAATGGTGGGAAGTGGTGATCCACAGGATCGGTGCTGGGACCACTTGTTTACCATTTACAGAAACGATTTGGACTCGGGAATCGGAAGTAAAATTTCAAAATTTGGAGAAGACACCAAATTGGGTGTAGATAATACCGAGGAGGACTGTGACAAAATACTGGAAGACATTAATAAACTTGCAGAATGGGCATGTAATTGGCAAATGAAATTCAATATAGAAAGTGAGGTGGTACATTTTAGTAGGAAGAATAAGGAGGTCGCATACTCCTTGGAAAATGAGTGTCTACATGGGGTACAGGATAGAGGGATCAATAAAAGTAGCGATGCAGGTTACTAAGGCCATAAAAAATCAAACAAAGTACTAGGGTTTATTTCTGGAGGGATAGAATTGAAAAGCAGAAAAGCTATGTTAAACTAGTATAGAACCTGGATTAGATCACACGTGGAGTTCTGAGAACAGTTCTGGTCTCCATAAAAGGGACATGGAGGGACTGGAGAAGGTGTAAGGAAGATTTACCAGGGTGATACCAGAACTGAAAAGTTATACCCATCAGAAAAGATTAAACAGGCTGAGGTTCTTTTCGCTAGAAAAAAGACCAAAGGATGACCTGATCGAGGTCTTTAAGATTATGAAGAGATCTGATGGGATATACATTTCCACTTGAGAGAGAGACCAGAGCTAGGGGCCATAAATATAAGGTAGCCACTAATAAATCCAATAGGTAATTCAGGAGAAACGTATTTACCCAGAGAGTGGTTAGAATGTGGAACTCGCTACCACAAGGAGTAATTGAGGTGACCAGCATAGATATATTTAAGGGGAAGCTAGATAAACACATGAGCGAGAAAGGAATAGAAGGATATGTTGATGGGGTTAGATGACGAAGAGTGGGTGGAGGTCCATGTGGAGTATAAACACGGGCATGGACCTGTTGGGCCGAATATCCTGTTTCTGTGCTGTGCTGTTCCGTGCTAATATTACATATCTTTGGGCGAGACATTAAACCTAGTCTTTTGTTTGAGTAGACGTAAAAGATGCCTTGGCATTATTTCAAGAAGAGAAAGGAGCTTTCTTGATATCCTGGCCAACATTTCTCACTCAAACAACACCGGCAGATTATCTGGTTATTGATACAATTGCTGCGTGTGAGACCTTGCTCTGTGCAAATTGTCAGTCGCGTTTGCCTATGTAACGGGTTTGGGATATGTTAAGACACTGTGCAAATACAAGCTCTCTCTATGGTTAATAAGATTTTGAGTTAATAGGGAAGGGAAACATGTTAGACAAATTGCTACCCCACAGGCAGTGAAGAAGGGAGAGAAAATCAATTTTAGTCTCTTCCTAACCAGTTACAAATAAACCTGGGCGAGGGAGTGCACCAAGGCAGAATGTTGGCTTCTTTGGCTGGGGGTGATGTGCAACGCAGCAAGACCTCTTCAGTCATCTGCATTTTCCATTTTTATGATTCTGGACTGGAGTATTATAACAAAGCACTCCATGTGTTATTCTGCTGTGTCCCTTTAGGTATAGGGTGTGTCCCTTTAAGGCATAATTGCTTTGCATTCTTGGAATCAATACTCGGGTCAGTTCCAGATCGGACGAGTTTTCTTCTTTAACTCGAAAGTCTGACTGTGAAGCAGACACAGGCTTAGACCAATCAGGCTTTAATTGTTGTTGGGTCAATGAATTTTGCAGATTGAAAGTTGCTCATCAGCTTCAGGTGCAGGGCAGAAGTCACTGACTTTGCATTTGTCACCAAGTGTTGATGGTTGGAGTGTGGCGTCTGAGCACATTTCAATGTATTATTTGCTGATCACCGGTGACATTGCCCACGATGAGTCACAGAGAGGGTCTTTAGGGTGGAAATATTGCCACACCCAGCTGGCATGTATCTCCGACTACTGAAGGAGGCTGGAGAGGAGGCATTATCTGTAGCTTTGCAACAATCTTCAGCAATAGAAATTGTGTCAAAGGACAAGAGGCTGACAAATGTTGTGCCTCTATTCAAAGAACGGGAAAAGATCAACGAAGAAATTGTAGGCCTGTTAGTCTTAATTCTGCATTAGATGGTATTGGGTTCAAGGCCACTTGAGGACTTGAGCATGTATAGTGGGAGTGCTGCACAGTCGGAGGTGCCGTCTTTCAAATGCGATGGTAAACCGAGGTCCCGTCTGCCTATTCAGGTCGACGCAAGTGATCCCACGGCAGTATTCAAAAAAGAGCAAAGGAATTCTGGCAAATATGCATCCCTCAACCAACATCATCAAAACAAGTTGACAAATCATAATCTGGTTGCTGTTTGTGGGACCTTGGTGTATGCAAATTGGCTGCTGCGGTTCCCATTGTAATAAGTGATTACGCTTCGAAAGAAAAGTCATGCATTGGCTGTGAAGCACTTTTGGTTATACTAAAGACATAAAATATACAGTATAAATGTAAGTTCTTTCATTCTACAGGACACATTTACAGTTTTCATGGAATAATGGGCAAAGTTAGAAAACAATCTCCAAAATGCTGGTAAAAATGCTGGAATACCATGCAATAAAAATGGACCTTGACTTATTCAGTCGCTGTAATCAGAGGCCCTCCTATTATGCCGCACATTGATCTGCAGCCTGAAATTTACAGGCCTCTGATTACCCTTAGCTGTTTATAAGTGGCTATGATTAACTGGATGTGCCCATTTAGACTATGGGATCAATTTTCACCAATGCCGTTTTTTGGCGTATTGCCAGAGTTACGCCCGTTTTTTTCCCCCCTGACTACTCCAAAAAATAGTAGTAAGTTTCCCCGCTCTATTATTTGAAATTGGTGCCGTGCAGCTTGTCTTGTAGCCTCGGGGGGTGGAGCCTAATGTCTGCGCCGAAAAAAACGATGCTGCCCCTTCTGCGCATACACGAAAAAAAAATTACGTTTTTGACGTGATTCCTGTGGCACGCATGCCCAGTACAGCTCTCAGTCTGCATTCGGCCATTTTTAAAGTTGTGTGTGAGAACTTAAATGCTCATTGTAAAAATCGGAGCTGCAATACAAGATGCAACCCGGCGCAAGGACCAAGAATTTCTTACAGGATGAAGCAGAGGTACTAGTTACTGTGATTGAGGCCAGATGGCACGAGCTGGACACAAGCAGAGGTCACATTAAAGTTCCACCAAAAGAAATGAAGAAACGCTGGAACCAACTTGCAGAAGATTACTGTACAATGGTGACCACCCTGAGGACTCGAGGCCAGTGCAAAAAGAAATGGCAGGACCTTGGTCAAGCAGTTGCTGTAAGTAATATTTTCATTTATTCAATGGAATTGCAATTGTAAATGTGACCAGCTATATATGTCCCACCCAGCAGAAAAACACCCTCTCTAAAAAGTTATATTTTCATCTTTGCAGAGGAAAGTGGCACACAACAAAAGGGAAAGAACTCGAACAGGAGGAGGCCTGGCAAATCTGCAGTCACTGACACCCTTGGAAGAGAGGGTCGCTGCTTTGATGGGTTCTGCCTGGAGAAAAGCAACCACCACTGCACAAGGTAAGTCATGCAAATTCAGCAGTCTGGATTTGCAAATGTTAAGTGGGCTAGCCATGCTTCGGTTCATGGGGATGTCTCCGTCATCTACGCTTTGGTTGATGAAATATGCTATCATTCATCGTGGTCCTTCAAATCAGCCTGCTGCCTGCGCTGTGTGAACCTACCCATGCCTCCCAGCCTGCCCCTTCCTCTGCTGCTAACAATTTGTCTGTTCTGCTTTATTTTGCAGAACTTGAGGCCAACCCTGACGATGCAGAAGATTCAGATGCGGACGAGCCTGAAGAGGAGAACATCCTCCAATCCCACCATCCAGACCAAAAGCATGGGAGGGGGAGGGGATGGAGATCGATGAAGCCCCCACTACATTACTGACCGGTGGAGGTGCAGGTGCTGCCCATTGAGGTGCCGGCCCCTTCCCTGAGTGGTATGAGTGTTGGTGGGACATTCCAGGGCTTTTCCCACCGTCCGAGGCTGCGGGTCCCAGTAGGATGTAGCGAGGCACATCCAGGGCCCCACCATCCCAGGCTGCGGGTCCCACTGGGATGCTGCGAGCCACACCAGGGTGAGATGGGGAAGGAGAGCTCGTCAGCACTCTCCTGAGGTGCAGGATGTAACAGATGTGGTTCAGATGATGGCAATGAGTGCGGAGAGCATTGACCTTACCCGATCATTCCTGGACACCATCAGTGAGTGGGTGATGAGGTATCGGGGCTGTCGGGCGAAGTAACAACACTCTTACGAGAAATGGGAACACTGTCTGGGAACATGAGGGAGGGAATGTTGCAGGTAGTTGACACTCTGTCAGGGCACACGAAGGAGGGAATGTCGGAGTTAGCTGCTGCAATAAGGGAACACGCCCAGACCCCGTGCCCATTGACAGAATCAACTGCCACTTCCACTCCAATCCCCAGACCAGCCTCTGAAGAGCCCCAAGCCGGGCCTTCCACATTACCTCCTGCCTCCACCCATCAAGAAGTGCTCATTACCGAGATGTTCAAAAAAATAAGCTTAGTACCAACCCGAGAAACGCTGCGCCACTGCCTGCGGGCAGGGGTGGAGTCACCAAGACCAAACGCAGCGGGCGGTCTTAGAATAAGGTGGAGGAGAGATGGGTGCAGTCTTTCTTTGCTGCTGTTATTGTTGTTATTAGTATTGTTACTGTTGTAACTGTTCTCAAGTTTAAAGTTTTTTATTAAGTTATGTAAATTTACAAGTTTAGAAGTTTGTAAGTGTTCTTAACTGAAAACTTTAAAGTTTAATATAAGAATATTTTTATTAAAGTTAAGTACAAACAAATGTTAAACTTTTGAATAAAATATATTTTATATTATAACTGAATCATTTCCATTATTTGTTCCATTATTAACACAACTTTTTGAATAAAGATGAATAATTTCCATTATTTGTTCCATTATTAACACAACTTTTTGAAGTAAACAAGAATAATTTCCATCATTTGTTCCATTAATACAACACAACAATATGGAACAGGTCCAAACAGTAAACATGGACCATGTAGAATAGTTGCCGCTGAGCCTTCAGGCAGCAAAGCATTCACGGATGAGCTGCTGGCGCAAGGCTCGAGTAATTGTTAAAGGGGCACGACGGCCCGCCCTCCTCCGCCGTCGTGCTCTGGGTTCAGGTAGTTGTATGGCTTCCTCGTCCTCCTCCTGCCTGTCATCTGCATGTTCCTCCTCACCATCAGCCACTCTCACCTCAGGTGGGTCGTCTTCAACCAGCTGCTGTTGCCTCATGATGGCTAAGTTATGCAGCATGCAGCACACAACAATGAACTGACCGACAATCTCAGGGGAGTATTGCAAGTAGCCTCTGGAATGGTCCAGGCATCGGAAACGGTGTTTCAAGATGCCACTGGTCCTCTCTTTGATGCTGTGCGTCGCAATATGCGACATGTTGTATTCCCAGTCAGCTTCCGTCCGGGCAAGGGACTGATTCTACCAGGCGCGCTCCGACACTCGAGCCCGGTTTGGAGACATTCGGTGGTGGCGCTTCAGTTTAATAAAAAATGAAAGCTTAAATAATTCCATTAAACTTCCATTACCTGTGTTTTAAGTTTTAAAAATTTAAGCTTGATTATGGTTATCTGTGTTCTTGACTCCCTCCAAAACGTCGCATAAAAACAATGGCATCTTTCTGCGCCGATTTTTTTAATGTGCGCTGGTTTGTCTTAAGTGCCCAGAGGTTTTTCAGGAGTGGTCACGTACGCCGTTAGAGGATAAATTTAAATTGGCCAAACTTCCATAATTGTAAAAAACTGGCGCAGACATCAGGTTACTATGACGCAAAAAAAATGAACCTAAAAAAATTGTAACTAACTGAGTTACGCTGGTACACATTCCTTGGGGAAACTTGGATTTTTAAATTTAGGCCCAAAAAAGTGGCGTGCGCCAATAAAACGGCACAAATCACTGGGAAGAATTGAGCCCCAGGTTAGCAGCCAAACATCACAGCCATGGTCTGGTCTTTCGATTACCTCTGGGAAACACCTCTGATTCACTAATAAGAAAGGGACTGATTGTCTTGACTGACACTTTTGAGAGAGCTGAGTGATATAAAAAGAAAGACTTGCATTTTATATACATTAGTATCTTTCCCGACCACCGGACATCTCAAAGTGCTTTACAGACAACCTACTTTTTTTTTGAAGTGCAGTAACTGTTGTAATGGTGTGGTGAACCATGTATAATTATCTTATTTAGCAAATAAGAACATAAGAAATAGGAGCAGAAGTAGGCCATTTGGCCCCTCGAGCCTGCTCCGCCATTCAATAAGATCATGGCTGATCTGATCATGGACTCAGCTCCACTTCCCTGCCCCCTCCCCATAACCCTTTATTTCCTTATCGCCCAAAGATCTGTCTATCTCCGCCTTAAATATATTCAATGACCCAGCCTCCACAGCTCTCTGCGGCAGAGAATACCACAGATTTATAACCCTCTGAAAGAAGAAATTTCTCCTCATCTCAGTTTTAATTGGGCGGCCTCTTATTCTGAGACTATGCCCTCTCGTTTTAGTTTCCCCTATGAGTAGAAATATCCTCCCTGCACCCACCTTGTCAGGCTCCCTCATCATCTTATAAGTTTCAATAAGATAACCTCTTATTCTTCTGAACTCCAATGTGTATAGGCCCAACCTACTCAACCTTTCCTCATAAGTCATCCCCATCAGCTCCAGAATCAACTTAGTGAGCCTTCTCTGAACTGCCTCCGATGCAAGTATATCCTTTCTTAAATACAGAGACCAAAACTGTACGCAGTACTCCAGGTGTGGCCTCGCCAATACCCTGTACAGTTGTAGTAGGACTTCTCTGCTTAGAACCATAGCGTAGAACTATCAAACACAAGAGCCATAACAAAGAAAACAGAGAAGGAGACCATATTTTTATCCCTTCTCAGGCCAACTAGAAGCCCAGCCTCTCCATTCCCAGGCTCATTCCAGACAAGTCTTGGGTCAAATTCAGACCCTGTCCTGGGCTAAAACTGGAACTAACCTTCCCACTCCCTCAGTCCAATGATCCCTGGTAACATGCCTCTTCCCGAGCACTCTTTATGTCCCCCTCTTTCCTGTTGTTGGGCATCATTGTGCCCATTGTCTCCTGCCCTTAGCACCAATCCCCGCCCTCCCCACCCTCCTCTCCAGGGACTTGAGCACATAACTCTAGGCGGACACTCCAGTGCACTGTCGGAGGTGCCGTCTTTTGGATGAGATGTTAAACCGAGGCCCCGTCTGCTGTCTCAGGTGGACGTAAAAGATCCCCTGGCACTATTTCGAAGAAGGGGAGTTATCCCCGGTGTCCTGGCCAATATTTATCCCTCAACCAACATAACAAAAACAGATTATCTGGTCATTACCACTTTGCTGTTTGTGGGAGCTTGCTGTGCGCAAATTGGCTGCCTCATTTCCCACATTACAACAGTGACTACACTCCAAAAGTACCTCATTGGCTGTAAAAGTGCTTTGAGATGTCCGGTGGTCGTGAAAGGTGCTATATGAATGCAAGTCTTTCTATTTCTCTGCTCCTGAACTCCGCACCCATTGTCCACTCTGAGGCTTGACTCGGGCCTCCCTCAGTTCTGCTTTCTGCGGCCTAGGCATGCGCCCACGTCTGCTCCTCACCCTGATGATGAGCAAGGTCCTGGGAGGTCACCTCGTGCCTTTGGGAATCCTTTTAGAAATATTTATGCAATGAGTACCCTGTCCTTGTGCAGACCAGCGCGTTGCTGTTTCTGATGTGCTGCCACAACAGTTGTTGTCAGCATTAGTTGGAAAGCTATGTGAATTCAGCAAAAGGACCAGGAAATTCATCCCAAAGGTCTTCTCCAATTACAAATAATTGGAATATTTTTGACAAACTGTGTGCCAGCATTGACAGTTGTAATTAATTTTTATAGAGTCATGTCAGGATTTCCCAATCTGTATTGTATGGCTGAAGCCTGTGATAATGGGTCGGAATAGAAATGTACGATGAGGAGAAATTTCTTCTCTCAGAGGGTTGTGCATCTATGGAATTCGCTGCCTCAGAGAGCTGTGGAAGCTGGCACATTGAATAAATTTAAGACAGAAAGAGACAATTTCTTAAACGATAAGGGGTTATGGGGAGCGGGCAGGGAAGTGGAGCTAAGTCCATGATCAGATCAGCCATGATCTTATTGAATGGCGGAGCAGGCTCGAGGGGCCTTATGGCCTACTCCTGCTCCTATTTCTTATGTTCTTATGTTCTTATGTGATAGAATTATGTTCTCCAACATCTGCCTGATGGTCCCCGGTGACTGAGCTGATAGTTTGGGAGTTACAAAGCTAAAAATGATCCTGCTTGATGGTGTGAAATTGCTTTGGAGAATGAGAGGGGTGTCTGAGCTTGTCATTCTCGCATTCATTTCCCTTCATTGCATGACAAGAAATTTGGACTTTTAATAAGAAAGCACTGCTGGGTTTTTTTAAAACTATCCACACAAAATGGTGGCTATGCTGTGAATATTTCTGTGTTGGTTTAGTCGTGGTTTAGTCCATTCTGGTTGCCAGTTCTGGTCGAATGTATTCCTGGAGGTTTCATCACATGACCTACCTCTCACTGACCCCCCCCAACACGTGAAGTGTCATGGAGGAGCCCCTTCCCGAGCCAATTGGAAAACAAAAAGGCTCGGTTGTCCAGTTGGAAGATTTTTGACTGTTGGTCAAACAGGTTTTTTTGCCCATCTCCAATATCTGCATAAATAGTGTTCAAAGAAAATGAAAAAAACATAAGGGTCGAAATTGCCCCTTTTTGCGACGCCTGTTAGCGCCTCCGGTGAAGGGCGGGGGGGGGGGGGTTTGGGGGGGCTAACGGGGCAAGAAACACTTTTCACTCGGGGGACACTACCGGCTCCTACAAAATTGCGTGGGAGTTAGCGGAGTCGCTGCCACAGTAGCGCTGCACCCTGCCGATAGCGCTCTGGGCCGCAGTGCAACTTCTGATGATGTCATCACCGTGCGCGGCAACCCCTTCACACCGCGCGCCGATCCCCTTGCTGCTCCAAGGCAGATATTGCCCCCCCAAAGTTTTCGCGAGCGATTGTCAGCACCAGCTTCGCAGGCCGCGATCCAGGTCAACCTCCGCTCGCGGGGGGGAGGGGCAGAGGTTCAAGGATCAATCCTGGAGGGTTGGCGACCCTTGTGTGAGGTCATGGTGGTTCTTGGCCCTGGTACAGGGCAGAACCACCAATTAAAGCATGACGTGTTACTGAGCCACACATTCAGAGCAAGCTCCCCCTTCCCCATGCTTGCTGGCTGTGATTTTAACCTGAGCTGACAATAAGACCAGTGATGGAGAGTTTGAATTTGGTCTGGCCCAATCCAATCAAACAAAGTCCACTTATGTAGTCCTTTTATTTTTCCTTGTACTTGTGCTTATCTTTCATCTGATGCACATTTGTGCCAGAAGCCAGGCCTGAAAGGAAAGCTCAGATTTCTGGAAGAAACGGTGATATTTCTTACAGTGCTTGAGTGAATAGATTTCTCTGTCGGACATAGACACATTCTACAAACACATGCCCCAACTTGAAAGATTGTACTTCTTTCAGTTTGTCAGCTGAATGTGAAAATCGTGGACTGTACTTAGAGTGGCTAATGGACACTTTCCTAATCACATCAGAGACAATCGGTATGTGAAGGGGCAATACCACCTCATTAAGTAGGCACAGCCTTGGAATAACCAGGTCTGATTAGTCCAGTGTTCTGTTCCGACTGTAGTTGGAACTTCTTCTCTTCAAACATTTCCTACTTCCTTGCCTGAAGCCACTAACTCTTGCTGCCATACAGTTCAACAGTACTGGTTACTTTCAGGTTCCTCCTTCAAGCATCGATCTTCATGTGTGAGTCGAAACAACATCTGTCAACTATTTGACCATACAGATGTGACAGTTAATTATTTCCACCCATTGGCCACGTGTATATTTTCTATCACGTGTCATTGGATAGCAATCAGCTTGGACATCTCTGGTTGGCTTCTCCCCATCCCGCATCCCGTATGTGGTGAACCCGATTTTAGTGACCCAACTACTGCACCACTAAAGATCAGGTCACTCAGTGTAGATCAGGGATTGAAGGCAGGACCTTCTTGTACATGTGGCTTGGTACCATTACGTACCACGGGGGTTGGGAGCTCCCAACTTTCCAAGTTTTTGTCATTTCACATTTTCATTTACAGGAACATTTTGCAGACAAATGTTGCGATTGTTGACTTGCGGACTTCACTATTGTCAGTTGGGTCATTACGCTCTTCTCTCCGGTATCATTTGACACCACCCATTCAAAAAGAAAACAAAATGTCGGCCATTTAGGACTGAGATGAGGAGAAATGTCTTCACTCAGAGGGTGGTGAATATTTGGAATTCTCTACCCCAGAGAGCTCAGTCGCTGAGTATATTCAAGTCAGAAATCAATACATTTTTGGGAACTAAGGGAATCAAGGGTTAGAAACATAGAAAATAGGTGCAGGAGTAGGCTGTGCCACCATTCAATAAGATCATGGCTGATCATTCCCTCAGTACCCCTTTCCTGCTTTCTCTCCATACCCCTTGATCCCCTTAACCGTAAGGACCATATCTAACTCCCTCTTGAATATATCCAATGAATTGGCATCAACAACTCGCTGCGTCAGGGAATTCCACAGGTTAACCACTCTCTGAGTGAAGAAGTTTCTCCTCATCTCAGTCCTAAATGGCCTACCTCTTATCCTAAGACTATGTCCCCTGATTCTAGACTTCCCCAACATCGGGAACATTCTTTCTGCATTTAACCAGTCCAGTCCCGTCAGAATCTTACACGTTTCTATGAGATCCCCTCTCATCCTTCTAAACTCTCGTGAATAAAGGCCCAGTTGATCCAGTCTCTCCTCATATGTTAGTCCAGCCATCCCTGGAATCAGTCTGGTGCACCTTCGCTGCACTCCCTCAATAGCAAGAATGTCCTTCCTCAGATTAGGAGACCAAAACTGAACACAATATTCCAGGTGAGGCCTCACCAAGGCCCTGTACAACTGCAGTAAGACCTCCCTGCTCGTATACTCAAATCCCCTAGCTTAGAAGGCCAACATTTCATTTGCCTTCTTCACCGCCTGCTGTACCTGCATACCAATTTTCAATGACTGATCACCCAGGTCTCGTTGCACCTCCCCTTTTCCTAATCTGCCGTCATTCAGATAATATTCTGCCTTCGTGTTTTTGCCCCCAAAATGGATAACCTCACATTTATCCACATTATACTGCATCTGCCATGCATTTGCCCGATCGCCTAACCTGTCCAAGTCACCCTGCAGCCTCTTAGCGTCCTCCTCACAGCTCACACCACCACCCAGTCTAGTGTCATCTGCAAACTTGCAGATATTACACTCAATTTCTTCATCTAAATCGTTAATGTATATTGTAAAGAACTGGGGTCCCAGCACTGGGCCCTGAGGCACTCCACTAGTCACTGCCTGCCATTCTGAAAAGGACCTGTTTATCCTGACTCTCTGCTTCCAGTCTGCCAACCAGTTCTCTATCCACGTCAGTACATTACCCCCAATACCATGCGCTTTGATTTTGCACACCAATCTGTTGTGCGGGACCTTGTCAAAAGCCTTTTGAAAGTCCAAATACACCACATCCACTGGTTCTCCCTTGTCCACTCTGCTAGTTACATCCTCGAAAAATTTCAGAAGATTCGTCAAGCATGATTTCTCTTTCATAAGTCCATGCTGACTTGGACCGATCCTGCTTTCCAAATGCGCTGCTATTTCATCCTTAATGATTGATACCAACATTTTCCCCACTACTGATGTCAGGCTAACTGATCTATAATTACTCGTTTTCTCTCTCCCTCCTTTTTTAAAAAGTGGTGTTACATTAGCTACCCTCCAGTCCATAGGAACTTATCCAGAGTCGAAAGACTGTTGGAAAATGATCACCAATGTATCCACTATTTCTAGGGCCACTTCCTTAAGTACTCTGGGATGCAGACTATCAGGCCCCGGGGATTTATCGTCCTTCAATCCCATCAATTTCCCTAACACAATTTCCTGACTAATAAGGATATCCTTCAGTTCCTCCTTCTCACTAGACCCACTGTCCCCTAGTACATTCGGAAGGTTATTTGTGTCTTCTTTCGAGAAGACAGAACCAAAGTATTTGTTCAATTGGTCTGCCATTTCTTTGTTCCCTATTATAAATTCACCTGAATCTGACTGCAAGGGACCTACGTTTGTCTTCACTGATCTTTTTCTCTTCACATATTTATAGAAGCTTTTGCAGTCAGTTTTTATGTTCCCTGCAAGCTTCCTCTCGTACTCTATTTTCCCCCTCTTAATTAAACCCTTAGTCCTCCTCTGTTGAATTCTAAATTTCTCCCAGTCCTCAGGTTTGTTGCTTTTTCTAGCCAATTTATATGCCTCTTCCTTGGCTTTAACACTATCCTTAATTTCTCTTGTTAGCCACGGTTGAGCCACCTTCCCCGTTTTATTTTTACTCCAGACAGTGGATGTACAATTGCTGAAGTTCATCCATGTGATCTTTAAATGTTTGCCATTGCTTATCCACCGTCAACCCTTTAAGTATCCTTTGCCAGTCTATTCTAGCCAATTCATGCCTCAAACAATCGAAGTTACCTTTCCTTAAGTTCAGGACCCTAGTTTCCGAATTAACTTTGTCACTCTCCATCTTAATGAAGATTCTACCATATTATGGTCACTCTTCCCCAAGGGGCCTCGCACAACCAGATTGCTAATTAGTCCCTTCTCATTACATATCACCCAGTCTAGGATGGCCAGCTCTCTAGATATGGGGATAGTGAAGGAAGTGGAGCAGAGGTAGAAGATCAGCCATGATCTTGTTGTATGGTGGAGCAGACTCGAAGGGCCAGATGGCCTACTCATGCTTCTGTTTCTTATGTTCTTAATGTCATTGCCAAATATGTCTAATGTGTACACCTTCCTGCAGGTCCATGACTTATGCTACATATCTCTTGCAGGTTGTGTATGGAAGCAATTGAGACATAGTTTCACATCACATGGTTGAAGTGCCGATCATACTAAGCCATACAGGCCAGAAGGTGCCAGTTTAGATCCTTGTTCAGTTCTGAGTTAGGTGATCTCTGAATGTGGGCAAGGCCACATTTATTGCCCATCCTTAATTGCCCTGAGAAGGTTTTCCTTGAACTCCTTGTGGCGATGGTACTCCCACGATAGTGTTAAGTAGCGAATTCCAGAGTGCTGACCCAGCAACGATGAAGGAAATGTGGTATTTATCTTAAGTCAGGATCGTGTGTGGATTGGAGCTGATGGAGCTCCCATATTGCTACTCTTGTCCTTCTCAGTGGTAGAGATCACTGGGCTGGGATGGTGCTGCTAAAGTTTTTATTTGTTCTGGGATGTGGGCGTCGCTAGCAAGGCCGGCATTTATTGCCCATCCCTAATTGCCCTTGAGAAGGTGGTGGTGGTGAGCCGCCGCCTTGAACCGCTGCAGTCGGTGTGGTGTAGCCATAGTGTGGTGGAGGGGGGGGATGGATATTGATTTCTGTGGCCGCGATGTCAATCATGCACACTGCTTTGTCTTGGATGGTGTTCAGCTTCCTGAGTGTTTTTGTGGCAGCACCCATCCAGGCAAGTGGTGAATTCCAACACATTCTGGATTTGAGCCGAGTAAATGGTGTAGAGGCATTGAGAGGTCAGGTTGTCACAGAATCGCCCTACTCTTGGAGCCACGGCTGGTCTGTTAAGCTTCTGGTCAATGGTGACCCCTCGCCTCCTCCCCCACCGCCCAGGATGTTGATGGTGAGGGATTCGGTGGTGGTGCTGTTGAAGGTCAGGGGTGAGGTGGTTGGGCCTTTCCTTGTTGGAGATGGTCATTGCCTGACACTTATACAATGCAAATGTTGCTTGATACTTTTCAAATCAAATCTGGATGTTGTCCAGGTCCTGCTGTAGACTAGTATGGCTGCTGCATAATTGTGAATGGAATACTGCAACTGGCCTGGACGCGAGAGGAGAAATCAGCCAGAGCATCCACTTCTGATGAATACCCTCCTAACAGGGGCATGCTTGTGAGGGTGGAAAGAGCTGGGTTCTGCCTCCTACCCACGTTCACACTTCCTGTTGTGCGCTTTAAAGACGGGCCCGCAGTTAATGTGGCCCTGATTGACAGAGGGGCGGAAGTCTGCTCTGAACCCGCCTCCGTGTCAGTTTCTCAACTGTTGGGTCTGCCTGTGGATCGCAGACCGGCACCAAGCAGATGCTTAACATGCTTGAGGAAATTTAAAGGTATTTAAAAGGATTTTACCCAGGCACTTACCATTTTACCAAGTTTTCAACGAGTTTGCCATCCTTCGGGCTTCACGTCCGGTAAGTGTGTTGGGTTCTCAGTGACTCTCCATTGTTTTGACTAGTTGACAGCTGCAGAAGTGGGATTAAAACTACCATTTCACAGCTGCTCACTTTCCAATGTCAGAAGCTGAAGCCTTCAGGATTTGGAAGACACCTTTGAGCTGTATGCAGTTCGGAAGTGTTTGCGGTGAACTCTCTATCCACTGTCACCTCCTTGGAGCAACCTCTCTCACCACTGACAGATCGCTTCTGTCATCTCAACCTCACCTGCCATCTATTCCAGCAGCATCAGTGCCCTTGAAAAAATCTCACCTTGGTCCTCAAAATCTCACCATGATCAGCCCCAACACCAACATCACTAAACGCACCAGCATCACCACCAACAACACCAACCTTCTTTGCAATCACCTGATGCTGCACAGAATACAGGGCATCAGCACCCGACCCCATTGCTGCCTGGGACGCCAGGGATGGCCTCACCATCGCCACATTTACTTCACTTGACGCTGCACACCCTGGCTGCTTCATGATGCACCATAAAGCATCCTTACAATGCCCAAGCCATTCCTTTCACACTCATCACCATTGTGCAGGGTACCCTTATGTCTGACCATTCACTATAACTCACTAAGCTACTTCCAAAGGTGCACACAAATCTGTCCAAGAATACAAAGTGTCGAAAATAAAGATTTCAATGTTTGACAACGCATTAGCAGAAACTGAACAGTGGCTAAAAAACCCAAGTGCCTATCCTTGTGTGTTGTTAGTTGGTATGATTGGATATATTGGACATGGCTCCTGGGGGTGAGCTAATTGAGGACTGCTGTCGCGTGTACAGGCAGTAAAAGAAGAAAGAAAAACTTGCATTTATATAGCACCTTTCACGATCTCAACATCCCAAAGCGCTTTACAGCCAATAAAGTATTTTGAAATGTATCACTGTTGTAGTGTAGGAAACATGGCCAATTTGCACACAGCAAATTTCCATAAAGTGATAAATGACCAGATAATCAGTTTTTCGTGACGTTGATTGGGGGTTAAAAATATTGGCCGGGACACCTCCCTTGCTCTTATTTGAAATAGTGCCATGGGATCTTTTCCGTACATCTGAGAGAGCAGATTTAACATCTCATTCTGAAGATGGCACCTCCAACAAATGCAGCCCTCAGCACTGCACTGAAATGGCAGCCTGGATTTTGCACTCAAGTCCCTGGAGTGGGACTTGAACCCACAACCTTGTTGACTTGGAGGCAAGCGTGCTACCCACTGAGCCACAGCCAACACTTAAAAAGAGCCTGAAAGTACCTCAAAAAACCTTCATGTTCAGGAGATGAGGCGCGAAGATCAGGAAATGCGGCATGGAATACAACAACAACAACAGGTATTTATATAGCGCCTTTAATGTGGTGCAACATCCCAAGGCGCTTCACAGGAGTATTATGAGATAGAAATTTGAGATATTAGTGCAGGTGGACAAAAGCTTGGTCAAAGAGGTAGGTTTTAAGGAGCGTCTTGAAGGAGGAAAGAGAGGTAGAGAGGTGGAGAGGGTTAGGCAGAGAGTTCCAGAGCTTGGCCTAGGCAACAGAAGGCACAGCCACCAATGGTTGAGCGATTATAATCAGGGATGCTCATGAGGGCAGAATTAGAGGAGCACAGACATCTCAGGGGGTTGTGGAGCTGGAGGAGATTACAGAGATAGGGAGGGGCGAGGCCATGGAGGGATGTGAAAATAAGGATGAGAATTTTGAAATCAAGGCGTTGCTTAACCTGGAGCCAATGTAGGTCAGTGAGCACAGGGGTAATGGGTGAGCGGGACTTGGTGCGAGTTAGGACACGGTTAGCCGAGTTTTGGATCACCTCTAGTTTATGTAGGGTAGAATGTGGGAGGCCAGCCAGCAGTACTTTGGAATAGTCAAGTCTTCAGCAGCGGATGAGCTGAGGTAAGGGCGGAGATGGGCATATTAAATGCACGTGGATACAAACAGAGTGACTGCTGAAGTGAATAAATTATTTTTGGAAAGATGAAATTTGTGGTTAGATTCTCTGTAATGTGCATCACCCCGGTGCTTACACAGCACAGCCTTGATTGGGGTGGGGTGGAAGTGATATCGGATCAATGAAGATGGATTGCGATGTGTTATCATGGGAATAATTATGAAGGGGGAAAAAAAAAGAGAAGAGAATCACATTTGTTTCAAGGATTAGCAAGTAGATCAGATTGCAGGCAGGCGTGTTGATGCCAACAATCTGTGTGAGCAGCAATAAAATCGGCCTGAAATGGGATCACAACCGAACCTGATCTGTGATTCCGGATCAGAAAGCAGCGGGATTCCCTGACAAAGCAGGGGGAATAGCAGCAGGTAAGTTTAAAAAATAATAGGTCATTTAAAAAATAGATATCTGTTGGTGAGCTGATGTTTGTCGTGTGCCTGCGAATATTGAAAGTTCCAGTTCGGTAGAGTTCCAGTCTTTTGGGTATTTTATTTAAAATGTTTACGTTTGTTGATTGATCTTTAATTGGAAAAAATGTCGGTGATTCCGCTGTTAATTTTGCTCCAGCGACGAGTGATTTCACTGTTGATTTCACTCCTGCGCCGAGTTACTTTTTATGGGTCGGTTTTTTGCACTTGATATCGAGGTTCCTTCGAGCTGCCCTGCTTTGATCGCGATGTTGAAGTTGACCCCTGAGAAAACCAGTAGCAGTAAACACCCGAGCTAGCAAAAAGTCAGCAGCTGACGGAGCCAAACCCCATTCCCACCACGCCCTGATCAGTCTCTCCGAGTAAGGAACAGGGCTTGCAGGATGTACCCTTCTCTCTTCCAATTTTGGCCTCTCACACAGCCCCCAGTTTCTTTGCTACACCATTGAGAGCCGTGCCTTCACTATCTAGGCCCTTCGCTCTGGAATTCACTCCCTAAATCGCTCTACCTCTCTCTCCTCCTTTAAGTCACTCCTTACAATCTACCTCTTTGACCCAGTCCTGTCCTAATGTCTCCTTATGTGGCTCGGTATCAAGTGTTGTCTCCTGTTAAAGGCGCTGTACAAATGCTAAAGGTGCTATATAAATGCAAACTGCTGTTATTTTGTTCTTCTTAAAATCGCGGTGCCCGTCTGGCCTGCAAATTCCCGACCGCCGCTGCCCGGTGTTGGCCAAGAGAGCTCGCCCGGCTGGAGCATCGGCCCCTTCACCCGTTGACCACTAACCACGCGCCCGCCACCAGCACTGACTGGAGCCGTGTCCCCTTCAACACGCTGCAGGTCGGAACATGTCAGCATCCGCCCTCCCTCCTGCCAATTGGAAACGGGGCCACTACCCGCAAAATAAAGATTGTGTTTTGTGAAGCGGGCTAGGACAGTTGTGCTGTGAATGTAAGCCGAAGAAGATCTACTCGGGTTTTTCAGAAGGCGATTGATAAAAGGGACAAGGGAAGGGATTTAACAGTTACAGTTGCAATCCAGCCCAACATGACAATAGGATTAATGCTCAATGATGTCATAAAATGACCAGTCAGTCGGAGGTACAAAGAAAAACCAGCAAGTATTGAACAAAGGATGTAAAAACAGAACATGGCCTGTACTGAGGAGGGTTCTCCACCCGAAAGTCTTTGTATCTACTGCTGGGTGGACCTGTGTCTTTCCAGCAATGTCTTCCTAAAAAAATGTCATAATAAATTGAAGGAGAAAAAAATTGCAGGACTAGCTGGGTTGCTCTTCGAAGGAGCCAGCTTAGACTCGATGGGCCGAATGCCCTCCTTCTGTGATGTGCTATCCTATAATTCTATGATTCAAACACAATGTTAGCAGATTTAGCGTGTCTAATAGGATTGAATTCTTACCGCTGCTTTTTTTTTTAAGAACTTCAAAAATGAATGAGTGTTTTATTGGGAATAACGTGCTGTCAGCAGAATTGAAGGATTTGCCTGCCACAGTTTTGTCAGACGCCACAGATAGCGATAGACTGTTGGCCGTAGGCTCCTTGTTTCTGTGGACGGTAGAGCCGCTTCTAATTAGTCGCTGAAAGTCTCGTTGCCTCAGCTGTCATAGATTTACTGTCACAAGCTTCCCACTCAGCCCAGGGACCTCAATGCTCCAGTTGCTGCCGTTTGTGCCACGGATTATGTTGCTTGTTTCCTCGTTGCAAATTGAGCTGGAAATGTGTGTGTAAAACCTGCTCCTCTCAGTGGCTGCTGCAGGTACAGTTTGTCTGTCCCCGGGTTCTTGTCTTTGTATACGGGCTGTTGTAAACCTAGCGACGTACAGTGGGTAATGTTTTTAAATTTCCATAGATTATTGTTGAATTTATATATATATATTTGAACTGAAATGACAGTGAGATTTATTCAGTATTCATTTGTGAGAGTTTTGACAGCTCTGGACATGAAAGTTGTGAATTTTTGAGTGTCTTTATAAATAGGAATATCTTTTCCATCAGTTTTTGTTTTGTTTGTTCAAGGTAAAGGAATGTGTGTCAACAGATATAGTGAGTGGTTAAGCTGAGTCAGTGTGAACTTGCTGATTTAAGCAGTGTTCTGCAATGTAGAGAGGGGGAATTTTAATCACTCCAATTTGAGGCAAGTGATGACTTGCAATTTTCTGTTCTATGTTATAATGCAATCCCCCTTTTTTAAGCTTTTTGTTATTAGATTTTAATCCGATGGAAGGGAACGATAGTGATGGGAAATGGAACACTTGACTCTTCAGACAACCAGTTTCAACGTGTAGATTTCAACTTATTCCACAGCAAGATTGATTCAGTGTGCAAAATCATTCATGCACAAAGCTTTTGACAGCTCTGGACGTGAAAACGGTGAATATTTTCGTGCCTTTTAAAATAGAAATATCTTTTCAATCGGATGTTGTTTTGTTTCTTCGAGGTAAAAGGATGGACTAGTGTCCATGCCCAGGTTAGAATGCAGAATAAAGCTCCCTCTAACCTGCCCTATCTCGTGCTCTCAGGTTAGGTATAGCACATCTGGATGCAGGGTAATGCTCCCTCTAACCTGCCCTATCTAGTGCTCTCAGGTTAGGTATAGCACATCTGGATGCAGGGTAATGCTCCCTCTAACCTGCCCTATCTAGTGCTCTCAGGTCAGTTGGGTGCAGTGCCTCAGTTCGACCATAGAAGGGCGCCACCTGCTGTACTAGCATTGCATTTCCCACACCAGCACTATGTGCGGTTTCAGGTACTAGTTAGGAGCACTTTGCCTCTGTGGGCCCGCGCCTCAATATAAACCACGTTGTGATTGCTCAGGATCGTTTCCCAATGGATCCTTGCAAACGGGGGTGACTGAGAGTCTCATTTTGTACTCAGTAAAGATTCTAAGTGCTTGCCAATGGTGAAATCCCCTCACCGCCCGTCAGCATGTAACACATTGGCAGCAAGTGAGATACCTCACTACCAACACGTACTCGGAAAGCTTAGGCCAAATTGCTGGTGATGAGATCCCAAGTCATTTAGTTATAATGTCAGCTGGTTTTCAGTGGTAGCACTTTCGCCTCTGAATCAGAAGGTTGTGGGTTCAAGTCCCACTTCTATGACTTGAGCACATAAAAAAATCTAGGCTGACACTCTCAGTGCAGTGCTGAGGGAGCGCTGCACTGTCGGAGGTACCGTCTTTCAGATGAGACATTAAACCGAGGCCCCATCTGCCCTCTCAGGTGGATGTAAAAGATCCAATGGCACTATTTGAAGAAGAGCAGGGGAGTTCTCCTAGTGTTCTGGCCAATATTGATGGATGTGCTTATTTGTACTGCAAAAATGGCCACCGTGCTCCACCTTTTGTCAACGATTGGTCCCCTTGGAGGATAAGCCACACCCTAAAGGTTCACAAGAATGTGTAACTGGAACCGCCCATCCCAAGGTGTCAATGACTTTGCAAATTGTAACTCGATCCACTTTGACTTCCTGAAAGGACAGAGGACTGAGCGCCCCAGAAGACAGCAAGGGCCAGACAAAGTGCCTTACCCCAGTCCAAGTGCATCCTTCGCCCCCCCCCACCTCCCGCCACCGCCCCCATCCATACATGGAGCAGGCATTGTATACGGATTGTTAACAGGCTATTGTCTATGAAGTGAATAGTGACAGTTTCATGACTTCTGGATATCATCCATTCCAACGATGTCCCTTGTAGGCGGTTGGAAGATCGTGATCCGTCTTCCCCCCACCTGTGTTTCCCCCACCTGTGTTTCCCCCACACACCCCCCGCCCCCCGCCCCAATCCGTGTCTCTCTCTCTCTCCCCCAGCCACTCACTCTCCCGAGCCACTCTCACTTTCCCCCCAGCCTCTCTCACTCTCTTCTCCCTCCCCCAGCCTCACTCACTCCCCCCCCCTGCCAGCCTCTCTCTCTAGGCCCTACGCAGGCCACTCTTGGCCCCAGGCCCCGCCACTTTCAGTCCCATGCCGGCCGGGGGGAGAGAGTTGAAGCCTCAGGGCCTGCTTCTCGGCACCACGTGGATGGAATGATTCAGGCCGGGAAGGGGGCGCGGAAGGAGATTTGTTACATGTCTGTCAAAAAAGTGCAGTGCAGGCAGGGAGGGGCGGGGCTGGACAGACGTCTGTCTGTCAAAAAAAGTGCAGTACAAATAGTTACATCGAATATTTATCTCTCAACCAGCATCATTAAGAACAGATTATCTGGTCATTATCACATTTGCTGCTTGTGGGAGCTTGCTGTGTGCAATTTGAGTGTCGCGTTTGCCACATTACAACAGTGACTGCACTTTAAAAGTACTTCATTGGCTGTAAAATGCTTTGAGATGTCCGGAGGTCCTGAAAGGTGCTATAGAAATACAAGTCTTTCTTAGTGTCTGACATGGAAAAAGAACCAAAATAAAGAGACAAAATTGACAACTTACCAAGTTCTGCCTCTCCCTCTCTAATTGATTTCAAATAGCAAACCACCAAATCTTTTAATTCCTGTTGATGTTGTAGGGTTCGAAAGCCAGACAGTCGAGGTAATTATGAATGGGAGTGTGTGTGTGTGTGGTGTGGCGAAAGGCCAATGGATGGCAGTGACACCTCTGGGCAAATCAATTGTTTCCTTCCAAGGAAAGTGAAATTATTTAGGGCCTGTGCAAAGTGAGCTTAACCGCGTCAGTATGGGAAGCCAAACAATTTACAATGGAGCTGTAGATTGGAGCTGGAAGAAGGCAGCTCAGTGTGTCTGAGGGAAGGGCGGAACTGTGGTGTTCTGCTCATAAGAGTCACACAATCAAACCGGTAAAAAAATAGACTGACCTTAATATATGGGAGCAGGGGAATGGAGTTGAGGGCAGGATCAGATCAGCCATGATCTTATTGAATGGCGGAGCAGGCTCGAGGGGCCAAATGTCCCACTCCTGCTCCAATTTCTTATGTTTTTATGTTAGATAACACCTTACACCAACTTCAGGACATCCCAAAGTGCTTTACAGCCAATGACGTGTATTCACTGTTGTAATGTGGGAAATGCAGCAGCCAATTTGCGCACATCAAGGTTCCACAAGCAGCATTGTGATTGTTATGTCCAGAATAAAGTAATGTGATTGATACTGTAGACGTAAGTGTGACCTTAGTCTCGTTATTCTAACTCTAGAGTGTTGGTACAGCATGGGAGGCCTGCTTATATACAGTGCTCCCAAGGGATGCTGGGATCCCTTGGGACTCCAAAAGATACGCCCTCTGGTTGCGGTAGAATGCTGGTTACATAGGGTTACATACATAACATCACTCCCTCCCAAAGTCAACAGTACACTTATTTACAGGGTGAGACGATCTGGGGCTTTTCACTCCCTAGTTGATTGTCTCGGTACAAATGCAGGTGCAGGTGAGTTGGTTGGTTCTTCACTGGGCTGCTGTGCAGCTGGTCTTACTGGGCTGCTGGGGATGATAAATTCAGCTTCGTGGTCAACCGTGATGTCGTTTGCCACTTGTGTGTGTGTTGGAGGATCGAAGTTGGTGGTGTCCTCTTCGGGTTGCTCGTGGCTGTCTGTGAATCGCAATTTGGTTTGATCCAAATGCTTTCTGCAAGTTAGTCCATTTGCGAGTTTGACCTGAAACACCATACTCCCTTCTTTGGCTAGGACAGTGCCAGCAAGCCATTTGGGACCATGTCCATAGTTGAGTACAAATAAAGGGTCATTGACTTCAATATCGTGTGACAAATTTGTGCGATCATGGTATATGCTTTGTTGATGCCGCCTGCCCTCGACGTGATCATGGAGACCAGGGTGGATGAGAGAGAGCCTTGTTTTGAGCGCCCTTTTCATGAGTAGCTCGGCTGGGGGAACTCCGAGAGCAGGTAAAGCACATCTGGATGCAGAGTAATGCTCCCTCCAACCTGCCCTATCTCGTGCTCATAGGTCAGGTGTAATACCTCTGGATGCAGGGTAATGCTCCTTCTACACTGTCCCATCTACCACTCCCAGATCAGTTGGGGGAAATGCCTCAGTTCGACCATGGAAGGGCGCCACCTGCTGCACTAGCATTGCATTTCCCATACTAGCCACCATGTGCGGTTTCTGGTACAAGTTAGGAGCACTTTGCCTCTGCAGACCTGCGCCTCAATATGAACCACGTTGTGATTGCTCAGGGTCGTTTCCCAAAGGATCCTTGCAAACGAGGGTGACTGAGAGTCTCGCTTTTTACTCAGTAAATATTCTAAGCGCTTGCCAATGGTGAAATCCCCTCACCATCCATCAGCATGTAACACGTTGGCAGCAAGCGAGATACCTCACTACCAACACGTACTTGGAAAGGTTAGGCCAAATTGCTGGTGATGAGATCCCAAGTCATTTAGTTATAATGTCAGCTGGTTTTCAGTGGTATCACGCTCGCCTCTGAGTCAGAAGGTTGTGGGTTCAAGTCCCACTTCTATGACTTGAGCACAAAAAAAAATCTAGGCTGACACTCTCAGTGCAGTGCTGAGGGAGCGCTGCACTGTCGGAGGTACCGTCTTTCGGATGAGATGTTAAACCGAGGCCCCATCTGCCCTCTCAGGTGGACGTAAAAGATCTCGTGGCACTATTTGAAGAAGAGCAGGGGAGTTCCCCTAGTGTCCTGGCCAATATTTATGGATGTGCTTATTTGTACTGCAAAAATGGCCACCGTGCTCCACCTTTTGTCTATGATTGGTCCCCTTGGAGGATAAGCCACACCCTGAAGTTTCACAGGAATGTGTAACTGGAACCGCCCATCCCAAGGTATCAATGACTTTGCAAATTGTAACTTGATCTACTTTGACTTCCTGAAAAGACAGAGGACTGAGCGCCCCAGAAGACAGCAAGGGCCAGACAAAGTGCCTTACCCCAGTCCAAGTGCACCTTCGCACCACCCCCCCCCCCTCCACCCCCATCCATACATGGAGCAGGTATTGTGTACGGATTGTTAACAGACTATTGTCTATGAAGTGAATAGTGACAGTGTTGTGACTTCTGGGTATCATCCATTCCAACGATATCCCTTGTAGGCGGTTGGAAGATCGTGATCCGTCTTCCCCCCACCCGTGTCTCTCTCTCTCCCCCAGCCACTCACTCTCCCCAGCCAATCTTACTCTTCCCCCAGCCTCTCTCACTCTCTCCCTCACCCTGCCACCCTCTCTCACTCTTCCCCCCCCCAACCCCCGCCCAGCCTCTCTCTCTAGGCCCCACGCAGGCCACTCTCGGCCCCAGGCCCCGCCGCTCCCGGGCCCCGCTGCTTTCGGTCCCATGCCGGCCGGGGGGAGAGAATTGAAGCCTCGGGGCCTGCTTCTCGGCACCACGTGGATGGAATGATTCACGCCGGGAGGGGGACGCGGAGCTTGACG
The DNA here is from genome assembly GCF_044704955.1 of Pristiophorus japonicus. Lineage (NCBI taxonomy): Eukaryota > Metazoa > Chordata > Chondrichthyes > Pristiophoridae > Pristiophorus > Pristiophorus japonicus. Next base: position 81,726,431 of record NC_091991.1, on the reverse strand, counting down.
GGGCAGGGTTTGTTACATGTCTGTCAAAAAAGTGCAGTGTGGGCAGGGAGGGGCGGGGCTGGACTGACGCCTGTCTGTCAAAAAAAGTGCAGTTCAAATAGTTACATCGAATATTTATCCCTCAACCAGCATCATCATTAAAAACAGATTATCTGGTCATTATCACATTTGCTGCTTGTGGGAGCTTGCTGTGTGCAAATTGAGTGTCGCGTTTCCCACATTACAACAGTGACTGCACTTTAAAAATACTTCATTGGCTGTAAAATGCTTTGAGATGTCCGGAGGTCCTGAAAGGTGCTATAGAAATACAAGTCTTTCTTTCTTAGTGTCTGACATGGAAAAAGAACCAAAATAAAGAGACAAAATTGACAACTTACCAAGTTCTGCCTCTCCCTCTCTAATTGATTTCAAATAGCAAACCTCCAAATCTTTTAATTCCTGTTCCTGTTGTAGGGTTCGAAAGCCAGACAGTCGAGGTAATTGTGAATGGGAGTGTGTGTGTGTGTGGTGTGGCGAAAGGCCAATGGATGGCAGTGACACCTCTGTGGGCAAATCAATTGTTTCCTTCCAAGGAAAGTGAAATTATTTAGGGCCTGTGCAAAGTGAGCTTAACCGCGTCAGTATGGGAAGCCAAACAATTTACAATGGAGCTGTGGATTGGAGCTGGAAGAAGGCAGCTCAGTGTGTCTGAGGGAAGGGCGGAACTGTGGTGTTCTGCTCATAAGAGTCACATAATCAAACCGGTAAAAAAATAGACTGACCTTAATATATGGGAGCAGGGGAATGGAGTTGAGGGCAGGATCAGATCAGCCATGATCTTATTGAATGGCGGAGCAGGCTCGAGGGGCCAAATGTCCCACTCCTGCTCCAATTTCTTATGTTTTTATGTTAGATAACACCTTACACCAACCTCAGGACATCCCAAAGCGCTTTACAGCCAATGACATGTATTCACTGTTGTAATGTGGGAAACGCAGCAGCCAATTTGCGCGCGCCAAGGTTCCACAAGCAGCATTGTGATTGTTATGTCCCGAATAAAGTAATGTGATTGAGTACTGTAGACGGAAGTGTGACCTTAGTCTCGTTATTCTAACTCTAGAGTGTTGGGAAGCCTGCTTATAAACAGTGCTTATATACAGTGCTCCCAAGGATTGCGGTAGATTGCTGGTTACATATTGTTACACACATAACATCACTCCCTCCCAAAGTCAATAGTACACTTATTTACAGGGTGAAACGATCTGGGGCTTTTCGCTCCCTAGTCGATCATCTCAGGTGCAGGTGAGTTGGTTGGTTCTTCATTGGGCTGTTGCGCAGCTGGTCTTGCTGGGCTGCTGGAGATGATAAATTCAGCTTTGTGGTCAACTGTGATGTCGTTTGCTACTTGTGTGTGTGTTGGAGGATCGAAGTTGGTGGTGTCCTCTTCGGGTTGCTCGTGGCTGTCTGTGAATCGCAGTTTGGTATGGTCCAAATGCCTTCTGCAAGTTAGTCCATTTGCGAGTTTGACCTGAAACACCCTACTCCCTTCTTTGGCTATGACAGTGCCAGAAAGCCATTTGGGACCATGTCCATAGTTGAGTACAAATACAGGGTCATTGACTTCAATATCGCGTGACAAATTTGTGCGATCATGGTACATGCTTTGTTGATGCTGCCTACCCTCGACGAGATCAGGGTGGATGAGAGAGAGCCTTGTTTTGAGCGCCCTTTTCATGAATAGCTCGGCTGGGGGAACTCCGAGGTCAGGTCAAGCATATCTGGATGCAGAGTAAAGCTCCCTTTAACCTGCCCTATCTCGTGCTCTTAGGTCAGGTATAATACATCTGGATGCTGGGTAATACTCCTTCTACACTGTCCTACCTACCACTCTCAGGTCAGTTGGGTGCAGTGCCTCAGTTCGACCATAGAAGGGCGCCACCTTTCCCCATACAAGCCACCATGTGCGGTTTCTGGTACAAGTTCGGAGCACTTTGCCTCTGCGGGGCCCGCAATATAAACCACGTTGTGATTGCTCAGGGTCGTTTCCCAAGGGATCCTTGCAAACGGGAGTGACTTAGAGTCTCGCTTTTTACTAGGTAAAAATTCTAAGCACTTGCCAATAGTGAAATCCCCTCACCATCCATCAGCGTGTAACACGTTGGCAGCAAGCGAGATATCTCACTACCAACATGTACTCAGAAAGGTTGGGCCAAATTGCTGGTGATGAGATCCCAAGTCATTTAGTTATAATGTCAGCTGGTTTTCAGTGATAGCATTCTCGCCTCTGTCAGAAAGTTGTGGGTCCAAGTCCCACTTCTATGACTTGAGCACAAAAAATAAATCTAGGCTGGCACTCCAGTGCAGTACTGAGGGAGCGCTGCACTGTCGGAGGTACCGTCTTTCAGATGAGATGTTAAACCGAGGCCCCGTCTGCCCTCTCAGGTGGATGTAAAAGTTCTCATGGCACTATTTGAAGAAGAGCAGGGGAGTTCCCCTAGTGTTCTGGCCAATATTTATGGATATGCTTATTTGTACTGCAAAAATGGCCACCGTGCTCCACCTCTTGTCTATGAGGGATTGGAAGGATAAACCACACCCTGAAGTTTCACAGGAATGTGTAACTGGAACCGCCCATCCCAAGGTCTCACCTACTTTGCAAATTGTAACTTGATCCGCTTTGACTTCCTAAAGCGACAGAGGACAGAGCTCCCCAGAAGACATCAAGGGCCAGCCAAAGTGCCTTACCCTAGTCCAAGTACATCCTTCCCCCCCTACCATAGATGGAGCAGGCATTGTGTACGGATTGTTCACAGGCTTATTGTGTATGAAGTGAATAGTGACAGTGTCGTGACTTCTGGATATCATCCACTCCAACAATCCCTTATAGGGGGTTGGAAGAATGTGATCCATCTTCCCCCCACCTGTGTCTCCCCCCCCCCCCCACCCCCCACCATCCCACCCGCCCCCCCCCCCCCGCCACCCGTGTCTCTCTCTCTCTCTCTCTCTCTGTCCCCCAACCACTCACTCCCCCCAGCCTCTTTCACTCTCCTCCCTGCCTCTCTCACTCTCTCTCTCCCACCCCCCTCCCCCCCGCCTGTCTCTCTTGGCTTCACACAGGCCACTCTCGGTGCCAAGGCCTCCGCTTTCGGCCCCACGCCCCGCCGCTCTTGGCCCCAGGACCGACGCTTTCGGTCCCATGCCGGCCAGGGGTGAGAGAGTTGAAGCCTCAGGGCCTGCTTCTCGGCATCACGTGGATGGAATGATTCGGGCTGGGGGGGCGGAGCTTGATGGGCGGGGTTTGTTACATGTCTGTCAAAAAAGTGCAGTACGGGCAGGGAGGGGCGATGCTGGACTGACGCCTGTCTGTCAAAAAAAGTGGCGTACAAATAGTTACATCGAATATTTATCCCTCAACCAGCATCATTAAGAACAGATTATCTGGTCATTATCACATTTGCTGCTTGTGGGAGCTTGCTGTGTGCAAATTGAGTGCCGCGTTTCCCACATTACAACAGTGACTGCACTTTAAAAGTACTTCATTGGCTGTAAAATGCTTTGAGACGTCTGGAGGTCCTGAAAGGTGCTATAGAAATACTGGGGAGCGGGCGGGTAAGTGGAGCTGAGTCCACGGCCAGATCAGCCATGATCTTGTTGAATGGCGGAGCAGGCTCGAGGGGCTAGATGGCCTACTCCTGTTCCTAATTCTTATGTTTTGTGTTCTTAAGTCTTTCTTAGTGTCTGACATGGAAAAAGAACCAAAATAAAGAGACAAAATTGACAACTTACCAAGTTCTGCCTCTCCCTCTCTAATTGATTTCAAATAGCAAACCACCAAATCTTTTAATTCCTGTTGATGTTGTAGGGTTCGAAAGCCAGACAGTCGAAGTCATTATGAATGGGAGTGTGTGTGTGTGGTGTGGCGAAAGGCCAATGGATGGCAGTGACACCTCTGTGGAAAAATCAATTGTTTCCTTCCAAGGAAAGTGAAATTATTTAGGGCCTGTGCAAAGTGAGCTTAACCGCGTCAGTATGGGAAGCCAAACAATTTACAATGGAGCTGTAGATTGGAGCTGGAAGAAGGCAGCTCAGTGTGTCTGAGGGAAGGGTGGAACTGTGGTGTTCTGCTCATAAGAGTCACACAATCAAACCGGTAAAAAAATGACTGACCTTAATATATGGGAGTGGGCAGGAGAGTGGAATTGAGGCCAGGATCTGATAAGCCATGATCTTATTGAATGGCGGAGCAGGCTCGAGGGGCCAAATGGCCTACTCCTGCTCCTATTTCTTATGTTCTTATGTTAGATAACACCTTACACCAACCTCAGGACATCCCAAAGCGCTTTACAGCCAATGACACGTAGTCACTGTTGTAATGTGGGAAACGCGGCAGCCAATTTATGCACACCAAGATCCCATAAGCTGCATTGTGATAATGACGAGATAATCTGATTTAGTGATGTTTGCTGAGGGCTAAATGTTTATCAAGACACCGGGGAGAACTTCTTCGTAATAGTGCCAGGGTATCTTTATACGTCCACTTGAGAGAGCAGACGGAGCCGCAGTTTAACATCTCATCCAAAAGATGGCACCTTCGACAATGCAGCACTCCCTCAGCACTGCACTGGAGTGTGCACTAGGTCCGTGCAGCAGAGCAGGTCTTCAGTCATCCTGATTAACCCTTGCCACTGGATAAAGGCCTAGCTCTGTCAAGCCCGTGTGGTGGCTGATGTGCAACGGTCACTATACGTTAAAAAAATCCACGCACAGGCATCTTCCATCCCCTCGACTGGAGTTCAGGACTGGAACATCAGGTCCTTCATTGAAACATCTGTGAACTCATGTGGAAGCAAGTCATCCTCGTTCGAGGGACAGCCTATGATGATGATGGTGGAGTGTCAGCCTAGGTTATCTGCTCAAATCTCTGGTGAGAGAATTTGTTTCGGAGAGTATGAAAGGGCGAGGAAAATATTCACACAAGTCTCTCAGTATTTGCTGGTGTATTTTGCAGTATTTCTGGGAAACCTGACATTGAAGGGTAAATCTTCCCATGCCCAGTTTGGAGTCTCACTCAATGGGAAAGCAGATTGGCGCATCAGAGGTGGAGATCAGAACTCCCCATTTGCGGTGCTCCCAATTTCACGATCATTTTGACAAAATAGGCGGTGTGCCGAGAATTGTGCGTGATTCTCTGTTCCCATAGAGAGAGACCTGAATCAATCTTCCCCTTCCCCAAAAGGCTGTTGAGGCTGGGGACCAATTGAAAATGTCAAGACTGAGACTGATACCTTTGCCTAACAAAAAGCTATCAAGGGACAAGGAACCGATGCGGATAGATGGAGTTAAGATACTGATCAGCCATGATCTCATTGAATGGTGGAACATGCTCGAGGGGCTGAATGGCGGAACATGCTCGAGATGGTGAATGGCCTGCTCCTGTTCCTGTGTTCCTATTATCATGAGGAATGGTGTTCTTCTGCCTTACGAACATACGACCAGTGACAGACAGGTAAAGACCCTCTGGTCCATCGATCATGTCCCACACAATTGCGATATCTTGTGTATCACAACTTATACACTCCACCCCACCCGAAACGATGGGAGAGGCAAAAAAAGATTAAAAAACCAGGCCAATTTGGGGAAAAAAAAATTAAATTCTAGATAGTAACTGAACGAGATTTCTTGGTTGCCTTGTACAATGCGTTTAATTACACCGTGGAAATGAAATTTGACAGAACCATTTAGCGCAGTGGTAAGTGCAGCAAATGTTTCCTACAATTGTGGAATAATTCAACTGCTATCAGGTTCTCTTAAGCGATGCTTTGCATGAATTGTAGGCTGTTCATTGCTTCCAATGAGCTACCAATTATGTGTGGGGAAGATGCCTTTTACCTACTGTCATGATTACAGTGAGATGAAAGCTAAGAGTCGGCAGGTGATTATTACAAACAGCTCGATCTGGCTTCTGCCTCCCTGATGTGATCGATCCTTAGATTAATTCAGCAGGTTTCATCAAGCTCAACTTCATTCGACATCCTGCCTCAGCTCATCTGCTGCTGACTGAAGCCCTCAGCCATGCCTTTGTTATCACCAGATTAGTCTATACCAATACTCTCCTGGCCGGCCTTCCACCTTCCATCCAACGTAAACTTAAGCTCATCCAAAACTCTGCTGGCCATGTCCTAACTCGCACCAAGTCCCATTTACCCGTCATCCCTGAGCCTGCTGACCTACATAGACTTCCGAATCCTAGTGTTCTAATCCCTCCATGGCCTCGTCCCTCCCTATCTTTGTAACCTCCTCCGGCTCCACAACCCTCCGAGAACTCTGTGTTCCTTCAATTCTGGTCTCTTGCCTCTGGCATCATTCCACCATTGGTGGCTGTGCCTTCAGCTGCCTTGGCCCTAAACTCTGGAATCCCCTCCCTAAGCTTCTCCACCTCTTTTTTTCCCCCTTTAAGTCACTCCTTATAACCTAATTCTTTGACCAAGCTTTTGGGTCACCTGCCCTAATATCTCTTTATGTGGCTCGGTGTCAAATTTTGTCTGATTCTCCTGTGAAGCGCTTGGTGCATTTTTACTGTGTTAAATAAGCTATATAAATGCAAGCTGTTGTTGCTGCGAGATGTATTTCAAATGCTATGGCCTGTTTGTATTACAAGAATCCATTTTGAATGGCAGTGTACAGTGTGTCAGTGCAAACCCACTCCAGATTGTTACTGAATCCCATTTGCAACTTCCCTGTACCAAGTGTTGATCGTCCCTGACGTAGGATTCAGAAATAGTATGAAGGAAATCAAGGATGAAATTTGAGAGGTATGCAGTGCTATGAGTTGTAATTATGGGCGAGCATTAACGATCCAAAAGTAGACTGGGCTGTGACAAGAGCTCATTGTGAAAATAGTGAGAGAATGCACCCAGGTCTGTTTCCTTAATCAGTATCTTGCATGTTCGACAAGGAAGGAAGCAGTGCCAGAGATAGATCTGGGCAACAAAACCGGGCAAGTAACTACACTAAGGTCAAAGAAACACGTGAAATAGTGACTGTAACCTCATTAGATTCACATTGGAGACACGAGGGAAAAGAGAAGTCCAAGATAAAAGGCGTGGGACTGGAAATTAGTCCATGTTGCAAGAAAGGGGATGTAGCCCAAATTAATTGGTTACTCGAATAACCGATAAACAGCAGGCCAGAAGTATTACACATTTTAATACAAGGTGCAAAGTCCTAGGTTAAACATATTCCAACCAGAGATCAAAGGTAAGGTTTCCATGGATACATCGAGGGGTTAAAGCAAAAATAAGATTTAAAAAGAAGGCTTATGATAAATATACAGAAAAAAGCTGAAAGGGGTGATTGATGAGCAAGTTATATTGCTGTCGTTTACTGAGTGCTCAGCCTGTCTGTGACCAAACCCAAAATGGTGGATCCAGCTGAAATGTTGTTAGCACCAGTGTGTCCTGCCTCTGCCGTTCGGCCCAGTGAGATTTCCTCCCAGGAGGGGTTGCTGTGTCTCTGACGGCATTGGCACCCAGTCATTGACATTAGCAATTCCTGCCGACATTAAAGTGGCATTGTCTTCAAGAAAAAGCATTTGGCCAAGCCGCTCGCATGAAGGAGCCAGGCATTATTCTTGTCATGGTGACATAACCCTCAAACAGCTCAATGGTGCATTTGAGCGCAGTTTATATAGAATTACACAGATTCTACAGCACAGAAACCGGCCATTTGGTCCAATCACTGCAATCTATGCTGGTTTATGCTCCACATGAGCCTCCTCCCACCTTACTTCATCTCACCCTGTAATGTATTTGCTTCATGGGTTCTTTGCTTAAGAATTCATAGCAACACATTGCTATTAAGAACTAGTTGGTTTATTAGCAAAGGTTTAACAAACACACTATACATTACCAGTTCATCCACCAGGCTCACAATCACCTGCCTCATCGTGGATCCCCCAAACCCAACTGGCTGGGGTTTTATTGAGTCTTGTGAACATCACGTGACTGGCTAAACCACTCCCAACTCAACAGCTTAACTATTTTTGTAGATAACATTAATTGGGGGGTTGGGGGGGGGGAGGGGGGCACTAAAACCAACAAACATAGACAACTTAAACTTTAAACATTAAGGATCAAATTAAAATTTGGTTGCCGGGGGTGATGATGCACTCCAGTCCCTCCAGCGCCCACCTCTCGCGGAAGGCCGCGGGCCTACCGGTGGACACCGCATGCTCTATCTCCAGGGACACCTGGCTCGGATGTAACCACGGAAGAGAGGCAGGCAGTCGGGCTGAACGACCCCCTCGACCGCCCGCTGCCTGAACCGGCTGATGGCACCCTTGGCCATGCCCAGGAGCAGTCCTACGAGGAGGCCTTCCGACCTGCCCGCTCCCCTCTGCACAGGGTGCCCAAAGATCAGGAGTGTGGGACTGAAGTGCAACCAGAATTTGGAAGAGGGGCTGCAACCTCGAACACACAATATATACATGGAACACGGACTCCTCTAGACCGCAGAAATTACAGGTGGCCTGGGAGCCCGTGAACCGACTTAAAAACTTATTACACGGGACTGCTCCGTGCAACACCCTCCAGGCCAAGTCCCCAATAAATAAAGGGAGGACTCCTGCGTAGAGTGCCCTCCATCGGGGACCCCCGCCTCCTCCGGGCGGCAAGATGCTGTGCCATGGCGTATCCCGGACGGCAGACGAGGATGGCAAGGTGGAGAGTGTGCAAGAGCAGCCTGTACAGGAAACCCCTCCGCGCAGAACTGAAAGGCACGGAGGGGATTTCCCCGAGGCGGCTCAAGTTGTGAGGCACCGGCTCCCGAGGGAGGTTTTGGGGCTTGGCGCCGATGAGGAATTCCGTCCGGACAGGGGTCAGTTCAGACAGGATCGCTCCACGTGCTTGAGCCTCCTCGACACACCTAACAGAGTCAGGGCCCAGAGCTGTTTTTAGCGACTCAGTGGCAATGGTCACACGCTGGATGTCGGCCCAGGATAGGCGCCGTGCCAGCTTGTCTGGTGCCATCCAGCCCACTCCGCCGCCATCGAGCAGGTCCCTGACCCTGGCCACCTTGCCAGACACAGCCCTCTCGTCTGCCTGCCACCTAAAACCGCGGTCTTGGAGGTACGGATTCCTGAGTAGCGGCTCCTGAAGGACAGCCGCCACTCCAGACGGTGGAGAGCTGCGCTTGGTGGCGACTCTGTTCCAGACCCTGATGAGTTCCTGGTAAAAGACAGGCAGCCCCCGCATGGCGGTCCTGACGCCCCCCCCAGACTCACAAACAGGAGCTGCATGTCATAATTGAGGCAGTACTGCTGGCGGAAGAAATACATTGCCAGCGCACACCATGTGGGAGGATGCTCGACGTACAGGTATCTCTGCAGGGTCTGAAGTCGGAAAGTCGCATGCTGGGTGCTCACGCACACCAACGCTTGACCGCCCTCCCTAAGCGGGAGACTCAGAACCTCAGTAGAGACCCAGTGCTTCCTGTTGTTCCAGAAGTCCACCAGCTTCTTCTGTACCTTGGCGACAAACGCAGGGGGAGGGTTAAGTTACCACAGCACAGCGGCCACCAGCTAGTTTATGACTCGCGCTCGATCCATGTAGGACAGCGCCCTAGGTGAGTGGTGACTTTGGCCTCCAGCTCCTGCCAGTTCGCCGGCCAGGCTTCCTCATCGGGGCTAAGGTAGACTCCCAGATAAAGGAGATGGAACGTGCTCCAGGCAAAAATCCTGAACTCCTCCGGCAGGGAGTCCACCCGCCACTGACCCACCAGAAGTCCGGAATATTTCTCCCAGTTGATCCTGGCGGAGGATGCAGCTGAGTAAATCTCCTGGCACTCATGCATCCTCTGCAGGTCAACGGGATTCTCGACCATGAGGAGCACGTCATCGGCGTAAGCCGAGAGGACGACCTCCACGCCCGGCCCTTGCAGAGCCAGTCCAGTCAATCTCTTCCGCAAGCGGCGCAGGAAAGGCTCCACGCATAAGGCATATAACTGGCCGGACATGGGGCATCCCTGGCGCACCCCTCTCCCAAAGCGAAGGGGCGTCGTCAAAGACCCATTAACGTTAATCAGATACTCCGCGGCGGCGTACAAAAGTCGGATCCGGGCGACGAAATGCGTCCCGAACCCGAAAGCGCGCAGAGTTCCGAACAGATACTCGTGATCCACCTTGTCGAACGCCTTCTCCTGGGAATGGTGGATCAGGTCCCGGACCAGATGGATGTTATCATGGATTGTCCGGCCCGGGACCGTGTAGGACTGGTCGGGGTGGATCATGTGGTCCAGCACGGCGCCACGACGAGCAGACATCACCCTGGCAAAAATTTTGTAATCCGTGCTGAGGAGGGAGACCAGCCGCCAGTTCTTAAGGAGGCGGAGATCGCCCTTCTTAGGCAGCAGGATGATGACTGCCCTGCGCCAAGAGAGGGGCATCTCCCCGGTCGCCAGACTTTCCCCCAGGACCTGCGCGTAGTCGCCCCCCAAGACGTCCCAGAACGCCCTGTGGAACTCCACGGTCAGCCCGTCCAGCCCCGGGGACTTTCCCCTGGTCGAGGGCGCCGGTCAGCTCCGCCAGGCTTAGCGGAGCGTCCAGATTTTCGGCGACCTCCGGGCCGACCTTCGGCAGGTCCTCCCACAAAACTCTACGCGCTTCCTCGCTGGACGGATCCGGAGAGAACAGAGCGCCGTTGTAGTCTCGGGCTCTGTTGCTAATGCCCTCCGATCCGAGACATGAGATCCGTCGTCGGCCAGCAGCGTCAAGAGCTGCTTACGGACCCCCTGTCTTTTTTCCAGCGAGTAGAAGAAGGGAGAGCCGCGGTCCAGATCCCGCAGGAATCGGATCCGTGACCTCACGAAGGCGCCTCGGGACCCGACAAACTGCAGGTCCTTCAGCGCGGCTTTCTTCGCTTCGTACACCGTCCGCAGGGCCGGGTCCTCGATGACTTGACCGAGACGGGATTCTAAGTCGAGCACCTCCTTCTCCAGGCACCCCACCCTGGCCGCCCGCCTCTTGGTTAACCCCTCGCGTACTCTTGACAGAAGAGACAGATGTGAGCCTTGCCCACGCCCCACCATAACCTCAAGGAGGGGAAGACCCCCTGCTTCCTTCTCCAGTCGGCCCAGAAGCAACGGAACGAATCCTGAAACCACTCGTCCTCCAGCAGCAGATTGTTAAAGTGCCAGTACGCGGACCCCATCCTCTCGCGGAGCGAAGCAAGCTCCGCCCACACCAGGTGGTGGTCCGAGCACGGCGTCGGCCACATGGAGGCCGCCGGGATGCAGGAAACGTATGCCCGAGACATGTAAAGGCGGTCGATTCTGGACCATCCTACTCCAGGCCTCACCCAAGTAAAGGCGCTGGAGTCGGGATGGAGATTTCGCCAGATGTCCACCAAGTCCAAGGACCCGACCAGGTCCCTCAACTTCTCTATCGCCGTCATGCTCTGTGATGCACTGGAGCGGTCCCTCGCCTCGAGGGTGCAGTTAAAATCCCCCCCGAGGACAATGCAGTCGCCGACGTCAACAGAGCCAAGAAGAGTGGACACTTCTTCGAAGAAGTGCACTTGTTGCGGGCCGGGCTGGGGGGCGTACACATTCACGAGATGGAGCGGCATGTCCCCCAGGTGAACCGTGACATGGAGCAAGCGGCTTGGCACGGGCTCCTCGACCCCCAAGATCTCCGGCTGAAAATGTGGGGCCAGCAAGAGAGCCACCCCACAAGAAGTGGCAGTGAGATGGCTCATGCGGACCTCTCCTTGCCATTCCAGGAGCCACGTGATCCCGTCTCCCAGAACGGTGTGGGTTTCTTGCAGGCAGCACACCGCATATTTCCCCTCCCATAGGAGCGAAAAATTGTTAAATCTACGGCGTGCCTCTCTGCCGCCATTGATGTTGAGGCTGGCTATGGTTATCTTCAAGAGAAGAGCATAGGTCAACCTCTACCTTAAACTGCTGTTCGGGGGGGAGCGGAGTCGTTTGATGACCTCCATTCCCTCAGCAACCCATTGAGGAACATTCTGAGCCGGCACAGCTCAAGGGTTTCTGGTTTTGATAAGGTCCTGTCTGCGCCCATGGTTTTGACGGCGGCGCGGACGGACCTGATGAGCAGCGCCGGCTTGGACCATTTGTCCAGGGCCAGCTGGGCTCCATTGCGGCGACATTGGCATTCCGCCAAAAAGTCCCGGAGTTCCTTGGCAGGAATGAGAGGGGACTCAGCGGGGGGTACGAGGAAATCCATTGCCTCACTGGCGATGGACTCCAGATTTCCTCCCGCGCCCTCCACTGAGTCCCCGTCCCCCTCCGGGAGGACGGCGCCAGCATGAGGCATGGTGAATGGCCCGGACGCACCATCCGGCCCTAGCTCTGCCCCGATCCCATCCCCAGGACCGTCAGCAGAGAAGTCCCCCCTGGGCTCCTCATGGGATGCCGGGTCGGGAAGCGGCAGCGGACGGGGTTCCCCCTCCGCCCCAGGCACCGGGGAGCACGGAGAAACCGGGCCGAAAAACAGCTCCAGGTTCTCCAAGTCCCCCAGCTCCAACGTCAGGGATGAAGATTGGGGTTCCTCACCGTCCCCGCCACCAACCTCCGGCCCAGCAGGCGTGAGGTTCTTGCGGATGTGCCCCACCTCATTACAGGCGTGGCACCGCACACCGTCCGATGTCCAGAAGACGCGGTAGGCTGTGCCCTCGTGGACCATGCTGAATGCTCCCTCCGTTACCTCCTCCCGCGCCAGCTGGATGAAAAGCTGGCGCCAGAAGGAGAACACATGACGGAGGCTGGCCTCCCTGAAGCCGAGCGGTGTGGGGTTTATCCCTGACCATACCTCCCCCAGTTGACGTAGGTGGGGGGAGGAGGAGCTCACCGGGAACAAAGGGCTGGATGTTGGAAATAACGAGTCTCTGCGCGGTGGCCTCAAGGGGATCCACCGGCAGAAAGGTCCCGCCCACAGTGAGCCCCTTACGAAGGGTTAGGGACACTGCCCATTCTGACCCCAGGAAGAACACAGCCATCCCGTACATTTTTGAAGCGGCGACAATGGCCGAGGAAACCGTGGTCTTCGCCAACCTTTGTTCGAGGCCAATTACCGCTGCGAGTTGGGCCTCGGGAGGGGGGAAAACACCAACAAAATTTCCAAAAAAATAAAACTTCACAAAACCCTAACCTACCAAATCGCTAAATAAGAATTAAAAAATAAAAACTTTAACTTATCTTTTTAGCAAGTCTTCAACGCAGGTTTTTCCTGGCTGCCGCCCCCAGACCCGCCGGCCCTCCGCTGCCGTCCACCCCCCCTCCGCCCCCCGCCATTCTGGGCCCTCCACGCCCCCCCCTCTCCCCCTCGGCCCGGGCGTTTCCGGATTCGGGACATCTGAAAGACATTACAAGATCCGGAAATACCCGAAATCTGGAACAGCCTCAGTCCCGAGGTTTCCAGATTTCAGACCCCCTACCTGTATTTTCTCTTTTTTCCCTTTTATTGTCGAATTTTGCATACAGACTGAAGGTCAACTATTTTCTAGCACATAAAGGCTTTAAGCAAAACTTTGAATATATGTCTCCCACTATGTTTGTTGAAAGAGTGCATGTATAATCAAGAGTAAGATACCATTTGTCTGCCTGGAGTATATTACAGTAGATTTAAGCTCTTGAAGTGTAAGAAGCTTTCCAGTGATTACTCAGTGCCAAGCAGTGACACGGTCATGGTGTGCTCAACAGGGAGCTCACAGCTACAGATCGAAGCTGGCGTTACAAACAACAGTCCCGGCTCTTCTGAAGGGACAACTCCTAAAAGATTCTGCCTTTGACATCCTCCGGCCTGACAGTCCAGCATTCCCAAGATTTTAGATTAGTTTATCAGTCAGTGCACATTTGGAGCGTTTAGATTGGCAAGTCAACATCAAACAGTTCCTTTCGGATATGTCCGTGTCCACTAATCCGCATTATGTATTCCTCAGTCAAGGCAGTCATGGTTTTTCTTGCAAAGTGAATTGCTCGCGAATGGATGGCCTTCTAATGTGATTTGCTTTAGATAAAGTGGATCTTGTGAACATTCCTAACTGAAATCCGTGAACTGCTCCAAAGCAGCATTAAAGGCTTAACCAAGAGTCGTAAGCTGCTTCCGGGTGGCTGAGGGGGTATAGGCACCATCTGGTGCCGCGTTGAAGCCACACAACCGCAGAGGGCCGCGAGTTGCGACCACGGTCTGTGCTGAGTGAGCTGGGCAGCAGTTGGGATGCAAGTCTTGGCTTGTAACGAGAGAAGATGGGGGAAGCCAGCCTACTGATCACTCTCCAGTGACTGTGGATGTTCAGTGAGGGCACGACCAAGCTTTCGTGTACACTCCACGCCTCGGCCCAACACTGAAGGATGTCCACTTGGGGCAAGGATTCAAAGGGCTGTTGACACCTCTGGAACCATATGCCAGTGTCTTCTAAGGGAGAAACACCCTTCTCCATTTTAAATGAAATCTCAACCTTTTAAATTTTTGTTTTCAATATTGTCAGGACAGATTGGGGCTTTTCTCTTTAGAAAAGAGAAGATTTCATTGGACAGGGTAAATGTAAAGATTTAAAGCATAGGATTAAAGTAATTGGGTGGAGATTTAGAGGGCAGTTGAGGTGAAATTTCTTCACCCAGAGGATGGTGGGGGTCTGGAACTCACTGCTTGAAAGAGTAGTAGAGACCGAGACCCTCACCACATTTAAAATGTACTTGCATGTGCACTTAAAGAGCCATAACCTACAAAGCTACGGACCAAGAGCTGGAAAGTGGGATTAGGCTGGATAGCTCTTTGCTGGCCGGCGCGGACACGATGGGCTGAAATGGCCTCCTTCCATGCTGTAAATTTCTATGATTCTATTCTATTCTGTAAGATGTGGAGAGAATGTTTCCACTTGTGGGAGAATCCAAAACCAGCGGGCATAAATACAAGACAGTTACTAATAAATCCAGGAGGGAAATAAGGAGAAATGTTGTTATGCAGAGTGGTTAGAATGTGGAATCCGCTACCACAGGAAGTGGTTGGGGCAAATAGCTTAGATTCTTTCAGAAGGGAAGTAGAAAAGTACATAAGAGAAAAGGGAATAGAACGATAAGTTGAAAAGCTGAGATGAGGTGGATGAAATCGGAGGAGGCTCGTGTGGAATACTAATACCAGCACAGACTAGTTGGGCCAAATGGCCTGTTTCCTTGCTGTATGTTCAAGGTGCCTGCTAACCCCTGTACCACCAGAGAAACGTGGCATGACGCATTGCAGTATCCGATCATCAGCGCACACCATTTTCTACTCTCTGTCCTGGCCAATATTTATCTCTCAATCAACATAACAAAGACAATTATCTGGTCATTATCACATTGCTGTCTGCGGGAGCTTGCTGTGTGCAAATTGGCTGCCGTGTTTCCCACATGACAACAGTGAGTACACTCCAAAAAATATTTTATTGGCTGTAAAGCGCTTTGAGATGTCCGGTGGTCGTGAAAGGCGCTATATAAATCCAAGTCTTTTTCTTTTCTCTCCTTGCATATGTCTGTTGTCATTAAGAAGCAATACAGTGTAATTGAGCGTTTCCCAGAACACACCAAGTACTTGGTCCGAGGATTTGGAGCTTTCCCATTTCCGGCACTCTGCGCAGAGCACTCCCAGGTCAGGTTACCTGCAGAGTTCTCAGCTCCACCTGTGTTAGAGCACTCCCGACTAAACAACTGCGTTCCACCAGGTGACATTGTTTCCGGTGCTCACAACAGCCTAGTACCTCTCCGAATGCGATTGGCAATTTGGAGTCGAATTGCGGGCGGCCAGGAACTGCACTGAGACCGTCCAAACTCATATCACGCAGGACTCTTAGAGCCATCAGAAGGAGCAGCCTGCCACCTCATCAGTCCGAGGTCGATTTGAAACCAGCTACCAGTGATTGACCCACCCCGCCATCTCCTTGGAGAGCCAGCTTAAAGTAAAGTTGTCCACAGATCCGTTAATGGGCAATTCCGAATGTAATATTTCACGTAAAATCAATACAAGTTGAATCTCTCTTATCCGGCACCCTCGGGGCCTGGCCTGTGCCGGATAAGGGATTTTTCCGGACGAGGGGTGGCCACGTTAAACTGGATGGTACAGGTACTGCGCAAGGGGATATCGGGACTGGCTGGCTTGGGGCTGGGAGTGCGGCAGTGGGGGGGGGGGGGGTGGTGCGATGGATCACGGGGTTAGACCAGCGATTACGGAAGTTGGCAGCGAGGAAGGACTTCAATTTGTTCATGTCAGAGTTCTGCGCATGCACCACCTGGTGGCCGGGAATGGTGCCGGACGAGGGGTTGTATAATGGAGTCCGGGATAAGGGAGGTTCAACCTGTACTTGGCAGATTTATGATGAGTAAATAAATTCCTGCTCTTTGTACAGTAGTTTGAACACTGATGCAATTGCACTGAAAGTGTGGCGAGCATCCACTGCCTTGTAACATTGACCTTGTTGCACTCGTCAGTGCTTCCTGTCCTTGCCTTATTCTTGGCTCAATACATAATGATGGTGTAGCTGTCACTTGCACACACATCACAGACTGCTAGTGAAACACTTTGCATGGTTGTTGCAAACAAAAAGAGATTACCAATGCGTTTTATACCTCCTCTTTGCATTTTCTAATTAGTTAGGGTGTCGGCTCACTCTGATGGATTCGAACAGTTCATGGAAAGTGTTCCGTGTAATCCCCAGACTAATGTTCAATTCATTACAATAATAAGCACTCAAATAAATCCTATTGAACCAAATGAGTAGTCCACAGGTTTACCATCATTTACCTTTCCAATGCCTTTTCTCTGTCTGCCTGAGTTGTTTTCACTCTTGTTCTATCCTTCCTATACCTTTTCACTTGCCAGCGCAGCCTTCGGTCGCCTGAGGAAGAGAGTGTTCGAGGATCAGGCCCTCAAAGCTGGCACCAAGCTTATGGTCTACAGGGTTGTAGTGATACCCGCCCTCCTGTATGGCTCAGAGACGTGGACCTTATACAGCAGACACCTCAAATCGCTGGAGAAATACCACCAACGATGTTTACGCAAGATCCTGCAAATCCCCTGGGAGGACAGACGCACCAACGTCAGTGTTCTCGATCAGGCCAACATTCCCAGCATCGAAGCACTGACCACACTCGACCAGCTCCGTTGGGCGGACCACATCGTCCGCATGCCCGACACAAGACTCCCAAAGCAAGCGCTCTACTCGCAACTCGTACACGGCAAACGAGCCAAAGGGGGGCAGAGGAATTGTTTCAAGGACATCCTCAAAGCCTCCCTGATAAAGTGCAACATCCCCACCGACACCTGGGAATCCCTGGCCAAAGACCGCCCTAAGTGGAGGAAGAGCATCCGGGAGGGCGCTGAGCACCTCGAGTCTCATTGGCGAGAGCATGCAGAAATCAAGTGCAGGCAGCGGAAGGAGCGTGCGGAAAACCAGGCTCCCCACCCACCCTTTCCTCCAACCACTGTCTGTCTCACTTGTGACAGAGACTGTAATTCCCATATTGCACTGTACGGTCACCTGAGAACTCACTTTTAGAGTGGAAGCAAGTCTTCCTCGATTTCGAGGAATTGCCTATGATGATACCTTTTCACTGCTTGACTGAGATGTTTATTCACTGTCCAGCACACTCTCGCCTCTGACCACAGGAGCTATTAAACCCATTCACTACCTCCGTATTAGTAGCTAGTAAACCTGACCTGTGACCTTTCTCTGTTGTTCTTCCCTTCCCTGCGATTTTGATCAATTCTATAAAAAGACTCATTTATTCTTCAATTCCAACTCTGACTCAGGGGTGCACCCAACATGTTAACTTTCATTTTCCTTTCCCAGTTGCTGACAGGCCTGCTCTGCATCTTATTTTATTTCAAATAGAAAGAAAGGAGGTGTCCAAAACAAAAGGTCATAAGTATAAGACAGTCATGAATAAATCCAATCAGGGATTCATGAGAAAGTTCTTAAACTAAAGAGTGGTAAGAATGTGGAACTCGCTACTACAGGGAGTAGTTGAGGCAAATAACATAGTGCATTTAAGGGGAAACTAGATAAGCATATGAGGGAGAAAGGAATAGAAGGAGATTCTGATAGTGTTAAATAAAGTGGGATGGGAGGAGGCTAGTGTGGGACATAAACACTGGCATAGACCAGTTGGGCCGAGTGGCCTGTCTCTGTGCTGTTGACTCAATGTAACTCAATGTAACTTTCTATTCTGAAGGATGTAGGCCATTCATCTCGGCTGGATTAGTTAAGATGGGCCAAATAGCCTACCTCATCTATATTTGTCTTGTGATTCGGAAATAAACGCTCCCTTTCTTGTGCAAACACTTTGAAAGAATTCTCCATTCAACTGTTCCATGCAAGCACCGTCGTCCATCTCTAGCGCATGTAATTCTGCAATCTAAACACAACTGTGGGCTGAGCCGTGTATTATATGCATAAGCCCGGATCCACAACTCAAATCCTGAAGCACCCAAACTTGAATGTTCCAGTGCAATTGATCTATTGTAATTTTTCTTTTGGGGTGGAGAAAACAGAATATTGGGTCAAGGTTGCTGGTGCTATTGAGTTTAAAGAAGGAATAGCCATTTGGCATTTGAATTCTATGTTGATGTGAGGCCACTGGCTCAGCCCTTGTTCATGTTGGCTCAGTGGGCAGCACTCTCGCCTCTGAGTCAGAAGGTCATAGGTTCAAGTCCCACTCCAGAAACTTGAGTACAAAATCTATGCTGACACTCCAGTACAGTGCTGAGGGAGCGCTGCATTGTCGGAGGTGCCGTCTTTCAGATGAGATGTTAAACCGAGGCCCAGTCTTCCCTGTCGGGTAGATGTAAAAAAAAAAACTCCTCGAAGAGGAGCAGGGGAGTTTTCCCCGGTGTCCTGGTCAATATTTATCCCTCAACCAGCATCACTAAAACAAATTATCAGATTACAGTTTGTGGAAGATTGCTGTGTGCAAAATGGCTGCCTCGTTTTCTACATTACAACAGTGACCACACTCGAAAAGTACTTCATTGGTTGTAAAGCACTTTGGAACATCTTGAGGTCATGTTTTACGCTTAAGAATATAAGAACTAGGAGTAGGCCAATGTGTATAGGCCCAACCTACTCAACCTATTCTCATAAGTCAACCCCCTCATCTCCGGAATCAACCTAGTGAACCTTCTCTGAACAGCCTCGAATGCAAGTATATCCTTCCTTAAATACGGAGACCAAAACTGTAAGCGGTATTCCACGTGTGGCCTCACCAATACCCTGTACAGTTGTAGCAGGACTTCTCTGTTTTTATACTCTATCCCCCTTGCAATAAAGGCCAACATTCTATTTGCCTTCCTGATTACTTGCTGTACCTGCATACAAACTTTTTGTGTTTCATGCACAAGGACCCCCAGGTCCCTCTGTACTGCAGCACTTTGCAATTTTTCTCCATTTAAATTATAATTTGCTTTTCTATTTTTACTGCCAAAGGGATAACCTCACATTTTCCCACATTATACTCCATCTGCCAAATTTTGACCCATTTACTTAGCCTGTCTCTATCCCTTGCAGATTATTTGTTTCCTCCTCACAATTTGCTTTCCCACTAATCTTTGTATCATCAGCAAACTTGGCTACATTACATTCGGTCCCTTCATCCAAGTCATTAATATAGATTGTAAATAGTTGAGGCCCCAGCACCGATCCATGTAGCACCCATCTAGTTACTGTTTGCCAACCGGAAAATGACCTATTTATTCTGACTGTCTGTTTTCTATTATTAGCCAATCCTCTATCCATGCTAATATATTACCCCCAACCCCGTGAGCACTTAGCTTATGCAGCAACCTTTTATGTGGCACCTTATCGAATGCCTTCTGGAAATCCAAATACACCACATCCACTGGTTCCCCCTTATCCACCCTGCTCATTACATCCTCAAAGAACTCCAGCAAATTTGTCAAACATGATTTCCCTGATGCTGACTCTGCATCATCGGAAAGGCGGCACCTCCGACAGTGTAGCATCCACTCAGCTATGCTGGGAGTCTCTGCCTAGATTTTGTGCTCAAGTCTCTGCAGTGGGGTCTGAACCTAGAACATTGTGGCTCAGAGACGAAAGTGCTACACACTGAGCCAAGGCTGGCCCGTGATTGGCCTTATACTAAGGGAACAGATCTATTTATCCCTGCACACAATCTGATGGTGCTTGTATCCTGTTTGTTGTTTAATAACCAAACTAATTCCACTTTGGGTTGCCTGAACATTTCTGCTTATCTTTATATTCAGAGCACAAACTAACCAAGTGACCGAGAAAATCTATTTACTTGAGCGCATTCAGTCCATGGCACGGTCAATGATCTTATCGTGCAACAGTCATAATATAATGTCAGTCATCATATATTGTCGGTCATAATATGTCACTCCTTATCATTTCAGCTTTCCGTGGATCGGCAGAATTCCAGAGGCGAAAAGGAGCTGATTTCCAGCTGTCCTGCTCTTCGAGTCTGGAAAATGCCAGGAAGGAACACCAGCCGAACATGCGGGAGCGCTTTGTTCATTTTCCTTTTGATCCACCTGAGTGCAGCATTGGATGTACCCCTTGACCGTGAGTGAAAATCCATTGGCAATCTGTAATTACACCTTCATGGCACAGCTCGCCCTATGGTTTAGTGGCTCCAGGATAATACTGTCACACGGAACAGAAATACCTCGGGTCAGATTTTGCTGAAATAATACCAGTGTCTGAATGACATACACCGTTAATAATGAGCAGATTTGGCCAGCAACTTGTGGCATGGAAGCGATGCCCCGTGAATTGTGAATCGCCGCAATTGCTATCCAATTTGCACCGCTGTTATATTCGCAAAAACACTTCCCTCTGATTTTCATGAATTTGCTGCATTTGCACATTAATGGCACATTAAATGCGCCACAGAAAGCTAAGTCTAGTAACTTTCAATGACATAGTAACTGGTAATGGCTGCCAGTCAACCTCTCTTGCCCAGAAAGTGAACAATTAAAAGTGTGAAGGTTCATTCCTTCAGGTTGTGAATTGTTTTAGGAGATTTAAAAAATGTCACATTTAAAATTTTACATTATTTTTCTTATTTCCTTTCTGTCTTTTTATTCTCTCTCACTTAATCCAATCTTTCTTTCCCTCTTTTTATTTCTCTCTCTGTACCTGATTTGACACTGAATTTGCCCACTCTAATTCACCTTCCTTCTCAGTCCCTCCTCTATTTATTTCTCAGTCCTTTAGTCTGATTGGTTGACCCCTGTTGGAAAAGTGCACACCTATTAACACTAGGTGATGACATTGTTGGAGTCATCAGTGAAGCCCTCTGAGGTGGAATAGCCAATGTTGCCATAAAGAACATAAGAACATAAGAATTAGGAACAGGAGTAGGCCATCTAGCCCCTCGAGCCTGCTCCGCCATTCAACAAGATCATGGCTGATCTGGCCGTGGACTCAGCTCCACCTACCTGCCCGCTCCCCGTAACCCTTAATTCCCTTATTGGTTAAAAATCTATCTATCTGTGATTTGAATACATTCAATGAGCTAGCCTCAACTGCTTCCTTGGGCAGAGAATTCCACAGATTCACAACCCTCAGAATTCCACAGATTCGCAACCTTCTCAGTGTTAAGGATAAACATTTGGGCAAGGTTTTGGAGGGCTGCGACAGTTGGTGTTTGCAGGAGAGAAGAAAAAGGGAAAATAGCCTTTTATAAAAACAGCCACAGGTTGAGTTCTGCTATTCTGATAATCGCTTGAGCAATTGTGCACTACAATTAAATCTATTGCACTTCACAGGCTCCCGGAAGGTAGCTAAGCACCAAACTATACCCCTTTGAGGACCTCCTGAGTATTTCTCCATCAAAATGCAAAAATTATTGTTTTAGAAGAGTGCTCTTTTCCTACAAAATTTGTGCTCTTCAGGGTGAGGGTTGTAAATGTTGAATAGATCACTTTCCATTACCCTTGTCAGCAGTAACCATAACATACAATTGCCATTCACATCAGCAAAATGTCTCTCAGCACTTTGCACGGGAATGTGAACACAGAGCAAGTAGTAATGAAGGGTCGTGACCTAAAATACCAATTATTGAGGCTTTTGAAGTTGAGCAGCATGGCCAGCAGGTGAAGAAGTTTATAGTATGGAACATGGCGATGGTGGATCGGAGGGAAGAGAGGATCATTGTAGACCAGAGTTGGATGAGCGGGCAGTACATGCTGGGCCATAGTGCAAGAGAAGATTGCAGAGGTAGGCTGGGGCGGATGAGGCCATGGAAGGTCTGAAGACTTTTGAATGATAAGGGAGTCAAGGGTTATGGAGAGCGGACAGAGAAGTGGAGTTGAGGCCAAGATCAGATCAGCCATGATCTTATTGAATGGCGGAGCAGGCTCAAGGGGCCAAATGGCCTACTCCGGCTCCTATTTCTTACGTTCTTATGTAAGAGTATGATGAAGCAAGGCACAGCACATTTAAGATGTCGACGAAAGCTCCCTCTTCTGTGTTCCATCAATGTGCCTGAGCCCTAACCTGAGAACCTTACTGTCTCAGTGTGACATCTTTTCACCTCTCATTCGAGACATTCCATGACCTCCCTGAGTGAGATTAGCAATTCTCTTCCAAATTAGAGGTGGTTTTATGCCGTGGCAACAGCACTGAGACTAGAACCATTCCTCTGAATGTGTGCAGATAGAATTATAAGTATTAAAAGACGCAGTCAGCACTAAAGTAGGCAACTCATTTATTAGAACTTATAGGAAGAAAAGAAAATATGTGACTAAAACCTTAAAGCCTTTGAAGTGAAAAACAATCTGGTTTGGTTAATTTGCTGGAGGAGTTGTCCTAATTTACAAAGGGAGGGGATTTACTGCTGCGCTGTACTTCATTTAACACAAGAGCTATTCAGCCAATTTCCTGAGGTTTAGGAGTGTGATGGAAGATTCTCTGATGGATGATGTTAATTATTTACAGGCATCTAAGTGAACAGCATTTTTTTTGTCCTAAATGCATTATGTTTCGCAATTAAAGCGAAGCCTGTATGTCATCTCTCGGAGCAGCTGTTGAGAAGCTGGGGGGCATGGAGTCATTGAAAAGAAATGTGTGGCTTTGTTTATAGACAAACAGAAAGTGACAATTTCTGCAACTGTGTGAAGTAATGTGCTTCAGGTCTGTTAGAAAACTGATGTTGCCTTTTTCAGGAAAAATATATTTGTATAAAGTTATCGCAGTCATATACCTGCCCTGGGACTATTTGATGCGACAGAATAGAAGGAGCTTTACTTGGTATCTTACCTGTGCTGTACCTAACCTACAGCGATTTGATGGGACAGTGTAGAGGGAGCTTTATTCTGTATCTATCCCATGCTGTACCTGCCCTAGAAGTATTTGATGGGACAGTGTAGCGGGAGCTTTACTTTGGATCTAACCCGTGCTGTACCTGCCCTGGGAGTGTTTGATGGGACAGTGTAGAGGGAGCTTTACTCTGTATCTAACCTGTGCTGACCCTGCCCTGGGAATGTTTGATGGGACAGTGTAGAGGAAATTTAACTCTACCTATCCCATGCTGTACCTGCCCTGGAATGTTTGATGGGACTGTGTAGATGGAACCTTACTGTGCATCTATTCTGTGCTGTACCTGCCCTGGGAGTGTTTGATGGGACAGTGGAGAGGAAGGTTTATTCTGTATCTATCCCGTGCTGTACCTGCCCTGGAATGTTTGATGGGACAGTGTAGAGGGAGCCTTATTCTGTATCTAGCCCATGCTGTAACTGCCCTGGGAGTGTTTGATGGGACAGTGTAGAGGGAGCTTTACTCTGTATCTATCCCGTGCTGTACCTGCCCTGGAATTTTTGATGGGACAGTGTAGAGGGAGCTTGGTGTGCTTGTGGACTGTGGCACAGTTTGTAGGAGGTGGGTTTAGCTTTGTGATTAGCTGGGTGATGGAGGGTTTGGGCACAGACTGGGGGTAACCAAGATCTTGTACAGAATTATGAGTAGTGAAACAACTCTGGTAACGGCAAACAAAATACAATTTTGCTGCTGATGTCCGACTCTTGTAAAAAGACACAAGGTTTTGGGGAACGGTTTAATTCCAGGCAACCATGAGCTTGTCTGCCATTTCCTGAAAGTTCTCTTTTCCCTTCAGTTCTTTCCGTTTGCATGCAATCCGAATCCTCAGGCCGGAGATCATGAAATGGTAAGACTCCTTCTAAATATGGCAGTGTTGGTCGAGCTGCCCATTTCCGCACGAGTGAACCTTTAGCAGGAATCGAACCATACGCAAAATAATTGGCATGTGTTTTAAAGTGTGAGGTGACAACTTTCTTCATACTTACGCTGTGTTTGTTTTTCCCCCCTCTTTATAATCCTGTCCTATTTACTCTCTCATTTGCTGATTATGGGGAATAAAGCAAAAATTCTGGACGAACGTAAGTTTATGTCCTGCGAGGTGTTTGGTGAAAGCTGCAACGTGTGTCCTTTTGGTTTTAAGTGTTGTACTTGTTTGCTGTTTTAGCGCCGTGCCGGCCTTTGCCGGGTGCTGCGTCCACTGCATGTACACCGGTTGGTCTTTGTTTTTGCTGTGATTGTGTAAACAGTGTGTTTCCAGCAATTTTACTGCTTGTGTTGTGGAATCGTGTTTAGACATCCATTGGGACTTGTTCAGCCAATCGCAGCTTGCCTCATCCGGCCCGAATCTAGCTAACGGCTCTAATGGCATTGGCGTGCAATGGGATGGTGAGCATTCGGCGTGACCACGTGGTTATTGGCACCGGCTGGATTGCCGCCTGTCCTGCCTTTTGAACCATACTGTCCATTCTTTGGCCACCTATCAGAGAAATGTCTAAATTATAAACCGATTTTGGAACAAAACCCCATTTTAGTCACTTAGCTCCTGCCTCTCAGGAGATTTCCACTGAGCTTTCGTCATTACCCTCAGACTCAAAGCCATGATCCCCACTCACTCTCCCATCCGTTGGCCATCTCCAGCCCAGTTTGGGGCTTGATAAAAGGTGGCCACCGCAGCTGCCTGAACAATTGAGCAGGCGTCCGAGGACACCCAGGTACGTGCAAGAAGCCCGAGAGACAAGGGGCTGAGCTAAAAGAACAAGCTAATGGAAAGAGGAACTCTCCTGATTTTGCTGCAGGTCTCCAGAACAGCACAGAATCTGCATGCAGCCTGAATGATTCTGCTTAGTGGTGTGGCACATTGGCATGGACAGTATTTTTTAAGTGGTTTTTTTTAACAATTATTGCTCCATTGATGTTTGAATGTCATTTCATTTATGGTTTTCTACTCTTTGCTTTCTAATCCAGTGCCGCAGCCCCCTACAATCACCCACCAGTCTCCAAAGGATTACATAATAGACCCCAGGGATAACATCCTAATCCAGTGTGAAGCGAAAGGGAAACCATCTCCCAGGTTTGTATTGGTTATCAGGCTCATGAAATATCTTAAAGAAGAGCAACAGATGTTCAGTCAGATTGAGGGGAATTAAGATTTGATGGGCTCACACAACATGTGTCACATTGTTCCTTAATGCCTCCAGAGTCTCTCCCTCCCTATCCCGACCTTCCTCGTCTTTTCTGTTTTGTCTGTGCAGTGTTCCTCTGAACTTTTCTCTCTTCTTGCTCCTAATCTTGTCCAATATACCTACCTCAATCACCCCCTTCAGAAACAGCTTAACTGGTCACCATTCAACCCATTTCTGGTTGGTGAGAGCAGAATGGCTGCCAAGTTCAGCCACGTGACTACCACTCCACCTCAGAGGAGGTCATTGGGCGTGATATGCTTTGAGATGTTCTGAGCGTTGTCAAGGTGCTGTATACAAATCAAAGAGGAGAAATTTGGTGGTGCCTCTGTTGTGGCGTTATTCCAGGCGGAGCGATACTTTTAGCGCCTTGAAAAAGTTTGCACCTCCCACCCAGAAATTCGTCAGAATCGGCCGAAGAGCTGACAGGGGCAGTAAATCAGCCATTGCACACCAGAGCTGGGGGGCAGGGTGGGGCGATAACAAAAGTTTGGTCGGTACATTTTGCAGACCCATTGCGCATGCGCCGAACTCCGAATCAGATCCCGGGAAAAGCCGAGTCTTAAAGGCAGGGCATAGTAACGCACCCATTAAAGTTTTCAAAATCACTTGTTTTCAACCTGTACTGTTCTGTCTGTCTGCCGCTACAAACTGGGAGGCTCACGCACCGAGCTGTGTGTAAACGTTGCACTGACTGACCTCTGAGAGAAGCGCTTCCTCATCCCATTAAGTAGGTACCAGTTAACGACTCTGCAAGCCTGTACCGACTGGTTTTCCAGACGGTGTTATTGGCGGGCGCTCAATGAGGTGCATGCACCGAATTTACCGACTGGGGCGCAAGCGTGGGCGTTGCACCAGGAACACGCCATGATCGGAGTGATCGTCAGCAGCCAGGCGCTACTGGTTTGTGCCCCTGGCGAGCCTACAATGAGTTTTTCATCGGGGCGCTAAACATTGCGCTCCCGGTCACTAAGTTCTAACGCTCGCATTCACATAGCTCTGGGCGCTAACTGATGCTATAGACAACTGAAAATCCATCCTCAAGTATTTAAGTTGAAAGCACCATCCTAAACATTGTTTGCCCTTGCTGCATTCTTAACCTGTTGAAATACTGGGCCCAAGTTTCGGGACGCGCCTAAAATGGCGCAGCCTGGGCCTGGACGCCCGTTTTGCGCGTCAGAAAGTGCGCCTAAAAAAAACTTCCAGATTCTCCGGCTCCCTGCAGGTCTTCTGCAGCCGGGCGCAGCGCAGCATGAGCTGTAGGTCCCTGCGCCGAAAACAGTGCCGGGACCTCTGCACATGCGCGCTATAGTGGGCACGCATGTGCAGTAGCTCCAGGCGCCCAAAACTGTGTGGGAGGGGCCCGAAGCACGCAGCCCCTAGCCCTGGCCGAATGGCCTCACTGGGGCTGTGTGAATAAGGCTCCTCCCACGCCTAGCTCCTGCTTCTTCCCGACCCGACTCGACTCCCGCTACCCCCCCCCCTCCCGCGACCCGACCTCCGCGACTCTCTCTCCCCCCTCTCTCTCCCCCCCCCCCCGCGGACTTCCGCGACCCCCCCCCCCCTCCCCGAGACCCGACGCCACCTACCTGTAAATCTAGCCCGAGGTCTTGGGCCTGGCCGTTCAGCCTCCTTCTCTCCCTCCCCCCCGCTCTCTCCCCCCCCCTCTCCCTCCCCCCTTCCCCCCTCTCTCCGTCCCCCCTCTCTCCGTCCCCCCTCTCTCCTTCCCTCCCTTCCCCCCCTCTTCTTCCCTCCCTCCTCTCTCCCTCCCTCCCTCCTCTCTCCCTCCCTCCCTCCTCTCTCCCTCCCTCCTCTCTCCCTCCCTCCTCTCTCCTTCCCTCCCTACATCCTCTTTCCTTCTCCCCCCCACTCTCCCCCCCCCAACTCTCCCCCCACTTCTCCCTTCTCCCCCTCCCCCTCCCCCCCCCTTCTCCCCCTCCTCTTGCTGTCAGAAACACAGACACTGACAGACAGAGAGTGAGAGACACACACACAGACAGACAGATAGAGACACTGACACAGACACACTGGGAGGACCATCCCAGCACGCTGTTGAAGGACTCCCGGTGCTGCAGTCGGTAAGTAGGAAATGTTGTATTTATTGATTTTTTAAACATTTTTATTTTTTATTAATTTTTTTTGATTGATTTATTGGTTGATTTATTGATGTATTTATCATTTATTATTGATGATGGCTCTTTATTTGTAAAACTGAAGTGTTTAATGTTTGTAAACTTCCCTTTAAACCCCCTCCCCCCCCATTCCCTACGTCTCATTTGTAACCTACGCCTGATTTTCTAAAGTGTAGACAAGGTTTTTTCGAACGTACAAAAATCTTCACTTACTCCATTCTAAGTTAGTTTGGAGTAAGTTTTCACTGCCAAAACTTTAAAAACAGGCGTAAGTGGCCAGATACGCCCCCTTTTGAAAAAAAAATTCTGTTCCAAAGTGAAACTGTTCTAACTGACTAGAACTGGAGCAAACTAAATGCCAAGAATTTGAATTTCTAAGATACTCCGTTCTACACCAGTTGCTCCAAAAAATCAGGAGCAACTGAGGCCGAAACTTGGGCCCAAAGACCCATCACATCGGCTCCCAGTGTAACTTGTCTTTGCTCAGGACGTCCAATCTATGGAACTCCTTACTCTCAGTCAAGCTAGGTATCACCTAATGGCCTTTTTCTGATTTATCCCATCTTACTGTTACTGTACCCTGAGTTATGGGTCATGGCCCTTACCTTGGTTTCTCATGTTTTCTTTAAAAAGCCTGGTTGACTAACTTTGCTTCAGTGCATCTTGCAGTACTCTTCATTGTGATACATGTGTGACCTGATTTTTTCGTTCTGCATTTCCTGCCCTACTTTTGCAATTGGTGCAGTTATTACTGGATATGTATGTTTTCCCCAAGGTAGTTGATGAGTGAATTCTGGTATTTGTCTAATTTATAACATAACCCAATATTGAATGTTGCCTCATCTTTGCATTGGGAGGGGTCAAAATATAAGAATTTTGGGATTTGCCTTTGGAAGTATTTTATTTATTTAACCCTTGGCGTTCCAATTTAAATTGTACCCAAGGTCATTTTTGCAAATTAAGGGTCATCTTTCTGTTAAATGTCTTTCTTCCAACCGTTCAATCTCGTGATACCTGTGTGGCTCCTCAGCCACCTTCATGTCGGTTCCTACCGTGTCACATCAGGATCAGGCCCCGGAGGTTATTTGTGTTGGTCAAGGGAGGAACATTAGCCAAGGCACCAGGACAACTCCGTGCTCCTCTTCAAATGTTGCTGAAGGTTTTTGTTTACCGCGCAGCCCAAAGACCACCCTTTCTCCCTCAGTACTGCACAAGTGACAGTTTAGATTTTGTGCTGAAGTCTTGGAGTGGGCCATGAACCCACAACCTCTGGCTCAGAGTGAGAGTGTTCCCAAGTCAGCCAAGATTGACATTAAAAATGCTGAAGTTTTAAAAAAAAATATGTGATGGCATGAAACTTTGTACCGCGTGGTTTGTACTGCAACTATATAGCGCCCTGGTGTGTCTACACCTGGAGTATTGTGTACAGTTTTGGTCTCCTCACCTAAGGAAGGATATACTTGCCATAGAGAGAGTGCAACGAAGGTTCACCAGACTGATTCCTGGGATGAGGGAATTGTCCTATGAGGAGAGATTGAGTGGATTAGGCCTATATTCTCTAGAGTTTAGAAGAATGAGAGGTGATTTCATTGAAACATACAAAATTCTTACAGGGCTTGACAGGGTAGATGCAGGGAGGATGTTTCCCCTGGCTGGGGAGTCTAGAACCAGGGGTCACAGTCTCAGAATACGGGGTCGGCCATTTATGAAATGAGGAGAAATTTCTTCACTCAGAAGGTGGTGAATCTTTGAAATTCTCTACCCCAGAGGGCTGTGGAGCCTCAGTCTTTGACTATAATCAAGACAGAGATTGATAGATTTTTGGATTATAGGGGAATCAAGGGATATGGGGATAGGGCAGGAAAGTGGAGTTGAGGTCGAAGATCAGCCATGATCTCATTGAAGGGCGGAGCAGGCTCAAGGGGCCGAGTGGCCAACTCCTGCTCCTATTTCTTATGTTCGTATGTGTGAATTACTTGTAAATCTGCTTTGCTAACTTTGCATTTTGATCACCTGTTTATTATTTCTTGGCTGCCTTCTGTAGATTTTCATGGACGCGCAATGGAACCCATTTTAACCTTGACAAAGACTCTCGAGTGACCATGAACCCAAACTCAGGGACCCTGCTGGTTGATATTGTGGGTGGCGGGAAGGCAGAAGCTTATGAGGGAGAGTATCAGTGTACGGCAAGAAACGATCGTGGCACAGCTGTGTCCAACAAAATTGTCATCCGCCAGTCCAGTGAGTAAATATGTTGTTTGCCCATTAATTCATCACGTTGTCAAATGTTTAAATTTGTCTCTGAGGGACAGAAAGGAGCAGATACCAAACTGAAGGTCACTGTATCCAACGGCAATAATTATAAAGCCACCATTTCAAAAACCTTTAGTGTTACTATAACCTTTTCACACCAATTGTCCTTTACCTTCTGTCAAGTCTAAAACTGGACAGAGGTTGGTACAGAGGGATCTTGGCTTAACTTTTAAGGTTTTCTTTACTGTTAATGAAAATTCATGGTCAAATTTAGTAACTGATGCCCACACAACATGAGGCACAGTCATTAGGAGGTAAAAAAAAATGGTTTCTTTCCAATACAAAAACATTTTTTGTTGTTTGAAAAAATTGGCTGGCTCAAAAACTAGGAGGAGCGACAACCCTTTCAAGTTGTGGATTGATGAGGGGAAACCATCCATGGAACGGTGTGTCTTTTTCATCGGGGAGGCCATTGCACACACAGGTAGTGTTGCCTGGAAAGACCTGTTGAAGCATGGGATGCAGTGGATTAGGCACTGACCTTTAACCTGCTAGACTGATGATGAGAATTTGCCTCATGGTGTGGTGGCATTAAGGTGGAGATTTCACACTCAAGTGATGCAATGATATTTTTGCTAGCTGAGAGATAATGATGTTGTAGAAATACACATGGAACGTGTTTATAAAGGGTGAGCTAAAGCTTGGAATGGTGGTGGCATTCCCTGCCAGTGGCACTTGTTGGTTGTAACACATGGTGTGCACTAGAATACAACACATAAGAGCGTACATTGCCACAGTATGGAACAGTAGCATACCGGTTATGTTACTGGACTATTAATCCAGAGAGCTGGAATAATGGAGACATGAGTTCAAATCCCACCACAGCAGTTGTGAAATTTAAATTCAGTTAGTTAAATAAATCTGTAATAAAAAGGCTCGTATCAGTAATGGTGACTGTAAAACTGCTGGATTATTGTAAAAAGCTATCTGGTTCATTAATGTTCTTTAGGGAAAGAAATCTGTTGTCCTTACCTGGTCTGGCCTATATGTGACTCCAGACCCACAGCAATGTGGCCGGCTCTTAACTGCCCTCTGAAATGGCCTAGCTAGCCACTCAGTTGTACCAAACCACTATGACGGACTGCTCACCACCACCTTCTCGTGGGTAATAACGCCCACAGCCCATGAACGAATTAAAATCTGAGCCAGGGTGTTCCTGGAAATGGAGTACGTGGTATCCGCTGGTACACTTGCGGCCTTCCGCAAGAGGCGGACACCAGAGGGACTGGAGTGCAACATCACCCCCCGGCAACCAAATTTTAATTTGATCCACTAATGTAAAAAGTTTAATTTGTTTAATTTGTCGGATTTAGTGCCCCTTTCAAAAGGGGGCACTTGATTTATTGTTTTACAAAATAGTTGAACGAATTAAAAAAAAACTCCACCATTGCTGTGGTGGCTGGCTGGAATGTGAAAGAGGATTATAGACAGGGCGTCACCACTGTAGCCCCAATACCAGGCCCTGCACTTGTGCCGAGCAAGACTCCACCCCACAGTGGAACCTGACATTCCTGCCTGATGGTTCTTGGTTTGGAGACTGATTAGGGAGAGGGGCAGAGATGTTTGTGGGCAGTTCTATTGGATATTATGGTTTGGGCCTTTGCTCAGTCCTTGCTTTCATATTCATGCTTGCATTGCAATTTTCCTAAGCAGATTGAGTTGCCTATAAATCAAAATCTGATTTGAAGGTTGTGGGTTCAAGCCCCACTCCAGAAACTTGAACACATAATCCATGCTGACACTATTGAGGGCTCGATGCACTACTGGAGGTGCCGTATTTTGGATGTGACATTATGCCGAGGCCCCACCTGCCTTCTGGGATTGACGAAAAAGATCCCACGGCATTATTTGAAGAAGAGCAAGGGAGTTATCCCCAGTTTCCAACATTTATCCCTCAATCAACATAACAAAAACAGATTATCTGGTCATGTAGGCTGTTTGTGGGAGCTTGCTGTGAACAAGTTGGCTGCCACATTTCCTACATTACAACAGTGACTACGCTTCGAACACAATTACGTCAATGGCCGTAATGCGCTTTGGGACGTCCTGAGGTCGTGAATGGTGCTATACAAATGCAAGTCCTCTCGTTTATGTTATACCTACTGGGAGTGCTTAATGCAGAAACTTTGCACCCAACATAGAGAAGTGTATCTTTCACCAGCTCTAACATCCCTCACCTTACTGGGCACAAAATTCACAGGAATAAGTAAGAGTAGATAACGTCAAGGTGGAGTTAACCGCTGCACAGACACAAGCCTCCTCGTGTGCTGAGGATTCTGCAATTCTCTGAAAAGAATAAGAGAAAGGAGGAGAGGCTACTGTACCTTGTGACAGATTGCCGCTGTAACTACCTGTATGTCTGTGCTATGAGGTGGTGCCCTTGCTGATGTGGAGCTCACGCCCGGAAATCTCGCGTTTTAGGATTTTCCCGGTGAGAAAAGCTGTGGCCACCGCTCCTGGTAACCATTCAGGGAGTAACATTGGTGGTAGCAGGGCAGGGGTCTGAGATCCTGAGCGTATCACACCTTTAACTGGTGGTAGCAGGGCAGGGGTCTGAGATCCTGAGCGTATCACACCTTTAACTGGCGGGAGCAGTCCAGGGGTCTGAGATCCTGAGCATATCACACCTTTAACTGGCGGGAGCTGTGGAGGGGTCTGAGATCCTGAGCGTACCACACCTTTAACTGACGGGAGCAGTCCAGGGGTCTGAGATCCTGAGCGTATCACACCTTTAACTGGCGGGAGCAGTCCAGGGGTCTGAGATCCTGAGCGTACCACACCTTTAACTGACGGGAGCAGTCCAGGGGTCTGAGATCCTGAGCGTATCACACCTTTAACTGACGGGAGCAGTCCAGGGGTCTGAGATCCTGAGCGTACCACACCTTTAACTGGCGGGAGCTGGGGAGGGGTCTGAGATCCTGAGCGTACCACATCTTTAACTGGCGGGAGCTGGGGAGGGGTCTGAGATCCTGAGCGTACCACACCTTTAACTGGCGGGAGCTGGGGAGGGGTCTGAGATCCTGAGCGTACCACACCTTTAACTGGCGGGAGCAGTCCAGAAGTTGATGAATTAATGAAATAGCAGACAGCAAATTCCAATGAAATTCTGCCAATTACAGAATGGCAGAATGAATTTCCAAGTGAGAATCAGCGCTTTGGAATCTTTTAAACACCCCGCTTCGTAGAGCCAGCATTGGGAGGTAGTAATTGAACAAATACTCCACCAACTCAGAGCTTTGTTTAATAATATACAGGGATTGTTCAAATTTCTTTTAACACAATTCTGCAAACTTCCATGAGTCATTGTTTTTATGTTAAACCGAGGCCCCGTCTGCCCTCTTGGGTAGATGTACAAGATCCCGTATTTCGAAGAAGAGCAGGAGAGTTATCCCCGATCTCCTGGCCAATATTTATCTCTCAACCAGCATCATTAAAACAGATTATCTGGTCATTATCACATTGCTGTGTGTGGGAGCTTGCTGCGCTCAAATTGGCTGCCGCGTTTCCCACATTACACCAGTGACTACACTCCAAAAGTACTTCATTGGCTGTGAATCGCTTTGGCACGTTCTGAGGTGCTATATAAATGCAGGTCTTTCTTTCTTTGATCTTGTCAGTGCATTTGTTCCACACAATGTTTAATACTATTTCTTTAATTATCTCATTTCTTTCTCTTTCTAACTAAAGACCTCTTTTTAATCATCAAATTCATCTTGCTGGAAGGTAACTGTGTGGCTGATGGTTGGTTAAAACCTTGCATGAGTTGGTTCCTTTGTTTCATTCCCTGTTATCTGTTTCCTTCGACGTACCTCGACCCCCAAGGCACCGACAATCACAGTTCTCGGCGCTGGGAAGGGCAGCAGCGGAGCTGAATGGGGAACACAAAATAATGTTTCCTTCGATGAATCCGTTTAACGTTTTCCCCGTGACAGCCTGGTACAAAAATGTCCTGTTCTGGTGCATTGTTTGCAAGGGGCGCGCGGGATCTGGTCCAATTCCTGAATTCTCAGTGTGAAAAATCACTGTTGGAATAAACAGTCTATAGTTGCTGGATCTCTAAGTGTCCACTGTTTGAAGGCCCAAAGTAGATTGGATGAGGGAAAGGGGCTGTGGGGCGGGATGGGGAGGAGGAAGTCCCTCTGTTTCAAATAGAAACCGCATTATTCACGCCATATTCTAAACTATTTTCTTTAAATACACAGTACTGCTCCCATTCCGGACCTGCCATGTTGCCCTTTCATTGGCCTTCGCTGGTGTTCCTGGAACAGGGCTGCCATTGTACCTGTTTGTCACAAGTTTCCAAGATTGGACTGACTCCATCCCCTCCTCTCATAAATACACTTTTTCCCACCCTGTCAGTACTGGGGGCCTTTCCTGGGGGATATAAGCCTTGAAGCTACTGTTTGAGGTAACAGTGGACAAATGCTAATTGTCCACAATTGTAACAGGGGCGTTAGCCTGCTTAACGTAAACAGGGAAACCCCTCTGCTATGGTGGGCAGAGGAACGATAATGCAATTGTGTTGTGCGTTTGTTTGCTGTGATCTCCCAAAGTCGTTTCTGGACGAATGCTGCCTCGCACTAAACGAGCAGCTCCCATGTAATCTGTGCCGGCTGCGCCAGCTTTGAGGAAAGGTTTACGGTGCTAAAAGCCTGATGTGTTCTGCCCCCGTTTCCAGGGTCCCCCATGTGGGCGAAAGAGAAGATCGACCCGATCGAGGTGTCTGAAGGGACTGCACTGGTCCTCAGCTGTGACCCTCCCTCTGGCCTGCCGCCGCCCATTGTCTTCTGGATGGACAACTGTAAGTACATCATTGGCGGTCCCTCGAACGAGGATGACTTGCTTCCACATGGGTTCACAGATGTTTCAATGAAGGAGCCGATGTTCCAGTCCTGAACTCCAATTGATTGCGTTAAAGATGCCTGTGCGTGGATTTTTTTTAACGTGTGGTGACCATTGCACATCAGCCACCACACGGGCTTGACAGAGCTAGGCCTTTATTCAGTGGCAAGGGATTAACCAAGACGACTGGAGACCTGCTCTGCTGCACGGACCTAGTGCGCACACAAATCACAGTGTGGGCTGGCCCGTGCTGCCCCTGGGCCCTCGGCTCTTCTGGGCCCCGTACCCTCATTCACCGCACCTCTGCCACGATCTCCCTCCGCACCTCTGCACCAAACATTCGGTGCACCTCCGCCACGATCTCTCGCCGCTGCTCCGCCACAAAAACACTCGCTGCACCTCCGCCACAATCCCCCACTGCCCCTCCTCCACAAAAACACTCACCGCACCTCCACCACGATCTCCCTCCGCACCAAACATTCGCCAACCTCCGCCATGATCACCCACCAAATCTCAGCCACGATCCCTCATCGCTCCTCCGCCCCGTTCACTCGTCGCAAGTCTGCCACGACCTTCCCGCTCTTCTGCTGTAGCAGGGCCCCGCCGATGTTCCTGCCCACGCTCCAAACGGCGACCTGGGTCCTGATGACGTCACCCAGTCTCCCACCTCGAAGCCATCGCACACTTCTGTCAGCTCGCACTGGACGCTGCAGTGGCCTGCTCCAGCTCTTTATACTTCCGACCTGCGGTGGTGTCCTCTCGCAGGTCGGGGTGGCCCATGATGTTCCAGGGCCCGGCGCTCCAGCTCTTTATACTCCCGACATACGGTGGTATCCTCTCGCAGGTCGGGGTGACCCAGCTTGCAGCTGAGTCGCAGCCTTCAGCGCCAGTGCTAATCCCGGCCGTGAAATCCTGTCGTATCCCAGCTTCTCAAATCCTTCTTCTTGTGTTTTTTTTCCTAGTGATGCAGAGATTTCCACAGAATGCACGGGTTTCACAGGGTCTGAATGGAGACCTGTATTTTGCCAATGTGCAGCCAGAGGACACCCGGGGCGACTATATCTGCTACGCCAGGTTCAATCATACTCAAACTATACAGCAGAAGCAGCCAATCTCTGTCAAGGTGATGACACGTGAGTATTGCTTGGTCCCTTAGACCGTGCGCGTTTGGTATCACAAATACCGGTGCCAAGAGCAACGATGAGATCCCCTTATGGCCGAACGCGTAGATGCTCCACAGAGGCACACAACCGAAAGGCCCCAGATTCCACCCTCGATTACCGTGTTCATTTCTATGATCTTACCCCAGCGTGCTGCTGGGAAGTGCAGGTGCCTGCCCTTGCTCTCTAGTCCCCTCTGCTGGGAAGTACAGGTGTGTACATGTGACGCGGGTGGGGATGTGGGGGGGGTGCGGGGTGAGGACAGGAGGACACCTCAGCTGAAACCTTCTCCAATGGCCTGCTCACACTCGCCATGGAGGCTCACACGTGGGCGTTGATCACTTGGGCGAGGTGAGCTGTGGAATTGTACCCCAAGTAAGAATCAATACCGTTAGAAGGCAAAAGGAAACAATTAGGGGAGAAAGGGGAACGGTTAATAGAATCAGAGACTGGTTAGCGCACAGAGGCCATTTGGCCCGTTGAGCCCGTGCTGGCTCTCTGCAAGAGCACCTCAGCCAGTCCCACTCCCCTGTCCTTTCCCCATGGCCCTGCAATTTTTTTTCCTTCAGGTATTAATCCAACTCCCTTTTGAAAGCCATGATTGAGTCTGCCTCCACTACCCTTTCAGGCAGTGCATTCCAGATCCTAACTACTCGCTGTGTAAAAAACGTTTCTCTCATGTCACCTTTGGTTCTTTTGCCAATCACCTTAAATCTGTGTCCTCTGGCTCTCAACCCTTCTGCCAATGGGAACAGTTTCTCTCTATCTACTCTGTCTAGACCCCTCATGATTTTGAACACCTCGATCAAACCTTCTCTGCTCTAAGAACAGCCCCAGCTTCTCCAGCCTATCCACGTCACTGAAGTCCCTCATCCCTGGAGTCATTCTTGTAAATCTTTTCTGCACCCTCTCTAAGGCCTTCACATCCTTCCTAAAGTGCGGTGCCCAGAATTGGACACAATATTCCAGTTGAGGCCGAACCAGTGTTTTATACAAGTTCATCATAATTTCCTTACTTTTTGTACACTGTGCCTCTATTTATGAAGCCCAGGATCCCGTAAGCCTTTTTAACCACTTTCTCAACCTGCCCTGCCACCTTCAACGATTTGTGCACATATACCCCCGGGTCTCTCTGTTCCTGCACCTCTTTAGTATTGTGCCCTTTAGTTTATATTTCCTCTCCTTATTTTTTCTACCAAAATGTATCACTTCACTTTTCTGCATTAAATGCCACGTGTCCGCCCATTCACCTGTCTCTGTCCTCTTGAAGTTTATCACTATCCTCCTCACTATTCATTATACTTCCAAGTTTTGTGTCATCTGCAAATTTTGAAATTGTGCCCCGTACACCCAAGTCATTAATATATATCAGGAAAAGCAGTGGTCCCAGTACTGAGAATAATTGGGAATGGACTTGGAGATGCCGGTAAATGTCAGAAGCCAACAAAACGCGACTGAGGAAGATTGGCAACTACTATATACTCAGTCAGGGCGAAGTGTTTCTGGAATTCTGTATTCCAGCTAATACACGATCAGCGGGTGAGGCATGCAGCTTTCCAGACCCACCCGGGAACATCCCAGATCCTCAGTGTCGACTCCCAACTCCCGGCCTGGCAGGCAAACACCCCAAGTGCAGCCGGGAGCTTTCCCTGCAATTCCAGGAATCAGGAGCTTGTGCAAATAGTCCGGGATCCTTGCTGAGAATTGTCAGGTAGGCACTCTGCAGGGTGCAGTGTCGCTGGGGCGAGTGGCCTGGTCCAGCCCCTCGGGAATCGCATGGTTTCCTATCCTTGCCGCATGGATGTTCCTGGACGCTGTTAAAATGCCGATCGCCACTCATCGGCTCCTCCTCATAACAGTGGAGCCCGTGGGTGAAGCAACCCAGGAGTCTGAGTGGCAAGAAGCAGAGGTAGAGGGAGAGCTTAGCATCTGCACACTCATC
The DNA here is from genome assembly GCF_044704955.1 of Pristiophorus japonicus. Taxonomy (NCBI): domain Eukaryota; kingdom Metazoa; phylum Chordata; class Chondrichthyes; family Pristiophoridae; genus Pristiophorus; species Pristiophorus japonicus. The sequence continues at coordinate 81,688,535 of NC_091991.1, read as the reverse complement.
CTACAAACACAGCAGGTCCTGCACTGATACCAGGCCAGTTGGACACTCTGACTGTCCCTATCATTATCAGTGGCTTTTACTGAAACAAATGTTGTGTCCCTCGTATCATTGATATGAACCAATGGATGTAGAATGCATTGCTAGGGCACACCGCACATAATGTGCTGTGCAAGTGCTGTATTGGTGTATTTGTTCTTGTGATTTATTGCACCATTACGTCTGTAGTAGTTACAGGAATATCTCACAGTTCTTCCCGAAAATTCTCTCAGATATGGAGTTTTTTTTGGCGCAGTGCGATTTCTCTGCGTAACACTTGCAAATTGGTCAGTCACTGGGCAGAACTTTCCTCCCAAAGCAAAACTGTGTGCAGTGATCAATTTGAAAAGCAGCTCAAGATGGATGCAAGCGTTTAAACCCTAGCCTTTCACTTCTCGGGGCAGAGTTCAAATCTAGACCAGGCCGATGGAGTGAAACTTGACTCCGTCTCTTAGCTCATCCGCTGCTGAAACCTGCATCCATACTTCTGTTAGCTTTAGACTCTCCTGGTCGACCTCCCCTCTTCCACATCTGTAAACTTGAGCTCATCCATGACTCTGCTGTCCATATCCTAGCTCGCACCAAATCCCGTTCACCCATCACCCTTGTGTTCGCTGACCTATGTTGGCTCCCGGTTAAGCAACGCCTCGATTTTAAAATTCTCATCCTTGTGTGCAAATCTCTCCATGGCCTCGCCCCTTCCTATCTCTGTAACCTCCTCCAGCCCAACAACCCTCCAAGATCTCTGCCCTGCTCCAATTCTGGCCCCTTCTTTCCTCCCTAAACCTTTCCGTCCTTTTACTTCTCTCTCTCCTCCATTAAGTCGCTTTGACCTCAATCGAGTTCTTATTGGGCATTTGCCCACAGCACAAAAAGTGCACCTAATTTGGCACAACTTTGCCCTCACTCTAGGAACTGGCTGCTCTGGGAAGTGTCACACGAGTACAGTAAGGGGATACTCTTCTTGGGGTTGAGGGATATTGTTGGGGCAGAGTGGACGGAGCTCTGCTCCGCAGGCTATACAGAACTAGGGACTTCCATTCCACCACTCCTGACTAGATTTGAACCAAGGCCCCAGGTGTCGAGCCTAATTCCCTGGCCTCGATAATTTTGGAGCACATAGTTTTAGATAATATATTCAACAGCCCTTGAAATGACCCAGTAGAATACTCATCATAGGCGATCCCTCGAACGAGGATGACTTGCCTCCACATGAGTTCACAGATGTTTCAATGAAGGAGCCGATGTTCCAGTCCTGAACTCCAATTGAGGGGGTGGAAGATGTCTGTGCGTGGATTTTTTTAACGTGTGGTGACCGTTGCACATCAGCCACCACACGGGCTTGACTGAGCTCGGTCTTGGTCCAGTGGCAAGGGTTAACCAGGACGACTGGAGACCTGTTCTGCTTCAGAATACTAGTGGCACCAGTGTAGGATACTAGTGTAGGAACGAGTGGCGTGCTTGTTTGTTATCTCTATCTCCTGTGGAGTGGCAACCTGTTTAAATAAACGCCTTCAGGAAAATAGTGGAGAGAGAGGTTTGGGAGCAATGCATTTATTTGTATCATTTCTCTTCCGTTAAAGTCCAGGCCTGAGTTTCCTGTTAAGTTCCTGGATTTGACTGGGTCACTTTCAGTTGATAGATGTGGGTCCTCTGCGTGTGCTCTGTGTCGCATTTGAGGTGCTGCAATGCTCTTCATCAAAAGGAAAGAGGAATACTTGTTGGTTAAACATGCCCCCAATAAACAGAAAGTTCCTCTGAAACTTGAACACGGGACACCCGAGCCTCCGATTGGAAAGTCATGCAGATCCAGTTGTTAGATTATTGCACTGAGCTGAAAAACCACCCCAAAAAATCCAGCCCTCCTTGTTTAACTGTCAGAATCATTGCAAAATCACATTTTTGAATAGCTCCCATTTGCTGGTCTGAGCGACCGTGAATTGCAGCACAGCGATAGACCGTGCTCTGAGTTCTTTCAGCACCCTACCTGGGGCTAAAAGGGTTACATTCTGGGGACAGGTTGCATAGGCTAGCCTTGTATTGCCTTGAGTGCAGACGATTAAGGGGTGATCTAATCGAGGTGTTTAAACTAAGGCAATGAAGGAAATGATGGGGTCGACGGAGAGAAACTGTTTCCTCTGGTGGGGGGAGTCCAGAATTAGAGCTAGTCCATTCAGAGGTGATGTCAGAATGCACTTCTTCACACAGAGGGGACTGGAAATCTGCAACGCTCACTCTCAAAAGGTTGTTGAGACTGGGGGTCAGTTGAAAATTTCAAAACCGAGAGGGATAGATTTTTGTTCGGCAAAGGTATTAAGGCTGGTCGACGGAGTTAAGGTACAGATCAGCTATGGTCGAATTGAATGGTCCCATTCCTGCTTCTATATTCCTATGAACCGTCTTAAATTTGGATTACCATTCAATTTCCTTCGACTGTGTCAAACCCTTCCCCGGCAGCTCTTCCTTGCACTCGCCCGATTCTCCTCCGCATGCTTATATTCTTCTGTTTGTTTCAGTGGACGCAATGAATGAGACTCGCGCAGTGTACCCGAATGGCACTGAACTCTACGGTGGTGAGTTATGGTGCCGCCTCGTGTTCATGTTTTAACACCAGTAGACTTTGTCATCTGACTGTAACCATTTCCACCTCACTGATCCCAACCGAGGGTCCCTGGCTCTTACTAAAACTAATAACCCTCATACCTTGTACTGTACAGCGTGCGCGTAATTTGACGATGATCCAGGCGATAGGATCAATCCGGTGCTTGTTGTTGAGCTAACACGGTAACACCTGTTCGCTGTAAGTGTCGCGCCCCTCCCCACACTAACACAGACCCTCTAACTTCAATGCGGTTTGCCCGCGCGGTGTGTGCTGCTTATTCAGGAGGTTCGGCGCTGCTGCCGAGCGCCCGCGCTCAGACAGACGGGGGCCGGGTCAGCAAACAAAATCGGGGACAACCCCCACCCCCCCCATTCCTGACCGCTGACCGGCGCTGCTCCAGAAATGTACTCATGAGGGTCGGGGATCAGACTCGGCGGTGATGGCTTCTGCAGCCAAATAGCTTGTTATTCGGGGCATGTTCTGGGCATGTGTCATGTGGCCAAGATACCGGCGGGACTGCCAGCACTTGTGCCAATGAAGGAAGTCCGCACCTTGGGGAGAGGAAAGGGGAGCACCTTGGGGAGAGGAACGGGAGCATCTTGGGGAGAGGAAAGGGGAGCACCTTGGGGAGAGGAACAGGAGCACCTTGGGGAGAAGGAACGGGAGCACCTTGGGGAGAGGAAAGGGGAGCACCTTGGGGAGAGGAACGGGAGCACCTTGGGGAGAGGAAAGGGGAGCACCTTGGGGAGAGGAATGGGAGCACCTTGGGGAGAGGAACGGGGAGCACCTTGGGGAGAGGAAAGGGGAGCACCTTGAGGAGAGGAAAGGGGAGCACCTTGGGGAGAGGAACGGGAGCACCTTGGGGAGAGGAACGGGAGCACCTTGGGGAGAGGAACGGGGAGCACCTTGGGGAGAGGAACGGGAGCACCTTGGGGAGAGGAACGGAGCACCTTGGGGAGAGGAACGGGAGCACCTTGGGGAGAGGAACGGGAGCACCTTGGGGGGGAAACAGCAAACCTTTCCCTGCCTTTTATAAATATTAATATGAAATCTACGTACATAATATAATACATTGTATGTACAAAATCAGCATCCACATTAAATATTACAAAGGGAATGTGGTCATGTCTAACGGTATCGCAGGTAAGAATGCAGCCATATGTCTTGCAATGTCATTAGTGGCCAAGTTTTTCAAAGCTCCCATCGGTCGCTTGATTTCAGAATGAACAACGTTGCTGAATGGTTTTAAGTTCACGTCGTATTTTGGGACCGTGCTCACAGGCCCTGGGCCCCACAAGGCCCATTATTTTCCTAAATCGCATGATGGGTATATATAGATTTTAATATTAAGACTGATTAAAGGCAGGGAAACGTTTGCACCTTTTTCCCACACAGTGTTCACCCTTCCTCTCTGGAATGTGTCTTTCCGATCTTGCACTCCCGGTGGGGGGCATCATGAAGGGGGCGGGGTGGGGGGGTACGTGCTTGAAAGGAACTCTGGTCAAAGCAGCAGCACTCCTGTCCCCAACACGTACTCACAGGACCGAGTGGATTCGAGTTCAAAAGGTAGAACGGTGGGCGAGGGAACCGTTTCTACCCGATCATAAATAGCCTACAGCGTAAGGAACTGTCACTTCCTGCCTGATCTGGCGTGTTTCGAAATTCTAATTATTCCCATGTTGATGCCAAATATGTTCAGAAAATGCTCAGGCAGCATCTGTGCAGAGTGAAGCAGAGTTAACGTTTCAGGCCGGTGATCTTCCATCGGTACGATGATGCCGATAGTTTGAGAGCCAACTTTCAGCTGTATCTTTACCGTGTTGTGGGAAGTGTGAGCGATGTTGCCGCGGGTTTGGGGAGGTGGCTCTCCCAGCCCAAAGCCTTGTTCCCGGCGGACTCACATCGGCGAATCGGGGATGCCCGGACAGCCCGGGTTTCTGGGCTTAGATTGAGGCATTGTGGGGGGGGGGGGGGAACGCTGTGAATTGGGCGTGCCGATCTCCGATCCGTGTCGCTCTCCGATCCGTGCCAATCTCCGATCCGTGTCGCTCTCCGATCCGTGTCGCTCTCCGATCCGTGTCGCTCTCCGATCCGTGTCGATCTCCGATCCGTGCCGATCTCCGATCCGTGTCGATCTCCGATCCGTGTCGCTCTCCGATCCATGTCGCTCTCCGATCCGTGCCGATCTCCGATCCGTGTCGATCTCCGATCCGTGTCGATCTCCGATCCATGCCGATCTCCGATCCGTGCCGATCTCCGATCCGTGCCGATCTCCGATCCATGCCGCTCTCCGATCCATGCCGCTCTCCGATCCATGCCGCTCTCCGATCCATGCCGCTCTCCGATCCATGCCGCTCTCTGCACCCGGTTCTCCGATCCACCCCCCAGGTGCCCGTGGCTTTGCTCCAGGAAAGGTCACGCTGAGACTCTGAGGCCAAACGCAAGTTATTCCCCTTTCTCAATGAGCGCACGTCAAGCATACCAGAAGGTAAGATACAATCTAAAAGGACTCGGGTTGCATTAGTCTGACTGTGGCTTGCCATGCCCATCGCACCGTCTCCGATTGCTTGTCTCTTTGCCCAGAAACTGGATTAAAAATCTTTCACCTCAGCGGAAAGAAGTGAAAATAATATTTCTGCCATCTCTAGTTAAAATGGACTTTAAAGCCAGTGGGCAGGATTGCTGTGGGAAGGAAGGACAGTTACTGCGGGGATGTGAGTGTGTGCTGATGATTTTGCTCAGGGCAGTCAAATCAGAAAAGAAAAAGTGCTGGATAGGGAAAACAGCAAAAGGCAGACACCTTCCTGCACTGCCTCCAGTCCCACCTGCTCTATTGTGAGGCTACATTTGGCAGCTTAACTATTAGGTAATTACATAATGTAAAATCAGCCATGATCTTATTGAATGGCAGAGCAGGCTCAAGGGGCCAGGTGGCCGACTCCTGCTCCTATTTCTTATGTTCTTATGAACCTCTGCTTGTGTATATGATGCTGTTTACTAGACATTGAAACCTAACACCCCTTGAAACGTACGCCCTATGCCTGAAAAAAATAAGGCTTTTAAAAAATGTACAAAAGCAAAGTATTGCGGGTGTAGGAATTCTGAAATAAAAACAGAAAATGCTGGAAAATACACAATGGGTCAGGCAGCATCTGTGGAGAGAGAAACCGAGTTAACGTTTCAGGCTGGTGACTTTTCACTAGTTCTAACGAAGGGTCATCGACCCGAAACATTAACCCTGTTTCTCTCTCCACAGATGCTGCCTGACCTGCTGAGTATTTCCAGCATTTTCTGCTTTCATTTAAAAACATTATTTTGACGACCAAGTGGATAAACTACAGATCCTGGCCTCCTCCAATCAGGGTGCAGCGTGGGACACCACAAAGCTTTTGTTAAGAATGTGCTTAGCATGACCAGGATGTATTTGGTGGGTTTTAGGCCATTGAGAACAGCGATAGGTTTCCTCAGACCGTGTGTTGCCTCTGCACCTGAATCAGGGACCACACTTTGAATTGAGGTCCTGTCAAGCCGTTCTTTTTGACAGTTTTTCAGTAAATATGCATGCAGTGTTTTTTTTCATATATTCCAAATGTGTTCGAATCTTACAGCACAGAAGGAGGCTATTCAGCCCATCGTGCCTGTGCTGGCTCCTTGCAAGAGCGATCCGATTAGTCCCACTACCCTGCACCTTCCCCACAGCAGTGTAAATGTTTCCTTTTCAAGTATTTATCCAATTCCCTTTCAAACTGCAAGCCTTGGCATCACAGTGATATAAACCGGCTGGAGTTTGTCGAAAGCTGAGGGGCCGAAATTGATGGCCTTACCGCCCACTGCCGCTGACATTCCTCTGCTCGAACCGCCCAGTGCCACTTGCGTCGTGGCCTGGAATGGGCAGGAGGGGACAGCCGCCGGGAAGCGCCCACCAAGTTCAGCGGACAGCCGACGTGCGTAAGTACGCTCTCGCCCGCCGAGATGCCAGATTGGTGCGGGCGGGAGTCGGCGGTGGACTGCGGAGTACAGGCTGCTCTGTCCTCAATGCTAAGTGTGAAGATCCTGTAAAAAGGCTAAGTGAAGTTTATTTAAATGATTTATTTTCAGGTACTTGATAGGGTCACCTGGAGGTCGTCAGGTTTTTTTGTTCTTGTTTTTGGTGATTTTTATTTTTAGTCCTTCGACCCTCAGTGGGCCCGACTCCATCCTCGGCGGCACTTGGGCGGCAAGCGCCTCTGCCGCTGAGAATGAGAGCTCCCGCCCGATTGACGGCGTACGTCGCTACTTCGCCGCCCGCCGACCTTCGAGGGACTTAGGTGATGAAAACCCCGCCCAAAGAGCCATCAGGGCCATCGGCGGCCACTGCAGTTCTTTAGGCGGCACTTGGGTGGGCGGGGCCTTCGGCAAATTCGGCCCCTTAGAATACTGAGGCTGGGAGGGAAGATTTAAAAAAATCATGCTCAGGAATTTTGATCTTTAGTTAAAGGGTTTTTACCTGGGACATCTGGAGCCTACGAATAACTTGAGGAGTAAGTAAAGTTAATCACAAGCAAACTGACATTGTCAAAGCATCCAAGCTGAATCAAATTGATTTTTATTCTCTAATTAAACTATTCCCAACCCACAATTCAGACTTTTGAAACAGTTTGGGAGTACATACCAGGGTAGGGAAGAAAAAATACAACTGTTCAAAAAAAAAAATCAAATTGACTTGGCACAGGAAATTAAAAACCTTGATCGCTTTTGTGACCACAATAAAAACCAGTAATATAACAGTAACGCGTCGAGGATTGCCAACTCTGCTTGCTCATATTCCGTGAGGCTTTGTCACGTGACCTCCAACTGCCCTGCCCCCACCCTCCCGCCATTGGTCGCCCAACGCATCCATCCTCGCGGTGCACCACCTTCCCAGCCAATCGCAAAGCGAATATACTCTTCGTCACCCGATTGGATGGTTCTTGACTTTTTATAACTAGTAAACAAAAGTGTTCAAAGAAAGTGGGAAAATAACGCGCAATTTATTTAATGCCCCCCGATGATATTTCTCCCTGGTTCCTTGCAGCCAGTGTCATACGAACAGAATAATTAGGAGCAGGAGTAGGCCATTCGGCCCCTCGAGCCTGCTCCGCCATTCATGGCTGATCTTCAACCTCAACTCTACCTTCCTGCACTATCCCCATATCCCTCGATTCCCTTAATATCCAAAAATCTATCAATCTCTGTCTTAAATTTACTCAAAGACTGAGCCTCCACAGTCCTCTGCGGTAGAGAATTCCAAAGATTCACCACCCTCTGAGTGAAGAAGTTTCTCCTCATCTCAGTCCCAGGAGATTAATCTTCAATTCCAGGAGATTCTAGGGCAACCCTGGAGGGTTGGCAGCCCTAAACGCATCTCGTTCTTCATGTTTGTCCTCCGTCTCTAATTATTACTAATACTGTAGTTTAGTGCTTTCTGAAGCAGTTTCCGGATCAGTCTGTCTGCAGTTAACCTGATTTCCGCCCTTAAGTGCCCATCATTAGCTGTGCAATTTGGTTCTATTGATCACGTCAACGGTTTGTATTCTTACAGACAGCCCAGCCGAAGAGAGGAAGCCCATCATTATGAGCCCCAAAGGAGTGAGAAGCAGTAAGACGGCGCTGAGAGGACAAATCTTGTACTTGGAGTGTATCGCCGAAGGCCTGTAAGTTGACCTACCCTTTCTCGGGTCATTTGTTCTCCGTATTTAAACTGCACCCCCCGTAAACTGCCCCCCCCCCCGCCGTAAACTGCCCCCGGAAACTGCCCCCGGAAACTGCACCCCCCGGTAAACAGCCCCGGAAACTGGACCCCCCGTAAACTGCCCCCCCGTATACTGCCCCCATAAACTGCCCCCCCGTAAACTTCCCCCCATAAACTGCCCCCCCCGTAAACTTCCCCCTTCCCCATAAACTGCCCCCCCATATACTGCCCCCATAAACTGCCCCCCCCGTAAACTTCTCCCTCCCCGTAAACTACCCCCGTAAACTGCCCCCCCCGTAAACTACCCCCGTAAACTGCCCCCCCCGTAAACTACCCCCGTAAACTGCCCCCCCCCGTAAACTACCCTCGTAAACTGCCCCCCCCGTAAACTGCCCCCACCCGTAAACTACCCCCGTAAACTGCCCCCCCCATAAACTACCCTCGTAAACTGCCCCCCCCCCCCGTAAACTACCTCCGTAAACTGCCCCCCCCCGGAAACTACCCCCGTAAACTGCTCCCCCCGTAAACTACCCCCGTAAACTGCCCCCCCCGTAAACTACCCCCGTAAACTACCCCCGTAAACTACCCCCGTAAACTGCCCCCCCCCGTAAACTACCCCCGTAAACTGCCCCCCCGTAAACTACCCTCGTAAACTGCCCCCCCCGTAAACTACCCCGTAAACTGCCCCCCCCGTAAACTACCCCCGTAAACTGCCCCCCCCCGTAAACTACCTCCGTAAACTGCCCCCCCCGTAAACTACCCCCGTAAACTACCCCCGTAAACTACCCCCTCCCCCGTAAACTACCCCCGTAAACTTCCCCCTCCCCCGTAAACTACCCCCGTAAACTGCCCCCCTCTGTAAACTACCCCCGTAAACTTCCCCCTCCACCGTAAACTACCCCCTGTAAACTATCCCCGTAAACTTCCCCCTCCCCCGTAAACTACCCCCTGTAAACTGCCCCCCTGTAAACTACCCCCGTAAACTTCCCCCTCCCCCGTAAACTACCCCCTGTAAACTGCCCCCCGTAAACTACCCCCGTAAACTACCCCCCGCAAACTCCCCCGTAAACTACCCCCCCGTAAACTACCCCCCGTAAACTACCCCCCCGTAAACTACCCCCGTAAACTGCTCCCCCCGTAAACTACCCCCGTAAACTACCCCCGTAAACTGCTCCCCCCGTAAACTACCCCCGTAAACTACCCCCGTAAACTACCCCCGTAAACTGCCCCCCCTGTAAACTACCCCCGTAAACTGCCCCCCCCCGTAAACTACCCCCGTAAACTGCCCCCCCGAAAACTACCCTCGTAAACTGCCCCCCCCGTAAACTACCCCGTAAACTGCCCCCCCCCGTAAACTACCCTCGTAAACTGCCCCCCCCGTAAACTACCCCCGTAAACTGCCCCCCCCCGTAAACTACCCCCGTAAACTGCCCCCCCCCGTAAACTACCCCCGTAAACTGCCCCCTCCCCCGTAAACTACCCCCGTAAACTTCCCCCTCCCCCGTAAACTACCCCCGTAAACTGCCGCCCTCTGTAAACTACCCCCGTAAACACTGCCCCCCCCCCGTAAACTACCCCCGTAAACTGCCCCCCCCGTAAACTACCCCCGTAAACTTCCCCCTCCACCGTAAACTACCCCCTGTAAACTATCCCCGTAAACTTCCCCCTCCCCCGTAAACTACCCCCTGTAAACTGCCCCCCTGTAAACTACCCCCGTAAACTTCCCCCTCCCCCGTAAACTACCCCCTGTAAACTGCCCCCCGCAAACTCCCCCGTAAACTACCCCCCAGTAAACTACCCCCCATAAACTGCCCCCCGTAACCCCCGTAAACTGCCCCCCGTAAACTACCCCCGTAAACTACCCCCTGTAAACTACCCCCCCGTAAACTACCCCCTGTAAACTGCCCCCATAAACAGCCCGCCGTTAACTCCCCCCCCCCCCCCGTAAATTCTCTCCCCCCCCCCGTAAACTACCCCCCGTAAACTACCACCCCCCGTAAACTGTACCCCCCATAAATTGTCCCCCCCCCTGTAAACTGTCCTCCCCCGTAAACTGCCCCCTGTAAACTGCCCACCCCTGTAAACTGCCTGCCCCTGTAAACTACCCCCCATAAACTGCCCCCGTAACGTACCCCCCGTAAACTGAATCCCGTAAATTGTCCCCCCGTAAACTGCCCCCACCCGTAAACTGCCCCCCCTGTAAACTGCCCCCCCTGTAAACTGCCCCCCCCCGTAAACTGCCTCCCCCCCATAAACTGCCCCCCCCCCCTGTAAACTGCCCCCCCCCCCCCCGTAAACTACCCCCCATAAACTGACCCCCGGAAACTGCCCCCCATAACGTACCCCCCTCCCCGTAAACTACTCTCCGTACAGTAGAGGTGATCCAAAACTCGGCAGCCCATATCCTAACTTGCACCAAGTCCCGCTCACCCATCACCCCTGTGCTCGCTGACCTACATTGGCTCCCAGTTAAGCAACGCCTCGATTTCAATGTTCTCATCCTTGTTTTCAAATCCGCCCATGGCCTCACCCCTCCCCATTTCTGTAATCTCCTCCAATTCCACAACCCCCTGAGATGTCTGCGCTCCTCTAATTCTGCCCTCCTGAGCATCCCTGATTCGCTCAACCATCGGTGGCCAGGCCTTCTGTTGCCTAGGCCCCAAGCTCTGGAACGCCCTCCCTAAACCTCTCCACCTCTCTACCTCTCTTTCCTCCTTCAAGGCGCTTCTTAAAACCTGCCTCTTTGACCAAGCTTTTGGTCACCTGCCGTAATTTCTCCTTATGTGGCTCTGCGTCAAATCTTTTGACTCATAATACTGCTGTGAAGTGCCTTGGGATGTTTCACTATATTAAAGGCGCTATATCAATACAGGTTGTTATTGTATGTCGGAGGTGCCATCTTTCGGATGAGGCATTAAACCGAGGCTCCATCTGCCCTCTGAGGTCGGCATGGAAGATCCCATGGCACTATTCTGAAGAAGAGCAGTGGAGTTCTTCCCGGTGTCCTGGGCCAATATTTAACTCTCAACCAAAATCACTTTAAAATTTAAAAAATGATGATTTGGTCCTTTATGTCATTCCTGCCCGTGGGAGCTTGCTGTGCGCAGATTAGCTGCTGCGCTTCCCACATTACAACAATGACTGCACTTCAGAAGTACTTCCTTGGCTGTAAAGCGCTTTCGGACACTCTGAGGTCATGAAAGGTGCTATAGAAATGCAAGTTCTTTCAAGTCTTTCTTATGTGCGGTAGGCTTTAAGAATTGGCATTGCCGGTGCTGAGTGTTAACCAGGTGCCTGGTCACAGGAGGGACATTATTGCACAACACCCCATCCCTGGGATCTGAAGGAATGAAATGCATGCGGGGGCGGGGGGAATATGGGATGTACACATGGGATTGGTGGCTGTGTCCAAGTTCCTAATATGCGTTCCTGTCACGTGAAGATTGCATTCAGAACGCTCATTCATAAACCCCACTTCATAAATTTCGTTATCTCAGTTTGGGGCCCTACAGCTGCCCCTCAGATTGCCTGGACTTGGAGATAATGTCCAAAATTCCCACCCCCGATCAGTACTCATACACTGCTGCTTGTGGATAATGGGTACTGCATCGTGGTCGCCGGTGAATTTCCCCCCAACACTCACCGTCTAGACTCACTTGGGGTGAGTGGGCATAAGGGGGAGGTACTGGAAGGCTCCTGGGTTCCATGGATCCGTAGCCCAGCTCAACCCAGCAGGAACCAGCGTCTGATGGAGAAGAGAGATTTAGGTCACAGAACACTGGTGGATGAAAGAACTTGCATTTATGTAGTGCCTTTCATGGCCTCAGGATGTCCCAAAGCACTTTACAGCCAATGAAATACTTTCTGAACTGCAGTCATTGTTGTAATGTAAGAAACGTAGCAGCCTACTTGCACAGAGCAAGCTCCCACAGACAGCAGCAATGTGATAATGACCAGCTATACAGTTTTTTAGTGATGTTTCTCGAGGGATGTATATTAGCCAGGACACTGAGAGAACGTGCCTGGTCTTCTTTGAAATAGAGCCATGGGATCTTTTATGTCCACCTGAAAGGGCAGCTGGGGCATCGGTTTAACGTCTCCCCCGAAAGATGGCACCTCCGACAGTGCAGCACTCCCTCAGTACTGCACTGTGAAATACAGAAAAATCCAGTCGCAGTTGTGATATATTCTTTGTGACATCACAAACACACACACATGCAAGATGGCGCGATAGGAACTTGTCATGTGACCTTGTCACATGATCCTTTCATTATATACATCAGGATTCACATTACCACAGTAGTCCACTAGGTGGAGCTCTATCACAGCAGTTCCCCAAAGAACCAGTTGAAAAGCATTTGTTTTGCTTTGTGTTGATGAGGTTTTTAATAAACCCATGCACTGAAGACCTGACAACTGACATTTTCACATACGGCTGCTCCGTTCTGTTGCAGGCCCACACCAACGATCCGTTGGACCAAAGAAGGGGGAGAACTGCCGAGCCACAGGACTGATGAGATCAATTTTAAGAAGACCCTGAAAATCATTGACGTCTCGGAGGCGGATGCCGGGAAATACCGATGCACAGCAAAGAATTCTTTGGGAACCAGTACACACATCATTACAGTCACGGTCAAAGGTACGGCTCCACTTTCATGGAGGTGGGCTGCTTTGACACACACAAGTGTGCACCCTGTGCTCCAGGCACGGGAGGAACTGTAAACATTTTACAGAATCAAGAGGTTATTAGTCTGCAGAGAAAGGAACAATAGAATTGTATTTTTTCAGCATCTTCTCTCCTATCTTACAGCACTTGTTGAAGCCAATTCACTAAATATATTCAAAAAGGAGTTAGATGTAGTCCTTACTACTAGGGGGATCAAGGGATATGGCAAGAAAGCAGGAATGGGGTACTGAAGTTGCATGTTCAGCCATGAACTCATTGAATGGCGGTGCAGGCTCGAAGGGCTGAATGGCCTACTACTGCACCTTTTTTCTATGTTCCTATGTTTCAATACAGGGAATTACAGCGGTTGTTATGTTGGCAAATGTAGCTGCCATTTTACACATGATGTTGAGATGAATGACCGGCTAATTTGTTGTTGCTGGGTGGGCCGGGACCCTGGGAGATCTCCCTGATCAGTATCATGAGATCTTTAAGGTCCACCTGAACTGCAGTCTGGGTTAAACACCAAGGCCCTGATGTTCGATTAGGTGGCACGGTGGGACTTGCCGAAATAATGGGATTGGAATCCTGGGCCTAAAACAGGGTGTAGTTATGATGCTGGGGGTTTTGGGGAGGGGAGTGCGGGTGCTATGAACTGCCAGAGATACAGGACGATTTTTTAACCTCCGGATCCTACAATTCAAACGGGGCCTGTGCAAGGCCATGCTCCCTGAGGGATTGTACAGGCCCTAGCTGCTCGGAGTGTGTGTTCACCCCCTTCGCCTGACCACAGAACACAGCCAATGCATGCAACCTTCAAACAGGGCAAATCACGGCTGGGATTTTGCTCATCACGGAGGGTCCAGTGCGGCCAGTGTCGGAGACAGGTTACAACCCGGCTGCTGGCTCCATCCCGCTCTGGAAAATGATTTTACATTGATGGGGCTCGTTAAGCCCGCCCAGCGTGTTTCCCAGTCCAATTAGAGGAAGCGGGTCTGATGATGTCATTCATGACACGTCATCAGCCGGTTGCCTTAAAGGGACCGTGGCCAACTTTCTTTTAACATTTGTGCTGTCAGTGTTCTACAGCATTGAGGTGCACGGCTGCACCCAGGTTCTCCCATGACACCCTCCATATGGACGGGGTCACAGCATGCAGGGAGGTCCTCAGCTGTTCACAAATAGGTGGAGGATGATAAATCTCGGCTCGCACCTCTGACAGTGCAGCTCTCCCTCAGTACCACACTGAAGAGTCGTGCCTTGATTGTGTGCTCAGGTCTCTGGAGCGGGACTTGAACCACGACTTTGAGACCTGGGGGACAGTGCTACCGGCTGAGCCAAGCAGAATGAGATAACCTAATATAACTGGAGAGAACATCAAACTTAATGGTGTTAAGCTATAAATAGGGCTCTGGGCTTTTTTCTCCAGAGTGCTGCTTTTCGCCACAGAATCCCTCAGGCTTCATTAAGTCAAGAGGCTCAAATGATTTGAATAGAAGTGTTACACCTAGAATCCTTGCAGCTGAAAAATATAAATCCCTGCCTATTAACTGAGCGATACCTCCTTACCCTAGTGCTTGTTCGAACTAGATATGGAGGTTGCTTAAATGCTTTTTAAGGTGAGGGAAGATTGGGCAGAAGTAACATTTCTCACAAGAGTAAATTCACTAATCCCACGCTCCCAGTGGTCTGTCCCACTCTAATGGAGCACTGGGTGGAGAGAGACTCCAACACGGTAACCCTGATTCACCTGAACCTTTCAACGTGTCTTCCCACTGGGAGCATTGAGGACCTTTTGTGCCTTCAGTGAGATTGGTCCCCGCAAGCCTTCAACGTCGGTTCATCACACCATCTGCCTCTCCCATAACAAAAAAGGAACAAAACATTTTTTTTAAATTTGTTCTGGGCTGTGGGCGTCACTGGCAAGGCCGGCATTTATTGCCCATCCCTAATTGCCCTTGAGAAGGTGGTGGTGAGCCACCTTCTTGAACCGCTACAGTCCGTGTAGTGAAGGTGCTCCCACAGTGCTGTTAGGGAGGGAGTTCCAGGATTTTGACCCAGCGACGATGAAGGAACAGCGATATATTTCCAAGTCAGGATGGTGTGTGACTTGGAGGGGAACTTGCAGGTGATGGTATTCCCATGCGCCTGTGGCCCTTGTCCATCTAAATGGTGGTCGCAGGTTTGGGAGGTGCTGCCGAAGAAGCCTTGGTGAGTTGCTGCAGAGCATCTTGTAGATGGTACACACTGCAGCCACGGTGCACCGGTGGTGGAGGGAGTGAATGCTTAAGGGAGCCAATCAAGCGGGCTGCTTTGTCCTGGATGGTGTCGAGCTTCTTGAGTGTTGTTGGAGATGCACTCATCCAGGCAAGTGGTGAGTATTCCATCACACTCCTGACTTGTGCCTTGTAGATGATGGAAAGGCTTTGGAAAATTTAGGAACGGGAGTAGGCCATTCAACCCCTGGAGCCTGTTCCACCATTCAGTTAGACCGTGGGTGATCTGAATGAGATCACGGCCGGCAGCGACATTTAGCAGTTGGCCGTGCGGTGTAATTGCAGGCGGGTTGGAGGTTGGCCCGGAGACCGCTGACTTTGTGTTTTGGTATTTGCAGCGGCACCATACTGGATCAGCGAGCCCAAGAACCTGGTGCTGGCCCCTGGGGAAGATGGGACACTGATCTGCAGAGCCAACGGCAACCCCAAGCCTGCTATCCAATGGATGGTCAACGGTTCCCCCATCGAAAGTGAGTGCGGAGACAATAAGAATTTGGCTCCTTGATACGCCGGTGTTTGCAGAGCGATGTGATGAGGACAGAACTGTGCAGTTTTACGTGTCTTTTCCGCGCTCTGAATGCAGTTGGGTTCCGAAATCTCGGATAGGAAACACTGTTTTTTTGTGTTTGACAGGTGCCCCCAGTGACATCAGCAGGGAACTAATGGTTGACACCATCAGCTTCACAAAAGTCCAGGTCTCTACCAGCGCTGTTTACCAGTGCAACGCCTCAAATGAGCACGGATACTTGCTGGCAAATGCATTTGTCAATGTACTCGGTGAGTTTTGCTGTGCCTGTGAGTTTACTAGCTGATGTTGACAGCCTGGGATCGGGGCTGCTGCGGTGGCCAGACCTCCGGTGATACCGTGTCGTACGCTTCGCGTGGGGCGAGTAGGTGAGGGACTGGAATGTCATGTGTCAGCGGCTGTGGAAGGCCTACTGGCCACCTTTAAAAGCGCTGTCGGCAGAGCCAATTCCCTTGGGACACATGGACGGACCCCTTTCAAGAATCGGCAGTTGGAGGCCAAGCAAATGGAGGAACATCCAGGAGGCAAATACTGCGATATATTCTCACTACATCACGAGCAAACACTCTCTACAAGATGGCTCTTACACAGAACACTGTCATCATGTGACTTTGCCGCATGACCCTTTTGTTGTATTTACATCAGTAGTTGCATTTCATCAGTAGTCCACCAGGGGGAGCAGGAGTCCACTAGGGGGAGCTCGATTACAAATACCACTTGTTAAAATCTGGCCACCCTTTCAGTGCCCATCTGGATGGCAACACCAGGCACTCCAGTAGCATTCTGAGGCATTGTCTCCATTTGAAGGAAGGTTGTGGCCTTGGTGAGCCCGGTGCCTACACTCTTCCTGGCTGTATTGTCCATTCCTGAACCCATTGGATGCAGAGTAGGCCTCAAGCCTCAAACCTGCACAGGTGCTTTTCACTGCTTGGTCACCTTCTCTGAATTGAAGCTGAGAGACAAACCATTTGGACAATTAGAATTCTTTTAGGATTGACCTACATACACATCGCACTAAGTTTTGGAACACTGTATTTTGCAGCTGTTTTCTTTTTGTTCCTTACAAGTTTTTAGCTGAACGATGTTAGTGCTGGGAAATGGAACGTGAGTTGCCCAGTGTGTACAGCAGCGAGTTCCAGGTCAGGCGTGGTAACGTAGAGTGCAGAGTAAAGGTACTGTCCTCCTGCAGTGTGTCTGTCTCAACCTCAGAACCACGACGGCGCCAGCCAACAGAAATATTCATCCAAAGTGCTTCCTTTAAAGCTTCTTAGCACCTCGTTCGGGAAGAGAGGAAGTTTGAACTTTGGCCTCTTCCCCTCACCCCTTTTCCTGTGTAAGTGGCGTGACCCTCCATTATGACTGTGGCCTTCACAATGAGCATCATGTTGGTCTAGTCCTCACAATCAGGGAGTGTCGAGCTTTGACACAGAGATTTGAGACTGTTGAATTGGGAGATGGCAGTTTTCGGAATGGGGCAAGGAGTACAATGGTACAGATGAGGTAAATCCAGAGGATCCTTTGGAGGTAAGCCGGAGAATAGAGCCCATGCAGCTTGGGATGATACTGGTGTCAAAGAGGAACTTTGTTGGGCAGCGCTCAACACTTTAAATGACCTTCCGAGTCGGGCAAGGGAAGGGAAGCCACGAAATGAGTTCCCGAGCCGGTGAGCCAGAAGGTCTGTACGCTTTCACGACTGGATGGACTACATTGGGCCAGTTGACCTTCCCCACCTTGTGCAGCAAGGAGTCGGACATTTGTCAACCTCACGTGAGCATCATGAGGTGAAATGGAGCTTTTGCGACAATTTCTTTGCATATTTTAACATCAACTTGTTAATGTTTGGATGCTCTTCCAGATATGTAGCCTGGGTGATTGTGGAAAC
Organism: Pristiophorus japonicus; assembly: GCF_044704955.1. Lineage (NCBI taxonomy): Eukaryota > Metazoa > Chordata > Chondrichthyes > Pristiophoridae > Pristiophorus > Pristiophorus japonicus. The sequence goes on along the minus strand of NC_091991.1, from coordinate 81,670,837 downwards.
CTTAATTAACAAAAGAAACATTTTTAAAAGGATTTCAGTTGTGAAATGTTTTTTCTTTTGCGGCACTTTATAGCTGAGACGCCCAGAATGCTGAGCTCACCCGACCAGATTTATCAGGTTATTGCCAACAAGCCTGCGATGCTAGACTGTGCATTCTTTGGATCGCCAATACCTCGAGTTCAATGGTAAGGAGACCGTCAGCCTTCTATTTGCATTGCACTACAGGTACATCTATAATCTAGCTGATCACTGTAAAGTCTGGTAAATTGGTAATGTTCCTTTAATGTTCGGGGATCATTGAATCCTGTTCAGCTGCAGCATTGTTAATCTCCAGGCTTTGCTTAAATACATAGCCAATGAGAACTGAGTAAAATTAACTGTACAAGGATCCAGCTAAAAAGATAATACAAGATCCAACATCCACAACTTCTGTGTAGTTTTGTTATTAATGTGTCTTTGTAAGAGATGCACATACATACAAGGATCACTCTGTCCCAGCACAAGTGATTCTTGAGACTTTTACTTGCTTGAAGATTATTCAGCATGGTCACGTCACACGTCACACACCGCACGTCATACGTCACACGTCACACGGTCATACAGTCACACGTCACACACCACACGTCACGTCACATGTCACACGTCACACACTGCACGGTCACACCGCACGTCACACGGTCACACCGCACGTCACACGTCACATGGTCACACGTCACACACCGCACGTCACACTTCACACACCGCACGTCACACATCACATGTCACACACCGCATGGTCATACCGCAGGTCACACGTCACACACCGCAGGGTCACATACCTCAAGGTCACATCACACGGTCACACACTGAACGGTCACACACCGCACGGTCACACCGCACGTCACACGGTCACACCGCACGTCACACGTCACATGGTCACACGTCACACACCGCACGTCACACTTCACACACCGCACGTCACACATCACATGTCACACGTCACACACCGCATGGTCACACGTCACACACCACATGGTCATACCGCAGGTCACACGTCACACACCGCAGGGTCACATACCTCAAGGTCACATCACACGGTCACACACTGAACGGTCACACACCGCACGGTCTCTCACTGCACGGTCTCTCACTGCACGGTCTCTCATTGCACGGTCACACATCACACACCGCAGGGTCACACACCGCAGGGTCACACACCGCACGTCACACACCACCGTCACACACCGTACATCTCACACCGCATGTCACACACAGCACAGGCACACACCAAACGGTCACACCCCGCACGGTCACACAACGAAAGGTCACACCACACTTCACACGTCATACATCACAAATCAAACACTGCAAGTCACACACCGCACGTCACACACTGCACAGTCACACCACACGGGCACACACTGAACGGTCACACACCGCACATCATACACCGCACGGTCACACACCGCACGGTCACACCACACTTCACATGTCATACATCACACAACACACACCGCAAGTCACACACCACCATCACACCCTGCAAGGTCACACCCCGCATGGTCACACCGCATGCTCACAAACCGCCGTCACACACCGCACGGTGACACACCGCACGGTGACACACCGCACGGTGACACACTGCCGTCACACACCGAACGGTCACACCACACTTCACACGTCAAACATCACACACTGCACTTCACACACCCCCTGGTCACACACCGCACGTCACACAATCCACGTTACACACCGCACGGTCTCACACCGAAAGGTCACACCACACGGGAACATACCACACGGGAACACACCGAGCGGTCACACACCGCACATCACACCCCGTACGGTCACACCCCGTACGGTCACACCCCGCTCGGTCACACACCGCACGGTCACACACCGCACGGTCACATCCCGTACGGTCACACCCCGTACGGTCACACACCGCTCGGTCACACACCGCTCGGTCACACACCTCACAGTCACACCCAGTACGATCACACAGCGCACGGTCACACAGCGCACGGTCACACAGCGCACCGGTCACAGACCGTTCGGTCACACACCGCTCGATCACACACCGAACAGTGACACACCGCACATCACACACCACACGGTCACACACAGGACGGTCACACACCGAAAGGTCACACCACACTTCACACGTCATACATCACACAACGCCGTCACACACCGCACGTCACACACCGCACATCACGCACGGCCAGTCACACACCGCACGATCACACAACGCACGGTCACACACAGCACGTCACATACCGCACGGTCACACACAGGACAGTCACACACCGCACATCACACACCGAATTGTCACACACCGCACGGTCACACACCGCACGGTCACACACCACATGGGAACACACCGAACGATCACACACCGCACATCACACACCGCATGGTCACACACCGCACGTCACACACCGAAAGGTCACACCAAACTTCACACGTCACACATCACACATCACACACCGCAAGTCACACACCGCACGTCACACACTGCAAGTCACACACCGCACAGTCACACACCGCACGGTCACACCACATGGGAACACACCAAACGGTCACACACCGCACATCACACACCGAACAGTCACACACCGAACGGTCATGCCACACTTCACACATCACACACTACACGGTCACACCCAGTACGGTCACACAGCGCACGGTCACACAGCGCATGGTCACACAGCACACGGTCACACAGCACACGGTCACACAGCACACCGGTCACATACCGCTCGGTCACACACCACTCGGTCACACACCGAACGGTGACACACCGCACATCACACACCACACGGTCACACACTGTATATCACACACCGAACGGTGACACACTGCATATCACACACCACACGGTCACACACCGCACGTCACACACCGCATGTCACAGTGCACGCTCACACACCGCCGTCACACACCGTACGTTGACACACCGCATGGTGACACACCGGACGGTCACACACCGGACGGTCACACACCGGACGGTCACACACCGCACGGTCACACACCGCACGGTCACACACCACACGGTCACACACCGAAAGGTCATACCACACTTCACACGTCATACATCACACATCACACACTGCAAGTCACACCCCGCACGATCACACCCCGCACGATCACACCCCGCACGGTCACACACCGAACGGTCACACCACACTTCACACGTCATACATCACACACCGCATGTCACACCGTGCACGGTCACACACCGCACGGTCAAGTACCGCACAGTCACACACCGCATGGTCACACCACACTTCGCACGTCATACATCACATATCGCCAGCATGCACCGCCGTCACACACCGCACGTCACACACCGCACGTCACACACTGCACGTCACACACTGCACGTCACACACCGCACGTCACACACCGAACAGTCACACACCGCATGTCACACACCGCACGGTCACACACCGCCGTCACACACCACACGGTCACACAGTGCATGGTCAGACCGCGCATGATCAGATAGCGCCGTCACACACCGCACGGTCACGTACTGCACAGTCACATACCGCATGGTCACACCACACTTCACACATCATACATCACACACCGCCATCACGCACCGCCGTCACACACCGCACGTCACACACCGCACGTCACACACCGCACGTCACACACCGCACGTCACACACCACACATCACACACTGCACGTCACACACTGCACGTCACACACCGAACGGTCACACACCGCACGTCACACACCGAAAGCCACACACCGCACGATTACACACTGCACGTCACACACCGCACGGTCACACTGCACATCACACACCGAACGCTCACACACTGCATGGTCAGACCGCGCATGATCAGACAGCGCCGTCACACACCGCACGGTCACGTACTGCACAGTCACATACCGCATGGTCACACCACACTTCACACACTGCACGTCACACACCGCACGTCACACACCGCACGTCACACACCGCACGTCACACACCGCACGTCACACACCGCACGTCACACACCGCACGTCACACACTGCACGGTCACACACCGCACGTCACACACCGAAAGCCACACACCGCACGATTACACACTGCACGTCACACACCGAAAGCCACACACCGCACGATTACACACCGCACGTCACACACCGCACGGTCACACCGCAAGTCACACGCCGCACAGTCACACACCGCAAGTCACACACCGCATGGTCACACCACACGGGAACACACCGAACGATCACACACCGCACATCACACACCGAACGGTCACGCCACACTTCACACATCACACACCACACGGTCACACCCAGTACGGTCACACACCACACGGTCACACCCAGTACGGTCACATAGTGCACGGTCACACAGCGCACGGTCACACAGCACACGGTCACACAGCGTACCGGTCACATACTGCTTAGTCACACACCACTCGGTCACACACCGAACGGTGACACACCGCACATCACACACCACACGGTCACACACCGTACATCACACACCGCTCGGTCACACACCGCACGGTGACACACCGCACGGTCACACACCTCACAGTCACACCCAGTACGGTCACACAGCGCACGGTCACACAGCGCACGGTCAGACAGCGCACCGGTCACTGACCGTTCGGTCACACACCGCTCGATCACACACCGAACGGTGACACACCGCACATCACACACCACACGGTCACACACAGGACGGTCACACACCGAAAGGTCACACCACACTTCACACGTCATACATCACACAACGCCGTCACACACCGCACGTCACACACCGCACGTCACACACCGAACGGTCACACACCGCATGTCACACACCGAACGGTCACACACCGGATGTCACACACCGCACGGTCACACCGCACATCACACACCGAACGGTCACACACCGCATGTCACACACCGAACGGTCACACACCGGATGTCACACACCGCACGGTCACACACCGCCGTCACACACCACACGGTCACACAGTGCATGGTCAGACCGCGCATGATCAGACAGCGCCGTCACACACCGCACGGTCACGTACTGCACAGTCACATACCGCATGGTCACACCACACTTCACACATCATACATCACACACCGCCATCACGCACCGCCGTCACGCACCGCACGTCACGCACCGCACATCACACACTGCACGTCACACACCGAACGGTCACACACCGCACGTCACACACCGAAAGCCACACACCGCACGATTACACACTGCACGTCACACACCGCACGGTCACACCGCACGGTCACACCGCACATCACACACCGAACGCTCACACACTGCATGGTCACACACCGCAGGGTCACATACCGCCGTCACACACCGCACGGTCACACACCGCCATCACACACCACACGGTCACACAGTGCATGGTCAGACCGCGCATGATCAGACAGCGCCGTCACACACCGCACGGTCACGTACTGCACAGTCACATACCGCATGGTTACACCACACTTCACACATCATACATCACACACCGCCATCACACACCGCCGTCACACACTGCACGTCACACACCGCACATCACACACCGAAAGCCACACACCGCACGATTACACACTGCACGTCACACACCGCACGGTCACACCGCACATCACACACTGCACGTCACACACCGAAAGCCACACACCGCACGATTACACACTGCACATCACACACCGCACGGTCACACCGCACATCACACACCGAACGCTCACACACTGCATGGTCACACACCGCCGTCACACACCGCACGATCACGTGCCACACAGTCACACACCGCACGGTCACACCACACTTCACACGTCATACATCACGCACCGCCATCACGCACCGCACGTCACACACCGCAAGTCACACACCGCAAGTCACACACCGCAAGTCACACACCGCACGTCACACACCGCACGTCACACACCGCACGTCACACACCGCCAGTCACACACCGCACGATTACACACTGCACGTCACACACTGCACGTCACACACTGCACGTCACACACCGCACGGTCACACACCGCACGGTCACACCGCAAGTCACACGCCGCACAGTCACACACCGCAAGTCACACACCACACGGTCACACCACACGGGAACACACCGAACGATCACACACCGCACATCACACACCGAACGGTCACACACCGAACGGTCACGCCACACTTCACACATCACACACCACACGGTCACACCCAGTACGGTCACACAGCGCACGGTCACACAGCGCATGGTCACACAGCACACGGTCACACAGCGCACCGGTCACATACTGCTTAGTCACACACCACTCGGTCACACACCGAACGGTGACACACCGCACATCACACACCACACGGTCACACACCATACATCACACACCGAACGGTGACACACCGCACATCACACACCACACGGTCACACACCGTACATCACACACCGAACGGTGACACACTGCACATCACACACCACACGGTCACACACCGCACGTCACACACCGCATGTCACAGTGCACGCTCACACACCGCCGTCACACACCGTACGTTGACACACCGCATGGTAACACACCACACGGTCACACACCGCCGTCACGCACCACACGGCCAAGTACTGCACAGTCACACACCGCATGGTCACACCACACTTCACACGTCATACATCACGCACCGCCATCACGCACCGCATGGTCACACCACACTTCACACGTCATACATCACGCACCGCCATCACGCACCGCCGTCACACACTGCACGTCACACACTGCACGTCGCACACCGAACGGTCACACACCGCACGTCACACACCGCACGTCACACACCGGATGTCTCACACCGCACGGTCAAACCACGCACGGTCACACACCACACGGTCACACAGTGCATGGTCAGACAGCGCATGATCAGACAGCGCCGTCACACCCCGCACGGTCACATACTGCACAGTCACATACCGCATGGTCACACCACATTTCACACGTCACACACCGCACGTCACATACTGCACGTCACACACCGCACGGTCACACATCACGCGGTCACACATCACGCGGTCACACCACACTTCACACACCACACATCGCACGTCACACACCGCATGATTACACATCGCATGGTCACACACCGCACGGTCACACACCGCACGGTCATACCACACTTCACACGTCATACATCACACACCGCACATCACACACCGCACATCACACACCGCACGTCACACACCGCCGTCACACACTGCACATCACACAATGCACATTACACACCGCACGGTCACACACAGGACGGTCACACACTGCACGGTCACACCACACGGTCACACACCGAACGGTCACACCACACTTCACACGTCATACATCACACATCACACATCACACCCCGCACGGTCACACCCCGCACGGTGACACACCGCACATCACACACCGCACGTCACAGTGCACACTCACACACCGCCGTCACACACTGCATGGTGACACACCGCATGGTGACACACTGCATGGTGACACACCTCTGTCACACACCGCACGGTCACACACCACACAGTCACACAGTGCACGGTCACACACCCTATCACACACTGCACGGTCACACACCACACAGTCACACCGTGCATGGTCACACACCGCCATCACACACCACACGGTCACACACCACATGGTCACACACCGAATGGTCGCACACCGCACAGTCACACACCGCACGGTCACACCCCGCACGGTCACACCGTGCACGGTCACACACTGCCGTCACACACTACACGGTCACACACCACACGGTCACACACCACATGGTCACGCACCGCTATCACACACCGCATGATCACACACTGCATGGTCACACCACACTTCACACATCGCACGGTCACACATCGCACTGTCACACACCACATGGTCTCACACATACAGTAACTGCACACACTGTCACACATGCACACTTCACCACACATGAAATAAAAAGTTAAATGCTTACCTTTTTTTTAAAATGTTGACAGGTTGTACCTGTGTATCTGAGAGTTGCACTCACAGATTTTTACCAACAACAGAAGTTCACTTGTGTCAGATTCAGAGGTGTGGAGCTCTCCTGACAGCGATGAGGTTAATGCACTGGCTGGTATGGTGTTGAACCATCATGACTGGAAGGACCCCAGTTCAGACCTCAGTTCTGAGCTAACTTGTATCACTGGAGTCTCTGTCTGCGGTGTTGCATTTGAACCTGTTGTCCCTGAGCTAGGGAGGGGGAGAAGAATCACCAAGGGTGTCCTCTCCTGGTGGTAGTACAATGATATCTGCTAGAAAGTGCACGATGTGGCCAGACTGGGATCGGCAACAATACCATCTACAGTGGAATAGGCAGGTGTGACTTGCTGTCTAAGTTGACACATGAAGGAAGGCACTTGGGCAACGAACTGTGTAACAGCAGTCCCAGCAACCACTGCCTTGAAAAAGTTGAAAGCTGTGAGAAAAAGTGCTTCAGTTTGGAGAAGCTATGGTTGACAACAGTGACCACACTTCAAAAGTACTTCATTGGCTGTAAAGCGCTTTGAGACGTCCAGTGGTCGTGAAAGGTGCTATATAAATCCAAGTCTTTCTTTCTTTTGAAGTATCTGTTTTCTTTTTATTTATTATTTTTCTGTTGGCAGCAGTTTTCTGGCAGGTGTTCGTTGTCCCTGTGCTGCCTCTTTGAATGAGCTATCCAATTCATCCCACTGCTCTGTCCTTTCCCCAAAACCCTGAAAATATTACCCCTTTTCGCGTTTCAAAGTTATTATTGAATCTGCTTCCACCACCCTTTCAGGCAATGCATTCCAGATCGTAACAGCTCGCTTTCTCCTCATCTTGATTATCTGCGTCCTCTGGTTACTGACCCTTCGGCCACAGGAACCACTTTCTCCTTATTTACTCCACCAAAACCCCTCATGTTAAATCTCCCCTTAGTCTTCTCTGCTCTAAAGAGAACAACCCCAGCTTCTCCAGTCTCTCCACGTAACTGGAGCCCCTCATTCCTGGCACCATTTTAGTAAATCTCTTCTGCACCCTCTCTAAGGCACGCTTCCTAAAGTGTGGTGCCCAGAATTGGACACAATATGCGGACCAACCTGTGATTTATAAAGGTTTCCCATAACTTCCTTGCATTGTACTCCATGTCTCTGTTTGTAAAGCCTAGGATCCTGAATGTTTTTTTTAAACAATTGTCTTCTTAACTTGCTCTGCCACCTTCAAAGATTTATGTACGTACACACCCAGGTCACTCTGTTCCTGCACCTCGTTTAAAATTGTGCCATTTAGTTTATATTGTCTCTCCTCATTCTCCCTACCAAAATGCAGCACCAAAATGTTATGGCTGCAATCCTATTCGTGGCCTGAAGATGGCAAACAGTGCTATCACTAAACGTCTGTACACCAGTGATCTAAAATGTGGGTTCAGTGGAATTCTACAATGTGGTTTGAGCTTGGGTTTAAGGGAATCCAAGAACTTCCAGTTTCTGTTCAATTTTGAAGAAGCTGAGGGGGAATGTCGATAGTTCAGTCTTTTTTAAAAATTGAGAAATCTCAGCGAAGAGCTCGGGTGCATTGTGCAGAACACAATGGAAGGGAAGGAAAAAGGTCAGGTAGGTCCAAGAGTGAGCATGAATGGTTAAGTGTCGCATTAAAAACCCTTTGGATTGCACGAGGAAAGGAAGAGTGGAGGGAAAATTGAGGCAGTTTTATTTTTAATTACAGGCAACTCTCGATTATCCGGGTCCCTCGGGGATTGGGCTATGCCGGGTAAACGATTTCTCCGTTAGAGCGAGTTTCCATTATAAAGTTAAAACTTCAATGAATAACTACTGTGCAGTCAGCTACAAACAGTAACAAGGCAGTTAAGTACGGACATTGCCAGCATGCATGCAGGTGGCCTCGAGGAGGAGATGCCTTCCCGGGTCAAAAGGACTCCGACGTCACCGGCGGCCGTGAGAGACAGCGGCTGCAGCAGTGCGCACACACGGAATTTTAAATGCCGTTACAACGGTTTCCTGTTGCATCCGTGTGCGGATAATCAAGAGTCGCAAGTATTGTTAAACCTCGAAGAAAGACAATGCCGAGTTTAGGAAGATTAGGGCAGACGGTGAGGTAATTCGATGAAGTCGGAATTGTTTGAAGCCAAGTCGGAGTTTAAAAGCCTGCAGATTGCAGGATGACAGGATGACTGGAAGGGTGATGGAAGTAATGAATTCCATAGATCTACTGTCCTGGAAAGAATGAATCCGAGTACCAGATGAATTTGATGATCTCAACGTCGTGTGACTGCAGTGAGGACGAGGAGGTGCCTCAGTTGGTGTATGTGGAGCCGAGTACGAAGTTACAGATCAGAAGTGCTCTTCGTGTGAGGAAGGTGCCTCACAGGGATTGATGCTAGGAAGACAAAACATAGGATGCTGAGTAGGATGGGAAACATGGATTAAAGGGTCCCAGGCAGGATCAATAGGAAAGGTTTTGAGGTTTTTTAAAGTAGGGAGAGAAATTGACAACGAATCCCAAATGTCAGGACTGGTAGTGGCCGAACCAGCGGTGGATCATCACGAGTGGTCAGTGGAAAGCCTCATGTTGGGAAGAGTGTGTGGGATATAAGGGAGGAGGTGATCACTGAGGTAGGGCAAGGTGAGGCCACGGAGAACTTTGAAAATGAGGAGGAGGAGTTTGGGGGAGAGTTGATGGAGGTGGTCAAAATTATGAATTGCTTTAACAGAGTAGATGGGAAGGAGCTTTCTGCTGAAAGCAGGCTCGATAACCAGGCGACAGATTTATGGTCAATGGCCAAAGAACTGGAGGGGACAGGAGGAGAATTTCTCCTACGCAGCGAGTTGTTGTGATCTGAAAGTGTGGTGGAAGCAGATTCAGTATTGACTTTCAAAATGGAATTGGATCTCTATTTGAAAAGAAAACCACTTGCAGGGCTGTGGGGAAAGAGCAGGGGAGTGGGACTAATCAGATTGCTCGTTCAAAGAGCCGGCACTGGCCCAATGGGCCGAATGGCCTCCTTCTGCGCTGTACAATTCTGTGATTCTAACCTGCTGGGGGAAACGAGAGAGCAAAGTTCAGAGGAGCGCTGGCGAGGTGACAAACTGGAGGGCGATTCGAAAAGTTAGGATGTAAAGAGAGGAAGTGGTTAGAGGCGAGCAGTGAGGGGCAAAATATGTGTTACATAAGAACACAAGAAATAGGAGCAGGAGTAGGCCATATGGCCCTTCAAGCCTGCTTGACCATTCAATAAGATCATGGCTGATCTGATCTTGGTCTCAACTTCACTTCTCTGTCCGCTCCCCATAACCCTTGACTCCCCTGTAGTTCAAAAATCTGTCTATTTCCACCTTAAATATATTCAATGACCCAGCCTCCACAGCTCTCTCGGGTAGAGAATTACAAAGATTCCCGACCCTCTGAGAGAAGAAATTCCTCTTCATTTCCGTTTTAAATGTGTAACCCCTTATTCTGAAACTATGCCCCCTAGTTCTAGATTGCCCACAAGGGGAAACATCGTCTCAGCATCTACCCTGTCAAGCCCCCTCAGCATCCTATATGTTTCAATAAGATCACCTCTCATTCTTCTAAACTCCAGTGAGTATAGGCCCAACCTGCTCAACCTTTCTTCATAAGTCAACCCCTTCATTTCAGGAATCAACCTCGTGAACCTTCTTTGAACTGCCTTGTCGCACAAATGGCAATTTTGCTAATCGTGTGACTAATAGTTGCCTGCGACAGTTCTTGAGTTAAATATGGCAGTACCGTTAATGTTTGTTTAATACAGAAAAAGTACAAGACTCACTACTTATACTCTATAGTTACCCAATACGTCCCCGGGTGATCAATCCGGTCCTGACACTGTTCTTTCAAGGGTCTCTCCCCTGGTACCTACGTCTGCTGAGTGTGGCTCCTAAGTTCTCGCTCTGGACTGTCCGAACTTGTCTATCTTTATACCCTTTTTTCTCTCAGTTAACCATGTGTGTTGCTATTAATTGCCTGCTTGTTTTTACAAGAAGTACAGAGACTTTAATCTGCATATTGATTGGGCTAACCAAACTGGTAGTAATGCGTTGGAGGAGGATTTCCTGGAGTGTATTAGGGATGGTTTTCTCGACCAACGTGTCAAAGAACCAATTAGAGAGCTGGCCATCCTAGACTGGGTGATGTGTAATGAGAAGGGACTAATTAGCAATCTGGTTGTGCGAAGCCCTTTGGGGAAGAGTGACCATAATATGGTAGAATTCTTTATTAAGATGGAGAGTGACACAGTTAATTCGGAAACTAGGGTTCTGAACTTAAGGAAAGGTAACTTCGATGGTATGAGGCGTGAATTGGCTAGAATAGACTGGCCAAGGATACTTAAGCAATGGCAAACATTTAACGATCACATGGATGAACTTCAGCAATTGTACATCCCTGTCTGGAGTAAAAATAAAACGGGGAAGATGGCTCACCCGTGGCTAACAAGAGAAATTGTGTTAAAACCAAGGAAGAGGCATATAAATTGGCTAGAAAAAGTAACAAACCTGAGGACTGGGAGAAATTTAGAATTCAACAGAGGAGGACTAAGGGTTTAATTAAGAGGGGAAAAATAGATTACGAGAGGAAGCTTGCAGGGAACATAAAAACTGACTGCAAAAGCTTCTATAAATATGTAAAGAGAAAAAGATTAGTGAAGACAAATGTAGGTCCCTTGCAGTCGGATTCAGGTGAATTTATAATGGGGAACAAAGAAATGGCAGACAAATTGAACAAATACTTTGGTTCTGTCTTCACGAAGGAAGACACAAATAACCTTCCGAATGTACTAGGGGACAGTGGGTCGAGTGAGAAGGAGGAACTGAGGGATATCCTTATTAGGCGGGAAATTGTGTTAGGGAAATTGATGGGATTGAAGGCCGATAAATCCCCGGGGCCTGATAGTCTGCATCCCAGAGTATTTAAGGAAGTGGCCCTAGAAATAATGGATGCATTGGTGATCATTTTCCAACAGTGTATCGACTCTCGATCAGTTCCTATGGACTGGAGGGTAGCTAATGTAACACCACTTTTTAAAAAAGGAGGGAGAGAGAAAACGAGTAATTATAGACCGGTTAACCTGACATCAGTAGTGGGAAAAATGTTGGAATCAATCATTAATGATGAAATAGCAGTGCATTTGGAAAGCAGTGACAGGATTGGTCCAAGTCAGCATGGATTTATGAAAGGGAAATCAGGCTTGACAAATCTTCTGAAATTTTTTGAGGATGTAACTAGCAGAGTGGACAAGGGAGATCCAGTGGATATGGTGTATTTGAACTTTCAAAAGGCTTTTGACAAGGTCCCGCAGAGATTGGTGTCCAAAGTCAAAGCGCATGGTATTGGGGGTAATGTACTGACGTGGATAGAGAACTGGTTGGCAGACAGGAAGCAGAGAGTCGGGATAAATGGGTCCTTTTCAGAATGGCAGCCAATGACTAGTGGAGTGCATCATTGCTCAGTGCTGGGACCCCAGCTCTTTACAATATGCATTAACGATTTAGATGAAGGAATTGAGTGTAATATCTCCAAGTTTGCAGATGACACTAAACTGGGTGGCGGTGTGAGCTGTGAGGGGGATGCTAAGAGGCTGCAGGGTGACTTGGACAGGTTAGGTGAGTGGGCAAATGCATGGCAGATGCAGTATAACGTGGATAAATGTAAGTTTATCCATTTTAAGGGCAAAACACGAAGGCAGAATATTATCTGAATGGCGGCAGATTAGGAAAAGGGGAGGTGCAATGAGACCTGGGTGTCATGGTTCATCAGTCATTGAAGGTTGGCATGCAGGTACAACAGGCGGTGAAGAAGACAAATGGTATGTTGGCCTTCATAGTTAGGGGATTTGAGTATAGGACCAGGAAGGTCTTACTGCAGTTGTACAGGGCCTTAGTGAGGCCTCACCTGGAATATTGTGTTCAGTTTTGGTCTCCTAATCTGAGGAAGGACGTTTTTGCTATTGAGAGAGTGCAACGAAGGTTTACCAGACTAATTCCCGGGATGGCTGGACTGTCATATGAGGAGAGACTGGATCAACTCGGCCTTTATTCACTGGAGTTTAGAAGGATGAGAAGGGATCTCATAGAAACGTATAAGATTCTGATGGGACTGGACAGGTTAGATGTGAGAAGAATGTTCCCGATGTTGGGGAGGTCCAGAACCAGGGGACATAGTCTTAGGATAAAAGGTAGGCCATTTAGGACTGAGATGAGGAGAAACTTCTTCACTCAGAGAATTGTTAACCTGTGGAATTCCCTGCCGCAGAGAGTTGTTGATGCCAGTTCATTGGATATATTCAAGAGGGAGTTAGATATGGCCCTTACTGCTAAAGGGATCAAGGGGTATGGAGAGAAAGCAGGAAAGGGGTACTGAGGGAATGATCAGCCATGATCTTATTGAATGGAGGTGCAAGCTCGAACGGCCGAATGGCCTACTCCTGCACTAATTTTCTATGTTTCTATGTTTCTATTCTGCTGTTATCACAACCTGTCTCTTGCCTCCAAGAGTTATTGCCAAGTCTCTTTTACCGTGTGTAAACCTTATCTTGATCAATTAAGTCTTTTCATCCTTTCCCATCACCCCCTGCTGTTTCCCATAGCTGGTTCTATTATGGTAACTCCCTCCTGTCCGTTGGCCTTCAGTCTGCTATTCCTACACCTGATCTTTTGTTCAATCATTAGCAATTGCTAGAATTCTGTTAATTGGCCTTCAGTATTTGCACACGTTTTCTTACCCAGGGTGACTCCTTTGAATTTGGCTTTATTATCCTGCAGCTTTACAACTTTACCCACTTCCCTTATCTCCTTCATCCTGAGGTCAATGCCTGCTTGTTTTTTGTGCAAGAGAGTTTATTGGTTTTAGACCCCAGGTCTGAACTAACTTCTTAATTCTTTCTGATATTTGAGGAGCAAAATGTGTGTTACATAAGAACACAAGAAATAGGAGCAGGAGTAGGCCATTTGGACCCTCGAGCCTGCTCCGCCATTCAATAAGATCATGGCTGACCTGATCTTGGCCTTATCTCCATTTTCCCCGCCCGCTCCCCATAACTTCCCTGTAGTTCAAAAATCTGTCTTTCTCCGCCTTAAATATATTCAATGACCCAGCCTCCATAGCTCTCTGGGGTAGAGAATTCCAAAGATTCACGACTCTCTGAGAGAAGAAATTCCTTTTCATTTCTGTTTTAAATGTGTGACCCCCTTATTCTGAAACTATGCCCCCTACTTCTAGATTCCCCTACGAGGGGAAACATCCTCTCTGCTTCTACCCTGTCAAGCCCCCTCAGAATCCTATACATTTCAAAAAGATCACCTCTCATTCTTCTAAACTCCAATGAGTACAGGCCCAACCTGCTCAACCTTTCTTCCTAAGTCTTTACCCTTCATCTCAGGAATCAACCTCGTGAACCTTCTTTGAGCTGCCTCCAATGAAAGTTTATTCCTCCTTAAATAAAGAGACCAAGACTGTTGCCAGTGAAGTTACTGTGAATTTGCTCAATCCCAGGTTCAAGGACGACCAAGGCAGTGTCCTTCACGGCGATTCTTATGTTTTCCATGACAACGGCACTTTGGAAATTGCCTTCTCACAGAAGAACGATAGTGGCACTTACACCTGTATAGCAACCAATACCATTGGCGTCATCCAAAACCAAGCCTTTCTGCAGGTCAAAGGTGAGCTCCTTTTTGTCGTCACATTGGCCTAGAAATCCCGCTCGGATCGGCTAAATAAGGGAAAAAAGATGCGCACTTACCAAAACCTGCTGCGCCCACGAGAGATCCCAGTCCTGAGGCCTCCACTGACTGCGCGTCAGAACGCGTGCACGTCAGGATATGTGCAGGGCTGGAGTTGCAGTCACATGGCTGTGGGCAGCCAATCAGGTAAAGTATGTTCTCATTCATAATAATGGGAACTCCGTTAAGTTGGAGTTCCCATTATTATGATTGAGAAATCCCCCCCAAACACCCAAAACACTAATAAAATAATAGAAAAAATACACCACATATTTAACATTAATTTAATTTAAAGTTATTTATGTCATAAAAAATAGATTTTTTCCCGATTTAAAAAAAAAAAAAGATTTTTAAATTATAATTTAAAATAAACTGACCATAGTGGGAAGGGTTTTTTAACAATAAAATGTGTTTTAAAAATGTTATTTTATTATGTTTTTGTGTGTTTTAAAACTCTTACGCCTGTAACAGTAGGCTATGTGCCTGCTTTTATCAGGCGCAAGAGTTTTCAGGACATCCGCTGGGCAAGATATGGGTAAATACCGCAATCTTGCCCTGGCAAACGTCCTGGCTGCCGAGATACGGAGGATTTGTCAGAAAGGTGACAGATCGGAAAAGCCGTTTTTCAGCGCGTGCATATTGTGCGCCGAAAACCGGCATTTGCGATGCCTTCCCGGGTCCGTATACACTCCGTACAGACCCGGGGAGGCTGGGATTTCTGGGCCAATATATTTTCAAGAAACCTTTATTTGTTTATTTTATGTTGACCATCATGAACATGTTGAATTTCCAGATCCGACGACCATCATTAAACAGCCGCATTATCAGTCTGTGCAGACGTTTGGCACGGCCGTGTTCGAGTGCAAGGTGAAGCACGACCCAACGCTCTCTCCAACAATTATATGGCTGAAGAATAACGAGGAGCTGCCCGACGATAGCAGGTACTATCGATTTCTAGCAGCAAAAACAAGACTGTTATTGGGGCCTTTATTGGCCCTGAAATTGCGGTCGAAGGCTTCCCGTGGGCACAAAAATATTTACCAATGTACCTGGTGGTCCCGGAGGAACGAACACTTGCGCTACGAGGCCTCCACGTGCAGCTCAGCGTATAGGCCTGCGTATTCCAGGAGCGTATGGACATCCTGGGATCGCATGGGCCTGGACCAACCAATGAAAATGGCGTATCCCCAATCACAGTAATGGGGAGTTGGGATCATCATTTCTATGAATGGGGATACTCCCAAAACACAAACATTTTAAAGAAATAAGAAAAACACTTCATATATTTAAAATGAATTGAAATTGAATTTAATTAAATGTTTTGGACAAAAATGTATTTTTTTGAAATTTAAAAAAAAGTGCTTTAATGGGGTAAAAATAAACATACCTTAATGGACTGGATTTTCAATAAAAAAATTGTTGATAACATTTAATTTTTCTATATTTTAAAACTCTTATGCTGGTAAAAGCCGGCCTTACGTCAGCTTTTACTAGGTGTAAGAGTTTGAAGGACATTCGCTGGGCAAGAGTTGGGCAAATAGCCCAAATCTCCTGCACGCTGAGAATTGGTATTTGCGAGGCCTCTACGGATGCGTGTGCACATCGTACACGCCTGTAGGGACTGCGATTTTTGGTCCATTGTGTTTTCATATCTGACCTGCTCTTCCTGCCATTCCCCACTAGAGAGCGCAAGCGCCAGTGTCTGATTTATTGAGCTTTGTTGTCCAATAGAATTTGCTGACTAGCCACAGGTGCGGGTGGTAGAAAGTGCCTTCCATACGCTCACACAACACATGTAAATGTACTGCACATTCATATATTTACTTAACACGTATTTACCACCATTCAGTAACCAAGGAAACAAAGCCGCAAAACATTTTGGGGTGCAATCTGAGTAATTTGAGACAAGACCTCTGGTTCCCAAAGCTCTCCACCACTTGGGGGGTTTCCTCACCTTATCCCTGGGTCTGTTGTCGACGCAATCATGGAGATTGGGGGGTAGAGGGAGTGGGGGGGAGGGGTTGGGTGTAGCAGGAGTGGGGGGAGGGGTTGGGATAGAGGGAGTGGGGGGGGAGGGGTTGGGGGAGGAGTTGGGTGTAGCAGGAGTGGGGGGAGGGGTTGGGTGTAGCAGGAGTGGGGGGAGGGGTTGGGATAGAGGGAGTGGGGGGGAGGGGTTGGGGGTAGAGGGAGTGGGGGGGGAGGGGTTGGTGGGGAGGGGTTGGGCGTGGGGGGAGGGGTTGGGTGTAGCAGGAGTGGGGGGAGGGGTTGGGGTAGAGGGAGTGGGGGGGAGAGGTTAGGGGTAGAGGGAGTGGGGGGGAGGGGTTGGGTGTAGCAGGAGTGGGGGGAGGGGTTGGGTGTAGCAGGAGTGGGGGGAGGGGTTGGGGTAGAGGGAGTGGGGGGGAGGAGTTGGGGTTAGATGGAGTGGGGGGGAGGGGTTGGAGTTAGACAGAGTGGGGGGGAGGGGTTGGGGTTAGAGGGTGTGGAGGGGGAGTTGGGGGGTAGAGGGTGTGGGAGGCTGGGGGTTTTTTGGGGGGGGGTCTTGGAATTTTGATAAGCGTGAAGAAGCACTTTAAAGGTTGGAATGTCTGGGTGAAAGGAAACACCAGTCCTGAAAAGGAATCTAATTCAGACAGCACCTACAGCAGCAAGGACGTTAATTGTGAAGGACTTTAACCCTCAAAACCTGCAAATGACTGCAGAAAAATAGCTTCCCAAACCTGCATCCAGCCTTCCCAGGCTGCAGCTGACAATCCCTTAACTGGAAGCTCAAAATGGCTGCTTCTGCCACCCGTGATTGGTGGTTTGGAGTAGGAACTATGGGTAGTCCAGGATGCAGAGATAAAAATAGGATGGCGGGTTCGGGGTGGTGGGGGGGGGAGGGGTTGTGTGGCGGGGAGGGAGGGGTGGAAGGGGGCAGAGAAGGGGGGCGATGTAGGTTTATCAACTGATCCCAATTATCGAATCCCGATGAGGCTTCAGATGGTCTCCGGCAGGACCACCGGTTGCTGGGATCAAGGCCCGCCCGTAAATCAGAACGGGTCCGATGCCCCCTCATATTGCGATCCCGCTACCCCCTGGCTTTCGACGCAAATGGGGCAGCAGGGACAGGAAAAATCTCTTTCCTCTTCCTCCCACAATTCCTCCGAATTGGAAATGAGCACTAAGTTGAAGAAAATGCTGGAAACCTGAAACAAAACCAGAAACGGCTGGAGGCAGTATCTGTGGTGAGAGCAGGCAAGTTAATAACGAAACCATGGTCCCAATTTCAGGCACCAGGCATCCGGCGATGTCTTGACTATTCTTGACGTATCTGAGGAAGACCAAGGTTCCTACACGTGCGTGGTGAACACGACCTTGGACACTAACTCTGCAACGGCTGATCTTACTGTCCTAGGTAAGGTGCCTTTTCTTTTTTGGTTCTCTTTTCCCCTCTTGTGTCTTTAGACCGCGAATAGCCTGTGGTTCAAAAAGATGGGAGTTCACAGTACTTCGCATTGTTGATAAATATCTTGTCTTATTTCACTGCCCTTGCCTGGCATTAGCGGGGCTGGTAATGGCCTCAAAATGGGGTTGGCCCGGTAACAGCCGCGATCCAGCAGGCCCCATTTTGAAAGGGGCCTACTGCTGGGTGTCCAAAGCGCCTGCCTGTTTCAGGCGATAGGCCCCATTTAATGTGGAAATCAGGGTCCGGTGACATAAATAGAACCCCGATTTCAGGTCTGAACTGCTCGGAACCTGCGCAGTGTTTCTCCAGGGCCCACAACAATGATCTGGGTCACTGCTGCACCGGGTCCCCCATCCTCCCAATCACTGTCCTCTTCCCCGCCACCCCCCCCCCCCCTTCCCCCCACAACTCTTGCTAGGGACCGTCCCACCCCAACCTTGAGGCCACTTTCCGGAGAACTGCACCAAGACGCCTGTTTGGTGCCCCGCAGCTCTCCTGCCAAATTGGCAAACAAATTGCAGTATCATTAGTTTAATAAGGTGACCTGAATGCTTCTCAAAGTAAGGGGAGCCCTGTTTTTTTTTAATCGGTGTTCATTTACTGATCATTGGTGCTCCAAGCACTTTTTTACACAATTTAGATGCTTCCCAAAGATTTCCTGATTGCCGGATTGCCGGATTGCCGGAAAGTATTACTGGACCTGTTTTCATTTTCTGCCACACGGCGCACTTTGAGGCTCAGTGCACCACCGTCCGGCACAAAGTTACCTCCGAGCTAACACCGGGAAATTCAGTGAGGAAAATGGGTGCCAACCGCAGTGCAGTGGAGCTCAATAAAGGCCAGGCACTTGGGTGGAAGGTTCATTCTTCGTACCCAGGTTTCCCAGCATTTTAAAATAATGGTTCCTGCAATACGTTCGATCTGTAATGAGTAATTCTTCTATAAATCGCTTGTCTGGAGCAATACGGAAACTTGCTGTTGTGACTGGCACATATCAGCGATTTACATCCACCCCCAAACTGTTACATCATGTGTGTTCTCTCCCATTGACTCATTCCAGGGGTATGATTCCTTGGGCATCAGATGACCTCCAGTACTTCACCCAAGGGGCCTTATTTCATTGGGATGTCTGACAGCAAGTGTCAGTCAGCCATTTATCGGGTGTTGGGTGAGGGACAGGGAGGTCGCAGGGAGCAGCTAGCTCAAAATAAACGTGAGATCGTACTGATGTGTAGGGCTCCTCACTCTAGCTTTTAGTGGAGTACCATCACTTCTGATGTAAAAAGTTCTCAACCCCATCTATAAGAACTCACGGGTTAGACAGGGCAAGGGATCGACTTTCGGACATGGCTTAGGCAGGAGTAGTGGGTCGTGGGACACATACCCTCAATCCTTGCTCTGAGGACGTGCTTTTAAGTAATCCTCTCCAGGTGAGGAGACGAAAACAACAAGTCGATGATGAATGACTGTCCCTTTGACAATAATGACTGAACTATAGTTCTAGCCTGAAGGGAATTCCCATCATGGGATATGGAATATATTCAAGCCTTCACATTATATATATCCAGCAAGTAGTGTCCATTATGCGTCCACAGAGCAGAGATATGGGGCACAAAACATTCCCAACTGAACTAATTCAGGTCTGTTGTGCTTATGATTTCCTGTGTAACGTTTGAATTGATAGTTCATTTATATGACAGTAAAAGTTGTGAACGTTTTTGGAGGTGGGGTTACATAAGAACATAAGAAATAGGAACAGGAGTAGGCCATTTGGCCCATCGAGCTTGCTCCGCCATTCAATAAGATAAGATCATGGCTGATCTGATCTTGGCCTCAACCCCACTTCTCTGCCTGTTCCCTATAACCCATGACTCCTTTATCATTCAAAAATCTATCTATTTCCACCTTAAATATATTCAATGACCCAGCCTCCACAGCTCTCTGGGGCAGAGAATTCCAAAGATTCACGACCCTCTGAGAGAAAAAATTCCTCCTCATCTCCATTTTAAATGGGTGACCCCTTATTCTGAAACTATGCCCCCTAGTTCTAGATTCTCCCACGAGGGGAAACATCCTCTCTGCATCTACCCTGTCTAGCCCTCTCAGAATCTGATACATTTCAGCAAGATCAGCTCTCATTATTCTAAACTCCAATAGGCTCAACCTGCTCAATCTTTCTTCATAAGACAACCCCTTCATCTCAGGAATCAACCTTGTGAACCTTCTCTGAACTGCCTCCGATGCAACCATATCCCCTCTTAAATAAGGGTAGTGGGGGGGGTGAGTGATTTTGGTGAGGTCACAGTTGTTTTGCCTTTGGAAAGCGAGTGAAATATCTGGGCCTGACCTTTGAAGTTATTTTTCAGCCACTGGCATCCTTTCCTAACTTCTTCTCATTTTCAGGGCTGTAATAAATCTCCTGGTGCACAGTGGTCATTATATTTTGGGGCGGTGGGGTGTGGGGGGTGGGGAAACCGCTCTATATTTTACCAATTTAAAATACGAAATCTAAGCTTGGGGGGGACACTATTTGTATGCGCAACTGTAAGGAGCTAATACCTCCCTTCAAATAAAAAGTAGAATAAGTAGTCCCAAAGGCATTAAGCATTGCTCCACTCATATCACATGCAGTTACTTCAGGGCTCTGGTCATTTACAACATAAATCCTTAAGCAAAAATATCTTTTAATGACCAACTTCAACTAATATTTCAGAAGAACAAGTATTCTTTATTCATGACTATTTCCTTCCCCTTGAGCCTCCCGTTTTGCACATTGGAGCTCTTGTCCAGACTAGGCTGAGATGACTCTCTCTTTGCTTCGAGGACTTGACCAGTGTAATTGCCGTTAGGGGCCACAGAATGACGAATCAATCACATGGACAATGGGTTTTGATTCAGATTTGAGGATAGGCAGCTCATTCATTTTACAACTGAAAGCCAGCTGACGAAGGGTTGTATTTGATCACTGCAGTTTTGACAAATGCACTCGGGCATGTATCTGACTCTCTGCCCTTGACCCAATCAATGCCAAGCCCCTGTCTAGGTTGGGACTTGGCAAAAGTTGTCACCCCAGCGGTCGGATGTTTCCCCCTGTTGAAAAAGGGAGGCCCTTAAAAGAGAATGCTGTGGGCAAAGGTTGTTTCTCTGAAAGCAGTATCTCACAACCAGTACAGTGAATGTGACTGAGCTCAACAATCTGAGCTGACAATCCAGTGCAGTGCTGAGGGAGCAAATGGCATGTCAGAGGTCCAATCCTTGCATCTGATGTCCTGGCCAACAGTCGTAGCTCAGCCAACACCATCAATAAAAGCAGATAGACTGGGCGATCATCTCCTTGCTCAGTTGAAGAGTTCTGATGTGTGCAAAATGTCTTGCATGCTTGTCTCGGTGACCACAGTCACTGTACCACAAGGTAATGCATTGTGCGGAAACCATTCTGGGATGTTTTTGAGAGATGTGAATAAGGTACTGTGTAAATGCAATTTTTTCCAAGCCTTTTATTGATATGTTACCAGCTGAAAAATGTGACTGTTTTACCTGTGTTAGCTACAACTAAACCCTAACCTTGCTCTTTATTTCCAGCCCGTCCCTCAACTCCAGCTAGCCCTCACGGTAAACTAACAAGTGTTTGTTTCAACGCACTTCACTCTTCCATTTGTTTTAGCTCACGTACCTTCATTTCCAGCAGTGATGTAGCATGTTCACCAGTTTCATGTTTCTATCCATTGCCCACCTGAGCTGAAGCATTGTGGAGGGCGATGCTTACACTGCTCTTTATATGTAGCATTAACTCGCCATATCATGAACAACATTTGGTGTACCTTGTGCCGATTGCTTTGGGGTTTTTCTTTTCCAAAAGTTAGCTAAGTTTATTTCACTCCCCCCTGTGTTAAATGTAGATAGATTTGTACTGTGCTTCATTCACCTTCTTGGGATAGTCTGTGTTTTCACAAACTGTGGAACATCCATTACCAGAATTGGTGCAGGACAAAGCCGTGTGGGAGACATGGATAGCTTTGTAAGTCATGTTTTTTTTAGTCACTCAAAGCTACATGAGGATTCTTTTGTGATTGGTTCTGTCTTCAATCTCCAATCCCACGCCAAGGGCTTTGCTGCAGCCGGCATCAGACTGTGGAGGGTGGTCAGTCACGTGCCAGCTTGTCCACCACTAAGGTCCCCTCCATTCTGGCTGGTGATGGAGGTTCCACTGAGCGATTCTTCTCCATTGAAAGCTGTGAGGAAAGCAGTTCTCTTGCAGGGTCTCTCCCCCAAATCACCACCTCGCCCACACTTCCAGATGCGGCTGTTCCAGCCTTTCTGTTTTTTTGCTATGACTTCTTGAGGTGAATTCGTACTTTTGGTGCACGCAATCTTTATAGTCACACTGGGGATTTGGCATGCGGCGGGACTAATATCTGGTGTCATGGGTAAATATTGCTCACAGGAAGTTTAAAACACTTGGGCAAGAATTCCTCATTATTGGAAACACAGCAACATTATCAGAGCTCGGGAGTGTCTGAAACAGTAGTTTATCCATAGGGCCTGACGTGAGTGTCTGGACTGTGAGTGTGTCTGATGTGTGAGAGGGTGATGGGGTGTGGGAGCGCGTCTGGGGCATGTCTTGGTTATGGGACGTGTCTAGGGTGTATCTGGGGTGTGGGGGCGTGTCCGGGGCGTTTCTGGGGTGTGTCGGGGGTGTGTGTGGGGGCGTGTCTGGGGTGTGGGGGCGTGTCTGGGGTGTGGGGGCGTGTCTGGGGTGCGGGGGCGTGTCTGGAGTGCGGGGGCGTGTCTGGGGTGCGGGGGCTTGTCTGGGGTGTGGGGGTGTGTCCGGGGCGGTGTGGGGCGTGTCCGGGGCGGTGTGGGGGCGTTTCCGGGGTGGCGTGTCCGGGGTGGTGTGGGTGTGTGTCCGGGGTGGTGTGTCCGGTGCGGTGTGGGGGCGTGTCCGGGGCGGTGTGGGGGCGTGTCCGGGGTGGTGTGGGAGCGTTGGTGGTTGTGTCGGGTGCAGGAACACGGGTATTTCGGGAGTGTGTGTCTGGACTTTGAGTGTGTTTGATGAGTTCATAGAGCAAGAAAATTGCTGATTGACTCTAATTTTGCACTCACAAAAATGCAACTTTTGGAAAAATATTCAGCGTTTTGAAACATGTTATCTATTTACCTGCTCCACTTGCATTTGTTTAAATCCATGAGCAATGCCATCAGAGACCCTGTAGTTGAGCTCTCTAAGACCCCGCAGTTTTGGGATGGATCTGATCTCTCTGGTATGTGGTGTTGTTGTGAAACACAGTTTACATTAAATGGTGTGAAGGTCCATATTGAACCGTTTTCCATCCCTCGCTATAACTGCATGCACGCAGGCTCTCGCTGCTGAACTATCGCTTCTGTTATCATTAGTCTCACACTGAAGGTAGGTGAATTGCTAATGATGATCAGAGGATCTTTGGTGCAACTATGTGTTCTCTGCTGCTTGAGAAAATTGCTATTTTCCAATTCTGTCATGACAACTTTCTTGTCAGCTGTGCCTCAGTGGGTAGCATCCTCACCTCTGAGTCAGAAGGTTGTGGGTTCAAGCCCCACTCTAGAGACTTGAGCACATCATCTACACTGACACCTCAGTGCAGTACAGACGGAGTGCTGTACTGTCGGAGGTGCTGTCTTTCAGATGAGACATTAAACCCAAGCCCCATCTGCTCTCGCGGGTAGGCGTAAAAGATCTCATGGCACTATTTGAAGAAAAGTAGGAGAGTCCTGCCCGTATTTATCCCTCAACCAACTTCACTACAAATCTAAAGGGATGAATATTTGCACAAATAGTTGAAGGTGGCAGGGCAGGTTGAGAAAGTGGTTAAAAAATCATACAGGATTCTGGGCTTCATAAAGAATACAAAAGCAAGGAAGTTATGATGAACCTTTATAAGACATTGGTTCGGCCTCAACTGGAGCATTGTGCCCAATTCTGGGCAGTGCACTTTAGGAAGGACGTGAAAGCCTTGGAGAGGGTGCAGAAAAGATTTACACGAATGGTTCCAGGAATGAGGGACTTGAGTTATGTGGATAGAATCTGGGGTTGTTCTCCTTAGAGTGCTGTTGGGGAGGGTTTAAACTAATATGGCAGGGGGATGGGAATATATGCAGGGAGACAGAAGGAAGTAAAATGGGGGCAGAAGCAAAAAGGAGATAAGGAAAATTGGAGGGCAGAGAAATCAAAGGCAAAAATCAAAAAGGGCCACAGTACAACATAATTCTAAAAGGACAAAGAGTGTTAAAAAACAAGCCTGAAGGTTCTGTGTCTCAATGCGAGGAGCATTCATAATAAGGTCGATGAATTAACTGCGCAGATAGCTGTTAACAGATATGATGTAATTGGGATTACGGAGACATGGCTCCAGGGTGACCAAGGCTGGGAACTCAACATCCAGGGGTATTCAATATTCAGGAAGGATAGACAGAAAGGAAAAGGAGGTGGGGTAGCATTGCTGGTTAAAGAGCAGATTAACGCAATCGTAAGGAAGGAAATTAGCTTGGATGATGTGGAATCTGTATGGGTAGAGCTGCAGAACACCAAAGGGCAGAAAACGTTAGTGGGAGTTGTGTACTGACCACCAAACAGTAGTAGTGAGGTTCGGGATGGCATCAAACAGGAAATTAGGGATGCGTGCAATAAAGGTACCGCAGTTATCATGTGTGACTTTAATCTACATATAGATTGGGCGAACTAAACTGGTAGCAATACGGTGGAGGAGGATTTCCTGGAGTGTATAAGGGATGGTTTTCTAGACCAATATGTCGAGGAGCCAACTAGAGAGCTGGCCATCCTAGACTGAGTGTTGTATAATGAGAGAGGATTAATTAGCAATCTTGTTGTGCGAGGCCCCTTAGGGAAGAGTGACCATAATATGGTAGAATTCTTCATTAAGGTGGAGAGTGACACAGTAACTCAGAGACTAGAGTCCTGAAATTAAAGAAAGGTAACTTTGATGGTATGAGATGTGAATTGGCTAGGATAGACTGGCAAATGATACTTAAAGGGCTGACGGTGGATAGGCAATGGCAGACATTTAAAGATCACATGGATGAACTTCAACAATTGTACATCCCTGTCTGGCGTAAAAATCAAACGGGGAAGGTGGCTCAACCGTGGCTAACAAGGGAAATTAGGGATAGTGTTAAAACCAAGGAAGAGGCATATAAATTGGCTAGAAAAAGCAGCAAACCTGAGGACAGGGAAAAATTTAGAATTCAGCAGAGAAGGACAAAGGATTTAACTAGGAGGGGGAAAATAGAGTATGAGAGGAAGCTTGCAGGGAACATAAAAACTGACTGCAAAAGCTTCAATAGATATGTGAAATGAGAAAGATTAGTGAAGACAAATGTAGGTCCCTTGCAGTCAGAATCAGGTGAATTTATAATGGGGAACAAAGAAATGGCATACCAATTGAACAAATATTTTGGTTCTGTCTTCATTAAGGAAGACACAAATAACTTTTCAGAAATACTAGGGTAGTGAGGGTCTAGCGAGAAGGAGGAACTGAAAGAAATCCTTATTAGTCAAGAAATTGTGTTAGGGAAATTGATGGGATGGAAGGCCGATAAATTCCCAGGACCTGATAGTCTGCATCCCAGAGTACTTAAGGAAGTGGCCCTAGAAATAGTGGATGCATTGATGGTCATTTTCCAACTTTCTATAGAATCTGGATCAGTTCCTATGGATTGGAGGGTAGCTAATGTAACCGCACTTTTTAAAAAAGGAGGGAGAGAGAAAATGCGTAATTATAGACCGGTTAGCCAGACATCGGTAGTGGGGAAAATGTTGGAATCAATCATTAAGGATGTCACAGCAGCGCATTTGGAAAGCAGTGACAGGATCGGACCAAGTCAGCATGGATTTATGAAAGGGAAATCATGCTTGATGAATCTTCTGGAATTTTTTGAGGATGTAACTGGCAGAGTGGACAAGGGAGAACCAGTGGATGTGGTGTATTTGGACTTTCAAAAGGCTTTTGACAAGGTCCCGCACAAGAGATTGGTGTGCAAAATTAAAGTACATGGTATTGGGGGTAATGTACTGATGTGGATAGAGAACTGGTTGGCAGACAGGAAGCAGAGAGTCGGGATAAACGGGTCCTTTTCAGAATGGCAGGCAGTGACTAGTGGAGTGCCACAGGGCTCAGTGCTGGAACCCCAGCTCTTTACAATATACATTGATGATTTAGATGAAGGAATTGAGTGTAATATCTCCAAGTTTGTGGATGACACTAAACTGGGTGGCGGTGTGAGCTGTGAGGAGGACGCTAAGAGGCTGCAGGTTGATTTGGATAGGTTAGGTGAGTGGGCAAATGCATGGCAGATGCAGTATAATGTGGATAAATGTGAGGTTATCCATTTTGGGGGCAAAAACACGAAGGCAAAATATTATCTGGATGGTGGCAGATTAGGAAAAGGGGAGGTGCAACGAGACCTGGGTGTCATGATTCATCAGTCACTGAAAGTGGGCATGCAGGTGCAGCAGGAGGTGAAGAAGGCAAATGGTATGTTGGCCTTCATAGCTAGGGGATTTGAGTATAGGAGCAGGGAAGTCTTACTGCAGTTGTACAGAACATAAGAACATAAGAACATAAGAATTAGGAACAGGAGTAGGCCATCTAGCCCCTCGAGCCTGCTCCGCCATTCAACAAGATCATAGCTGATCTGGCCGTGGACTCAGCTCCACTTACCCGCCCGCTCCCCGTAACCCTTAATTCCCTTATTGGTTAAAAATCTATCTATCTGTGACTTGAATACATTCAATGAACTAGCCTCAACTGCTTCCTTGGGCAGAGAATTCCACAGATTCACAACCCTCTGGGAGAAGAAATTCCTTCTCAACTCGGTTTTAAATTGGCTCCCCCGTATTTTGAGGCTGTGCCCCCTAGTTCTAGTTTCCCCGACCAGTGGAACAACCTCTCTGCCTCGATCTTGTCTATCCCTTTCATTATTTTAAATGTTTCTATAAGATCACCCCTCATCCTTCTGAACTCCAACGAGTAAAGACCCAGTCTACTCAATCTATCATCATAAGGTAACCCCCTCATCTCCGGAATCAGCCGAGTGAATCATCTCTGTACCCCCTCCAAAGCTAGTATATCCTTCCTTAAGTAAGGTGACCAAAACTGCACGCAGTACTCTAGGTGCGGCCTCACCAATACCCTATACAGTTACAGCAGGACCTCCATGCTTTTGTACTCCATCCCTCTCGCAATGAAGGCCAACATTCCATTCGCCTTCCTGATTACCTGCTGCACCTGCAAACTAACTTTTTGGATTCATGCACAAGGACCCCCAGGTCCCTCTGCACTGCAGCATGTTGTAATTTCTCCCCATTCAAATAATATTCCCTTTTACTGTTTTTTTTCCCCAAGGTGGATGACCTCACACTTTCCGACATTGTATTCCATCTGCCAAACCTTAGCCCATTCGCTTAACCTATCTAAATCTCTTTGCAACCTCTGTGTTTCCCCTACACACCCCGCTTTCCCACTAATCTTTGTGTCATCTGCATATTTTGTTACACTACACTCTGTCCCCTCTTCCAGGTCATCTATGTATATTGTAAACAGTTGTGGTCCCAACACCGAACCCTGTGGCACACCACTAACCACCGATTTCCAACCCGAAAAGGACCCATTTATCCCGACTCTCTGCTTTCTGTTAGCCAGCCAATTCTCTATCCATGCTAATATATTTCCTCTGACTCCGTGTACCTTTATCTTCTGCAGTAACATTTTGTGTGGCACCTTATCGAATGCCTTTTGGAAATCTAAATACACCACATCCATCGGTACACCTCTATCCACCATGCTCGTTATATCCTCAAAGAATTCCAGCAAATTAGTTAAACATGATTTCCCCTTCATGAATCCATGTTGCGTATGCTTGATTGCACTATTCCTATCTAGATGTCCCGCTATTTCTTCCTTAATGATAGCTTCAAGCATTTTTCCCACTACAGATGTTAAACTAACTGGCCTATAGTTACCTGCCTTTTGTCTGCCCCCTTTTTTAAACCGAGGCGTTACATTAGCTGCTTTCCAATCCGCTGGTACCTCCCCAGAGTCCAGAGAATTTTGATAGATTTTAACGAATGCATCTGCTATAACTTCCGCCATCTCTTTTAATACCCTGGGATACATTTCATCAGGACCAGGGGAGTTATCTACCTTGAGTCTCATTAGCCTGTCCAGCACTACCCCCCTAGTGATAGTGATTGTCTCAAGGTCCTCCCTTCCCACATTCCTGTGACCAGCAATTTTTGGCATAGTTTTTGTGTCTTCCACTGTGAAGACCGAAGCAAAATAATTATTTAAGGTCTCAGCCATTTCCACATTTCCCATTATTAAATCCCCCTTCTCATCTTCTAAGGGACCAACATTCACTTTAGTCACTCTTTTCCGTTTTATATATCTGTAAAAGCTTTTACTATCTGTTTTTATGTTTTGCGCAAATTTACCTTCGTAATCTATCTTTCCTTTCTTCATTGCTTTCTTAGTCATTCTTTGCTGTTGTTTAAAATGTTCCCAATCTTCTAGTTTCCCACTAACCTTGGCCACCTTATACGCATTGGTTTTTAATTTGATACTCTCCTTTATTTCCTTGGTTATCCACGGCTGGTTATCCCTTCTCTTACCGCCCTTCTTTTTCACTGGAATATATTTTTGTTGAGCACTATGAAAGAGCTCCTTAAAAGTCCTCCACTGTTCCTCAATTGTGCCACCGTTTAGTCTGTGTTTCCAGTCTACTTTAGCCAACTCTGCCCTCATCCCACTGTAGTCCCCTTTGTTTAAGCACAGGGCCTTAGTGAGGCCTCACCTGGAATATTGTGCACAGTTTTGGTCTCCTAATCTGAGGAAGGACGATTTTGCATTGAGGGAGTGCAGCAAAGTTCACCAGACTGATTCCAGGGATGGCTGGACTGTCATATGAGGAGAGACTGGATCAACTCGGCCTTTATTCACTGGAGTTTAGAAGGGTGAGAGGGGATCTCATAGAAACGTATAAGATTCTGACGGGACTGGACAGGTTAGATGCGGGAAGAATGTTTCCAATGTTGGGGAAGTCCAGAACCAGGGGACATAGTCGAAGGATAAGGGGTAGGCCATTTAGGACTGAGATGAGGAGAAACTTCTTCACTCAGAGAGTTGTTAACCTATGGAATTCTCTGCCACAGAGAGTTGTTGATGCCAGTTCATTGGATATATTCAAGAGGGAGTTATCTATGGCCCTTACGGCTAAGGGGGTCAAGTTCCCAGACAGACTAATCTGGCTCAAAACAAATAAATCCCCAGGGATAGATAGTATTTATCCCAGAGTGTTAAGACAGACAAGTGAGGAGCTTTGTGAGGTCATTATTATTGGGGAGTCACTGAAAACCAGACAATTGGACACAAGCTAACGTGTAACCTGTATTAAAAAAGGATAACAGAACAAACACAGGTAAGTTCAGACCCCTTAGCCTTCCTTCCATTCTGTGTAAACTAATGCAGTTGATGAGTAGTAAAATTGAGGACCACCTGTACAGCAATAACCTAGGTAACAACATGGATTCAAACAGGGACAATCCTCACTGACCAATCTCCTCGACCTTTGAGGAAGTGACAACCCAAGAGGACTGTGGGAAGCCCTGTCACATGGTGTACCGCCACTTTCTTTTGGTAAAGTTCACCAGGAAAGGCTAGGAATGAAACACAAAGCTATCGGGATTCAGCGTAAACCTGGGTAGAAGGGCAGGAAGCAGCGTATATTCATTAGAGGAGTTATGCTTTTTGTCCGCTTTATTAAACTAAGCCAAATAAACCTGCATCAGGTCACTCAATAGGTAGTCATTATTTAGGAGTCAGATGATCTTCGAGCAACTCTTAGGATACTAACCATCGAATCATACCACTCAAAAGGAGACCATTCAGCCCATTGTACCTGTACCAGCTCTTTGAAAGAGCAATTAGTGCTAAGCCCCTGTTCTTTCCCATAAAAATTCTTCCTTTTCAAATATTTATTCCATTCACTTTTGAAAGTTGCATTACAGATCACATCAATTCACTGTGCAAAAAGAATGTTTCTTCCTCTCCTCTCTATTTCTTTGTCCAATTACCTTAAATCTGTGTCCTCGGGTAACCGACCCTCTTGTCAATTTCTCTTCATTTACTCTATCTGTACCCTTGATTATTTTGAACACCTATAAAATCTCCCTTTAACCTTCTCTGCTCCAAGGGTAACAATCCTCGCTTCACTAGTCTATCCACGTAACTGAAGTCCCCCATCACTGGTACCATTCCAGCAAATCTCGTCTGCACTCCCTCCGATGCCTTGACATCGTTCCTAATAATCAGTGTAGCAAAAGTCAGGCCAGATCACAACTCCAAACGAAATCATGACAGGTTCAAACTTGTGAAAGTCACATTTAGGACTGATGTCAAAGTTAATTTTCACGCAAAGAGTGATCGATATATGAATTGGACTGGCTGGTGTCGGTGGAGGCAAAGACACTGCAGCCATTTCAGTTAGGTGTTCTGATTGGGGGCCTGTCGGGTGTCTCTGGATGAATGAGGAGGTGCGATGGTCTCCCTGCTCAATTTCTATTTTATTCATCTCGTTATCTGTGCCAGGTTTAAAATTGGGCAGCAGGAAACAGAATAGCGGCTTAACCTGACAGCCAGGTTGGCATGGGCACTTTAAGAGGAGCTTTTCGTGTCCACCGAGCAACTGTGAAGAGCTGCAATGTGTTGCAAAGTTCATTAATGTAATCAGGTCATTTCAGCCTCCCCAGTATTTGCATGTTGCCCTTTTGCTGAAGCCTCATTTAGCTCGCTGGCTGCTGCTGAGCCAGATAGAAATAGCTTCCCATCAATCTGCTGGCCACAAAAGAGGCCAGTGTGCATGCAGCCACGGCACCCATCAATCTCGGCATATCCGTCTGGCTTCTGTTTCTTGTGACAGGATTTCAAAGATTTGTGTCTTCTAAGGCCCTTCAGGTTTTAATTGGAATGTCTTTATCCCATAGATCACCCTGATCCACCATCAGACCTGGAATTAACCAATCCTCGAGACAGGAGCGTGCAGTTGTCATGGATACCAGGAGATGAGCATAACAGTCCCGTTACAAGTAGGTTTTGGACAAAATTGACCTTCAAGGGGATTCTCATTGAACTAGGCTTCAAATTCCGAGGAAGCTACATGGGAAACCAACTTCACCTCATACTGTTTGCTTCTTTAGCTTCCATCTCTCCCTGCATGCCCCTCCCCCACCCAACCCTCCACTGAGCAGCACCTGTAAGTGGTCTGAGCAAGCCCTGAAATACAGCGTACTGTAACTACGATGGTTGAATCTCTCAGCTCACCATCCCCGATGCTTGAATTCATCGCCAGCAGGGTTTATGAGGTGCATGCTTTTGAACATTGGGTCGGCTCCAAGTCCGCAGTCGCCACTGCAAACTCAGCCCAAGTACTGAAGCCTTTATCGCTGGTACCATCTTAGCGAGCTGTCTGCTCCTTCCTGACCACAGTGCAGGCGCAGCCCCAGGGCCAATACTAGTTACAACAAGAGGTTTGTGATAACGATTAAGCCAAGGTGATGGATGGGGCTCTGTGGAGAGAGCGGGAGGTGGCCAATACTTTAACACGGGAACAGGACCAGGCCATTTAGCCCCTCGAGCTTGCTCCGCCATTCAGTTAGATCATGGCTGGTCTATACCTCAACACCATTATACGTCTTTGCTCCATATCCCTTGATACCCCTACCTAACAAAATCTACTGATCGCAGTCTCCGAAGCTCCAATTGTCCCAGCATCCACAGCCATTTTGTGGGAGATAGCTCCACATTTTCACTACCCTTTGCAAGGAAAATGTGCTTCCTGATTTCACCCCTGAATGGCCTCGCCCTAATTCTAAGGTTATGCCCTCTTGTTATGGATGCCCCCTAGAAGAAATATTTTCTCTGAATCTACCCTTTCGAATCCTTTATCATTTTAAACACCTCAATCTGGTCACTCCTCAGCCTCCTAAACTCAAGGCAAGACAAGCCAAGTTTATGCAGGTTTGTGGCTTCCACTGACAGGGTCTACCACTACTCCTCTCCACTTTGAGATCCTTAGGATGTGAGGAAAGAAGCCAGGTTCCCAGGCCCGGCCCTCACAGTGTCATTTACACACGGCCAAGGAGAAGCTGGCCCATTTCCCTGCTAGGGCGTGCGAAGGTAAATCGGTGGATCACGGGCTGAGCGGCTGATGTGGCCGCACGACCTTTCACCCCAGCCCACCCCCCGACCGGCTTCTCGTCACTTGGCAATTTGCGGCAGGAAGTACAGTCCGTTAAAAAAAATGTGACATGTTCTGTAATCTGTTTTCTAATAGGTCAGCTCCATGATCTGTTCAAAGTGATTGCAATGTCCGATTAAAAGGATGCAGCAACTCATTTGTGTTGGAGGATTTGTCTAAATTGACCAACTGTCCGTCCAGTACAAATGGACCCAGCCTGGACTTGTGTCAGGGGGAAGGGGGGGGGTGGTGGTGTGGGGAGGGAGTCAGGTGGGCCGTTGAAGTTCTCTTATTTGGTAGAAAGAAATGCTTCCCAATGTTTATCGGACACTATGCGGTCCGCAGCAGAACAAATCCATTCCCTTGTGCGATTGATTATGTTTTGCTCTCAGAATTCATCGTTGAGTATGCAGAGGATCAGTTTGAACCAGGAGTGTGGCACCATCTAACTGATGTCGGGGGATCGCAAATTACAGTGCAGCTGAAGCTTTCCCCCTTTGTCAACTACATCTTCCGAGTGATTGCTGTAAACCGAATAGGCAGAAGTGAACCAAGTTTCCCATCTGAGCACTACTTCACGCAACCAGCTGGTAAGATAGCATCTAACAGCAGACTGTGCTTTAAAATGATCATAGCTGTAATAGAAGGCAGTGGGTAGGAGTTGGAGGTTCTTATCCCACCCCTTGGATTGGATGCAACTAAAAAGATTTTCCGTCAGCCGATCCCTGTCTCACTTCTGGCCTCCCAACTCTGACATCTGGCCTCCCAACTCTGACGTTCTCGGTAACTCTCTTACTCTCTCTGTAATGTATGTACCTGTGAGTATGCTCACAGGTTTGTAAAGCTGTTGAATTGTGAGTGGCTTAGCCAGTCAGGTGATATTCACAAGACTCAATAAAACCCCAGCCAGTTGGGTTCAGGGGATCCACGATGAGGCAGGTGATTGTGAGCCTGGTGGATGAACTGGTAATGTGTAGTGTGATTGTTAAACCTTTGCTAATAAACCAAACTAGTTCTTAATAGCAATGTGTTGCTATGAATTCTTAAGCAAAGACCCCATGAAGCAAATACATTACACACTTTTTCTCAGCAATGCTGCGAAGTTGATTGCTCCTCCCACCTTCCTTCCCTTGATCCTCCAAAGCAGCAAGTACTCCCTGTTGCACGCCTTCCACCTTCCTGCATCCTCGCTGTGCTGAAGTCGAGGCTCACCGCGCCAACTCACTCTTTCCCCGGGGCTTCAACCGCGTGGATCGGGGCGATAATGGGGTCATGGTGTAGTGGTGACCTTGGTGTCAGCCGTCCTTGTGAGCCAGGGGTCTGACCCTGGCAATGGTGGGGGCCATCAATGGTGGATTAGCATTTTGTATAGCCCTCCCAGCGTATTGCAAATGGCGCGCTGGGAGAGCACGGAGACTGAGAGGCCGACGGGTGAGATTCCCAATGTCAGCAGCTTGTAAAGAGCGGCTGGCACGTTGAAAAAACGGCTCTTTCGCTCTTTTTTTCTGGAGGGTCAGAGGGGAAGTGTTGTCACGGAATACCTGCCAGCAGAAGATTCGGTGAAAGTCAGTCTGCATCGAGTAAGCTGGGAGTCCCTATCAGGTAAAGAAATGAACTGAAGCCTACAGCCCTCCCTTGTAGGGCCCCTTTGTGACTGGCTCCAAGTGGTTGGACTGTTCCTCAGGATTTGCTGCTGCATTACGAGGATCAGGACACGTTTGCATTAGAAATGGGGCCTCAACAAGCCTTGGAGCTTCCTGGCAGCACGCTGTACAGCTGACGCACAATGTGGGGCACTGAACACATTCGAGTGCCGGGAAGATCACCAGTCTCAGCGGCTGATGATGTGCCGACCGTCCCTAGTCGCCCTTGGGAACATGGTGGCGATCTGCCTCATTGAACCGCTGCAATCTCTGTCTGGGTGCTGTGAGGTAGGGCAGTTCCAGCGACAATGACGGCACAGCATTTTATGTCCCAAGTGGTAATGGTGTGTGACTTAGAGGGGATCTTGAAGGTGGCGGTGCTCCCATGCGCCTGCTGCTCTTGTCCTTCGAGGGGGTGGATGTCGCAGGTTTGGGAGGCAGCATTGATCTGGGATCCTCCCAACACCGGTGTTCCAGCCAAACCCGCCTACTCCACTATTGCAGACTGAGCAATGCCACATTGCAGTTGTCAGATTTATGCAGATCATTGTGTGGCTACCACAGCTCGCCTCAGTCACCCAGTGTCCTCCCAGGTAGGTCAGGCCACCCACGTAGGTCAGGCCACCCACCATTTATTACACTTTTAGCCGCTGGTTAACTTGGTTGTTCTAACACTCTACAAGACCAAGATGATTTGTTTTTAAAAGAGCAAAGGTGCCTTCCCACCGCCGAGGTCCAATGATTAACAGAGCTTCACACAGCAAGCAAGGTGCCAGCTTCAATTCCCAGTCTGTGCAGATTTAGTTGTTCTCTGCAGTTGGGGCTCTACAACTTAACCAAGTCTCCCAATGAGGAACGGCGCGGGAAATAGGCCAGGCTTCCTGCCCCTCATCACTCTTTAGCAACTCCTGCTGAACTTGTGTGGGTACTGGGCGAGGACACTCTGCCCGCTCAGCTGCAATATAAGATTATTCTGCCCTCTATGGTCGAATAGCCGACTGGTACTTCCTATCTAGGCTTGTACAAGAATACTGGCCACTACCTCAATGTACAGGAGGGCAACTGGTAATCATGAAGCCAAACCCCAGCAACAGTTAGCGGTCTTCCTAGACATATTCATGCAAGTAAAGTCAGTGATCCCATCAGACATGATTTGTGTGAATGAAGCAGTGCTGTATTTATATTTGCCTTTTTGCTCTATGGTAACTGTTTATTTCTTCTAGCTCCTGATGAAAATCCCTTGGGGGTTCAAGGGATGGGAACTGACCCCAATAACCTGGTGATAACATGGGAGGTATGCAAACTATCCCTTGTGATGGACTGATCTGTGTGTCTGGATGAATTGGTGTGTGTATGGTTTAAGCAATGTTGACATTCTAGAGAGGATGTATCGAATTTGTTCCAGTGACTATATTAATACAGATTTCCCAGATACTTTGTATGATATCTTCACAGAGCACAGCACACACAGCTCCTAACATGCAGGCTGCTCTCTCGGAACTCTCCGGAAAGCCTGTTCTGTTTAATGATTAACTATACAGTTGCAGTACACAATACATCCACATCCACAGTTTGGAGCTACAAACATTACAAGCTTACAGACATTACACTTCTCCCTCCTTAATGAAAAAGCCATCATAACAAACATCATAATAACTTTCATTTTTATACATATTTACAAATTTAACTTTACCACTTGTTTTCTGTTTCGAAGAGGATACCTTCGCTCTTGAACAGAACCTTCCAAACATGATGTCGATTTCACATTCATTTGAGGCTCATCCGAAGGAACATTTTCCTCCATGGAATTTCCTTGATTTTCATTTGCACTCACTCTAACTTTAGGCTCTTTGTTTCCCTGACTCGAACTCAGACTTTCATTCTGATTCTCTCCTGGATTTGTTTCCAGTACATTGGATTTAGGATTTGCTACTGGTATATCAAATCTATCTGAAAAGTCAGAAATAATTGAATAATTCCTACCTTCAACTCCTTCCATGTCTGTAGGTAAAATATGATCAATATGGACAAACCTAACCTGTCCATTATCAAACATCTTTACCAAATATGTACGAGGACCACATATCTTCACCACTCTTCCGTGTAACCACTTTAACCATTTATGGTGATGATTCTTCACTCTCACCTTCTGGTTTAATTTCACTCTTCTCTCTTTTACTCTCCCTTTATCGTGATTCTCTTTTTGTCTTAATTGTGTCTCTTCTACGGACTGTGCCAAATTTGGCTTTAACAATGAGAATCTGGTTTGTGGCTGTCATTTGAGAAACAACTCTGCTGGTGTTCTACCAGTAGTTGTATGAGGAGTATTTCGATATGTAATCAAAAAATTTGCCAATTTGTGCTCCAATGACAACTGTCGTTTCCTTGGATTTGGATCTAACATTTGTTTTATGAGGGCACGTTTTACAATTTGTACAGTGCGCTCTGCTGCACCATTCGAAGCAGGATGGTATGTTGGAACCTTGGTATGTTTCACACCATTTTTGCTCGTGAATTGTGTAAATTCTTCTGAACGAAATTGTGGTCCATTATCCAAATTAATTTCTTCAGGGAGGCCAAATGCAGAAAATAATTTTCATAAAATATCCAATGTTTTACTTGTTGTTATTTTCCACATTGGAAACACCTCAACCTACTTTGAATGGCTATCAATTACAATGAACAATTGTTGTCCATCTAACTCAGCAAAATCAATATGTAGCCTTGGATCGGACTGCCCGTTTCGCAGAACACCTTCGGATACTGCTTGATAACCTCTTCTGTTGATGAAAATCTCGCTTCCACACAGAAAATCTTACTCCAATCCAGCTTCAGTGAGCTCAACCAATTTCTTCCTAGTAAGGCAGACTTGTCTCCTTTCACTGCTATTAGAGGCAAGTTCTGAAATTGATCTTTATATTTCACCGGTACGGTGATACGACCTACTTCAGGAATTTTTTCTCCCGAGTAGCCTCGCAGCTCTATCTTAGATTTCTCCAGTTGAAAATCACGCAATTTGTCGCGGTATAGTGACTCCGGTACTACACTCACGGAGGCATCCATGTCAATTTCCATTGGTATCTTGAAACCCGCAACATCTATGTGGATTTTGATGCTTTCCGAATCGTTATCCGTTAAGCTCGTGCTCCTGATGACGTGTAACTCTAACATCTCCTCGTCCTGTTGTTGTTCTTCCGTGCTATGAAGTTTCTTTGGATTTCGACTCATAGCTTTGAACGCTGAACTCATAGATTTAAAAACTGGTTTACCCTTCAGTCGGCTTGCCTTCGCAAGATGCCCAGTCTTTCTGCAGAAGAAACACTCTGCCTTCATGTATGGACAACTTTGAGCAATGACTTTGACATTCTGGTAGAATTTCCAATTTCTGAGACTTTCGGTCATGGCCGTCTTTTACTTTCAACCTGCAGGTGATTTACCTCGGTTGACTGACGACCGTAATCATTATTTAATTCTTGGGAATATTGTTCAGCCATGCTCATCGACCTCACTGTCTGACAAGCAATTTCAAAAGTCAAGTCATCCGTTGTCAATAACTTCCTTCTGATCGCATCATTTTTCACCCCACAAACAAAACGATTCCATAACGCTCGGTTTTGAAAGTTTCCAAAATTACAGTGCATCGATAGCTTTTTTAATGCTATGATGTAATCAGCGATACTTTCATCCGCCTTTTGATTCTGAATCCCGAAACGATAGCTTTCAGCAATTTCTAACAGTTTGGGGTTATAGTGCTGCTCCAGCTTCGTTAAAATCTCTTTAAGCGTTGTGTCAGGCACAAGCAGATTTACAAGGGTTTCGTATAATGCCGGACCTGCCACTGATAAGAAGATCGCTTTCTTATGTTCCAACACAGCCCAGTTCTGAACTGCATTGTCTGGAACTTCGATTATGTTATTTGCAATGAAATACATTTCTAGCCAATCCACATACGCTTTAAAACGTTCCCGGTCGTGTCTATATTCACCCAAATATCCGATTACACCTGCCATTTTAAACTCTAGCTGTTCACACCGTGTGCTGTTTTTTACCTCGGATTTTGTAGCTTTTTTTCAAAGACAGAAACTTCCAAAATCTTCTGTCGGTTGGCTGAATCATTCACCAACAAAATTTAAGCTTTAAACATCCGAAAAATCTCCCATCTCACCGCCAAATGTGATATCTTCACATAGCACTTCCCACACAGCTCCTAA
Organism: Pristiophorus japonicus; assembly: GCF_044704955.1. Lineage (NCBI taxonomy): Eukaryota > Metazoa > Chordata > Chondrichthyes > Pristiophoridae > Pristiophorus > Pristiophorus japonicus. The sequence continues at coordinate 81,631,564 of NC_091991.1, read as the reverse complement.
CATGCAGGCTGCTCTCTCAGAACTCTCTGGAAAGCCTGTTCTGTTTCATGATTAACTATACAGTTGCAGTACACAATACGTTCACATCCACAGTGTGGCACTACAAGCATTACAAGCTTACAGACATTACACTTTGTACATGCGCCTACTTTAGAGAACCTGTGAACTTCTGAGATTTTGAGGTGAAATCGTTTGTCTCAGGACTTTGAATCAGTTCTATAAAAATGACTTTAAAAGTTATTTCATCGAGGGCTTGAGTAATCCAGTGGTTAGACACTGACCGTTCGCCCCTGGGACCTAGGTTCAGACCCAGATTGAAGGGTTCAAAGGCTCCTGCAACACACATCGGGCCTGGTCTGGCATTAACATAAGAACATAAGAAATAGGAGCAGGAGTAGGCCATTTGGCTCCTCGAGCCTGCTCCGCCATTCAATAAGATCATGGCCGATCTGATCATGGACTCAGCTCCACTTCCCTGCCCGCTCCCCATAACCCTTTACTCCCTTATCGCTCAAAAATCTATCTATCTCCACCTTAAATATATTCAGTATCTAGGCAGTCTAATTCAAGAGACCACAGGATGGCTGATGTGGGATTGGAAAATGTTACACTGGTCTAGTAGGGGGTTCTTCTCTGCTGAGGCTGGGGCTGAAGCACCTTGTTGGGACACAGGACAGGGAGCCATACTCCACATCTAACTGATCCGGGAGTGCGTGATTGGGGCACTAACTTTCCTCACTTTGTCAAATACAAAAATTACCAACAAAAAAGTTAATACCTGGCAGATGCGATAATGGCCAGCATCTACACACAGCTATTTCATGGACCTGAGACGTTGAAAGCCATTTGCTTTGGTTGAAATGCTCGAACTTTGAATTCGGCTAACTTAACCTCTTAGTTGAGGAAGACTTGAACATTTACAGAGGAAATTCCAAGGCTATGCGTAGCATTTCCCCACCGTTAAACAGCTTCAATTCCTGGGGTTTTCTTTCTGCCCTCACCCACCCCCCTCTGCACTCCCACAGTTCTCACTCCTTATCTTCAGAAGAGTGAATCTTGAGTATGATTCCACAGGCATTAGCAGCACCGCCCCCCCCCCCCCCTCCCTCACAGTAACTCACCCAAGGGGCAATAATTCATATGTAAGGCCAGGCAGTGAGTGTCCATGAATTATTGTAACATTGCGGAGGGAGCATGCCGAACCTTATTCTTTCTCACATGACATCCTCACACTCCAACAGAAGTCACTGGATATGAATCAGGAACACTGGCGAGTCCGCCCCCCCACCCCCCCACCGAGGCCAGGGATACTAAGGCCAACTGGAGCCTTCCAGTTGTTACCTCTGTTGACATTCGCAAACTCAACTCACAGCTGGGACCTTCTGGACTATGTGGCTTACATCGAGTAGTGTTGTAGTCACTACACCAGCAGAACAGCTAATTTCCCATCGCCCTCAATGAGGGTTTGGCAGATGAATAGCGAACTCACAAAATATATATTCCTCACCTCGCTCGAAACCATGCGATCTCCTGGGAGAGGCAAACAAACGGATAAAAACCTAGGCCAACTGGGGGGAATGGGGGAGAGAATATCGTGAAAATTTCTCTCCAACCCCCTTAGGCGATTGAAACCAGTCCAGCATCCACTCTGGCCCTGATTAATGCTATGCAGTACCTACCTTATGTATGAGATTATCTCCGCCCCTGCCAGAAACAGGTCTCGCTCGAAGGAACTCAGCGAATCAGCGTGGACCGTGTGATCCGGCAGCCTGATCCCCGGGTCCATGATTCTCTGGGAAAAGAACCACCTCCTGGCATCGAACCCAGTTCTGCCTTTACATAACTGGAGATTTCCTGTTGTTTCTTTAGCCTTTGAAAGGTGTCCAATACAACGGACCAGGCCTGACTTATAAAGTCAGCTGGAGACAGAAAGTCGGCGATGATGAGTGGACCTCGGTGATGGTTGCCAACGTTTCAAAATATATCGTCTCGGGCACGCCAGAATTTTCTCCCTACGAGCTGAAAGTGCAGGCGTTTAATAGCCTTGGAGCTGCCTCAGAGCCAGAAGTTGTAACTGGCTACTCTGGAGAGGACTGTAAGTACCAATGGTTTGAACCTCTAACTATAATGACCAATTATTCTAAGCAATCCTTTGCCTGATTAAAGGGCTGTCTTGAGATGTCACAGAAGCAAATTCACATTTTGAAATGAAGTGTTCTGATAATTGAAGTAGTCATCTCCCATTTTTCTGCAGTGGCCTTGTTGGGACAGAGGCAGTGTCCACTGTTGCTGGGCAGACCAGGAAGTCCCAGGTTAGATTCCCGCTCCATGCTGAGTTAGCCAATCTCAGCAGAGGGCAGTGATTGTGGAGCTACAGTTGGCCTCAGTGCCCCGGGCTAAAGAGGAGGAATATCCGGCAGGGTTTCCTGCTTCTGATCACTATCCACCCCACTGCTGGAAAGGGCATGCCTGTGGGATGTCAAGCTTTACACAGGATTGAGCCAGGGTGTGAAAAATTATCTTGCTGTCCAGACGCACACGTGCCAAGGTGTCCAAGGACTACTGGCCTTACTAAAAGTCAGGTCCATTGGGAGTGGGGGGGGGGAGATGAATGGAGATTTTTGGCCCCGATATTAGCTCGCAGACGGGGAGGGGGCGGGGGGGAGTATTGGGGGGTGCTGGCACTGTTTTGAGGTCGAGAAACCCAGAAGAACGGATTTCCCTCCAGTCCTGCCGATTTTGGAGGGGGGTGGGGGTGGGGGAGATTGAAAGGGTCGGATGGGTGTCCGATCGCGGGGGGCTGGGTGAAGCCATTAAACTGGAACCTGCAGATAAGTGAAAAGGTACTTGCCTCCTGGATCCAGCAGTCCTTGCCTCTCTTTAGCCGGGGAAATCCAGCCAGCCAGGGTTAAGTTATAAATGGTGGTAATTCTGTGGCATGCAGCCTCATTATAATATTTAGATGATTAACCCCCCCTCCTGCGATTAGCTGGGTTTCCCCTCCCCCCCATCCCGTCTCCGTTAAAACCCGAAGTGGGCTGGTCAGATTGCACACTTTTACATTTTTATATGGCACCTGACCCAAACCCACTCGTTTTTGGTGGCTAGAATTCCTCCCTTTGTTTCCAAAAACTGGGCCCCTGCGCATCCTGACTGACCTGTTTACAAACATACGAGCAATGAAGGACAGGTAAAGACCCTCTGGTCCATCCAGCCTGTCCCACACAATTGCAATACCTCCTGTATCTCCGTATATACTCTCCACCCCACCCGAATCCATGTGATCTTCTGGAAGAGGCGAAAAACCAGATTAAAAACCCAGGCCAGTGTGGGGGGAAAAAATGTGGGAAATTCCTCTCTGACCCATCCAGGTGATTGAACCTAGTCTGGGAGATCACTCTGGCCCCGAATTTCCTGAAGAGGTGATGACCGCCCCAGCCAAAAACAAATCCAGCTCTCACTTGAAGGAATTCATCGAATCAGTGTTCACCGCATGAGATGGCAGCCTGTTCCAGTGAGCCACTAATCTCTGAGAAAAGGACCACCCCCTGACATCTAACCTAGCTCTGGCCTAACACAACTTAACATTGTGACCCCTGGTTCTCCCTGACCTGTTTAATTGGAACAAACTGTCAACTGGAACGCAATCTATTCCCGTCTTCATCTTATCGACCTCAATCAGATCATCCCCAAGTCTACACTTCTCTAAAGTGTAGAGCCCCAACTCCTTGAGCCTATCTTGATAACCAGGATGCTTTACACTGGGAATTAGTCTCATGGCCCTCCTCTGCACCCTTTCCAAAGCCTTAATATCACCCACCATGTGAGGTGACCAAAACTGGACCCAGTATTGCAGTTGACAGCAGCTAAATTTCCACCTACATTCTTGGCTCACGAAGATTCAGGAAAGGGAAAGGAGAGGAAATATTTTAACATGAGAGAAAGAAGCAAAGTTTCATGCTGCATCGACCTCTGAGCAGGGATGAAAACCACCAAGAGCACATTGTATTTTTACCATCCTGGTAGTGTCCTGCTCTCATGTTAGACATAACTGCCATCAACACAGTTGGGCGCTTGTCACCAAAGTCATTTGCAGTTGCCATTAATACCAAAGACTAAATAGTCTGAGCAAAAGTGATAAACTTAATATCAGCATTGACAAATCCCTTGTTTCTTTTGATTCAGTGCATAAGGAACATCTTTAGGCCTGTTCTGCCTATGGCCCATTCCCAGCACAGGAACGCTATGATTTCATTCATGTGGACAATTGTCTCCTGACTTATTATGGGGTTCCCTTCGCTCAACTGGCAATGAGTAGGGAGGGGTTGGGCAAGCCGTCTTATCCCGTTCACCAGAGAGTAATGAATGATAATGATAGGAGAGGATCATCGAGAAGAGAGAGCAAACCATGTTCTTGTTTGCTAAAAATGTTTTCGATACCTAATCCTGTTGGAATCCATGTGAACCTGCAAATTGTGTAGAAATGATTTGTTGTCAGAAAAATAATGTGACTGTTTCATTCTCAGTCCCAATGTTGGCTCCAACCAACGTGCGTGTCCATGTTGTCAATAGCACACTGGCAAAGGTGCACTGGGATCCTGTTCCACCGAAAACTGTCCGGGGGTTCCTCAAGGGATATAAAGTAAGTGGATGAAATGAGCTCTCAATAAAGTAATATTCCTGAACTGTGCTATAGCTAGTAGCCTCTCCGATTGCAACAGCAGGTAAATTCAACAAGTCGCACAGACCAGGAAAGGCCTGAGCTTTAATCCCACCCAGTGCCATAGCTGGGGCTCCACAGCTAGGGGCTGAAATTGATCAGCTTATTGGCCACTTGCCACTGACTGCCGCCAACATTCCTCTGCTCGAACCACCCAGTGCCACTTTCGACGTGGCGGGCGGGAGGGGAAAGTCGCCGGGAAGCGTCTGCCGACATCAGCATACGGCGATGCGCGTAAGTACACTCCCACCCGCCGAGATGCCAGATTGGTGCGGGCGGGAGTCGGCGGCAGGATGGCGGTGGACCGCTGAGTGCAGGCAGCTCTGTCCTCAACGGTAAGTGTCAAGATCCTGTAAAAAAGGGAAGTGGAATGTTTTTAAATTATTTCTTTACAGTACTTAACCTGAATGGGGTCCCCTGAAGGTCCTCAGATGTTTCAGGAATTTTTTTGTTGATTTTTATTTTCAGCTCTTCGACCCTCCCTGGGCCCGACTCCATCCTCGGCGGCACTTGGGCGGCAAGCGCCTCTGCCGCCGAGAATGAAACTTCCCGCCGGCTGCTGCCCAGATTGATGCCATACGTCGCTGCTTTGCCGCCCGCCGCCCTTCAAGGGACCTCGGCGATGAAAACCTCGGCGGGCATCGGTGGCACTTTAGACGGCACTTGGGCGGGCGGAGGCCTTGACCAAATTCGGCCCCCTAATGTCCTCGGCCAGACAAGGAAAAATCAGTCGGGGTTCCCATTCCTGATATAAAAACAGAAAAAGCTGGAAACAGCGAGCAGCTGCGGAGGAAGAAACAAAGTTAACTTTTCAGGATGATGACCTTGCGTCAGAACTGGCAGATGTTAGAGAGGAGCAGCTTTTAAGCAAGAGGTCAGGAAATGACAAAAGTGATGATGGTGCTAGGCAATTGTAGAAAATCGGCGGAGAATTGAATAGTATCTGGGAAATAAAAGGGGGCTAGATTGTGTACATACACTTGGTGATTCCTAGGCCAGCACTTGAGTGCAGGGAGGGCTGCATTGTTGGAGGGTGCCATCTTTCCGATGTGACATTAAACTGAGACATGTCTGCCTTTTTAGATGGAGATAATGGCCCCGAGGGAGTTTTCAATAACATCATTGTGTTCTCCCGGTGTGCTCGACAAGATTCTTCCTTTAAAAAACACCACACAAAACAGATTAACTGGTCATTTTATTTGTGGCATCTTGCTATGCATAAATTGGTGGCAGCTGAGTTTTCCGAGACACAAACAGTGACCTCACTTCAAAAGTAATTCATTGGTTGTGAAGTGCTTCACGAAGCCTTGAAAATATGAAAGGCATGATATAAATGCAAGTTATTCCTTTCACACGCCTGTATTTTTCACATGCAGATCTACTACTGGAAGCAAGGAAGCCTGATCAAACGGGGCAAACGCCACGCAGAAGTCAAGATTTTGACCTTCAGTGGAGACAAGAGCCACGGCATGTTGCCAGGGTTGGAACCTTTCAGTGTTTATAAGCTGAATGTTCGCGTCTTCAACGGGAAAGGAGAAGGCCCCCCCAGCATTGATATGGTCCTGAAAACTCCTGAAGGAGGTAGAGTATAAAACTGCATTACCTCGCTGTTTGAGGCTGTTGGTCCACACACATCTGACCCTCTGGCAGAGGCATTAATGTCACATCCTCGGGCTTTCATATTGCCCTTTCACCTTCAGAACCTGGGTTCAAATCCTGCCCAAAACACCCAGGCGGAACGAAGGATGTCTCTCCCTTCCGACTGTAAGGGGGTTGGGAGACCTCTTCCCAACTTCACTTGGGTATGGCTTCACAGCTTAAAACTGACGCATTATTGACAGTTTGCTGTCGGGATGTGGGCAGTGCTGGCAAAGCTGCCATTTATTGCCCATCCCAAGTTGGGCAGGAAAGGTAGTGTTGGGCTTTCTCCGTGAACCGATGCAGCCTCTCTAATGATGCTGCCCCCATGATGCAGTGAGGTAGGAAATTCCAGGGTTTTGACCCAGCGACAGTGAAGGAATGGCGATATATGTCCAAGTAAAAATGGCGTCGGATTTGGAGGGCCACTTGGAGGTGATAATAATAACAATAACTGTTATTTATATAGTGCCTTTAACGTAGTAAAATGTCCCAAGGTGCTTCACAACAATTTTACAACATGCTCGATATTGACCATTGAGGGAAAGAGAGAAAAAGCGGGAGAAGGAAGTGTAAAAAGAGGTTAACGGCTCGGTTCCGAAGCGGCAGCCAAAATGTGCACGGTGGAACCCTATCTCACCACTGATTGGACAGCATCAGTGTAACTTAGTGCGCGAAGACTGATGATGAAAAACAAAATTCCACAGGGTGGTATGCTTCGAGTTTCACTCTGCAAGTTCTCCACATTGCAACTTGCTCAACCCGAGTCATTCTCTCTCTTAGTTTCCTCTTTCCTCCCTATTTCCTCCTTCTCTTCCTGTGGGGAATTATCTAGCACCTTGCCTGGCATATCATATATTAGGTTTGTTAGCAAGTAGGATAAATGCAGTAGCAGCGCTGATACAGAATTGGCCAGAGAGATGTGGTGAATGGCTGTTTTTGGGACTGGGGGGAGGTATACAGTGGAGTTCCCCAGGGTCAGGTACGAGGAGCACTGCTGTTTTTGATATACATTAATGGCTTGGGGGTACATGGCACAATTTCAAAACCTGCAGATGACACAAAACTTAGAAGTGTAGTAAACAGTGAAGAAGATAGTAATAGACTTCAAGAGGACATAGGCTGGTGGACGCATGGCAGATGAAATTCAACGCAGACCAGTGTGTGGTGATACATCTTGGTAGGAAGAATGAGGGGAGACAATACATGCTAAATGATATAGTTTTAAAGGGGGTGCTAGAACAGAGACACCTGGGGGTGTTTGTGCACAAATCTTTAAAGGTGGCAGGACCGGTTAATAAAGCAGTTAATAAAGCACATGGGATCCTGGGCTTTATAAATAGAGGCATAGAGTACAAAAGCCAGGATGTTATGCTGAACCTTTATACAACACTAGTTTGGCCCCAGCTGGAGTATTGTGTCCAATTCTGGGCACCACACTTTAGGAAGGATGTGAAAGCTTTGGAGTGGGTGCAGAAGAGATTTACTAGAATGGTTCCAGAGATGAGGGATTACAGTTACGTGGGGAGACTGGAAAAGCTGGGGCTGTTCTCCTTAGAGCAGAGAAGGCTAAGAGGAGATTTAATAGAGGTGTTTAAAATCATGGAGGGTTTAGATAGAGTAAATAAAGTGAAGCTGTTTCCAATGGCTGAAGGGTCGATAACGCAGATTTAAGGTGATTGGCTAAAGAAGCAGAGGGGACATGATGAAAAATGTTTTTTGCGTTATTAATGGTTAAGATTTGAAATGCTTTGTTTGATAGGATGGTGGAAACAGATTCAATAGTACATTTCAAAAGGTAATTGGATAAATATGGGGAAAGTGCAGGCGAGTGGCACGAACTGGATTGCTCTTCGAAAGAGCTGACACAGACTTGATGGGCTGAATGGCCGGCCTCCTTCTGTGCTCCTACTATTCTACGATTCTATGATTTCCTCGACGTGGCGCTGGTATATCACCCCGCCCCCCGCTGGCCAGCTGAAGAACCGCATCGGTAGCTGCCTGGAAGCTGGCAGGCAGTCTGGTTGTTTTTGTAGCTGGAGGATGCTGAGTGACACAAGGGGTGAAGCCACAAGAAACTAGGGAAAATTAAGTTTCCAAACAGTGTTTTTCTTTTACAAAGAATATTCTAATACATCTTAATCCAAAGTGACAAACGTTCAGAATAATCAATAAAGCTTTTTATCATTGGTGTCACTGAAAACACATTAAGATTCCATGATGGGATAATTCATATGCTCATCCTTTTGCGACATTCCATCGAGATCCTGTCTACCTTTTCCGGTGCTTTAGATGGATATAAGAGACCCCACAGCAGTACTTAAAGGAGAGCGCATTATTCTCAGTGTCCCGGACAACATTCCTCCCTCAGCCAGCACCATCAAAAGAAACAGATGAACGGTTTCTGGGGTCTTGGCGGCACTGGGTGGCAGTCGTGTTTGCCCATATAACAGTCACTGCACTTCAGAGGTGCAAATCAACTTAAGTGAGATGTTTCAGCGTGATTAGGCATTATATAAATGTATGTTTTACTGTGTGCTAGAGGGGCGAGCTTTGATGGACTGAATGGCCTATTCCTAGATCAGTTTTCTCTGCTCTTGTATTGTCATGTAAGCATTGTGTAAAGATTTGGTGTAGCATGAACATTTGTTTTGTACAATCTCTACTCTTGATTTTCCTGTGTCAGATCTCCTAATATGTAATAGAATGCAGTTTACATGTCGAAATGATATATTTATATATCTATATATATATATATATATATATTAATGTTTGTCCATGTACTTTTGACCAGTGCCCAGCGCTCCAGAATTCTTGACGATCACAAGCCCAACGCTTGACTCTCTGACCCTGCAGTGGGGCCCTCCACTTCACCCGAATGGTATTCTCAGAGGATACATACTCAAATACCAGCCCAGTGAGTATCTGTAATGCAGGAGTTGTGTGGAATTTTTCATTGTCTGCATTAAAACAATAGAGAGTTTAACAGAGGATATGGTGCACAGATTAAATTCAGCCCACTGTTAACTCCCAAATTGTATCTGCATAGAGCACTATTTATTGTGTTTTTCTAAATTGAACACTGATATTATTTTTGCCGCATTATTTAAATTCTCTTCGCTCCAAGCTTCAGCCTCAACCATTCCTGTCACATATCAAAGGTACATTTCCTTTGAGGAGAGAAGAAATTTCTTCCCTCAGAGGGTTGTGAATCTTTGGAAATCCCTACCCCCGAGGGCTGTGGATGCTCAGTCTTTGAGGATTTTCGAGACTAAGATCGCTAGATTTTTGGGCACGAAGGGAATCAAGAGATATGGGGATAGGGCGGGAAAGTGAATTTAACGTACAAGTTCAGCCATGATCTTACTGAATGGCGGAGCAGGCTCGAGGGACCATATAGCCTACCCCTGCTCCTATTCCTTATGTTCCAAAAAAACAACCACTGCCTCTCTTTTTCCAAAATATATAATATCTCCCATGGCTTTTCACGCAAGGAGTCCAGACCAGGTGTGGTCCTCAGGTGACTCAGGGTTAGGGACGGAGCATAATCACTCCAGCTCCTCTCTCTCCTCCCCCTGCTTTTCCTCCCCTCGCCCTCCCTCTCCTTCCCTCGCCCTCCCTCTCCTTCCCCTCACCCTCCCTCTCCTCCCCCTCCCTCCCCTCCCTCTCCTCCCCCTCCCTCTCCTCCCCCTCCCTCTCCTCCCCCTCCCTCTCCTCCCCCTCCCTCCCCTCCCTCTCCTCCCCGCTTCTCCTCTCTCTCTCCCTCCCCTCTCCTCAACCTTCCCTCCCTCTCCTCCCCTCCCCCCTCTCCTCCCTCTCCTTCTCATCCTCTCCCACCCCCTCATACTTCTCCTCCCCCTCATCCCTCTTCTTGCCTCTCTTTCTTCTCCCCCTCCCTCTCCCCCTCCTTCCCTCACATTCCACCTCCCTCTCCTCCCTCTCCCGCCATCTCTGCCCCACTCTATCTACCCCTTCCATCTCCTTCCCTTTTCCTCTCCCTATCCTCCTCCTCCCCCTTCCTCTTCTCCTCCCCCCCTTCCTCTTCTCCTCCCCCCCTTCCTCTTCTCCTCCCCGCCCTCTCCTCTCCTCCTCCCCGCCCTCTCCTCTCCCTCACTCTCCTTTCCCTCACTCTCCTTTCCCTCACTCTCCTTTCCCTCACTCTCCTCGCCCTCCATCTCCCCTTCCCTCTCCTCACCCCTTCCCTCTCCTCACCCCTTCCCTCTCCTCACCCCTTCCCTCTCCTCACCCCTTCCCTCTCCTCACCCCTTCCCTCTCCTCACCCCTTCCCTCTCCTCACCCCTTCCCTCTCCTCACCCCTTCCCTCTCCTCACCCCCCTCCCCCTCCTCACCCCCCTCCCCCTCCTCACCCCCCTCCCCCTCCTCACCCCCCTCCCCCTCCTCACCCCCCTCCCCCTCCTCACCCCCCTCCCCCTCCTCACCCCCCTCCCCCTCCTCACCCCCCTCCCCCTCCTCACCCCCCTCCCCCTCCTCACCCCCCTCCCCCTCCTCACCCCCCTCCCCCTCCTCACCCCCCTCCCCCTCCTCACCCCCCTCCCCCTCCTCACCCCCCTCCCCCTCCTCACCCCCCTCCCCCTCCTCCCCCTCCTCACCCCCCTCCCCCTCCTCACCCCCCTCCCCCTCCTCACCCCCCTCCCCCTCATCACCCCCCTCCCCCTCATCACCCCCCTCCCCCTCATCACCCCCCTCCCCCTCATCACCCCCCTCCCCCTCATCACCCCCCTCCCCCTCATCACCCCCCTCCCCCTCATCACCCCCCTCCCCCTCATCACCCCCCTCCCCCTCATCACCCCCCTCCCCCTCATCACCCCCCTCCCCCTCATCACCCCCCTCCCCCTCATCACCCCCTACCTCTCCTCTCTCCCACCCTCTCAAACCCCTTCCTCTCCTCCCCATCTCTCTATCCAAGCTAGGCTTTCGGAAGTAAAAATTCTGCGGTTATGCAATTTACAAACTTTTCAGTAAATTTTTCATTGATGTAAGAAAACCAAAAGATACAGCTTATAAGTTAGTACTCCTGGTACAGAATTTACTGCAAGAGCAGCACATATTGAGAATTAGGCTGAGAATGGTATTGGGGATAATGTACTGACGTGGATAGAGAACTGGTTGGCAGACAGGAAGTAGAGAGTTGGTATAAACGGGTCCTTTTCAGAATGGCAGGCAGTGATTAGTGGGGTGCTGCAGGTCTCAGTGCTGGGACCCCAGCTATTTACAATATACATCAATGATTTAGATGAAGGAATTGAGTGTAATATCTCCAAGTTTGCAGATGACACTAAGCTGGGTGGCGATGTGAGCTGTGAGGAGGATGCTAAGAGGCTGCATGGTGACTTGGACAGGTTAGGTGAGTGGGCAAATGCATGGCAGATGCAGTATAATGTGGATAAATGTGAGGTTATCCACTTTGCTGGCAAAAACATGAAGGCAGAATATTATCTGAATGGCGGCAGATTAGGAAAAGGGGAGATGCAACGAGACCTGGGTGTCATGGTCATTGAAAGTTGGCATGCAGGTACAGCAGGCGATGAAGAAGGCAAATGGCATTCATAGCTAGGGGATTTGAGTTTAAGAGCAGGGAGGTCTTAGTGTAGTTGTACAGTGCCTTGGTGAGGCCTCACCTGGAATATTGTGTTAGTTTTGGTCTCCTAATCTGAGGAAGGACGTTCTTGCTATTGAGGGAAGGTTCACCAGACTGTTGCCCGGGATGGCAGGACTGACATATGAGGAGAGACTGGATCGTCTGGACCTGTATTCATTGGAGTTTAGAAGGGGATCTCTTAGAAACATATAAAATTCTGACGGGACTGGACAAGTTAGATGCAGGAAGAATGTTCCCGATGTTGGGGAAGTCCAGATCCAGGAGTCACAGTCTAAGGATAAGGAGTAAGCCATTTCGGATCGAGATGAGGAGAAACTTCTTCACTCAGAATTGTGAACCTGTGGAATTCTCTACCGCAGAGAGTTGTTGATGCCAGTTCGTTAGATATATTCAAGACGGAGTTAGATATGACCCTTACGGCTAAAGGGATCAAGGGGTATGGAGAGAAAGCAGGAAAGGGGTACTGAGGTGAATGATCAGCCATGATCTTATTGAATGGTGGTGCAGGCTCGAAGGGCCAAATGGCCTACTCCTGCACCTATTTTCTATGTTTCTATGTTTCTAATGCACTGTGGCCAGCTGTGATTCAGTCCCGTGAAATAAATGGACAGAACACTCACCTGTTTGAGTTCCCAATAAACGCTCCTTTCACAAACTCAGTACCAGGAACTCCCAATTCATAACATTTTAACCCCTGCCCCCACCCCCTCCCATCCCCCCACCCACCATATGAAAATAGACAGTGAAAGTAGTGTGTTGGGTTTGCTTTGTTGCACAATCAAAAACCAAGCCCCACTTTGGCTGCTCCAGTTGCCTTCTGATTTATGAGGCTGTACGATTGCCAAGAGTGCGGCACTGGTTTACTTTATTGGCATTCTACGCTCGCAGCAAGAGGGATTTGCACTGTGCAGTCATTTCTGAACAGGGCAAGTGTAACCAATGTTAATTGTTGGCATTCTGTGCTTCTGCACCATAAATAGACCAAAAATCTTCATGTTTATTTCTGAAAAGGCTTTATGCATTCCCTCTTGATCCATATTTCAGGGTTGTAAATTATATGTGGGTAAATTATATGTATCGAGTGCGCTTTCAAGAGAATGGTCTCCCAGGCTTAGAAGAGGCGGTTGTGCCTCAGTTGCTAAATAAGACTGATTTATGGATTTTTTTTTGCCATCATCTAAAATGGGCTAAATGATGAGGACAGGTTGCATACACTAGGCTTGTATATAGAAGAGTAAGGAGTGATGTAATTGGGGTGTTTAAGCTGACTAAAGGATTCGATACATTAAATCGAGAAAAACTATTTCCTCTGGTGGTGAAGTTCAGAACAAGGGGGCATAACTTTGAAATTAGAGCCAGGTCGTTCAGAGGTGATGTCAGGGAGTATTTCAGCGCACAAAGGGTCGTGGAAATCTGGAACTCGCGCCCCCTCCAGAAAGCTGTTGAGGCTGGGGTCAATTGAAAATTTCAAAACTGAAATTGATAGATTTTTTGTTCGTCCAGGGTCTTAAGGGATATGAAACCAAGGCAGGTAGGTGAGTTAAGACACAGATCCAATTGAACAGGCTAGAAGGGCTGAATGGCCTCCTCCCGTTCCTATGTCTGTACAGTGCCTTCAGTTCTGGTGAACAGTTAAAGACAATGAAACAAATGCAAAGTTCTGCGGATGCTGGAAATCTGAAATATAACCAAGAATATTCAGCCGGTCAAGCAGCATCTGTGGAAAGAGAATCAGAGTTATTGTTTCGGATCGATGACCTTTCATCAGAACTGCAAGGTGTTAAGAGATGACCAGCTTTTAAACAAGTACAGAACCAGGGGAAAGGAGAGGCAGGATCATAGGCATGAACTGCACAGTTAACAAATGTAAGAAAATAGTTTTAGTCATTTAAGTGGTTTCTGTAATGTATATAATGACTCGAAAGACTTGTTACTGTAAGCTCAGTCAGGTGCAAACCTGGTTCAACTTTATTCGCGCCAAACTGCGCACATGACATGGTACTCGCTTTTATATACTAGGGCCTGCCACACGCGCGTTTAGCCTGATGACCTCCGACAGTGGCGCCCCCTGATGTCTAGTGACCCCAAGCATCAATACATAACAGTTTCCCGTTTCATTTATTCTTAGGCTTCGCTGTTTGCTCATTCTTGATTATATATATCCTTAGTGGGACCTGTCTGGATGTTTGTCTCTCATAAGAACATAGGAAATAACAGCAGGAGTCGGCCATTTGGCCCCTTGAGCCCGCTGCGCCATTGAATAAGATCATGGCTGATCTGATCCTGGACTCAACTCCACTTCCCTGCCCGCTCCCCATAACCCTTCACTCTCTCATCATTCAAAAAAAAGGAGTGGAGAATGTGTTCATCTCCATCTCCTCGAGATAGATTTGTACATTCCTTCCTCTCCCTTGTGATTTGTTGCTCTTTGGCTCAGTTTTTGTAATGATTAGTCAGCTGCAAGAAATTTGCATATACAAAGATGTGATGGAAGAAACGTGACATAATGAACAAAGTATGCTATTAAAACGTTTAATACATAGAATTATTATGGAATTGGTGTGCAGATCTGTTTGCTGTTGGCATGCTGTAAAGCATTAATTGCTGGCTAAATGACAGTTCGATGATTATGTGCTGTCACTGGCGTATAACACAGCAGTGGAACCAGTCGCGTTTGATGCCGAGACTTATCTGCCCGTTCCGTTTCAGTTAACAGTACCCATGAGTTGGGCCCTCTGATGGAGATCACAATCCCTGCCGAAAACGAAACCAGCTGGACTCTGAAAAACCTCAACTATAGCACCCGCTACAAGTTCTATCTGCACGCCTTTACCAGTGTGGGGGCTGGCAGCAAGTTAACCGAGGAGGCCATTACAGTCATGGATGAAGGTACAGCTGCACCCAGAGATGTTTTTATACCTTGTTCTCGGCTGTCGGTGCTGATGTTTAACACTTTGCTCGAAATGTCTTTGGGGCTGAATTTGGTGCAGGTTGCGCCCACAGCCGCCGAGGTTCCACCAGAAATATAGTTTTATCTGGGCAAATCTTCCGGAACTGGCCATCTGCCGTCCAGGTTCTGCCCGGCGGGAGATTGGTCGCGGAGGGATCCGCCGGCGTAACGTCATGCCACCCGCCCATGCCGGATGCTGCAAATTGGCCATTTTGGTCAGGGATGCTGGCCTCAGATCGACCTGCCGCCCGCCAGAAGGACCGCTCGCTAAAAGCAGGTGTGAGCTGGCCGTGAGTCGGGCGGCAGGGAGAAGGGCTCCGAGTGCTGCAGCGCTGCACATCGCCGCTATGGTGCAGGTGCTGGACCATCAGGAGTGGGACTGCTGGAAAAAGTTAGGTCGATGTTGCTTTCCTTTATTGCTGATGGTCAGGTTTAATTTGGATGAGATAAAAGCGACTGAAATGTGTCTAGGCTGATGGAAACTTTTTTCTTTGACCTTGCTGAAAGACCTTCACTGAGAAGCCCAATGGTGAAGGGAAAATAATTCTGAATAAGTGAAAAGTCTTCAGCATGTCACATTTTGTCCATCCAAGCTGATTAATTAATTCTGTGACACAGTCCTTCAAGAAGTTCTCAGGGAAGCACTACATACACAAAGAGGGTGAGAGGGTTAGTGTTAGAATGATCTATTGTAAGTCGGAGACAGCTGCAGACTCTGACAACATTTGCCTGGGAGGAAAAGGGTATAAAGTTGCAGCTATTCGACTTTAGGGGCAGCGTGATTACAGACCAAACTGAGGAAGGACTACGGTCAATAGAACACAGCAAGAGACAAGCGCCGCGTTGACTCAGTGGCCTACCGTTGAGGTTTCAACGACTGGACTGACACTATCACCTTGTTAATGTGTCTTTCTTTGTACTGCAAGGGAACTATTTCATAAAATCTGTTCTGATTCATCACAAAAGACCTGTACCCAGCTTGCCTTGTTGTGGTGATGGACATAAGCTATTCTGAGAGGTGTATTAAATCTGACACATCGAATAACCCTCACAGCACATAAAGAGTAATGTGATGGCCTTAACCCGCACAGAAAAAGTTCAGATCTGTTTCTCCATATGACTCCGTTGAAGGGAAGGTGTGGTGGATGAAGCGGCAATGATTTGCGAAAGATGGTAAAGGCTCAGTGGAGATGCCCTCCAAGAGTTATGAGAACATTTAATGCAGAACATATTTAGGCGAATATTGTGACTGCGCAGAGGGTAAGGGATTATGTCAGTCTGAATAAGCGAGAGTTAGAAGATGTTAAGAAATGGCGCATTACGGCAACTGATAGTCAGAAGAGCATTACATGAGGTATGGAACACGGGAAAAGATATTTAATATACTGCAATGTAATTGATGACCGTGTCATCTCAGGGGTGGCACTCGGCTATGTTTGGCCTTGGAAAAAGACGGTTGAAGTGCAAGCCTTAAGGTCTGCCCTGCAAGTAGGTAAAGTGAGAGTAACTGAATGGCAGCCTTCCTGCATTGGTGACCCTTCCTTGTCGTGTTGCGATGGCCTGATGACCGTACCCATTATATAGTGCAGTCATATGTGGATGGGAAGATATTCCTGATAAAGCAGGTGACCTGAGGGACAGATGTGTGTTTCTCACAAGGCACCACACATGACGTTAGAATCAGACACTCAGCAAGAGAGGGTCAACAATGTGAGTGTATTTACAAGTGCACAGTAACAAAGGTTACATAACATTATTACATTTACCAACAGCCACCCCTCTACCCAGCACCACCACCTCTCTTCTCCCCCCTTGAAGCGATGCCCAAGCTCCTCTTCCTTGCCCCTCACTGCCTCTGGTTGCCGAGGTTGTGCAGGAGGGCAGCAGGATGTCTGCAGACATGCGTGTCTGGGTGTGAAGGCAGGGGGCGTAACCGAAGGCGCCAGGATCTCCTGCTCCTCCGGATCTATCTGCCTTGAGGGTGTGGGCTCAGGGGCTTGTACTACACGTCCAGAAGCCATCTCTTGCCTCATGGCCTCAATGCTCTCGGTTGTGCGCTCCAACACAGTAATGAGCCGGTCCATCCTGTCACCATGCTGCTGGGTGAAGATGGCGATGCTGCCAGCTATCCCAGCCATGGTCTGGAGTATATCGTTACCTATCTGCACGCTCGTCCGTGATAGCTGGACCATCTCCTGAATTGCAGAGAGCGGTGGTGAATCCTCAGGTGCATGCTCGCTCCTGGTGGGTTCTGGCGCCTTGCTTGCCTTCGCACCACGATCTCTGCGCTTGGTAGCGCTCGCCAATGTGGCGTCCGTTCCAAACTCCAGGAACTCGGAGCCCGACGCCGAGGTTCTGCGGATCGCTGGCTCACATGGCAGGAGGCTACTGTCATCCTGTTCCAGCTCCTGGAGGTCAAGAGGCTCAAAGACTGGCCCTTCTCCCTCCTCTCTCTCCTCTTCATCATGGCTCAGGGTGGCGGAGCTGGGAGCATTGGAAATGGGTGATCTGAGGGGGTGGGAGGGGGTGGAGCAGGGATCTGCTGTCTTGGGCTGGGGGCAACATCGGGGTGGGAGACATTGGGGTCTGACGGCTTCTCTGATCCGTGCTGTCCGAGTCTTCTTCTGCAAGTAGAGGACAACATTTCAGTCTGGGGGGGTTGGGGTGGGGGGTGGTTGCTGGTCAAGCTGAGATGTCAGCCGTGTCATCTCACATTCTGCCAGCAAGGAGTTCCATCTCTACATGGGCACACCAATACTGGGCAACAAAGTGTGCAGTAAACCCGCGAGTGCCTTAATATTGTATGACCTTTCATGCCATGAGCGTGGCTCAGACCGCAGATTAGTATAACCTTAGTATAACCTTACCATGCTGTAGCACCAGATCTGCATCAACCGTTGTGATTGCACGGCGGCCGACACCCACCAATGCCAACGCATGCCTTTCCAGCCTGCTCACTTCGACCACCTCTACTGGTCCCCCTCCCGTTCCACACAGCCCTGCTGCCTTGGATGCGTTTTTCTTATGCACAAAGAAACATTGTAGCCTTTAGCCCCTTTGCTAATACCCCCCACACACACACTCACTCACACACACACACATCCGCCGCACAGCCCTTTTGGCGTTGGACAGGAGGGGGCGAATACATTTTTACTCACTCTTGCTGCCGCCACCAAATCTTTCCAATATTTCCAGCATTGGTCCTCATCCCGCTCAACGTTGCCCATTGCGGACATGCGGACAACAAGAAGACCCGCATCATCCCGCGCCACCTGCAGCTGGCCATTCGGAACGACAAGGAGCTCAACAAGCTACTGGGAGGGGTGACCATCGCCCAGGGGGGCGTGCTGCCCAACATCCAGGCCGTGCTCTTTCCCAAGAAGACCCAGACTTCGAAAAAATGAGGCAATTGAGGGGGGTTGGGTGGGGGGAGGGTTTTGTTTGAGCAACTTCTGATTTTTGGGGTGGGGGAATTATTTGGGAAGGAAGGGGGGGATAATGGATATATAAATCCCCAGTCCCGCCGCGTTTTTGGTCTCCTTTTTTATCTCCGTGTAGTATTGATGGAAGCGATCGCCAGTGTTTCATTTTCCAAGACGAAGGGGTACTGAAGTTGAATGTTCAGCCATGAACTCATTGAATGGCGGTGCAGGCTAGAAGGGCCGAATGGCCTACTCCTGCACCTATTTTCTATGTTTCTATGTTTCTATCTCCCTCCAAATGTGTCGGTATTGGGATAGTGGAGGCTTGCCACGACCATCCTGGGTGAGGTCTTTGTACGTGTGCTCCTCTTCCGTTATTAGCTCCTCCAATTCTTCCTCATTAAACCAGGGAGCTCTGGGCCAGGTTTTGCCAGTCTTCATTGCTGATTTCTGGCCACTCACTGTCAATGATGAAACGATTGGCTGCTCAACAGTTTGTGTGTCTCAATTTCTCCGACTGCCCCCTCTCCAACTCAGACTGCCCCCTCTCTAACCTCCAACTCTGCCCCCTCTAACCTCCAACTCTGTCCTCTGCAACCTCCAACTCTGTCCTCTGCAACCTCCAACTCTGCCCCCTATAACCTCCAACTCTGCCCCCTATAACCTCCAACTCTGCCCCCTATAACCTCCAACTCTGCCCCCTATAACCTCCAACTCTGTCCTCTCCAACCTCCAACTCTGTCCTCTCCAACCTCCAACTCTGTCCTCTCCAACCTCCAACTCTGTCCTTCCAACCTCCAACTCTGTCCTTCCAACCTCCAACTCTGTCCTCTGCAACCTCCAACTCTGTCCTCTCAAATGCCAACTCTCCCCTCTCCCCTCGCACACTCACAGGTGGAATAAAGTGGTGTGCCTTTATGCGCTTGCGCAGTACAGCAATCAGCCTCAAACTGCCCCAAAATGATGACACGTCGGAAGCCAAAAACCACAACAAAAAAAAAATTGCGACGTCTCGCGCAAGTGCATTGGTGGCCCTCCAAAGATCCCCGAGTGGAGAGGCCTCCCTCCAACTGCCGCACACTGATGACGCCGGCCGCTCAATCCCGCTCACTGCCGCTCCCGCCTGCTCTCACCCGCTGACTGCCGTTGCCGCTGCCACTCACACAACGGAACCGAAAATGGCTCCCGATGGGACCTGGTGGCATCGGGCGGCAAAAAGGTAGGTGCCGCCCGGGGGCCATCGAGAAATGGGCGACGACCAAATTCGGCCCCTTTGTTCTTTCAAGTTCCCTTTTCTTTCAAAGAAAGTCTCAATTCTCCCAATGGCTCAGTGGTAATGGCACAGCCTTGTTGTAATAACGAGATACATGGGCCGGAAGGTTGTGGCCCGGCAATAGATTTCGAGTTGCCATGGTTAGCAACGGTGCACCTGGGTTAGGGGAAAGGGAAAATCATCCAGAGTTTCCTGATCCAGTGACCCCGCCCGTGGTACGGTGTACTTGTGTGGGTGACGAGACGGTGCCAGGAACGGGGGTCTCGCTTTGTGATCACACTCGGAATTGTACCCCCTGTTAGGTTAGTGAGTTGCAGTCTCCTGCTTCCAATGGCATGTGAGGCAGCCCACTGCTGTCTTGTCCAGAAGGAGATATCTAACCCCTCTCTCAGTATCAACTTGCCTTCCATCCACCAGATGGCGGTTCTCCACAGTTGATGTTTACATTTGCAAATCTGTAACAGATTCGTCTCTGGGTTGTTTCCGTAACGAAAGGCATTTTTTGCGTGGAGAGGTCGTTAGCCTAAATCACAGCCTTTAGTCTGGCTCCTGCCCACCAGCCTGTCTGGCTTGGGTGGTCCCGCCAGGAGTTATACCCTGTCAGGGCAGTAGGAGCGTGCACGCCTTCCCACCATGTCGAGGTGCTGCCCCTCGTAAGAGCGTATTGTCAAGACTGACACATGAAGAATGACCACTCAAATGAGGTACTGGGGAGTGGGGGGAGGCGGAGGGGCTGTCGACACCTGCGGAGTTGTACCCCAACAAGACTTGGCCTTTCCAGGAGAGAATGGGGAAGGGGAAGCAAAGCCTGAAATACACTAGGTGGCTTGATAACTGCTAACAGCACAGGGCTGGGACATTGTACACGCAAGATACAGCACAGGGCTGGGACATTGTACACGCAAGATACAGCACAGGGCTAGGACATTGTACACGCAAGATACAGCACAGGGCTGGGACCTAGTATACCCGAGATACAGCACAGGGCTGGGACATTGTACATCCGAGATACAGCACAGAACTGGGACCGAGTACACCCGAGATCCAGCACAGAGCTGGGACCTTGTACACCCGAGATACAGCACAGAGCTGGGACATTGTACACCTGAGATACAGCACAGGGCTGGGACCTAGTACACCCGAGATACAGCACAGGGCTGGGACATTGTACACCCGAGATACAACACAGAGCTGAGACATTGTACACCCGAGATACAGCACAGGGCTGGGACATTGTACACCCGGGATACAGCACAGGGCTGGGACCTTGTGCACCCGAGATACAGCACAGAGCTGGGACCGATTTACACCCGAGATGCAGCACAGCTGGGACCTTGTACACCCGAGATACAGCACAGGGCTGGGACCGAGTACACCCGAGATACAGCACAGGACTGGGACTGAGTACACCCGAGATACATCATCATCATCATAGGCGATCCCTCGTATCGAGGATGACTTGCTTCCATGCCAAAAAGGGATGAGTTCACAGGTGTTTCAATGAAGGATCTAATATTCCAGTCCCGAACTACATCCTGAAGGGATGGAAGATGCCTGTGCGTGAATTTTTTAATGTGTAGTGACCGTTGCACACCAGCCACCACACGGGTTTGACAGAGCTAGGTCTTGGTCCAGTGGAAGGGTTAATTCCTTGATCCCTGTTCCCACTCCCAGTGAGGATTCACAGCCCATTCCCTGCTCCCTCTCCCAGTGAGGGTCCTCATCCGAGATACAGCACAGGGCTGGGACCTTGTACACCCCAGATACAGCACAGGGCTGGGACATTGTACACCCGAGATACAGCACAGGGCTGGGACCTAGTACACCCGAGATACAGCACAGGGCTGGGACATTGTACACCCGGGATACAGCACAGGGCTGGGACCTTGTGCACCCGAGATACAGCACAGAACTGGGACCGAGTACACCCGAGATACAGCACAGAGCTGGGACATTGTACACATGAGATACAGCACAGAGCTGGGACCTAGTACACCCGAGATACAACACAGAGCTGAGACATTGTACACCCGAGATACAGCACAGGGCTGGGACATTGTACACCCGAGATACAGAACAGGGCTGGGACCTAGTACACCCGAGAAAGAGCACAGAGCTGGGACCGATTTACACCCGAGATACAGCACAGAGCTGGGACCTTGTACACCCGAGATACAGCACAGGGCTGGGACATTGTACACCCGAGATACAGCACAGGGCTGGGACCTAGTACACCCGAGATAAAGCACAGGGCTGGGATCTAGTACACCCGAGATACAACACAGGGCTGGGACCGAGTACACCCGAGATACAGCACAGTACTGGGACTGAGTACACCCGAGATACATCATCATCATCATAGGCGATCCCTCGTATCGAGGATGACTTGCTTCCATGCCAAAAAGGGATGAGTTCACAGGTTTCAATGAAGGATCTAATATTCCAGTCCCGAACTACATCCTGAAGGGATGGAAGATGCCTGTGCGTGAATTTTTTAATGTGTAGTGACCGTTGCACACCAGCCACCACACGGGTTTGACAGAGCTAGGTCTTGGTCCAGTGGAAGGGTTAATTCCTTGATCCCTGTTCCCACTCCCAGTGAGGATTCACAGCCCATTCCCTGCTCCCACTCCCAGTGAGGGTCCACATCCGAGATACAGGACTGGGCTGGGACCTTGTACACCCCAGATACAGCACAGGTCTGGGACATTGTACACCCCAGATACAGCACAGGGCTGGGACCTTGTACACCCCAGATACAGGACTGGGCTGGGACCTTGTACACCCCTGATACAGCACAGGGCTGGGACCTTGTACACCCAGATACAGCACAGGACTGGGACCTAGTACACCCCATATACAGCACTGGGCTGGGACCTAGTACACCCCAGATACAGCACAGGGCTGGGACCTTGTACACCCGAGATACAGGACTGAGCTGGGACCTTGTACACCCAGATACAGCACAGGGCTGGGGCATTGTACACCCGGGATACAGCACAGGGCTGGGACCTTGTGCACCCGAGATACAGCACAGAACTGGGACCGAGTACACCCGAGATACAGCACAGAGCTGGGACATTGTACACATGAGATGCAGCACAGAGCTGGGACCTAGTACACCCGAGATACAACACAGAGCTGAGACATTGTACACCCGAGATACAGCACAGGGCTGGGACATTGTACACCCGAGATACAGAACAGGGCTGGGACCTAGTACACCCGAGAAAGAGCACAGAGCTGGGACCGATTTACACCCGAGATACAGCACAGAGCTGGGACCTTGTACACCCGAGATACAGCACAGGGCTGGGACATTGTACACCCGAGATACAGCACAGGGCTGGGACCTAGTACACCCGAGATAAAGCACAGGGCTGGGATCTAGTACACCCGAGATACAACACAGGGCTGGGACCGAGTACACCCGAGATACAGCACAGTACTGGGACTGAGTACACCCGAGATACATCATCATCATCATAGGCGATCCCTCGTATCGAGGATGACTTGCTTCCATGCCAAAAAGGGATGAGTTCACAGGTTTCAATGAAGGATCTAATATTCCAGTCCCGAACTACATCCTGAAGGGATGGAAGATGCCTGTGCGTGAATTTTTTAATGTGTAGTGACCGTTGCACACCAGCCACCACACGGGTTTGACAGAGCTAGGTCTTGGTCCAGTGGAAGGGTTAATTCCTTGATCCCTGTTCCCACTCCCAGTGAGGATTCACAGCCCATTCCCTGCTCCCACTCCCAGTGAGGGTCCACATCCGAGATACAGGACTGGGCTGGGACCTTGTACACCCCAGATACAGCACAGGTCTGGGACCTTGTACACCCCAGATACAGCACAGGACTGGGACCTTGTACACCCCAGATACAGGACTGGGCTGGGACCTTGTACACCCCTGATACAGCACAGGGCTGGGACCTTGTACACCCAGATACAGCACAGGACTGGGACCTAGTACACCCCATATACAGCACTGGGCTGGGACCTAGTACACCCCAGATACAGCACTGGGCTGGGACCTAGTACACCCCAGATACAGCACTGGGCTGGGACCTAGTACACCCGAGATACAGCACAGGGCTGGGACCTTGTACACCCGAGATACAGGACTGAGCTGGGACCTTGTACACCCAGATACAGCACAGGGCTGGGGCATTGTACACCCAGATACAGCACAGGACTGGGACCTAGTACACCCAAGGTACAGAACAGGGCTGGGACATTGTACACCCGAGGTACAGCACAGGACTGGGACATTGTACACCCGAGATTCCAGCTTGCAGTCCTGAGGCTGCGAATCATGCAAACTCTCTGCTCCTCCAGTCAGTCGAGGCGTAGCAGGGACAGGAATTGTGGAGAAGGCTATGATTATCACTCGGGTTACAGCTTCGCCTGTAGTGGCAGGACGAGGAAATAAATCAAGATCTTCCAAGTGGAGTTGGATGGAAGAGAGAGTCAAATGTACCAATGTTTTTCAAAAAAGAACGCGGTCATCAATTTTCTGAACTGACATTTAATTTGTCGACTGGAAATTGCCTAACGCAGGGTTTGCATTCGGTGACTGCTGTTGTTGATCAGCCCCAGACTTGTTGATCCTGTGGGTGATTGTATTAAGTTTCGTTTTTACAAAAAAGAACGTGTTTGTTTTTTTTGCGACATCGACTGGACGATGTGGAGTTATTTCTGCCCATTGGGGACACCAATCCTCCTGGTTGTCCAGTGCAGCAACATCCAGAGAAACGCAGAAGCATTTCCACTGCTCGGTTTCTCCTGTCAAATCATAAATGCTGTCCGCCTTTGAAAGGTTTTCATTATTTCCGTGGAGATTCTGACTTGGAGTAAAGCCCCTCGCATTTCTTCAAGGGTATTGCTGCAATTCGAAGCCAGAGGTGATCCAATATGATGATCACAGTTTGGATACAAGGCACGTGGATCAGAAGCTATGGTCCCTCTAATTATTTTTTCTGTGCGGGGTCCCTTTAAATTTGTGGCCGCACATGCATGGTATCCTTTCCAGCAGCAACAGCTGGCGAGCGGCCTGCGCGGGACCTCATGATCGATGCACGGCCCGCCCCAGTACACCTTAGGGGGAACGTTGATAGGAAGCTTTAAGAATTGTCCTGTTGCCAGAAGTCCTCAATTCTGATCCCAAGCTCCTGGTGCGTGCCCAGTAATAAAGTGTCTTAATGGAATCCTGACAAATCTTACACCCATAAAAAAATAAGTGAAACAAGAATGCGGAATGCTTTACAAATCTCCAGGCTACCCAGGAAGTCTCCTAACTCCTGGGCCCTCAATGTCTCAATCGTACCTGTGTCTGCATTACTCCGTTGCTTTGCCTGGGTCAGTGCACTCGAAAGGATCACTTGCAAGAGTTGAGGAGCCGGTGATCTGGAATCCTTCAGGGATACTCGTACGGTGCTGATAGGGGAACCGTCGGTGATTACACTGGCCATTTGGATTCTAGGCGTCCCTTATAACGCTTACTATTGAAACTGTAACAGTCGTGTGTGGAAACTGCTTCTTGCCCCAGCCCTGAAGTTACAATGTGGGGCAGGAGTGTGCAGACTCGTTTTGCTTCCAATGAGTTCCAGCTTCCACTAAAGCAGAGGGATTTCAGATGAGCAAGTTGAGAGGGTGGGGGCAATTGTCCTGGGCTCTATTGAATAAATCGAAGAGCAAGTTATTATTTAAATGGAGAAAGATTGCAAAGTGCCGCAGTACAGCGGGACCTGGGGGTACTTGTGCATGAAACACAAAAGGTTTGTATGCAGGTACAGCAAGTGATCAGGAAGGCCAATGCAATCTTGGCCTTTATTGTAAAGGGGATAGAGTATAAAAGCGGGGAAGTCTTGCTACAGCTATACAGGGTATTGGTGAGGCCACACCTGGAATACTGCATGCAGTTTTGGTTTCCATATTTACGAAAGGATATACTTGCTTTGGAGATAGTTCAGAGAAGGTTCACGAGGTTGATTCCGGAGATGAGGGGATTGACTTATGAGGAGAGGTTGAGTAGTTTGGGCCTTCACTCATTGAAATTCAGAAGAATGAGAGGTGATCTTATCGAAACGTATAAGATTATGAGGGGGCTTGACAAGGTGGATGCAGAGAGGATGTTTCCACTGATGGGGGAGACTAGAACTAGGGGGCATAATCTTAGAATAAGGGGCCTCCCATTTAAAACTGAGACGAGGAAGAATTTCGTCTCTGAGGTTTGTAAATCTGTGGAATTTGCTGCCTCAGAGAGCTGTGGAAGCTGGGTCATTGAATACATTTAAGACAGAGATAGACAGTTTCTTAACCGATAAGGGGTTATGGGGCGTGGGCAGGGAAGTGGAGCTGAATTCACGATCAGATCAGCCATGATCTTATTGAATGGCGGAGCAAGCTCGAGGGGCCATATGGCCTACTCCTGTTCCTATTTCTTATGTTCTTATGAAGTGGACGGTGCTGAATATCGGACAGTGCGTATAACGGGCGGCCGATTCAATACCGCTTGATTTGCGCTGCCACCCTACGTGCATTTTTACCCCCATAGTGTTTGCGCACTGTTAACCCACTGTGTCATAGCAAGGCCCTTGCTCTCTTTTAAAAAAAAAAAATTTGATGGCTTCATGACTTCACCAACGTGTTTTAATATGTCTTTTTTTTGTGCATGTTTCCAGTCTATTCCTGGTGTGCTCCTAATTATACAGTTTCTGTTTTTCTTTATTGTTCCTGTTCCCCTTTCCCCCCTCCCCTCAACCCCCAACTTCTCTCTCTTTGATTATTGACAGTGATTCACCAATCCGCACCAGGGGTGGGCAAAGGTAACCTGCATGGTTTTCTGCGTTTATGGCTGTTTGCCGTGTGTTTGTTGGTCTTTGAGTTGCAACTGTTTGGGGTGCACTAGTCGGGGTTGCAGAGCTCGATGCCAATGGCTCTTTAGTTCTTTCTATATATACTGTATTATACTCATATAACTGACCGGCGGAGTCTGTAAGCAAAGATAACTTCAGGGATTGCATTAAATGGACTGGCTTGGAGGTGCTGGCAGCTCTTGATCAATAGCTCTGCACTTTCCCGAATGTGTGCAGCCGAGCTGTTTATTATTAACCGCTCTGTTCTTAGAATAACAGCGTATGCCATAATCCTTAAGCGTGCATGAGCTATCAGCTGTACGTGACAGATTTTCACAGGCCCAATTTCGAACAATGGGCAAGAATTTGCACTGCTTCACCGCCCGGTTTCTCGGTGGTGTTGGCTGTTTTGGACGAGAACCAGGTCGGCTAAAAATTCCCCAGCTGAGGCACGCCCGGCGGTTTGTAAATCCCGCTGGGGAGCGGACCGCTGGCGTGCACCGTCCACAGATAGCCCAGGCGTGATATTTGGCTGAGCGGGGACCCGTAGGTAAGTATAAAAAAAACGCCCTCGAGGATCAGCGGAGCTGGGCGGGAGATGAGTAGCTCTGCAAGAAATAGGTAAGTGACTGTTTTTACTAATTATTTTCAAAATCTGTTGGGGTGATTTAATTTTAAAGTGTCTTGGAATTGTTTTCTGCATTTTTTTAATCAGGTTGTTTGAAAAATTATTTTTATTTTTTTGGTGTTAGATCCAAGCTGCAGCCTCGGGGTAAATTTTTATAGATTTTTTTTAAAATTTTGCCCATTTTCTTTAGGCACCAGCCAATCTACCCTAAATTCCACTTTCCCGCCCAGATTGGGGGTGCAAGGCCCATGTTTTTCGTTGGGCGAATTTAAAACATTTTTTCGGGAAGTTTTCGCCGGCGATAATCTTCCCAGCCTTAGCGGTTTTTGGGCGGCAATTGGGCGCTGGCGGTCTTTGGGGAAATTCTAGCCCAATAGATTTTATTTCCCTTCAATTAATTATTCTTTTTCTGGGTGAGATTCTTTTCACCCTGTCTGCATCAACAGTATCCTGGCTGAGAGGGTTGGGATGTCGCTCTGGAAGATGTTGGGGCCAAAGTGGCTCTCTCTCCGGTGTTTCTTTTCCTCCCTCACTGTTGGGTGGTGCCTTGCCTCTGCTTAGCACCTTCCCCCAAAGGCACAACTTTTAAGACTGGACGCTCAGTATATGTAGGTTTTCCCTGGAGACTCCAGGATTTACTGGACATTGCTGTGAGCAACCCAGGAGTAAACGCTGGCGTGGGCGGGGGGCAGTAAAACAAAAATGGTGGTGTTTTTATTTTCTTTGAACACTTCTGTTTATTAATCATGAAAAAGGCCGTTCAACCGTGTGGGGCGGTTGGAGATGGGAGGTCACATGATGAATAAGCCCATCCAGAATTGGCGACCCTAAGTATGTGGAGGATTGTGGAGTGCAACCCGGCTTCGCCATTCCCTGACATTGCTCATAGATGATCCAAAATGTCCATTCTGCCTAATTCCTATTGTTTCCCAAGTGTTTGCCATCTCTCTATTTCTAAATTTCTGAATGATTGCTACTACATTTTACTGCACTTTCCCTCTGTCTCACCTGTTCTCTTTCTTCCTTTCTCTGCTGCTCCAGGAATATCTGCAACGTCTCCATTGCTGAAAACAGATATAATAATCCCTGTTGATAAAAAAATGAAGGGTATTGTCTCTCTTGTAAATACAACTTCAGTACTGCTTCTATTGTGTGATATTACTTCAGTATTGCTCACCTTTGCATCATCAAGCATATCGTGTTGTGTTGCCAACCAGTTGATCGTTGTACGAAGATGAATGTTAGGGTTGAGCAGATTTAATTTTGATATTTGGTTTGAATCGAAATGATTCAAACAGATTAGACTTGGGCCTAATCTTGCCATCCTCTCTTCCACACTCCAACTCACCATGAACCACCTATAGACATACTAAGGTGACCCGGCATTTACTCAGCTTGATCCTAACTCTTTTGCCCCCGTACTAACTCCAAATAAGCAGCTAGTTTGATTCTGGGCATCGCCCAGACCTGATTGCACTCACAAGCTGTCTACTCCCTGGATATTTGAGGCTTCGAAGCAAGAATCTTAATAGAAAGTGTTCAAAATGTAAAAATAGTTTGAGAAGATAAACAGTGAAATATTATTTCCACTGGACAGTGATTCAGTAACAAGGTGGCCTAAACTCCCGATTACCACCAGAGAGGTTAGAAGGGATTGTCTTCCTGCAAAGGGTTATCAGAATATGAATGCACTCGCACAGATAGCTTTTGAACCTAAACGGTGAAAACATTTAAGGGTCAATGAGATAAGTACTTGAAGAAGAAAGATGTTCAAGAGCAGTGAAATGGGTTGGAGTGTATAGCTCACATAGGGGAACAAGTGCTGGCTAAGGCTTGATGGCCCGAAAGGCTCCCTTCTATGTGGAAATTTCTAGGAAGTATATTGTAGCGGTGATGAGGAAATCCATAAAATCTCATGAGCTAGCATAATATTCAGTGGAAAATGAGGGGCCCAAGAACGGTAGTCCAGTGTGTCACAGCATGGTCATATCATGCCACACAGTGGATTGAGAAATAAAAACAGAAATGCTGGAAATCTCAGCCAGCCAGGCAGCATCTGTGGAGAGAAACAGAGTTAACGTTTCAGGTCGATGACCCCTCGTCAGAATGAGAATCCTCTTCTGAGTTTGTCAGCACTCGGCTGGGCAGGTGTCCATCTGCCTGCCCAACCATTCAGGGAAGCACCAAGCAAAGAGAAGGAAGTCGACTCCAGCACAGTCACAGCTTATCACTCCCTCCCCCCCCCCATCTGTCGGCAGTGACCGAAGAATAGACTGCCCAGATGGTTAGTTGGCCAGTATTGTATGACATGGAGGGAGCAGAGCGCTAAGTGAAGAGCAGACAAAATTGACGATGAGGGTTAAAAAGAAATGCAAAAACCCCAAGTGTGTTTTGCCTAAAAAGTGGAATGGCAGATTTGGCTGTCATGGTTTTCTGCTCAACCCAAAAATATTTTTGAAGAAGAAAGCTGTAGCAATATGTGACAGCACTGACTTACTTCACACAGTGGGCCTGATATTTCTGTGCGTTCTATTACTGTGTATTTGGACTAATACAACATTAGGAATGGTTGAAGAATAATGTAACTGATGTCCATATACCAAGCTGATGTTCGTGAAATTACATTCTTTCCTTACCCATATTTGCCTGATTTTTTAAAAATGGAATCTCTTTATTGGCATTCTTGCCTTATGAATATAACACACAGGCAAATATAATGGGAATGAGTGGATACGCAGCAGGGAATTACGACATATGCATTTTATTCCATTAGTCCAAAGATCCAAGCTCATTTGTGAGCTACGGAGGATGTGAAGTAGGAGATATTGCTCCAGGTCCCACTGCTTGGGTGATCTCCGGATACACATGTGAAAATTTGAGAGCCAAATCCTCCAGGAATGTTTCAAACTTACAAAAATATTCGCATTTTCTTAATCTCGACACGATACAGGTTATTGGCATCCAAGAATAGTCAGTATAACCCCAAATAAATTTAGACTTATTAATTCCTTTCAAAACTATTTTTTTACCCAATCGAGGAAGCTGGGATTTCCACAGATTCCCATTGTGTATTCCGCTTATGCAACACCCAAAGGTTAGATTCATTCAATCTTAGTTTTAAAGTGGTGAGAGCGTTCTTCTCTTGGGACTAATGGGATAGTTTACTTCTGGCTATCTGTATGTGTAGGTCTAGCATCCATTGAAGAATCCAGTGCTCCTTGTGAAGCATCAGGAGTGGCCCCCTAGCAGCCCCGGCCCTGCAACCAAACATCGGCCTCCCATCTGCCGACCATGGCCTCTCTCTAGCTCCTGTTGCGATCGGTGACCCCGAACACCCAATCTCTGGCTTCCTCCGCGATCACGGCCACCCCCACCCGCATTCCCACCCAGCCCGCAATCCCTGGCCTGCCCCGTGATCACACCCACCCCCCACCCAGCCCCCGATCTCTGATCTGCCCCGTGATCACACCCACCCCCCACCCAGCCCCCGATCTCTGATCTGCCCCGCGATCACACCCACCCCCACCCAGCCCACGATCTCTGATCTGCCCCGCGATCACGCCCACCCCCACCCAGCCCAGCCCCCGATCTCTAGCCTGCCCCGTGATCACACCCACCCCCACCCAGCCCCCGATCTCTGATCTGCCCCGCGATCACACCCACCCCCACCCAGCCCCCGATCTCTGATCTGCCCCGCGATCACGCCCACCCCCACCCAGCCCAGCCCCCGATCTCTAGCCTGCCCTGTGATCACACCCACCCCCACCCAGCCCGCAATCCCTGGCCTGCCCCGCGATCACACCCACCCCCACCCAGCCCCCGATCTCTGATCTGTCCCGCGATCACACCCACCCCCACCCAGCCCGCAATCCCTGATCTGCCCCGTGATCACACCCACCCCCACCCAGCCCCCGATCTCTGGCCTGCCCCGCGATCACACCCACCCCCACCCAGCCTCCGATCTCTGGCCTGCCCCGCGATCACACCCACCCCCACCCAGCCCGCAATCCCTGGCCTGCCCCGCGATCACACCCACCCCCACCCAGCCTCCGATCTCTGGCCTGCCCCGCGATCACACCCACCCCCACCCAGCCCCCGATCTCTGGCCTGCCCCGCGATCACACCCACCCCCACCCAGCCCGCAATCCCTGATCTGCCCCGCGATCACACCCACCCCCACCCAGCCCCCGATCTCTGATCTGCCCCACGATCACGCCCACCCCCACCCAGCCCCCGATCTCTGGCCTGCCCCGCGATCACACCCACCCCCACCCAGCCCCCGATCTCTAGCCTGCCCCGCGATCACACCCACCCCCACCCAGCCCCCAATCTCTGGCCTGCCCCGCGATCACACCCACCCCCACCCAGCCCGCAATCCCTGATCTGCCCCGTGATCAGACCCACCCCCATCCAGCCGCCGATCTCTAGCCTGCCCCGCGATCACACCCACCCCCACCCAGCCCGCAATCCCTGATCTGCCCCGTGATCAGACCCACCCCCATCCAGCCGCCGATCTCTAGCCTGCCCTGTGATCACACCCACCCACACCCAGCCTCCAATCTCTGATCTGCCCCGCGATCACATCCACCCAGCCCCCGATCTCTAGCCTGCCCTGTGATCACACCCACCCCCACCCAGCCTCCGATCTCTGGCCTGCCCTGTGATCACACCCACCCCCACCCAGCCTCCGATCTCTGGCCTGCCCCGTGATCACACCCACCCACACCCAGCCCCCGATCTCTGGCCTGCCCTGCGATCGCAATTCCCGGGGACCATCCCCAACGCCTCCTGTCGCAGTCAATCTGGCCGGCTGCCGAGCGGGAAACGGAGGAAGAAAATGATATGGACCTGCCCTTAAATTTGGCAGAACACCCGTCTCACCAGTTTCCCCTCGTGCTGCCACCTTCCCCTGCACCCTCCCTGCTTTGGTCAGATAGGCCTCGGGATGACTAGTGTGGGAAATAGAAAACTAAAATCAGCGGGCATCTCACTTTACTTCCAAATTCAGGTAAAAGCACTTTGGGCAGAGTAGGGTGAGCTTTACTCTGCGTCAAACTCTCGTCAACACCCGACCTGGGAGCACTTTGGAGTATGGTGTAGTCAATGGAGCAGAAATGTATTGCCTGCACTTCCAAGACCACAAGTGCAGGCAGTATGGTGGTGAATAAAAGCAGGTTCTTTCCCAGTAGCAGCTAAGCACAAACTGAGCATGAACCCAATGTTCTTTGACTTGGTGCAAACTCAAGAATTGCCCAGGGTCTTGCGTAATGAATAATTTCTGGGGCTTTAACTTCCTCTGGTTGGAGGAAGCAGTGCACAGAAGCCTTGCAGCTGTGTCATGGGACGTTTAATGCATTCGTACAGAACTCCTTCCTTCACTATTTTAACAGCAATGTTACTTAATGCTTCTTTTAGTTGAAATGGGCTTGTGCCTCCATTAAAATAGCAGAGGAGAGAATGTTATCAGAACCCATTAAACATTTAGACACTAGTCGCCCATGGTTTAACTTCAAGGCAGAAGAAATTTAGTCCAGTGACCTACTGAGGAGCAAATGCACCCATTTCATTTTTTAATGTATTTTTATTGCACTTGGTACTGTTTTTTTCACGTGACTTTCTCTCTTCTGTTACCTACTTAGTCCTGGTCCTTCGTCCAGTAATTACGAACATTACCTCATCCGCAACCTGTGCAAATATCAGTTGGGAGTTTGACCGAACGGATATGCAATTTCATGCTGAATATGAGATAGCTGACAGTAAGAGCTCAATTTTTAAAAATCTAGCAAGTTCCACTGCACGCTGAAAGAGCACGTGGTTCATTTTTGTTTCACTCAGCCGGTCGTTTTGTCATCTCAGAAATCAGTCCCTCAGTGCCAGTAAAAGACAACTGATTCCCGGGATGGCGGGACTGACCTATCAAGAAAGATTGGATCAATTGGGCTTGTATTCACTGGAGTTCAGAAGAATGAGAGGGGACCTCATAGAAACGTTTAAAATTCTGACGGGTTTAGACAGGTTAGATGCAGAAAGAATGTTCCCAATGTTGGGGAAGTCCAGAACCAGGGGTCACAGTCTGAGGATAAGGGGTAAGCCATTTAGGACCGAGGTGAGGAGAAACTTCTTCACCCAGAGAGTGGTGAACCTGTGGAATTCTCTACCACAGAAAGTAGTTGAGGCCAATTCACTAAATATATTCAAAAGGGAGTTAGATGAAGTCCTTACTACTCGGGGGATCAAGGGTTATGGCGAGAAAGCAGGAAGGGGGTACTGAAGTTTCATGTTCAGCCATGAACTCATTGAATGGCGGTGCAGGCTAGAAGGGCTGAATGGCCTGCTCCTGCACCTATTTTCTATGTTTCTATGTTTCTATGTTTCTTTATCCTCGTGACTGCCCCACTCTTGGTTGTTATGTGACTGGTTCAAATCTAGAAGGACATTTTGGACCGTCGCCGAAGCCCTTCAGCGATCTCCCCTCAGCCTTGATGACCGTTGGCGAAATGCATGGCCGAACTGCGACATACGGAATGCATTCCTTACAGAAACTCCACAGTACAACTTGAAGGATCAAACCTTCCTCACAAACAGTGGACAACCAACAACTGCCTCAGTACCAGTCATGGTAGATGCTGCCACCTGCTCCATAGATGGAAGATTAAAACATCCCCATCATGTGACTGTGGAGCTTCTATTCAGACCCTGGAGCACATCATCGAGCACTGCCCTCAGAGGGAATTTGCAGGCAGCCAACAAGATATCCACGCTGTTACACCGGGAGCTTTGGCCTGGATATCCAACTAAGATATTGACGTTTGATTTGCTTTGCTACTACCGTAAGAAAGAAGAGGAATGTGACTGGTTTGCTTGTGTGCTCCAGCCGCCTTTCCTCCTGTGCGTTACATAGCGAGTCACGGTCATATAAATATTGTATCACACCAGCGACTGTGGGTAACCTCTATCTAAGCATCCAATCGATTAAACATAGTTAGAGTCAGCCAGAGCACGATGTATATCTGGTCCAGTACATGTATTGGCGAGACAGTCTGTGATCTAATATGCTGGGTCAGCATGATATAACCACCCTCCCTTGCCAGATGCTAGCCCCCAGCTCAATTGGAGCAATTTTTAGGAGGTGTAGGCCCCGAACTTGGTGGACTCACCGCCAGCTGCCACCAAGTTTTCTGGGCGGTCTCCCCGCCGAGCGAGTTTGGTGGAGGCCTCCCGGCGGCAGGAAGGGAAGACCGCTGGGGACCACCCGCTGATGCGCAACGCACGTAAGTGTCCTCCCAACCACCGAGCTGCCAGTTTAGTCCAGGCTGGAGTCCGCTGCAGCAGGGGGAAGGACCGCCGCCTGGAGGCAGGTCTAACCTCAACAGTAAGTAAGAAAACCTGCAGAAAAAGGTTAGTAAACTTCTCTTTATTTATTTTCCAGCGATTCAGGTGGACGGGGCCCACTGAAGGTTTTCCAGGGTTTATTTTTTGAAAATGTCTAATTTTATGTGTTCCCCCCTCCCTGGGCCCGTCTCAATCCATGGCGGTACTTTGCCGAGGATTGCATTTGCCGGCAAGATTAGGAAGACCCGTCCGCTGCCGCCCCGATCCAGGGCGTAAGTCGTATTTCCAGGACTTTCCCACGAAACTCCCGCCCAAAGTACCGTCAGGATCTCAGTGGTTCTTTGGGCGGAACTTAGCTTCCACCAAGTTTGGGGCCGTAATGTATTTGAAATTTGATTTGTTTCAGTAACTGATGGTCTGTCCAGCCACTATGACAGTGGAGCGGATTAAGTAACCTTGTCTGAGCAGGACGCTGGGACCTTGGGCTCTGTAATTAGTTTACTGTTCTGGAGTAACTAGCATTTTACTGGCACTTTCCGCTGTTCGAGATGACACAACTTCTGGTCGTCCTTTGTTAGTATTGTAGCTGGTTGGTCTGTTCAGTGACTGTGTGCTAAGCATCAGTGAAGTGATCTGTATCTGTCAGGTGGAATGTATGGCATCACCCATCTCTACCCATTCTGTTTGCTCTTGCTTATTGAACCGTGCGAGTTCTAAATTCCTGTTAAGCAAATGCTCCTTTTTGCCCAAGCAACACCTTTCTTCCACGCAAGTCGCAGACAGACACTCACCTTCTGTTTGAAGCTTCTGTTCGTTTTTTCAGTCTATTGACCTACAAATTAGAACTAATAGCAAATTATAATGGCGCATGGGCTCCATTTCCCCATTGTTGCTTTGGTGCCAAGTACTGTTTGTTCATGAACAGTTGTGTTTTCCCAGGCCCCCTGCCAGATTATAGACCGCGATAAGATAGTTAAGGGCACACAGAAGGTATACTTGGAACACTATGTGAGGGTAAAGTGAGGCAAGTTGGCTCAGGTTCAAACTGGGGAAAAGCAAATTCAGGCCTGCTGTCAGAAAAAAACCTCAAGTCACCGACACATAGAATGGACCTCCTGAGTAGTGCAGCGGAGACAGAAATCTTGAAGTCATTTGAGAAACCGTTGAATGCCATGTTGTGGCAGCAGTGCCTCGTCCTCATGACCAGTCGCAGTGGGCATTTGCAGAGGTCTCAGAAAAAGCCACTCACTGGCCCTTCACAACCAGAATTAGCACAGAACGTGCTGCAAGTACAGCATCAGAGAAAGGACAATTCAGACTGAGGTTTTGAAAGTGGGGCCCCATTTCTCCATTGTCGACGTACACATTTCTTCAGCGTTCTGTTTGAAGCTTCAATTCATTTTTTTCAGCCTATCGACCTACAAATTAGAACGAACAGCAAATTATAAAGGCATTTGAGTTCCATTTCCCCATTGTATTTGTCGGGCTCAAATACCATTTGCCCATGAACAGCTGGGTTGTGCCCCCCAGGTTAGAAGAACTGGTCAACTGAGA
The DNA here is from genome assembly GCF_044704955.1 of Pristiophorus japonicus. Taxonomy (NCBI): domain Eukaryota; kingdom Metazoa; phylum Chordata; class Chondrichthyes; family Pristiophoridae; genus Pristiophorus; species Pristiophorus japonicus. The sequence continues at coordinate 81,595,566 of NC_091991.1, read as the reverse complement.
GAGAGGCAAATCCTTGTGTAGGCCTAAACAAAATGAAGGGGGGAGGGGCAAACACTGGGTAAAGGTCACATATCCGCTTTGCTTAAGTGTAGTTACACCCTGTGAGCAGGGCAAGGCGAGGACCTTTGGTTTCAAGCAACTCAACATTCTGTTACTGTTCCACTGGGATTTTTACCAATATTTTGGTGATCATGTCCATTTTCCTGTGAAAACCATCATTTGATACTCGTGATCCGTGAACATGGGGTGACTGCAGGAGTGGAAGGTAGGGAAATATAACAGTGAGAGATACTTTAGAAGAAAAAATAGCATTGGCATGGGAGGCTTAGGGGTTGATTGCACCATGGGAAGCATTTGAAATGGCCGCTACTGTGCGACTGCTGTGCACTCAGACTTTGGCCTCTCAGTCCACCACCAGAGTGCCGACATTAAGCGGGTATGTCCATACCTAATTGGATCCTCCGGTTCTACACTTGTGAGTAGATGGAGCAAATTGGAGCTTTTTTCTAATTTCAAGAAGTACTCTCCCTGTACGAAATCCAACAACACGCACACCCATTGAACCCTGAGCTCCTGATAGTTGCCTCTTTTTTTGTAGCAAAGGAGTTGTTTCCTGAGCAGGAATTGGCCGCGCCTGTGTTTGCACACCTATTCCTGCTGGCCCTTTGAGTACTGTACCAAGTGGGGAATGGCATGTTCTGGGTGGTGGTGTTTGAGTCACGTGCCCTGGTGATGACCCCCCTGGAAGCTGTTCCCGATGGCCTTGTGGGTGAATGAACCAAGCCTGGTCTCGCGTTTGATTCCTGCAACAATCCTGCTTTGGCTAGTCTTAGCATGCGCAACGGTGATGGTGTTACAATTGGCCTCGTTGCCCCCTCCCACCCACCCCCCCCCCCCAAAAAGGTTCCCACTCCCTAGTAACTGGCGCAGTGACTCTGGCAAAATGCAGACACACGGCTGCAGGTTTGGGCTTGGTGTCGCCTGTGGTGGAACAGCCGGCTACCGGTGAGGATTGGCCGCTGCCGAACTGCCAGCTCGAGCCCAGCACCCGGAGAGAGGGGGGTGGGCATCGTCAGCACTGTGCTTGTAAAATTCACTAAGGTAGCATAATTGTAAGGCAAACATTTTGAGAATGGGTGACCTGATCAGTGATCAATAATTGATTTTTTTTTATTAACGTGGAGTTGGTGGTGCGGGAATCGATTCATTATCGGCAATTCAGCACTCGGGTTAACAACGAACTTGCTAACTTGTATTTCAGTACTCCAAGAGTGTCTCTCAAATCCATCTTGATCATGCACACATGTCGGGCATGCCCAGGTCAGCACTAGTTACAGCGAAAGCGATGTCGGTGTAACCATGACCAGATGTGGCCGCCATTATGTCAGTTCTTTGTCTCCGTACGCTTTTCAGGTAACGAGCCTCCGCACACAATGCAGATAAATGCCTCGCAGACCTTCTTTGTGCTTAAGAACTTGTCGCCGGGAACCATTTACAGAGTGCGAGTTATTGCCGGCCAGTTGCAGAGTACGGACGAGCGGTTTGAGACCCGTCCACCAGGTGAGGCTGCAAGCAAAGAGCAGTTGGGTTCGGCCTCCCTCCCTCCCTCCCTCCCTCCCACCCGACAAGCTTTCCGAGCAAGCGGCTATGGATGTGACCAGGAATTTACGCCCAGGGGCTGGCAGTGAAAATCCAATGGTCGAGTGCGTTTTCAGAAGTTTATGTCGGCACTTTAGGCGCTGCACTTGCTTCATTACATTGGCAAAACATCCTTTGAAGCAAATTGAGAGTGGTCTTGTCAAAGCTTTCAAGTCATTTTAAACTGCAACATAAGCCTTTTTCTGTTGTTAACTCTCTTAAAAAAATGTCCAGCATTAAGCAGAGAGGACCCTGGCAAAATTGTTTTGTATTCTATTAAAATTTCCTCCGGTTGCTGGGGGTGTCCAGAGCAAAGGGGGCATAATCTTAAAATTAGAGCCAGAACGTTCAGGGCTGATGTCAGGTAGCACTCCTTCACACAAAGGGTGGCGGAAATTTGGAACGCTCTTCGCCCAAAAGGTTGTGGATGCCGGGGGCCAATTGAAATTTTCAAAACTGAGATTGAGCGATTTTTGTTGGGTAAGGGTATTAAGGGCTATGGAGCAAAGGTGGGTAAATGGAATTAAGATACAGATCAGCCATGATCTAATTGAACGCCGGAGGAGGCTTGAGGGGCTGAATGGCCTATTCCTGTCCCTGTGTTCCTTAACCTTGTCAGTGCCATTTTGAAAGGCTGTGGGATTATCCTTATGTGTGTGTGTGTGTTTGTCAAGTGTCGCAGTTCCAGTTCACAGTAAGCATTACATTACAGGGCCGCTCGTTTCTGGTAGCTGAATATGTCTAATTCTGGCCTTGTTACGTGGCATTCCGGGATGTCTACCCGGAAAGAGCATCCCGCAATTCCAACCCAGCTATATCGTTTTTTAAAATTATTTGTGCAAACTAGGAAGGATCGGCCTTGCCCATTGTGAGGTCAGTCCCCTCGATCGAATGTTGGCAGTCCTGCAGCAGGGGCAGACGGTTGGCTGTCCAATCGTAGGGCTGCTTTGGAAGTTCTGGGCGTCTCGCAACGGTCCCGAGGTCTGCTTGCCTCGAGGGCCTCGTCAGATGTGTTCACATCTGTATCGCTGGCATAACTCAGCAGGATGAACATTGGGCCCAGTGCTCGTTTTATTACTTCTGTACTTCATCCATCTCTCGCTGAACCAACATGACTGTTGCATGCAAGATCGTCTGAGTGGCAGTATTTTGAATAAATTTACAGTTTTATTTTACAACTCTAAAATTATTAAATTAGTAGTTTGTTATCCAGCAAAACGGTCATGTTGATGCAGCCAGATGCATTAAAGTCGTATCTGATCCTTCGCATCCAGCATTTTAAAGAGACAGTGTCCTTTTTCTATTAGTCTACTCCGGCTGGGGTTCAGAGCTGTCAAATTTAACCCAATCTAACCTTCTACCCTTCGACACGTTCCACTAGGCTGCATTGGGAGAGTTCCTGCAATCCTTTGGGCTGGATTTTAGGTTTTTAGGTTTTCGCAGCAATAATGGCGACGACACGGGAAAGTTAACGGCCAGGAATAGTTTGCGTCTTAGTTGTTAAGTTTGAGCATCTAGGCCCTGAGTCAGGGGGCGCAGCACTAAGGGAGGCGTTGTACACCTCTCTTAGGGCATTAGGATGGGAAACTCCCGAGCCAGCCAGGGAGCACTCCGAGAGAGGCCTGGGGGGGTACCTAAAAAGAAAACCCACAAAAACATTCCCAAAACATTGCCCGCACGACTGCAACACCAATCACACAAAAAATTAAAAGGAAAAACAATCGCAATTACTTTTGGAGTCCATTACCTTCCTCTCTGCCGACGGGATCGGTGGACCACCCTGATTTCCAGGGCGCACTTGTAGGCGCACTTCCGGCGGACGGATCGAGCAAGACTCAAAACTCGCGCTGGTGTCGCAGCCAGGGGCATTGCACACCCAACGCTTCTCTTCGGGCGGTGCTTCTCAGCGCCACCGCAAAACCCGACCGGAGGGTCGCTGTGGGGCGCTGGGGTCCTCACCACCGCCTTTCACACCGCTCCGGGGCGAAACCCCGAGCGTAGAGAACCAGAAAATCCAGCCCTAAAACTCTAGTGACGAAGGAGAACCCAAGTTCACTTTAAATAGCCCACGTGGAGCTCTGGAGCCCACACAGGACATCACCTCAACAGTATAAGAAACATTTCTGTTTCTCACTCTCTCCCTTAGATACAAAGCATAAAGAGAATTTCCTTCCCAGTTCCAAAGGGTCAAAAGTCAAAAAGAGAGAAAGAAAAAGCCAGTCATTTTCCGCAGTTTTTTTCTGACCTTGATAACTTGGACTCTGCCCAAGGGAAAGAAGTGGGGATTTGCAAGCATCTACCAATCTACTGAAACGTCCTTCAACAATTAGCCTCTAATTGACCTCAACGTGCACCTATTCAGATCACTTCCCTACAGGGCGTTCCTGAGCAGTGGTCTTAAAGGCACAGGCCAGGTTAAGCACAGCTTCCTCTTAGCAACGAAACGTCACAACTTTGCTCCAGATTGCCTGTGAGCGATGCCATGCGAGATCAATTCCATTTCCATTAACTGGCCGTAAGCTCACAAAACCTGTCACTAATAAATCGGGCATGTGATTCTTCTCTTGTTCCCTTTCAAACTTTCTCTTCTAAAATAGACCAATCCTGCAGCATGTTAAAAGGCGGATTAGGTGCATCCCACTCATACCCGGGGAAAGACAAGGACCTGAAGGATTGAGTCATTGCAAAGCCCGGCAAGCCAAATGCTGCCTGTGATATATTCTTTACGACATGACTAACACATCCACACAAGATGGCGCTAATACATCATGTGACTTTTATTGTATTTACAGCAGCAGTTGCATTACCACAGTAGTCCACTAGGTGGAGCAGTAATCCACTAGGGTGAGCTCGATATGACACTGCCCCAGCTATGTTAAACTTTCTTTGCATTTTTTTGCTCCTATTACCAACTTTATTTTTTAAAATTGATCCCTGGAGTGTTCAGTATAGGTTTGTATTTGGCTAATTGGTTGTGTAATCTAAACCGCTGTGATCATTCTTTTAACATTATCTGTTTTTGGTCATCATCATCATAGGCAGTCCCTCGTATTGAGGATGACTTGCTTCCACGCCAAAAAGGGATGAGTTCACAGGTGTTTCAGTGAAGGACCTAATATTCCAGGTCCCGAACTGCATGTTGAAGGGTGGAAGATGCCTGTGTGTGGATTTTTTTAACGTGTGGTGGCTGTTACACACCAGCCACCACACGGGCTTGACAGAGCTAGGTCTTGGTCCAGTGGCGAGGATTAACCAAGATGACTGGAGACCTGCTCTGCTGCACGGACCTAGCGTGCACATATATCGCAGTGTGGGCTGGCCTGTGCTGCCCCTGGGCCCTCGCCTCTTCTGAGCCCCAAACTCGCGCCTCTCCTGGGCCCCGATCACGCCGCTCTGCAATCTCTCACCGCTCCTTTGCACCGATCTCGCCGCTCCATCTGTTTTTGGTAACCCTATAATGGCTTCACTGCCTGGGCATCGATTCTCATCCGTTAGGGAGTGAACTACAACAGGTTGAGCTGGGTTGGAGGGGTGCAGTTTCTGCTTCCCACCCACCTAATCACATTATCTGGGGCTTCACAGCAGCTGTACTGGACATGGAGGAGGGGAGTTCCCTCAACGTTACAGGAACAACTGTCAAGACAAACAAAAAGGGATACTGTATCTTTAACCCTTTCACTGGCCAGCTTTTGTCACCCAGTTTGCTATAATATTTGGTAGCTGTGAAGTGACATTTTGGTTCCCATTTCATCTGATGATGATTATCCAAACTCTGAGGTACACTTGGAAGTAAAAACGCTTAATGTGTCAGTGAATGTGAGCATAAGTTTTGGCCAGAGAAATGGTGAAACAGCTTGGCATCTAAATTTAGGACTTGTCATATACCCATGAGACATACTGCATGACTTTTCAAGGTTCCGCTGAAGTTTGTGGCTGCAGGGTTTATTTAAATGTTGAAGAGTGAGAGATATGATGGGACTTGTTTTTTTTCTTATATACGGTGGCCCGGCAGCTTCTTGTTTTCAGTTGGGATGAATGGCAGGAGGATCCTTGACCTGGGGCTCGGAAGAGGAGCACCTCTGTGGCCTCTGCGTCTGCTCCATTTGTTGGGTGTTTGCAACGCGCTCTCAGTAGAAGTCCAGGTGGCACTTGAGATGTTGCAAGATGGTTTGATGCTGCTGCAGCTCCTTGTTTGGTTACATACCTTCATTCTGTGTGTTCTTTGTCCTCCGTTCAGTCCTTGCATGTCACTCTGTCACCCATACCTTATTTTGTTATTTTGGCTTTCAAAGTGAATTTGCCCTGACACAGCAATGGAACTTCCATTTATTTGGAGTGGATCCCGCCCCCCAGTGGATAATCAGCAGCCCCCAGATTTTGGCCACAACTATGTGGTACATGAATGAAGCCAACGAGAATACAAAACAAGGCCAATTGAATTGAATCTTGGGCTGTGAGGCTGGTTTACATCTGATAGGAGGAAATTGGTATTGGCGGTTGGATATTGAGACAATGTCTCATGCAAGCCTCTGTTCTGTGAAAATTCTGACAGATAATGCAGAAGGTAGATAATGGAGAAAACAGGAATGGCTTCGACAAATATCTCTCTAACACCACAATACGGAATGGTATTCCAGTATAAGATCAAAGTCTTGACAATCTTTCTGAAAGGAACTCCACCAACGATGTGTTGAACCTTTTTCTCCGCAAGGAGTTGCAGATGCCAATTATGGTGGCCATTTTGAGACTTTGCATGTTGTGTGGAGATGGAATGTCCGAGGCTGATTATTTTATGACCAGTTCTATGGAAACACAATAATGTTTTCATGTAATCTGCAGGTAAAACTTTAAGGGTTGTTCTCAATTTTTAGTATCATTCTAAAAGTGAATGAGAAACGAGAAATTTTCCCCTCATCAGTCATTTTTTTCTCCTTCCTCCACTTCCCAAATGAATTCTCCTCCCTTCCCACCTCACAAAAAGCTGTACAAAGTTGAAGCCCAAACCTGGCTGAGCTAGTACTTCTCCCACCTCTTGATCAGAACATCGTGTGTTCAAACCCTGCTCCCAGGCTGACACTTGAGTGCAGTACTGAGGGAGTGCTGCACTGTCCAATGTCCTCTCCTTAGAATGAGATCTTAAGCCATGGCTCCTTTTGCCTGCTCCTATCCAAAGAAGAGCAGCTAGGTATACTGGACAACATTCTTCCCTCAAGCAACCCATCCTCATGATGGCTCAATGGGTATATCAGGTGTATGTGCGGTAGTTAGACGTACAAGCCAGAAGGTCCCAGGTTCAATCTGGGATTTCGTCCTCCTGGGTTGCTGCTCAGTGACCCCTGCTGGAATGTGTGTGTGGAGTTTTTGCTGAGAACAGCATCTCGACTGTAACCTCCCCCTCCCTCCATTGTCGAATAGTGTTAGCACTCAGAGTATTGGCTGACACATGAAGAATGGTCACTTGTTCCAGCCCCTGTTGGGCTGCACCCTGGCAAGAGTCCGTGCCTTCAGGAGAGAAAGAAGGAAAATTGGGGAAAATAACATGAAACACGTTCCACTTTTGGAAAGAACGGAGGTCATTTTGACTTTGGGCGATAGTATAAAAGGTGCAAAATCGCCCGTTATACATCTCGCCCCATTGTCATTGAACGCAATGGAAATAAAAATGAGGAGAGATGTATAACAAGCAGTTGAATGGATATCGCCACGTTTTACACTATTGCTCCAAGTCAAAAGTTTCCCCAATGACATTTAGCCCCTCACGGCTGATATTAAAAATGATGAACAACCCTTTTACATAAGTGATTAACTCCCAAGTGGTACAATTTAAGGCTACTAATCCCCATCAAACACTTTTGTGTTGTTTTCATTTCCTCGCAATATTGCCTGTGGTTGAGATCCAGAATGGGTGCATAACAAATATTTTCTATTCTGTTTTAATTGTCTTTTGTTGATCCAAAATAACCGATTCCCAGTGTGCAATGAATTGAGAATTTAACACAGAAAACACTCTGGGTCACTATCTCTACTTATAGTCCCTTTGCTTCGCATCTTAATCAGTATTTTCTCCCTCTCTTTTTCAAATAAACGGCAACTCAGCAATGGCAAGCCGCCAGGTAGACATTGCCACCCAGGGTTGGTTCATTGGTTTAATGTGCGCCATCGCCCTCTTGATCCTGATTCTCTTGATTGTCTGCTTCATCAAAAGGAATAAAGGAGGCAAATACCCAGGTAAGTGCACCTTCTCCTAGCGCCGATATTGACCCCGAGAGTTCTGGTCACATTTACATGAGAGTGCCATCTAAGCCTTGGAGGCTTTGTAGAGGAGGCCAATAGCGCCTAGTATTAGAGGGATATTCCACGAGGAATGAGCTGATAAGGTACGGCTCTTCAACTTCAACAACATACATTAAAAGTGGACCTCACAGAAGTACGTCAGATACTTCATAGGACATAGAAAGAAAAACTGGAACAAATTATTTTGGATGTGCCAGGACAGCCAGTCAAGAGGGCACGGAGTTGTTTAGGGCCACAGAGCCACTAAGATGGCATCCAATACCACAACAAAGAGGGGACAACTTGGACATAAACATCGTCAAGAGCAGTAAGGAAAATGGTTGCTACGGAAACAACAGTAAAGTAACAGGAAAGGGTTAGGCCCATAAAAGAAGAAATAAGTTTCACCTGGTCATCGTACTAATCAAAGAACCACCGAGAATGAGGCTAATTTACTGTTTTTGTGTGCGGGGCAAGTTGGAAATAACACAGAAGCAGGCTATCCCTTCAGAAACTATAATGCGATGGCCCAGTGGGAAGCTGATCTGATGAGGTGTGGGCCGGGGAATCAGGGTACAGTGCTGTGGCAGTCTCTGAGCCCAGCTCCCTGCTGGGAGCACAGCATTGCAGAATTATCCCTCTAATTCGCAGATGGGAAAGAAAGGCCTAGTTTTCCACAGGTTGGTGGCCCAAGTCCTGCTTACGGTATTTGAACATCAAGTTCCTTCCTTGTGCCAGTGCTAGGAAATTCAGAAATTTGGGAGAATGTAATGATGCTGCAGCTTTTGGCAATGTCCTGATTTAATACTTCCTCCACTCTCTCAGCTGAGGAAATTTCATGCTAAGTTTCCTGCCTTTCCAGATTTAGTACCAACTGCTCAGGTGAATTAATAGCATAGTAAAGCTTCCTCAATACTCTCCTCTCCATGACAATCCTCGCCCCTCTACCCCTTGCTCCTCCATCCCTCGACCCTCGCCTCTCCGTCCCTCGCCCCTCAGTCCTCGCCTTTCCATCCTTAGCCCTTCCGTCCCTCTCCCCTCCGTCCCTCGCCTCTCCGTCCTTCGCCCCTCCATCCCTCGTCCCTCCGTCCTCGTCGCCACTGTCCCTCGCCCCACCATCCCTCGCCGCTCCAGCCCTCGCCCCTCTGTCCCTCTCCTCTCCGTCCTTCACCCCTCCCCCCTCATCCCCTCCCCATTGCCCCTCCTCCCCTTGTCCCTCTGCTCCTTGCCCTTCGCTCCTTGCCCTCCGCTCCTTACCCCACTCCCCTCTCCATGGCCAGACATGTTTCTCAGCGGATAACCATACACAAATGTAACGCACACTTTTAAAAAAAACCTTTGATGTTTGCAGTAAAAGAGAAGGAGGATGCTCACGCAGACCCCGAGATCCAGCCCATGAAAGAGGACGATGGAGCCTTCGGTGAATACAGGTGAGCACCTGTCCTGTCCCATGTCAGCCGCCTCTCTGTACTGTCTGATCGAAGACCTGCCCAGCTGGTGGCGATCTTTAGTCCTGGGCCTGTTGAACGTAGTGAGCTTTGAAACTGTGAATGGTCTGTGTTGGGGTTGTGGCTTTTTTTTGCAATGCCTTGTTCCTTCCCATTTCCTACAAAATCTGACCACCCTTGTCCCATAAATATATATATATTAATGTTTCACGCATACATCCCAATTTCATGGGTAATAACACTTTATCTAACTAAAACTGCTTTCTGCCTCTGACTTTTAAATTCAATAGAACTGAAATTATTTACCGACTTTTTTTTGTTAAAAGTCGGCATGGAAAACAATATCCAATCATTTGACAACATTTTGAAAAGGATTGTTGCTAGACTTCTGTGACTGGAATCGATTATTACAAAAGTTCACATCTTCCGGGTTATTAGAGAAAATGGACATAGTGGATGCGATAAAACACGGACTTTTTGACGTACAGGGGATGTCCCGGGGCACTGGATATAGAGCGGGCCCTGAGCACGTGAAGGGGGAGGAATCAAAGTGAAATGAGGGGCTGGGGCAGGGGGTGAGAGCACAGTCGATGGGTAGGGTGGTTATTGGAGTTTTGAAGGCAGATGTGGAGGTGACAGGGCAGAGGTTTTGGGGGAGTGAATTTGAGGGTGTGGCATGGTGGCTGAAGGAAAGGGTGCTGATTGAATGGAGGGAGTGGTGCGTTTATAATATGTGGACTGTAGCCTTGCTGTAATGTGCCCCTTTCGGGAGACAATGAACACAACTCACGACCCCTATTGTTTTCTGTGATCTAATTGAGGTGTTTCTAATGATGAAAGGATTCGATAGAGTTAGATACAGAGAAACTGTTTCCTCTCGTGTGGGAATCCAGAGCAAATGAGCACAATCTCAATATTTGAGCTTGGCCATTCAGGAGTGAAATCAGGGAGCAGTTTTTCACACAAAGAATAGTTGTAATCTGGCGCGCTCTCCCCAAGGGGCTGTGATTGCTGGAGACTGGGTGAAATTTTCAAGACTGAGATCGCTAGATTTTTGTTGGGTAAGGGTATCGAGATATGGAGCAAAGGTAGGTACAGATCAGCGATGATCGAATTGTACGGCGCAACAGGCTCGAGGGGCTGAATGGCCTCCTCCTGTACCTAATGTTCCACAATTATGGGAGGTACACTGAAGTATAGATTTCGAGCGAAGGATTAATCTTCCTGGTACTCGTATTCTATCTGGTCCCATTCTCTATTGGGAGCCAGGCAGAAGTGAGGCCAGTCAATCAGGTGGCGAGGCCCATGGAAACATCGGCCTTTACTGCCAGCGACAGCAAGTAAATTGGGTGGTTCATGTATTGAAGGGTGCCTTCAGCTGCTGGTTCCTGGTGCAAAGATGCCATCTCTCGTCAAGTTATGTACGGTAGCTAATCCAGAAGCCTGAACTAATAATCTGGAAAAGTTAGTTCAAACCCCACCACGGCAGCTGGGGAATTTAAATTCAGTTAATAAAAAAAAAATCTAGAATAAAAAGTTATTGCAGTAATGTGACTACTGGATTGTTGCAAAAACCCATCTGGTTCACTAATGTCCTTTAGGGAAGGAAACCTGCTGTCTTGGTCCAGATGTGACTCCAATACCCACAGCAATGTGGTTGACTCTTAACTGCCTTTTGAAAAGGTCTAGCAAGCGATTCAGTTAAGGGCAGTTAGAGATGGGCAATAAATGCTGGCCTTGCCAGCGACATCCACATCCTGTGAATGAATTTTTAAAGAAAGTTAACTGTTGTCCAACTGAGCTAACATGCAAGTGGAATGGAAGGTGACATTGAGCTGATTATTAAAGTCATCGGAGCCGTAGTTCATGCAGACAGTGCCACGGAGAGCTTGGGGGAAATGGGGGACATGAGGACTCCTTCATCCTGCATATGGTGTGCAGTCGATACACATCTTCTGCTGCTCAGGACTCCCTCCCCCAATGTGCTGCTTTGCTGCTCCAGAGTTCTGGTGATTTCACACTGTTGACTATACAGTGACCAACTAATCAGCAATACACTTTGACTCTTCAACCAAAGCGAGTAGTGAATTGGGGGAGGAGAAAGAGAGCGTGGCTTTTAATGCTCTTGCAAAATCATACCAGTATAATGGACAGCTCCTTAAAGCAAACCTTAAATCGCCTCTTTTTAAAAGTGAATGCCCAATTCCTGGCTCAAAGCCTTGATTGCTGGGAGGGTATATTGGGAAATGGTGCGTGCTCACTTAATGAACAAAAATCGCGAAGAGTACAAAACGGGTGGGCATGGATCCGCGCCTGGAGTGCACATTCGGAAAACCAGCCGTTTAATGACCCTCAACGTGTTCATTACTGCGAGACTGCCGTGTATGTCAAACCCGAAGGGTAGGGAGTATAGATGACACGCCAATGGTGAAGTCATTCGTGTGTCAAGTATGGGTTCGATCTGTGAATTGTCAAGATGTGCTATCGGAGCACGGTTGTCAGGTTTGCACACTGAAAACAGCTGGTGAATCCTGAATTGTACAGCATGGAAGGGGAGGCCATTTGGCCCATCGTGCCTTTGACGGCTCTTGGAAAGAGTTTTTCAATTAGTCCCGCTTCTCTGTTCTTTCCCCATAGCGCTGCAAAATTTTCCCTTTCAAGTACTTATCCAATTCACTTTTGAAAGTTATTATTGAATCTGCTTCCACCACCCTTTCAGGCAGTGCATCGCACATCACAATAACTTGCTGCGTAAAAAAAGTTTCCTTGGGTTGCCTCTGCTGCTTTTGCCAATCACCTTAAATCTGTAACCTCTAGTTACTGACCCTGCCACTGGAAACAGTTTCTCATTTAATTTTCAAAACCCTTCATTATTTTGAACAGCTTTATCAAATCTCCTCTTAACTTTATCAGCTGTGGCTCAGTGGGTAGCACACTTGTCTCTGAGTTAGAAGGTTGTGGGTTCAAGTCCCACTCTAGGGACTTGAGCACAAAAAATTCTAGGCTGACACTCCAGCGCAGTGTCGAGGGGAAGTGCTGCACTGTCGGACGTGCCGTCATTTCAAATGAGATGGGTAAAAGATCCCATGGCACTATTTCGAAGAGGAGCAGTGGAGTTACCCCTGGTGTCCTGGCCAATATTTATCCCTCAATCAACATAACTGAAACAGGTCATTATCACATTGCTGTTTGTGGGAGCTTGCTTGTGTGCAATTTGGCTGCTGCGTTTCTCACATTACAACAGTAACTACACGCCAAAAAAGAATTTCATGCATTGTAAAGCACTTTGGGATGTTGGGTGGCCATGAAAGGCACTATATAAATGCAAGCCTTTCTTTCCTTCTTTTTTCCTCTAAGGAGAACAACTCCCATTTCTCTAGTCTCTCCACGTAACTGAAGTCTTTCGTCCCTGGTACTATTCTCGTAAGTCTCTTCTGTACCCCTCGAAGACTTTGACATTCTTCTTAAAGTGTGATGCCCAGAATCGGCTACAATACTCAAGCTGAGGCCTAACCGGTGTTTTATAAAGGTTTAACATAACTTCCTAACTTTTGTGCTCTATGCCTCTATTTATAAAGCCAATGATCTGGTAAGCCTTTTTAAAGAACCATCTCAACTTACCCTGTCATCTTCAAAGACTTGTGTACATACACCCCCAGGTCTCTCTGTTCCTACACCCTCTTTAAAATTGTGCCATTTAGTTCATATTGGCTCTCCTCATTCTTCCTTCCAAAATATATCACTTCACATTTCACATGGCATGAATTTTCATCTGCCATGTTTCTGCCCCATTTCACAAGTCTGTCTATATCTTCCTGAAGTCTGTTACTATCCTTCTCACTATTTACTACATTTCCAAGTTTTGTGTCACCTGCAAACTTTGAAATTATGCCCCCAATACTAAATCCGGATCATTAATATATATCAAAAGAGCAGTGGTCCCAACACCGAGCCCTGGGGAACATCACTGTATACATCCCTCTCATCTGAAAAACAACTGTTCACCACTACTCTCTGCTTTTTGTCCCTTCGCCAATCTTCACCGCTGCGCCTTTAATCCCATGGGCTTTCATTTTGTTAACAAGTCTATTATGTGATGCTTTATCACTCGCCTTTTGAAAGTCTATATACAACATCAACTACACCACCCTCAGCATTGCTCTCCGTTACTTCAGCAACGCTCTCCATTACTTCATCAACGATCTCAATCAAATTAGTCAAACATGGTTTGCGTTCAACAAATCCGTATTTTTCCTTTAGTGCCCATTTGATATATTTCACTGCACTGAGGACTGCCTCTCCCGAATCAACAGATTGGGGCTGGAGCAAGCTGCTCAAGATTTGTTATGGATTTGCTTCAGCCCAGCACTGCATCATTAGTGACACAAGGAGCAGGCTTTCCACTCCCCTGTGTGTTGAGGGTGGTTGCAGGTGGGTTAATAGGTGTGTAAGGCCCGCGGTCAATACTTCTGGTACCAGGCCTCACTATACAAAAAGACATGCATTTATATAGCACCTTTCACGACCACCAATCATCTCAATGCGCTTTACAGCCAATGATGTACTTTTGAAGTGTAGTCACTGTTGGCCACCATCACTTGCTTAACCAGGGAATTGCTTTAGCACCATGGAAGTAAGCAGCTCTCCTTAAAACCCACAACTGGGGCCCTGTGTCATGGGTATTGTGGCAGGGAGGGATGGGTATAGTATCGGGGGGGGGTTGATGGAGGGGCTGTGTTTTGCTGGGGAGATGGGGATTGGAACGGGAGGAGACGGGAGCTTTGGAGGAGCTGGGCACTCAGGCTGGAGGAGAAGCAATAGAAGAAAGACTTGCATTTCTATAGCGCCTTTCATGACCACCAGATGTCTCAAAGCACTTTACAGCCAATGATGTACTTTTGGAGTGTAGTCACTGTTGTAATGTGGGAAACACGGCAGCCAATTTGGGCACAGCAAGCTCCCACAAACAGAAATGTTATAATGACCAGATAATTTGTTTTTTGTTATGTTGATTGAGGGATAAATATTGGCCCCAGGACACCGGCGGCTTTATAGTGAGGCCTGGCACCAGAAGTATTGACCGCGGGTCTCACACACCCATTAACCCACCTGCAACCACCCTCAACACAAAGGGGAGTGGAAAGCCTGCTTCTTGTGTCACTAATGATGCAGTGCTGGGCTGAAGCAAATCCACACAAATCTTTAACAGCTTGCTCCAGCCCCAATCTGTTGATTCGGGAGATGCAATCCTCAGAGCAGTGAAATATATAAAAGGGGCACTGAAGGAAAAATATGGATTAATAAATGAAAGCCAGCACGGATTTGTTGAACACAAACCATGTTTGACTAACTTGATTGAGATCTTATTCAAAATAGTGGCATGCAAATCTACCATGACGGGGCTTCGGTTTAACATCTCCGACAGTGCAGCACACCCTCATTACTGCACTGGGAGTGTCAGCTTAGAATTTTTGGTGCTCACGTCCCTGGAGTGGGACTTGAACCCACAACCTTCTAACTCAGAGGCTAGTGTGCCACCCACTGAGCCACAGCAGACACTGAATAGAGTGAAGGGCCTTTTTGTTCTGGGTGCTGTTTTGGAACTGTACCTGGGAAAGCGCTGCACTCTCTGGGAGCAGGAACACAGCGGCCCTCTGCATCATTACTGCCTGGTGGCTTTTTTTCTGTAGAGTAGGTTTAGTTTGAGGCGGAATTTTTTATTATTAAGACTCAGTCTCTGGAGATTAGCCTCGGCTCGGGCCTGCTGAACTGATTTTTACTGCGCAATAAAAGTCATGAGGCTGAGCAGCTTTAGTTCGAGCAGAATGAAAACTTGCGTTCATGTGAATCCCGCCGCGAACAATGGCTTTTACAGCTGAACATCATTTCACCTCGGCTCGCATCTAACATTTAAAAGGCCATAAAACCCCGAGTTGTACTTTGATGAAATTTGATTGTAATATATGGCATGAAATGGTATTTCGAGCAAACAAAGTCATCTCGCACAATACACATTGAGCTTAAACATACAGAATGGCAGACAATGCCCACCCCTCGCCCTAGTCGATCCAATCTTACAAAGTGAGCTAAATGTTACTTCAGAGGTTACCCTGAGCATGTGTTGGGCTCAGTGATTTGGCCTGAATGCAGTAGGTTGCCCCTCCTCCGCCTTGTGTTGTTCAGGCTCCCCAAGGCCTGCACCTTAATTTGCCTGCTTTAAACTGGTGCATCTTCAGCTTTAGTGGAATGCAGCTATTTAAGGCATCTAGAAATCAGCCTCATGAGGCACAGATACGATTTTTATCTGTTCATTTTTATTCTAATGTACCTTCATTTGCAAAATCTCTCTTCAATTATTGCATGGTATTAAAGAAACATTCTTTCCGATGTGGGTTTCCGAATTCAATCCATCCAATTTTTGTAGCAATTTATGGCATAAACGCAAACAAAATTCGGCTTAGTCACTTCAGTTGTAGCAAATAGATTGTAACAATTATGGAATATTTCCCCTTTCGATAATCAGTGACACCAATTCCTTCACAAGAGTATGGGGTTCATATCCTCACATCCTTCCCTGGAGTGACCCTTCACCCCCTGCCCTCACCCCTCCCGGGAGTGACCCTTCACCCCCTGACCCACTGCTCTCACCCCTCCCGGGAGTGACCCTTCACCCCTTGACCCACTGCCCTCACATTCCTCCCTGCAGTGACCCTTCACCCCCTGACCTCACACCATTCCCTGCAGTGACCCTTCACCCCCTGACCCACTGTCCTCACACCCCTCCCTGGAGTGACCCTTCACCCCCTGACTCACTGCCCTCACCCCTCCCGGGAGTGACCCTTCACCCCTTGACCCACTGCCCTCACATCCCTCCCTGCAGTGACCCTTCACCCCCTGACCCACTGCCCTCACACCATTCCCTGCAGCGACCCTTCACCCCCTGACCCACTGTCTTCACACCCCTCCCTGGAGTGACCTTTCACCCCCCCTGCCCTCACACCCCTCCCGGGAGTGACCCTTCACCCCCTGACCCATGCCCTCACCTCTCCCGGGAGTGACCCTTCACCCCCTGACCCACTGCCCTCACACCCCTCCCTGGAGTGACCCTTCACCCCCTGACCCACTGCCCTCACCCCTCCCGGGAGTGACCCTTCAGCCCCTGACCCACTGCCCTCACACCCCTCCCTGGAGTGACCCTTCACCCCTATACACTGCCCTCACACCATTCCCTGGAGTGACCCTTCACCCCCTGACCCACTGCTGACCCATTATTTTTTGAGGATTGATGATCTTGTGCTACAGTGGGGTTGGTTTGTAAATTAGTATATTCATGAACCAAGACATTATGAATCCAGTGTCAACTTTATTATGTATCTCTGTGTTTTATACATGTTATGTATAAAAATAATACATCCAGGTCTGCATTCAGAACCCAACCAGAGCTCAGTAAGTGGAAATCTATTTTTAGACGATTGATTTATTTTTGTCAGCATTCAAAGAAATCTTCCTTTAAAATATTTCCTTGAGGTAGCCCATTTTATTGTTGTTCTGAAAGAAGTTCAAAGAGTCCTAGAGACTGAGGATTAATATTCCTGCCATATTGTTCAGTATTATTCAGTGTCCATTTCTGGAAGTATATTTATTATGGGGGGAGGGGGATAGATTAAGCTCCTTTGACCCCTCTAATGCCTCAGTGAATTTACTCAGTGAATAGCAGATCCACCAAACCCAGGATAGACCCCTGGTCTGTGCTGAGTTAACAGATCTCCATCACTGCCTCACTGCCCTAGGGCGAGTAAGGGGTTAATATCGACTAGGGAACCTGCTCCTGATCATGATCCAGTTGGTAAATGCATGTGTGTGTGTGTGTGTGTGTGTGTGCGCACTCATGTCAGCCGAGGACAGGTTCGGGCTCATTTATGATGCTTTCCACAGTTGAATACCCCACTGGCACATTCTGGCAATGCGCTCCCATAAATAACTGAGTGAGGCATCAGAGGGGAATCAGCACCCATGGGAACCCTCTCCCAGCACGAGTTGACAATTTCAGGAGAGATGCGGGATGATTGTGGTGAGAGATATGGAAAGATTATCTTTTTGGCACTGTGGAAAGCTGTCGATGTTGAGTGGTTCCTTATAGCATTTAAAGGCAGGGTGGGGGGTTCTGGGTACATTCCTTAAAGGGGAGGGAGCTCTGCCTTCATTCCTTAAAGGGGAGGGGCTCTGGGTACATCACCAGGGAGTGAAGAGCTGCGTGCCATTTACATCATGCCCATGATACTTGGTGACAGGAACGCAGTTTACATTGTGCATTTGACAAATTTTAAATAAAATATTTGGCCAACCATTTTTCACAAAGACCGTGTCCCTTTAATACACGGTAAGCACTTATTAAACAGTGAAGAGCATCATCTCCAATACAGTATCAAAGGAATATTGTGATATTGAAATCTTGTGTTCTTGTAATTATTATCATACCTGTACTTGAAGTTCTTTCCCATTTTGTATGATAACCTAAGCTGTACGAGCGTTGTAATGTTGATGTACGTTACTGCTATTTATTTACAGATTATATATATATATACACACATTTGTACCCCTGCTTTGTATAATTCAATGTTTGTTGCTATCCATCTACTTTGCCTTACTATTTCTACAAAACGTCAGGGTGCAACAAGTTATTAATTGATGGGTCAATATTTATGATCGTTACTATCACTGGGATGGGGATGGGGGAGGTGACCACTTGCTTCAAACTGACCAGGAGCAAGGAGCAAAGCCCTTGATACTGTTGACAAGCCAAGGTAGTGGGAGGCTTGTTTGGAGGGAATCACGACAACATAAAGGGAAGGTGTAAAAGTTCTTCCAAGATATGAACAATGACGGACAGGTCAAGACCACCTGGCCCATCGATCCTGTCCACACAATTGCGATATCTCATGTATCACAACATATACCCTCGACCCCACCCGAAACCCTGTGATTTTACCCGTAACTTTCCAACTGCATCAAAGGATGTATGCCCTCCACAGCCTGGTGGGGACCTGCACTTTTTATGAAGCAATCAGATTTGATTCCCAGGGGTGTGCTGGGTGAGCTGATCTCAGTGGGTCTGTCCAAGGGTGCTACCAGGAGGGAGAAAAATGAGCCAAAGTTCCCGCTTTGGATTGTTGCCCAGTGTTGGAAAGGACAAGCGTGAGCATGGCCGTGACGGTCTCCACAGTCGACTAACGTGCCCGCGTTCCCTCTCTGGCTTTGCAGATGAAGAATGGCCGGATTACTAGAGAGATATTGGTGCCTGTGGGGCCAAATCCCAGCACAGATCAACAAATTCAGGGGGGGGGGAGGGAAAGAGAGGGAGGGAGGGAAAGATTAAAAGAAAATGGATATTGTTGCACCCTAATGGAATGTTTTAGTGCTAAGACAGAGTGTAATGTTCTTGGCCGATAATATTGCTTGTCTGGAAAGCTGAAACTCAACTAAATCTGTTGGACTTTTAACTTGATTCCGCTATCGTTGATTAAAGCTCTGAGAACTGATTTCTCACGGTTTCTTGCAGAACATGAGCTTGTTTTCAGCACTTTACATCTACAGGAGTTATCAAAATAGAGCGAGTCCCAAAAAACATGCCCACACGCACACAGACACACCCATACAGACACCACACAACAACTGAGCTGTTTTTTCACCATCATTTTTGATCCCCAAATTTTCAGCCCACTCTCCCTGTCTCAGAGACGTTGCCTCCTCCCTGCGGCACACTGGTCACCCTCCAGTACCTCGCCGTTGGCCACAAGCTATTTGACTATGGTCGGCATCGCAGCCAGGTCCTCTCTTCACTCCAGGTCCACAAGTGTGCTTGCCAGGAGGCCTCAGAATGCGAACCATAGCTGATTTGCCCCCTGCCATAAACCAGGGGTATTGAGGCCGATTCTAGCCCCACTGACACATCATCTAACTCCATACACACTGGGTATCGAGCCTGGGATCTCCCCACTCACTGCTTTCACCAGCTGAACTATCGGCGTTATCCAGAACGAAACATTTCTGATACAAGAATTCCTTGAAATCTAAATTCCTCTACATATAAGGAAATGTGAGATCAATTCATTTTGGACCTAATAAAGACAGATCAGAGTATTTTAAAACTGAAGAGAAGCTGGGAACTGTGGAGAGAGGTTTAGGGGTCAGAGTACAGAAATCACTATGGACAGCTATCTAAAAAAAATTATCAGAAAAACTAATGTAATGTTGGCCTTTATCTCCAGAGAGTTGGAATACAAAGAGGTGGAAGCTTTGCTGTAGTTATATAAAGCTCTGGTTAGACCACATCTGGAGCACAGCATTCAGTTCTGGGCACCACACCTCGGGATGGATACACTGGTCTCGGCGGGGCTACAGCACAGATCCAACTGAATGATACAGGGGTTAGAAGGATTAAATAGACTGGGCTTGTTTTAGCCTTGAGTGTGGAAGATCTAATTGAGGTGTTTTAAGATGATGAAAGGATTTGATAAGGTAGATGGGGACAAAGTATTTCCTCTGGTGGGGGGAGTCTAGAAGAAGGGGGCATAACCATAAAGTTGGAGCTAGGCTGTTCAGGGGTGATGTCAGGAAGCACTTCTTCACACAAAGGGTCGTGGAAATCTGGAAGTCACGAGGCCAATTGAAAATTTCAAAATTGAGACAGACTTTTTTTTTTACGTAAGGGTGCAAGGGACATGGAACCGAGATGGGCAGATGGATTTAAGATACAGATCAGCCATGATCTATTTGAATGACCGAACAAGCCCGAGGGGCTGAATGGCGCTGTCTTTCTTTGTATCTAAATCCAGTTGCAACTAATGAGCCTAAATACCTGGAGCTTGCCGGAATCCCTCCCGGCCGAACCCAAACACCAGGTGTGAATGTAAAGACTACGCCGTGTCACATCTGTTCCTGTTAATACGTTTAAACACTCCCTGGGGCACAGCTGCACTGTTGGTTAGAGTGCACTGTACCCAGCTGTGATATTAAGTGTGCCAGGTGTGGGATAGGCCTGGGCCCAGCTGTGATGTGAAGTGTGCCAGGTATGGGATAGGCCTGGTTCCAGCTGTGATGTGAAGTGTGCCAGGTGTGGGATAGGCCTGGGCCCAGCTGTGATGTGAAGTGTGCCAGGTATGGGATAGGCCTGGTTCCAGCTGTGATGTCACAGCCCTCTTTTTCCTCTAAAAGACTGTGAGGTAACTTTAGATCTATCCCTGGCGGAGCATATCGCCTGCTCGTTGTAGCACCTGCTCGATTTGCATCCCACTGATTTCAAAGTGGTGAAAATCAGGGCCGATTCTGCAATGGGCCTGATTACCACCCAGAGAGACAAGATGCAAATGTGTCCTTTATATTGATCCTCTAACTTTCCTTCTAATTTCCTCCCTTTCCACTTCTGAAAGCAGCAACTGGTGCTGTCGGCGCAATGCAATGTGCGAGGCCTCCCCCTCACCTCATCCGAGCGGTTGAGACATTGAGTTATTAGCCAGCTCAGCAACCACAGTGACCTTCACATCACAGCTGGAACCAGGCCTATCCCATACCTGGCACACTTCACATCACAGCTGGGCCCCAGGCCCATCCCACACCTGGCACACTTCACATCACAGCTGGGCCCAGGCCTATCCCACACCTGGCACACTTCACATCACAGCTAGGCCCCAGGCCTATCCCACACCTGGCTCACTTCTAGCAGGGATTTTGGTTAGCAACCAAGAGCAGGAACTCTGGTTAGACTTCTCCCCCCACTCCTAAACCCGAAGATGTTGGTGCCTTTAGTGTTACTTTAGCTGAGATCAGACCAGCCAATAAAGCTGGCACCTTCCTGGCCTGTGCGGCTCAGTTCACCACCAATGACCCATCAGGGGAATGGACAATCAAAATTAGAAAGTGAGGACAACTGGACTGGTAGAGGGAGAGAGTTTGGAGCAGGGAGGTTTGGTCTCGAGAAAGTTCTTTGAGCAATCCTTACATGCAAAACAATAGAATTGTAACCAAACTGAGAGATTTCTAACACAAGCAAGAAAAATTGCAAAGTACAAACCAGAATTGTGCATATATATGTGTATATTTTATTTATAATCCTAATCACAGTTTCAAGGGAGACCTCATCTAGTGGAAAGTGTTCTTTGAAATTGAAATGACTTAAAAATAGTTTCTGTCAATCATAAACCAAGAAGATGAAGAATTTCACTTCATAATTTTGTCAGTTTGAGTAATAAATTCTCCAATTTCCATACTTAAACAACTTTTAAATTATCTTCATTCAGACTTTCACAGTTATCTGGTCGATGCTCTGCCCCTCAGCAGATTTGTTTTCTCCCCCACCCATTGGACACTCATTAATTTGGCTCCTCCCTCGGGTGCTTTCTGCGTGCTTCAGATCACTGACCATCGGCCAGTGTTTTGCCTTGCGTGTGAATAAGGTCTCTGTGGAACCCCCACTCCAGCAGGAGTTAGCGCCTTTGAGAGGAGATATGAGGAAGTGAGAGAGAAGGGGGCAGGGCGAGAGGACAAATAAAAGGGAACGGATGGGAGCAGAGATATCTGATGAGGATAAAGGAAAATCTGCACTTTTTCCCAACCAGTTTCTTTCCTTCTCAAGGAAGGTGCTTCTCTAATCACTCGGGTAACGTGTGGTGTGCTGACAGAGGCAAGTTAAGATATTGGAACAACAAAGATCTGTCGTCTTGTTCAACAGAGATCGCACTGTTGCTTGAAATGCCCAAGGTCATCAATGAATGCTAACACCCAATAATCTACGGCACGCTGTTCGACAAGAAGGGGTTTTGAGTCAGTGATGACAGACCTATTAGTATGTTAGACCCATCTGCTTACTGCTGCGATCAATTCTCCATTACACCCAATGTAAATTCTCGATCTTCAAAAGGAAAATTGGGAGCAAATTATAACTTAAGTAGCTGTGTGGACAGAGGGCAAGGGCAGAAGGAAGAGAGATGGTATGGTTGGGCATAAAAAGCTGGGCAAGAGATAAATTCAAGTCATGGAGTCTAAGCTTGGGGCTTATATATACACTGTAATCATCCCAACGATACACAATTCAAAGGGTGATAGAGGCAGAAATCCTCACCACATTTAAAAAATACTTGGATGTGCACTTAAAGTGCTGTAACCTACAGTGCTACAAACCAAGAGCTGGAAAGTGGGATTTGGCTGGATAGCTCTTGGTCGGCACGGAAACGATGGGCCGAAATGGCCTCCTTCCGTGCTGTAAATTTCTATGATTCTATGAATCCCTGACTAACACATATCTGAAATTTACTCCTGAACTGTTTGATGTAACCAAACATCTAAGCATCTTGTTGGCTCTTTGCATTGCAATTGGATGTAATCAAATGAGTCGTGCCCAAATTGGGCAACCCATTGTGATGATGAAAATATTAGTGCAGTGCTAATACTCTGCCACTATGTGTCAGCAGCACATGGAAAAAACACGTAATGCTATCTATCACATTTGGGAAATGTGTTAAATACATTGGGGACTTTCCTGTCTGCTGGCTGAAAGGGCCCTACATGAAATATGTTTGAGCAGTGTCGATCCACATGGGTTCACACACAAAACTGAGTGAAAGAAAAGAAAGATTTGCATTTATATAGTGCCTTTCACGACCTCGATGCCCCAAAGCTATTTACAGCCATTGAAGCACTTTTGAAGTGTGCCACAGTGACAGTTAGAAAATTGGAATTCTGGAAATAAAAATCTGTTATCAGTAAAAGTGACTGTCGGATTATCAAAAAAACCCAACTGGTTCACTGATGTCCTTTAGGGAAGCAAACCTGCCAAACCTTACCCTGCCTGGCTTGTACGTGACTCGCATCCTACACCTAAATGCTTAACTCTTAACTTCCCTCTGAAGGGGGCCTAGCAAGCCACTCTGTTGTATCTAAACCGCTATCAGTGGTTCAGGAAGAAGGCCCACCATCACCTCAGATAAAGTTTCTGATTTAGCCCTCCCACTGCAGAGCTTTACATGATAGCAGTGCATTTTGGGGAATTCAGGTGTGCAGTTGTAATGGTCAAACATTGAGCTGCACCAATAGCGGAGTTGATAAATGTAACGTGCCGTACAGACTGCTAGGCCCCCGATTCGGTCAGTGTTGAGTTCGCTGATCTCGGCCAAGGCAGCATTGGGGGCTTTAGTGCCCCTGGGTAGGAATGGGTTAATCATTGTCCCTGATTATCCAGTGACAATTGCTGGAAAGAGTGCATCTGAACACCAGGTAACAACAACAATTTTATTTACATCGTGCCTTTAATATAGTAAAACGTCCCAAGAAGCTTCACAGGAGCGTTATCAAACAAAATTTGAGACTGAGCCACATAAGGAGATATTAGGACAGATGACCAAAAATGTGATCAAAGAGGTTGGTTTTAAGGAGCACCTTAAAGAAGGAAATAGAGGCGGAGCGATTTAGAGAGAGAGCTCCAGAGCTTGAGGCCTAGGCAACTAAAGGCACGGCCACCAATGGTGGAGCGATTAAAATCGGGGATGCTCAAGAGGTCAGAATTGGAGGAGTGCAGATAGTCAATGACAGGATCGTCTGGTTGTAATTCCTTCCATAGTTGAACAGCTTCTACATTTGTACATGACAATTGGCCACCTGGCCCAGTCTTCAACGGTTAATGAACAACTCTTGAACTCTACCCCAATGTGAGTTCACACCTACAGGAGAGAAGGGGCAGAAATTGAACTCCAGTTTTTATTTAATCACTTCACCCACTAAATTCTGTGCTCAATGCTTCCCACACTATTTCCTGACCCATGCTTAAAGCCTTCTGGGAGAACTTTCTTTATGGGGGATGATGTTAGTCGGTTTTCTATTTCCATTTATTTTCCTTCCTCTCCTTTCTCTGTCATCCTCTGAAGTAAAAACATTCAATTCCAATTGAATGTATTTTTTTTTAAACGAGTGAGCCATTTTTTAAAAAACTAGTCGTAGGAATTAAAAATAGTCCAGATTTCTGTGAATATGCATCATCGTGTTGAACACAGATGCTTAGTAATTAGCAAAAGATGAATGTGTGATTGGGGATAGGAGCAGAGCCCTGGCTGGCTCACGTTATTGGCCCTCTCTACGCTCTGAGCTGGGTCTTTGAAGTACTATCACTCTTGTGGTTGTAATGTATGCACCTGTGAGTGTGCTCACACGTTTGTAGAGCTATTGATACAGGGCCTTAGTGAGGCCTCACCTAGAATAATGTATTTAGTTTTGGCCTCCTAATCTGAGGAAGGATGTTCTTGCTATTGAGGGAGTGCAGTGAAGGTTCACCAGACTGATTCCCGGGATGGCAAGACTGACATATGAGGAGAGACTGGATCGACTGGGCCTGTATTCACTGGAGTTTAGAAGGATGAGAGGGGATCTCGTAGAAACATATAAAATTCTGACGGGACTGGACAGGTTAGATGCAGGAAGAATGTTCCCGATGTTGTGGAAGTCCAGAACCAGGGGACATAGTCTAAGGATAAGGGGTAAGCCATTTAGGACTGAGATGAGGAGAAACTTCTTCACTCAGAGAGTTGTTAACCTGTGGAATTCCCGACTGCAGAGAGTTGTTGATGCCAGTTCACTGGATATATTCAAGGGGGAGTTAGATATGGTCCTTGTGGCTAAAGGGATCAAGGGGTATGGAGAGAAAGCAGGAAAGGGGTACTGAGGTGAATGATCAGCCATGATCTTATTGAATGGTGGTGCAGGCTCGAAGGGCTGAATGGCCTATTCCCGCACCTTTTTTCTATGTTTCTATGTATAATTTGTGTTTTTGGTGCCCTCAAAATAAAAAAGGGGCACTTGAAAAGGGGGTCACACTCCTCCCTTTAATCAGGGGGCACTTGATTGTTTCGACACAAAATAGTTGAAGAGCTGTTAAGTTGTGAGTGGCTTAGCCAGTCATGTGATGTTCACAAGACTCAATAAAACCCCAACCAGTAAAAAAAAATGATTAAGAAAGGGAAGATAGACTATGAAAGTAAACTAGCACAAAATATAAAAACAGTTAGCAAGAGATTCTATAGGTATATAAAAAGGAAAAGGGTGGCTAAAGTAAATGTTGGTCCCTTAGAGGACGAGACCGGGGAATTAGTAATGGGGAACATGGAGATGGCAGAAACTCTGAACAAATATTTTGTATCAGTCTTTACGGTAGAGGACACTAACAATATTCTGACAGTGGATAGTCTAGGGGCTATAGGGAGGGAGGAACTTAACACAATCACAATCACTAAGGAGGTGGTACTCAGTAAGATACTGGGACTAAAGGCAGATAAATCCCCTGGACCTGATGGCTTGCATCCTAAGGTCTTAAGAGAAGTAGTGGCAGGGATAGTGGATGCATTGGTTGTAATTTACCAAAATTCCCTGGATTCTGGGGAGGTCCCAGCAGATTGGAAAACTGCAAATATAATGCCCCTATTTAAAAAAGGAGTCAGACAAAAAGCAGAGAGGTGTTTCCACTGATGGGGGAGACTAGAACTAGAGGGCATGATCTTAGAATAAGGGGCCGCCCATTTAAAACAGAGATGAAGAGGAATTCCTTCTCTCTGAGGGTTGTAAATCTGTGGAATTCGCTGCCTCAGAGCATTGTGGAAGCTGGGACATTGAATAAATTTAAGACAGAAATAGACAGTGTCTTAAACGATAAGGGGATAAAGGGTTATGGGAAGCGGGCGGGAAAGTGGAGCTGAGTCCATGATAAGATCAGCCATGATCTTATTAAATGGTGGAGCAGGCTCGAGGGGCTGTATGGCCTACTCCTGCTCCCATTTCTTATGTTCTTATGTTCTTACGATCTACGATGAGGCAGGTGGTTGTGAGCCTGGTGGATGAACTTAATGTACAGAGCAATTATTAAACCTTTGCGAATAAACCAACTAGTTCTTAATAGCAATAAGTTGCTATGAATTCTTAAGCAAAGAACCCATGAAGCAAATACATTACAGTGGTGAAAATGAGGGAGAGGCGGGGGGGGGGGGGGTGAGGTGGGGGAGAGGGAAACAGTACTACAAGACAGCCCCATACCGCCCAATCGCAATTTCTTCATGTGTGAACCTCCACGGTTAGTGTTGGCAGGCTGGTCGACCTTAGGGTGCATCATGGCTGAACCCAGTCCTCTCCTCCCTTGGCATCCACTTGCAAGCAGTTCACAGCAGTTGTCGCGGGGAAGCCTGCGTGATTTCACCCCACGGGCACTGAGGCCAATTATTGCACCTCTACTCATGTCCTGGCTGAGATCAACGAACTCAGCACAGACTGAAAGTTGGTCTGTATGGCTTAATGCTTCACCAAAGGATGTCTATTAGGGAAGCTAACGATGTTTCTATTAGTAAGGGATTCTTTCTTCTTTTTGCTCATGTGCATGTCTTTCATTCCCTTCCCTCGATTTACCTGATGCTCAATGCATATCACCGTGCCTGTCACTTCCTGGAAACGGTGTCCCGGCAAAATCAGTTCAACCCCAGAATGTTATTTCGTAGATTGTGCACGTTCTTGAGTTGACAGTGAGTTTTATTGTCCTCGAAACTAAAACCAACACCTCTAAAACAATACTCCGATCATTATCACATTATTGTTTGTGGGAGCTTGCTGTGCGCAAATTGGTTGCTGCGTTTCCTACATTACAACAGTGACTACACACCAAAAGTCTGTAAAGTGCTTTGGCTCGTGAAGGGCGCTATATAAATGCAAGTCCTCATTTCTAAAATAATAGACTGGGGTTGAACAAAATCAATGCAGGCAACTTAACTTCTTGCTTTTGATGGTAGCCAAGCCTGCTATGAATTTTTGTTTCTTACAAAATTACTGTTGATGCATTTTGCATTTTTACAGCACCACGGTTAGGTTTGGTCCTTTAGTTGAAAATAAATAGCCGGGGGTTCCCACTTCTTTATACCCTAATGCGGGAGAATTACGTTTGGTTGGAAGGTGTCGGGGGTCCACGGAGACCTGCACAGAATCTCTTGAGGGAATCCTCATGAACTCATAATGGTCCCTGAGCGTGGCGGCACATCAGGCGTTCCTCAGTCAGGTCAGCAATTGGGTCTTCCTCGACTGCCCCTGGAGCAGCACCAGTGGCTCGCTGTGTGGGATAGCAAGGATTCCATTCAAATATAAAAACAGAAAATGCTGGAAATCTCAGCGGGTCAGGCAGCATCTGTGGAGAGGAAGCGGAGCTAACGTTTCGGGTCAACAACCCTTCGTCAGAACTGGAGAGTGTTCGAAAAGAAGCAGTGAAAGGCGGTGGGAAAGAGAGAACAAAAGGGAAGGTCTGTGATCGGGTGGAAGGCAGGAGAGATTAGAGAGACAAAAAGGATGATGGGCCGAATTGAAATGGTGTTGGTCGGAGTTAGAAAAAGATTAGTCTAGCTAGGGTGTGAATGGCGGGATAATGACCAGCTGCCATTGGAGATAAAGAGAAAAAAATTGTATTCGAATGTGTTCGGCTTCGGTTGGTCTCTTCTCTTCCCTGTGACTAATACAGCTTTTAGATGTACTCTCCTATTAAAATCTGGGCTGGTTGTCCCAAAAATTTACGCGCACCTGGCAACAGACTGACCTTGCTGCTTCTTCTGACTGTTTTCATTTGTTTCCTCTGCATTCTTTAATGGGAAATGTAGGTCTCTGGAAAGGTAAGGTGGCAACTGAAAGCCTGGCATGCCTTTGAGTAACACCGAATGACATGAATGCCCCTTACAGCATTTGCTTAACCTTTCTACTTCATGGAATGAGCCCAACACAAACTCTCTCCATTTCAGAACAATCTCCATTTCCTTTCCCAGTTTCATATAACCCACCCACCCGCTGATGACTCTTCCTGCTAACTAACCGCCGACTCGCATCATCCCTTTTCCAGCCCAAAGGTTCCGAGTGTATCCTTGAACCCGCTGACTAATATTTGTTGCTACTTTGCATCTGAGTTGACCGGCAGTGCCAATGATTAAGTGGCCCGACTGGACAATAGGGAACCAAGGCTCCAGTTACACTATGAGAATGGAAATCTTGGTCATCCGAGCGACCATTGAGAGTAGTCGCATTTGGCCACAGCTGCAGGTTCACCCTGGGCTGGAAAAGGATATTTCACAAAATGCCATTCCCCGTTTGATCAAATGCTGTCACCCCTTTCCTTGATAGTGAAACCTGTCACTCCATGAGCTGCTCGCTTTCATTTCCATGATTCCTTCCTACCTTGAAACGTTTTGAATTGGAATTGTAACCCACTGTTGTAAATGGAGTGGGATGTGAGATTGGTTAGCATGGATGATGTGTGCCCCTTGCATTATAGATACCATGTATTGGAGTATGCCTTATTGGAATTGCTTCTCTGTTCAGTCATGTGGTGACTCTGGTAATGCATACGTTTGCTAGTATGTATATTGATCCTGCTGGGAGACAATCGTTTTACAGTGTGTTCTACTCTTGCACCTTTATTAAATGTTATCTTCCTTTCCAGTGACACAGAGGACCATAAACCACTCAAAGGGAGCCGGACGCCTTCCGATGGGACGGTTAAGAAGGGTGTGAGTGACGACAGCTTGGTTGACTACGGCGAAGGCGGGGAAGGGCAGTTCAACGAAGACGGCTCCTTTATTGGACAGTACAGCGGGAAGAAGGAAAAGGAGACAGTGGAGGGTAACGAAAGCTCCGAGGCCCCGTCCCCGGTCAATGCCATGAACTCCTTTGTCTAATGCGCGGGGGGAGGGGGGGGGGGGGGGAGAGACAACGTGGGACCATCCAACGCCCATGCACCAATAAATCGTAGAGTTTATCCATTCACACTTATCTCCTGACTTGTCATTACATGCACGTTAAGAAATAAAGGAATGATGGGAAGCGAGTGCCTAAAGGTCCTGAGTGTATAGATGAACAACACAGTGAAAGCATGAGAGAGAGAAAACCTTTAACGTGAGCTTTGGGGAATGTAGCTAAGTAGAGAGGGATTTGGAAATTATTGTACACTAAACCGGAACAGAAGTTCATCTCCTGTGTATATATAGAGTTGGACTTGGCACGTTATATGTTGGGTTCACTTCGTGTCCTATTGGTTCGCGCTAACATAGTGCATGAGAACAACATGTATCTCACTGCCACCTAAGATAGATGAGTGTGTGCTGTGATGACAGTGGTCTGTATAATATTTGTTTATAAAGTGCACAGTGCAGTGACTGAAAATGAATCTCGTTTTGTCGTCTGTGTTCGATTGTTATTCTAGAGCTCAGCAATGTATGTGGGGACATTGCTGTGAAGATGGTAATGACCTTTTTTCTTTGAATGTATAACAACTGTGTTGTGTCTCCTTTTTTTGCAAGACAGCAGAAAAAATGGGAGGGGAGGTGATTGTATTGCATCCCAGTGAAAGGTTTGAAGTGGAAAGTGTTGGGATGGTGATCGAGCCCCTGGTTTGTACCATAACGTTGTAGTTCTTTTTCTTTCAAGGGAGAAAACAAGAGGGGAGTATTTTATCCAATTATTACAGAACGAAGACGTTCATGTATCACCACACTGACGGGCACAAATCACACACTTTCGATATAAGCACACTAAAACTCTCGAAGCCTTACACGCCTTTTTTTGTAAATTAAACCTAGCCACACGTTCCACAGACATTTTAACACAACGGCGTGACACACGACAGTTTAATACAACGCCTGCTGGCCATTTCTACTCGTTATTACTGTTAGTTTTACAGCCTTTTAATAAGATCAAATTGAAAAGAAATTTGACAGACGTGGCCTCTCGTTTTAATCTCACAATCATGTTTTTTGTTATGACTGATTTGGACTAACCAAATACACAACCTTTTCAGGGCGTTAGTCAAGAAAGACAAGGGATAAAACAAATTGGGATTACAAACTCTTGGTTGCAAGAATGTTGTTTGTTTGCCATTGATTTTTTTTTCATAACTTGCATCAAGTTTAATTAAGCTTTTTGTTGTTGTTGTAGATATTGTGTTGTATTTTGTAAATATACTTTGACTTGTCGATGCCACAGGCTTCTCGATTGCTCCAGTGCGCCTCGGTTTGTATTGTTTATGAAGTGATATGTCACCAATCGAGTGCGTGGGATTTACTGGTTAGGGTTGCCAACCCCTCCCAGATTGCCCTGGAGTCTCCAGGAATTAAAGGCTAATCTCCTGGACTTTACTGCGAGCGACCCTGCAGAAAAATCTTAAGAGGTCACATTAAATAAATATGTGTTTTCTTCATTTTCTTTGAATGCTTTTAGTTTATTAGTTCTAAAAAAAAATATTGGAGATGGAAAAAAAGGCTGTTTCACTGGGTGGGGCAATTGGAGGCAGGTGACCATGTGACGAAACCTCCAGGAATGCATCTAACCAGAGTTGGCAACTCTATTTACTGAACAGGTTTTTTTGTCTCTCACTGTATTTTATGCTGCCGATTTGTAAAGCTGCAATCTCACTGGCTGTGATAGTAATCTGTTTCTAACTAACCGGGACATCTCACTTTCAATATTTCAGTGTGCTCCTCCAGTCACAGCTGACTGCGCAGGAGAGGCTATTTTGACACCCTGTTCGAAATTAACTCTGTTTGCAAAATGCCTCTTTAGAAATCAATTTTTTTGGAGCCATCAATATTTTTCCTCTCGCAATTTACTTATGAGATAGGGCCGGAACCAGAATGCAGTCCGTGGGACTTTTTATTCTCGGCAGATTCAACTTGCTAATGGGTTTCCTTGGAAAGAATTGTTAATGGGGCTGGAGTTAATTTCGAGCGCTGGTGATATGGATGTGAGATTTCCCTTTGCACGAGATGGCGTGCAGTTGGACAGAAAGCTTCCTGCTATGCATCGCTGTTCTGTATCACCATTAAGAGCTTACTGATTTTGTATCGGAAAAAAGGAGCAAATGGGAAAATAAATGTGCTTTAGACTTTCAAACACTTGGCTTTTGATAATATTTAGTTCTGAGACGACCAACACTTGAGCTGTTTCATGAACATTTATATAACGCCTTTCTCGACCTCAGGACTTTCCAAAGCGCTTTACAGCCAATGAAGTACTTTTTGAAGTGTGGTTGATGATGTAATGTGGGAAACGCGGCAGCCAATTTGTGCACAGCAAGCTCCCGCAAGCAGCAATGCGATGATGACCAGATATTCAGTTTTAGTGATGTTGGTTGAGAGACAAATATTTGCCAGCTCAACAGGGAGAACTCCCCTGCTCTTCTTCCAAATAGTACCATGGGATCTTTTACGCCTGTAATGTATTTGCTTCATGGGTTCTTTGCTTAAGAATTCATAGCAACACATTGCTATTAAGAACCATTTGGTGTATTAGCCAAGGTTTAACAATCACACTACACATTACCAGTTCATCCACTAGGCTCACAACTGCATACATAGAAACATAGAAAATAGGTGCAGGAGTAGGCCATTCAGCCCTTCGAACCTGCACTGCCATTCAATAAGATCATGGCTGATCATTCCCTCAGTACCCCTTTCCTGCTTTCTCTCCATACCCCTTTAGCCGTAAGGGCCATATCAAACTCCCTCTTGAATATATCCAATGAACTGGCATCAACAACTCTCTGCGGCAGGGAATTCCACAGGTTAACAATTCTCTGAGTGAAGAAGTTTCTCCCCATACCTCATCGTGAATGACCTAGACTCAACTGACTGGGGTTTTATTGAGTCTGGTGAACATCACATGACTGGCTAAGCCACTCACAATGCAACAGCTTCACAAACATGTGAGCAACCTCACAAGTGCATACATTATAACGTCCAAGTGAATTTCAGACTGGAGTCATACTGCACTCTTTTCAGATACCAACTGGCCGGAGAAGGCCTTCTGGAGGAGCTTGGGTAAGACTCCTGCAGTTTACTGTGCAGGAGAGGCTATTTTTACTGCCACTTTCACCTTAGAATTGCTTTGCATCAGCACAAAAATGGCAGTGTGCCCGTACCCTCAGACTCTTGCCTCTTGTGAGTCTACGTCTGTATTTGTTTAATTTTTGGGATGTGGGCATTGCTGGCAATGCCAGCATTTATTGCCCATCTCTAGTTGCCCCATAGAAGCCGCCTTCTTGAACCGCTGCAGTCCCATGTGGTGAAGGTGCTCTAGCAGTGCTGTTGGGGAGGGAGTTCTAGGACTTTGTCCCATCGACGATGAAGGAATGGCAATAATTGTCTAAGTGAGGATGGTGCGTGACTTGGAAGTGATGGGGTTCCCATGCACCTGCTGCCTTTGTCCTTCTAGGAGGGGTAGTGGGTGCTGCCAAAGAAGCCTTGTCAAGTTGTTGCAGTGCATCCAGCGGTGCGCCGATGGTGCAAGGAGTGGATGTTTAAGCCGGTGGATGGGGTGCCGAACAAGTGGACTGCTTTGTCCTGGATAGCGGTGGGTTTCTTTAGCTGGCCTTAACGCTTTGGTGAGAAAGAAAGAAATACTGGAAATCTGAAGTAATCACAGAGCAGCTCCATCAACTCCTGAAAAAATAGGCTCCAGCTTAAACCCTGGATGCTTTTAAAGAAAGCTTTGCATTTCTATAGCGCCTTTCACGACCACGTAGTCTCAAGGCACTTTACAGCCAAAGATGTACATTTGGAGTGTAGTCACTGTTGTAATGTAGGAAGTGAAAGAGGTGCGAGACAAATGCTACTTTTATGTTCCAGCCTAGGTCTTGGGAGAGAGCTATTGTCACTGTGATCCCACATTTAGTTATGTATGTAGCCAGAATTCCAGTAAACTGGCTGTGGCACTCGCTATTCCGCACACAAGCAGTTGGAAACCGGGCAGGTGGACAGTTAAAATTGCTCAGATTACTTGTCCACACTCAAGTAGCTGGATCCTGCCAGCCGCTATCGATACATGGTCTTCTGCACACCTAGTGTGAGAGAATTGAGCAGGTCTATCTTGAGGTTGTCACTGATTGCACAAGATCTACTCTGTGGGAGGCAATGGCCGAAGGACATTGTGAAAGCAACTAGAACTGGTGCTGCTAATTATTTTAACAATTACATTTTCACTGAATGCTCGATTAACTTAGCATGACAATACCACCGCACCTTCACGGTTCAGGATTTGTTTACCATCTTTTCCCCACAGGAAACATTTTGAAAAAGAGTTACTCTCGAAAATGTTGAGGTTTAAAAGCAAAGTGTTTCCATGTAAGTTTAGGGGGGCCAAATCACAAGATGACATTAAGTTACCATGGTAATGAAAATTATTTTCCCCAATGACTAAATAATAATCAATTTGTTAGCAATGGATAAACACCTCACCCATTGTGTTCGGAAGTCTCTGGTCTCTTCTGGCTGTGAATACAGGGGTTTAAATAAAACAGAGACATGGACACTCAGGTCCAGCAAAGGCTGTGGAGTCAGTCAGGCTTTAAGCAGAACACGATAAAAGCTAGTTTTGTCCAGGCTCAAAAGTTTAGCATCCAGGAGGACTTCTTGTATAAGTCAATAAAGATGCACCACTGATGTGTTGATTATTTTGTATTACAGGCAACACTCGATTATCCGCACACGGATGCAACGGGAAATTGTTGTAACGGCTTTTTAAATTCCGTGTGTGTGACGTCACTGTGAAACTCTGATGTTCCTTTGAATGTTGCCTGTTGAGTCTTGCTTTTAAACGCTCTGTCTTGCCTCAGCTCCCGCTGCTGCTCGCACACAGGTCCACTGCCTCTCATAATTCATTAAAATGCCATGAACAGTTACAGGAAGTAATCAACAAGCCTAATGGTCTTTAGATCTAGAGGACTAGAATTCAAGGATTAGAAGATACGCTACAGCTATTGGTTAGATCACACTTGCAAGCACTAACTGTTATGTCAACTCGCACTAACGGAGAAATCGTTTACCCGGCAAAGCCCAATTCCCGAGGGACCCGGATAATCGAGAGTTGCCTGTATTACATGAAGGCAAATTGTAATGATTGAGCTAAATTAATCTGATCATAACTATTGCTCTGTATGTTCATTCACTCTGAAATAAAACAGCTTGATGATTCATATTTCATATCATCTCACCAATTGTTTTCTCAGCTTGCCGTTGAAGACATTGGAAAAAGCACATGCGAAAGACACTATCCAGTTAAAGGAACAAGGAGGTGCTATTGTTACACCCTGGGGTTATGCTATCATATAATTAGACATTGGGCAGTACAGGTATACACCTAAGTGACTTGCACTGCTATACCTGTGACAATATCTAAGGCAGGGCCCTGAACATGTAACTGGCACCAAGACACTTCTGCGGGATCACATTCAGCACCAACAAACTGTCATGTATCTTACATTATTATATATAACTGTATCCTAACATGCTATACATGACTGTAATAAGATATGACCTGTAACCACCAGCATACCTTAGCACCAGGGGTGCACTTGCAAGACACAGGTATATAAGGACAGGTCTCAGGCAAGTGCAGCATTCCAGAGCTGTGAAATAAAGGTGCAGTTCCAGAGTGACCTTGACTTCACTACATGCCTCATGTGAATCTGTACTGAGGGGACAGGACTTTACAGTGGCGACGGGTTACGGGATTACAGAATCCACAGAATGGCGAACAACGGATCAGATGAAAAGTACAATGCTGGAGACAATTGGGAGGACTTTATAGAAAGGCTCCAGCAAAGCTTTGTAACCAAAGACTGGTTAGGCGACGATAAGGCAGACAAGAGAAGAGCCCATCTCTTGACCAGCTGTGGCTCGAAAACATACGCTTTAATGAAGGATCTGTTGGCACCCGAGAAACCAGCAAGCAAGTCGTTTGAAGAATTGAGCACACTGGTAAGAGACCATCTGAAGCCAGCGAGCAGTCTACACATGGCCAGACACAGGTTCTACAACTACAGACGCTGTGTGGGCCAGAGCATACCCGACTTCGTGGCGGAACTTCGGAGGTTGGCTAGTCTATGTGAGTTCTCCGATGAACTGAGGAGAGAAATGCTGAAAGACTTTTTCATTGAAAGAATAGGCCACGCAGGCATATTCCGAAAGCTCATAGAGACCAAGAACCTGACCTTAGAGGCAGCAGCACTGGTTGCACAGACATTCTTGGTAGGGGAAGAAGAAACGAGGTTGATTTACAATGCAGGTACGACAACTAACGAAATAATGGATCAAGGAGTTCACAGCATTAGACAAGCTGCTACCCCCACACACAGATAAAACCAGGAGAACAGGTTCTCGACAGCAGGCAGAAGCCATCAAGGGCCACAGGAATGGCCGTTCACACATCATCAACCCACAATGCGAGCAATCAACTACAAACTGAGAGAAGCTCAAGAGAGATCAGCCAGACGCAGCTCATTCTTTGGGACACTTTAAACAATAGACCGGTCTGTGCTGGAGATGTGGGGGTGGGCACTCGTCAAGGGGATGTCGATTTCAGCAGGCTGTTTGCAGAAATTGTGAATATACAGGTCATTTGGCCCGCATGTGCAAAAAAACGGCAGCTCGGCTGGTATACGAATTGGATGGGTCGGAGAGCGGACCAGAAGATGGTGGGGACAGTACCCGGGACACCAATGTACAGCGGGTCAACACGATCAATGGCCGCTGCTCCTACAACAGGACGCCTCCTATAATGCTGAGGGTCCTACTCAACGGGATATCTGTCAACATGGAGCTGGATATAGGAGCGAGTCAATCTCTCTTGGGCGCTCAACAATTTGAACAACTGTGGCCGCATAAAAGAGACAGACCAAAACTCACAAGGGTCGACACCACACTAAGGACCTATACCAAAGAAATCGTACCAGTCCTCAGCAGCGCCATGCTCTCTGTCACACACAAAGGGACAGTGAACCGACTTCCCCTGTGGATTATCCCTGGAGACCCCCCAGCACTGCTGGGGAGAGGCTGGCTGGCAAAACTAAACTGGAAATGGAATGATGTCCATGCCATGTCAATTGAGGAATGGACCTCATGCTCAACAGTTATAAAGCGATTTGAACATCTCTTTCAGCCAGGTGTGGGCACTTTCAAAGGGGCCAAAGTCAAAATCTACATCACACAGGATGTTAGACCAGTCCATCATAAAGCCAGAGCTGTACCCTATGTGATGAGGGAAAAGATTGAACACGAACTAGACAGGCTTCTGCGGGAAGGCATTATATCACCTGTGGAATTTAGCGACTGGGCAAGTCCCATCATCCCAGTCATGAAGCCTGATGGATCCATACGAATCTGTGGGGACTACAAATCTACCATAAGCAGAGTCTCCCTACAGGACCAGTACCTGCTGCCCAGAGCAGAGGACGTATTTGCCACATTGGCTGGAGGTAAACTTTTCTCAAAATTAGACCTCACATCTGCGTATATGACGCAAGAATTGACCGAGGAATCCAAGCTACTCTAAGGATAAGGGGTAAGCCATTTAGGACCGAGGTGAGGAGAAACTTCTTCACCCAGAGAGTGGTGAACCTTTGGAATTCTCTACCACAGAAAGTAGTTGAGGCCAATTCACTAAATATATTCAAAAGGGAGTTAGATGAAGTCCTTACTACTCAGGGGATCAAGGGGTATGGCGAGAAAGCAGGAAGGGGGTACTGAAGTTTCATGTTCAGCCATGAACTCATTGAATGGCAGTGCAGGCTAGAAGGGCTGAATGGCCTGCTCCTGCCCCTATTTTCTATGTTTCTATGTTTCTAAGCTACTCACCACCATCAACACACATCAAGGCCTTTTCATGTACAATGGAAAATGGAGTACGAGAAGAAGCTTGCAGGGAACATTAAGGCGGATTGCAAAAGTTTCTATAGGTATGTAAAGAGAAAAAGGTTAGTAAAGACAAACGTAGGTCCCCTGCAGTCAGAATCAGGGGAAGTCATAACGGGGAACAAAGAAATGGCAGACCAATTGAACAAGTACTTTGGTTCGGTATTCACTAAGGGTTCGGTATTCACTAAGGAGGACACAAACAACCTTCCAGATATAAAAGGGGTCAGAGGGTCTAGTAAGGAGGAGGAACTGAGGGAAATCTTTATTAGTCGGGAAATTGTGTTGGGGAAATTGATGGGATTGAAGGCCGATAAATCCCCAGGGCCTGATGGACTGCATCCCAGAGTACTTAAGGAGGTGGCCTTGGAAATAGCGGATGCATTGACAGTCATTTTCCAACATTCCATTGACTCTGGATCAGTTCCTATCGAGTGGAGGGTAGCCAATGTAACCCCACTTTTTAAAAAAGGAGGGAGAGAGAAAACGGAATTATAGACCGGTCAGCCTGACCTCAGTAGTGGGTAAAATGATGGAATCAATTATTAAGGATGTCATAGCAGCGCATTTGGAAAATGGTGACTGGATAGGTCGATGTCAGCATGGATTTGTGAAAGGGAAATCATGCTTGACAAATCTTCTGAAATTTTTTGAGGATGTTTCCAGTAAAGTGGACAAAGGAGAACCAGTTGATGTGGTATATTTGGACTTTCAGAAGGCTTTCGACAAGGTCCCACACAAGAGATTAATGTGCAAAGTTAAAGCACATGGGATTGGGGGTAGTGTGCTGACGTGGATTGAGAACTGGTTGTCAGACAGGAAGCAAAGAGTAGGAGTAAATGGGCACTTTTCAGAATGGCAGGCAGTGACTAGTGGGGTACCGCAAGGTTCTGTGCTGGGGCCCCAGCTGTTTACATTGTACATTAATGATTTAGACGAGGGGATTAAATGTAGTATCTCCAAATTTGCGGATGACACTAAGTTGGGTGGCAGTGTGAGCTGCGAGGAGGATGCTATGAGGCTGCAGAGTGACTTGGATAGGTTAGGTGAGTGGGCAAATGCATGGCAGATGAAGTATAATGTGGATAAATGTGAGGTTATCCACTTTGGTGGTAAAAACAGAGAAACAGACTATTATCTGAATGGTGACAGATTAGGAAAAGGGGAGGTGCAACGAGACCTGGGTGTCATGGTACATCAGTCATTGAAGGTTGGCATGCAGGTACAGCAGGCGGTTAAGAAGGCAAATGGCATGTTGGCCTTCATAGCGAGGGGATTTGAGTACAGGGGCAGGGAGGTGTTGCTACAGTTGTACAGGGCCTTGGTGAGGCCACACCTGGAGTATTGTGTACAGTTTTGGTCTCCTAACTTGAGGAAGGACATTCTTGCTATTGAGGGAGTGCAGCGAAGATTCACCAGACTGATTCCCAGGATGGTGGGACTGACCTATCAAGAAAGACTGGATCAACTGGGCTTGTATTCACTGGAGTTCAGAAGAATGAGGGTGGACCTCATAGAAACGTTTAAAATTCTGACGGGTTTAGACAAGTTAGATGCAGGAAGAATGTTCCCAATGTTGGGGAAGTCCAGAACCAGGGGTCACAGTCTAAGGATAAGGGGTAAGCCATTTAGGACCGAGATGAGGAGGAACTTCTTCACCCAGAGAGTGGTGAACCTGTGGAATTCTCTACCACAGAAAGTAGTTGAGGCCAATTCACTAAATATATTCAAAAGGGAGTTAGATGAAGTCCTTACTACTCAGGGGATCAAGGGGTATGGCGCGAAAGCAGGAAGGGGGTACTGAAGTTTCATGTTCAGCCATGAACTCATTGAATGGCGGTGCAGGCTAGATGGGCTGAATGGCCTGCTCCTGCACCTATTTTCTATGTTTCTATGTTTCTATTCGGCATCAGGTCGGCAGCTGCCATATTCCAGCGCAACATGGAGAGTCTGCTCAAGTCCATCCCGGGGACGGTTGTATTTCAAGATGACATACTTATTACGGGCAGGGACACTGACTCCCATCTCCGTCATTTGGAGGAAGTACTAAAGCGGTTGGATCGGGTAGGCCTACAAGTCAAGAAATCCAAGTGCCTGTTTCTCGCACCCGAGGTTGAATTTTTGGGCAGAAAGATTGCTGCTGATGGAATCAGCCCAACAGAGTCCAAAACAGAAGCAATTTGCCTGGCACCCAGGCCCCAGAATGTCTCAGAACTGCGCACCTTTCTCGGACTACTCAATTACTTTGGGAACTTTATGCAGAACTTAAGCACACTGCTGGAGCCTCTCCACTCAGAAAGGGGTGCGATTGGTTTTGGGGGGTCGCCCAGGAACGCGCCTTCAATAAGGCACGCAACCTTCTGTGTTCCAACAGTGTTTTGACTTTCTTTGACCCAGGTAAAAAGCTAGTTCTCACATGCAATGTGAGATAGTCATGGGGTCGGGTGCGTTTTGCAACGTGTCAATAGTACGGGCAAATTACAACCCATAGCTTATGCCTCCAGGTCACTTTCGCGGGTGGAGCGCGGGTACGGAATGGTAGAGAAGGAAGCGCTCGCGTGTGTGTACGGTGTCAAAAAGATGCACCAATACCTTTTCGGGGCCAAGTTCGCGTTAGAAACCGACCACAAGCCCCTCACGTCCCTCCTATCCGAGAGCAAGGCAATAAACGCCAACGCCTCGGTGCGAATTCAGCGGTGGGCACTCATGCTGGCGTCCTACGACTATACCATAAGGCACAGACCAGGCACAGACAACTGTGCCGACGCGCTCAGCAGGCTACCCCTGGCGACTACGGAAGGGTATGATGAACAGGACTGTGAGATAGTCATGGCAATCAATGCCTTTGAGTCCACAGGTTCGCCCATGAATGCTCGCCAAATCAGAGCCTGGACGGCCAGCGACCCCACGTTATCCTTAGTAAAAAGATGTGTCCTAACCGGTGACTGGGCAGAGGCTCGCGATGCCTGCCCCGAGGAATTAAAACCCTTTCACAGGCGCATGCATGAGCTATCACTACAAGCAGACTGCCTGATGTGGGGCAGCTGAGTAGTCATGCCTCTGCGAGGCAGAGAGGCATTTGTCCGGGAACTCCACCGCGAGCACCCGGGGATCGTTCTCATGAAGGCCATAGCCAGATCCCACGTCTGGTGGCCTGGTATTGACGTGGACTTGGAGCTCTGCGTCCGAAGGTGCACCATTTGTGCCCAAATCAGCAATGCCCCCAGGGAGGCTCCACTGAGCCCCTGGCCTACCAAACCGTGGTCGCGGATGCACGTAGACTACACGGGCCCATTCATGGGCAAAATGTTCCTCGTAGTTGTAGATGCATTTTTAAAGTGGATCGAATGCACCATTTTAAACTCGAGCACAACCTCCACCACTGTGGAGAGACTCGCAACCATGTTTGCAATGCACGGAATACCTGAGAATGATCCGTGCTTCACCATCGCAGAATTCCAAGATTTTAGAATTGACCACGGCATAAATCACGTCAAGACGGCACCATTCAAGCCGGCCTCCAACGGCCAAGCGGAGCGAGCAGTGCAAATCAGTAAACAAGGCATGCTTAAAATCTAAGGTCCCATGCTGCAGGGTCGCCTGTCGCGACTGTTGCTGGCATACAGATCTCGTCCGCACTCACTGACTGGAATCCCCCCTGCGCAACTGTTGATGAAAAGGACTTTAAAAACAAGGCTCTCATTAATCCTCCCAGACATGCACAAAATCGTTGAGGCAAAGCGCCGTAAGCTGACTGAGTACCATGACAGAAATTCGAGGGGGAGATGGAATGAGATAGGGGACAAAGTGTTTGTACTAAACTATGGCAGGGGTCCCAAATGGCTTGCATGGACAGTAACAGGCAAGGAAGGAAACAGGCTACTGGTAGTACAAATGGACAATGGCAAAACCTGCCGGAGGCATGTAGACCAAGTCAAAAGCAGATTTACCAACAACACTGCGGAACCAGAGGCAGACTACAATGTGGAACTCGCACCACACCTGGTGGACAGACAGAGGGAACAACCTGAGGAAAGGGCAATCCTGACAGACAGCCCAGGCGAGTCAACAACAATCACACCAATCGAAACAGACAGCCCAGGCGAGATACCAGCAACCACACTCAAAGAAAAACAGACACCAAGGCAAACAACTGAACCATAACTCAGACGCTCCACGCGAGAGCATAGACCACCTGAGAGATTGAATCTATAAAGACAATAAGACCTTGGGGGAGGGTGATGTCATGTATCTTACATTATTATATATAACTGTATCCTAACATGCTATACATAACTGTAATAAGATATGACCTGTAATCACCAGCATACCTTACCACCAGGGGTGCACTTGCAAGAGACAGGTTTATAAGGACAGGTCTCAGGCAAGTGCAGCATTCCAGAGCTGTGAAATAAAGGTGCAGGTCCAGAGTGACCTTGACTTCACTACATGCCTTGTGTGAATCTGTACTGAGGGGACAGGACTTTACACAAACAGAGAACTCAACGCCAGGATCATTGGAAGAAAAATGAAGTATTTTCGTGGTTGAAGAAACATGATAGCCATTTTGTTTGTGGGAGCAACCATTTCCAAACCAGTAAGGGAAAGAACAAAAGTGATGCATGAAATTATGGTCAATTTCACTTTAGTTGGGACTTTTTATTTGTAGTATGAGGCAGCAGAAGGAATGTAAATTATTGTGGAGAAACAGCTATCAAGGAGTTGCGCTCTTTGGGGATCAGAGGGATTTTGTGCTCTTCCTTCTGTCCTAATCTCCCAAAAGAACCACAGCTCTATCTTTTGTTTAACTAATTAAAAAATACCTTTTTTTGTAAGTGTCAGTTTGGCTCAGTTGGTCACAGCTCACCCACTGAGTCAGAAGGTTGAGGGTTCAAATCCCACTCCAGAGACTTGAGTACCTAATCTAGACTGACACTCCAGTGCAGGACTGAGGGAGCGTTGCACTATAGGAGGCGCCGTCTCTTTTTGAAAGAGAAGTTAAACCGAGGCTCTGTCTGATGGAAAAAAAAAATCGAATACATTATTTGAAGAAGTCCAGGGAATTTTCCAGGTGTCCAAGGCAATGTTCTTCCCTTAACCGATACCTATAAAACAGATCAACTGGTCATTTATGACATTTACTGTTTGTGGCATCTGTAAGGAAGAGTTAATTTGCTCGAAAGCTTAGCGATAGCATTAATAAGTAAGTAACTAACTAACTCCCACAGTTAGCAGCTCCTGTGTCGAGAACAGCAGCGTCAGCAAGCTGTATCCTAGTATTGAAGCTGGAACCTCCCTCATAATACTAGGAAGACAGGAAAGCATTGGTGCAAGCATATAGTGTGATCAGAACAAGAAAATGAAGGAAGTAATTGTGGTACTTGCTGATTGGTTTAGGCTGTATGTAGTTCCGTTTACTAGTGTGTAAAGGACAAGGGCTCGAGGCTGTTGAGGGTCGAAGCATTTTGAGGTGAGAGGAAGCATCAAAGAAACATAGAAAATAGGTGCAGGAGTAGGCCATTCGGCCCTTCGAGTCTGCACCACCATTCAATAAGATCATGGCTGAACATCACCTCAGTACCGGTTTCCTGTTTTCTCTCCATACCCCTTGATCCCTTTAGCCGTCTTGAATATATCCAATGAACTGGCATCAACAAGTCTCTGTGGTAGAGAATTCCACAGGTTAACAACTCTCTGTGTGAAGAAGTTTCTCCTCATCTCAGTCCTAAATGGCTTACCCCTTAGACTTAGACTATGTCCCCTGGTTCTGGACTTCCCCAACATCGGGAACATTCTTCCTGCATCTAACCTGTCCAGACCCATCAGAATTTTAGATGTTTCTGTGAGATCCCCTCTCATTCTTCTAAACTCCAGTGAATACAGGCACAGTCGATTCAGTCTCTCCTCATATGTCAGTCCTGTCATCCCGGAAATCAGTCTGGTGAACCTTCGCTACACTCCCTCAATAGCAAGAATGTCCTCCCTCAGATTAGGAGACCAAAACTGAACACAATATTCTAGGTGAGGCCTCACGAAGGCCCTGTACAACTGCAGTAAGGCCTCCCTCCTCCTATACTCAAATCCCCTAACATGCCATTTGCCTTCTTCGCCGCCTGCTGTATCTGCATGTCAACTTTCAATGACTGATGTACCATGACACCCAGGTCTCGTTGCACCTCCCCTTTTCCTAATCTGCCTATTCAGATAATATTCTGCCCTCGTGTTTTTGCCACCAAAGTGGATAACCTCACATTTATCCACATTATACTGCATCTGCCATGCATTTGCCCACTCACCTAACCTGTTCAAGTCACCCTGCAGCCTCTTAGTATCCTCCTCGCAGCTCATCTAAGAAGAAGGGAACAGGCCTATTACGTAACATCAAGAGGTTCACGTCCATCCAAGACAGAGCGGGTGATATACTTTCTGCTTGGTTCTGTTAACCATCGCTCATGTACTGTAATGTGTTAAGGTTTACAATCTTACATAAAGTATCATTGTATCCAATTGGAGGCGAGTCAAATTCCTTAGCAATCTCTCAGTGCACAAATTGACTGCTGCATTTGCGGCTGCGCTTCAGATATAGTTTGTTAACTGTGTACCTCTTTGTCCATACAAATGTACCCCAGTATTCTGCTGTTTCTGTCACACCTGCTGAACATGCGATAAGAACATAAGAACACAAGAAATAGGAGCAGAAGTAGGCCATTTGGCCCCTCGAGCCTGCTCCGCCATTTAATAAGATCATGGCTGATCTGATCTTGGGCTCAGCTCCACTTCCCTGCCCACTCCCCATAACCCTTCACTCCCT
Organism: Pristiophorus japonicus; assembly: GCF_044704955.1. Taxonomy (NCBI): domain Eukaryota; kingdom Metazoa; phylum Chordata; class Chondrichthyes; family Pristiophoridae; genus Pristiophorus; species Pristiophorus japonicus. Next base: position 81,551,662 of record NC_091991.1, on the reverse strand, counting down.
TATCGTTCAAAAATCTGTCCATCTCCACCTTAAATATATTCAATGACCCAGCCTCCACAGCTCTCTGGGGTAGAGAATTCCACAGATTTATGACCCTCTGAGAGAAGAAATTCCTCCTCATCTCAGTTTTAAATGGGCGACCCCTTATTTTAAACTATGCCCCCTCGTCCTAGATTCCACCATGAGTAGAAACATCCTCTCTGCATCTACCCTGTCAAGCCCCCTCAGTATCTTATATGTTTACCTCTCATTCTTCTTCTGCCAAATGTTTTCCCACTCACTTAGCCTGTCTACATTCCATTGCAGATTTTTTCTGTCCTCCTCAGAATTTGCTTTCCCACACATCTTTGCATCATCAGCAAACTTGGCTACATTACACTCGGTCCCTTCATCCAAGTCATTAATATAGATTGTAAATAGTTGCGGCCCCAGCACTGATCCCTGTGGCACCCCACTAGTTTTTCTTTTCCAACCGGAAAATTATCTATTTATCCCGACTTTCTGTTTTCTGTTAGTTAGCCAATCCTCTATCTATGCTAATATATTACCCCCAACCCCGTGAGCTTTTATCTTGTGCAGTAATCTTTTATGTGGCACCTTATCGAATGCCTTCTGGAAATCCAAATACACCACACTCACTGGTTCCCCCTTATCCACTCTGCTCGTTACATCCTCAAAAAACTCCAGCAAGTTTGTCAAACATGATTCCCTTTCATAAAACCATGCTGACTCTGCTTGACTGTATTATGCTTTTCCAAATGTCCTGCTACTGTTTCCTTAGTACTGGACTCCAGCATGTTCCCAGATGTTATGCTAACTGGTCCAAAGTTTCCTGCTTTCTGTCTCCCTCCTTTTTTAAATAGTGGTGTTATATTTGCAGTTTTCCAGTCCACTTTAGCCAACTCTGTCTTCATACCTTTCTAATTGCCTTCATTTAAGTTCAGGACACTAGTTTGAAACCCAAGTTTCTCACCCTCAAACTGAATTTGAAATTCTAACATGACATGATCACTTTTCCCGAGAAGATACTTTACTATGAGATCATTAATTATTCCTGTATCATTACACATTACCAGATCTGAAGTACCTGCTCTCAGGTTGGTTCCACAATGTATTGTTCTAACAAACCATCCCAGATACACTCTATGAACTCGTCCTCAAGGCTACCTTTGCCAATTTGATTTGTCAAATCTATATGAAGATTAAAATCGCCTATGATTATTGCCGTACCTTTCTTACAAGCCTCCATTATTTCTTGATTTATCCTCTGTCTTACAGTGTAGCTACTCCCACCAATGACTTCATTCCCTTATTATTTCTTATCTCCACCCAAACTGTTTCTACATCTTGATTTTCTGAGCCAATACAATTTCTCATTACTGCACTGATCTCATCCTTTGTTAACAGAGCTACCCCACCTCCTTTTACTTTCTGCCTATCCCTCTGAAATGGCAAATACCCCATAATATTCAGTTCCCAGCCTTGCTCACCTTGCAACCACATCTCTGTAATGACCATCAGATTATACCCATTTATTTATATTTGTGCCGTCAGCTCATCTATTTTGTTGTGAATGCTGCGCATCATTCAGATCAACAGCTTTTAATTTTGTCTTTTATCATTTCTCCCGACTATAACTCTACTTTCTGGTGCACTCTTATGTTTATACTCTCTGTCCCTTCCTGTCACACTCTGGTTATCATTACTCCTATCACTACTGCACTATTGCCTTCTCCTTTTTAAATTTCCCCTCACCTGAACCCTCCCCGCCACTGTTTAATTTAAAGCCCTATCTGCAGCCCTGGGTATTAGATTCGCCAGGACACCGGTCCCCGCATGGTTCAAGTGGAGCCCGTCCCAATGGAACAATCCCCTCTTGCCCCAGTACTGGTACCAGTGCCCCATGAATCGAAACCCATTTCTCCCACACCAGTCTTTGAGCCACATATTCATCTCTCTGATCTTATTGACCCTATGCCAATTTGCTTATGGCTCAGGTAGTAATCCAGAGATTATTACCTTTGCGGTTCTGCTTTTTAATTTAGTCCCTAGCTGCTCATACTCCCTCAGCAGAATCTCTTTGTTTGTCCTACCTGTGCCGGTAATACCTACGTGGACCATGGCAACTGCATCTTTCCCCTCCTCTCCAGCCCAGAGGAGATGTCCTTAACCCTGGCACCGGGCAGGCAACACAGCCTTCAGGACTCACGCTCTCGGCTGCAGAGAACAGTATCTATCCCCCTAACTATACTATTCCCTTTCACTATTATATTTCTCTTTACCCCCCAACTTGAATAACCCCCTGTACCACGGTGCTGTGGTCAGTTTGCTCATCCTCCCTGCAGTCCCTGCTCTCGGCCACACAGGGAGCAAGATCCTCGTACCTGTTGGACAATTGCAAGGGCTGAGGCTCCTCCATCATTACATCCTGGTTTCCCATACCTGCTTCACTCCTAGTCACACCCTCATGTCCCTGACCACGGACCAAATGTGAATTATTTAACCTAAGGGGTGTGACTGCCTGCTGGAACACAGCGTCCAGGTAACTCTCCCCCTCCCTGATGTAATGCAGTATCCAAAGCTCGGACTCCAGCTCACCCACTCTGAGCCGAAGTTCCTCGAGCCGCCAACACTTACTGCAGAAGTGGTCGCCGTGGATCGCACTGTGTCCACCAGCTCCCACATGCTGCAGCTGCAACATATCGCCTGCCCTGCCATCTCCATTGTATTTTATGTAACAAATTAGTTTTTCAAGTTTTGAAATATAAAATTATTTATGTTTGGTTTTTAATCTGTACCACGGCCCTTAATTTAAACCAAGGCCCAAGTTTAGAAAAAAGAGCGAAGTAGAGAAATTCTGACCAACCAATCACTTACCTGCTTTCCTGTGATGTTACACTTTGAATTATTTTTTCCTCGCCCCTCATTGCGCTGGTCTCCGGCGCTGTTTTAACTCCCGCTCTGGAGGGCTGCAAGTATGCGTGAAACATGACTTGGAATGTACTGCAGAGCCTCTTGTGACCATTCAAGGCAGTGAAAATGTCCCTGTAAGACCCTGATGGGCCTCTTAATCACCACTCTGGTACAGGCATGTACCTCATCGTCACGCTCCCCGACTCTGTTTAGCCAACTCTTAGTGGTGTCCATGCGAGCAAGAGGTGGTGTTATCACCCACATAAAAATTGTTGCCATGATTTTCTTCCTTGAAGATTTAGGGAGAGCCACATTAAAAAAGTTAACTGCATTGTGACAACGCCCAGCCAATGTCACGTTGATGTACAGGGCGTTTCGCATGTCCTCACACACAGTCTGCACGTTAAAGGAGTGAGAGCCCTTCCTTTTAAGGATGTTGAAGGGATTGACTGTCGATGGTGGCAAAACAACATGGATGGCATCTACTGCACCCTAGACTTTGAGAAACCTAACAACCCAGTGTAACTGGATGGCCCTATCTCATTGCTGTCACACGGTGATCCAAAGTCTCATGTATTCAGCTGTCATTGTAACCCATGTATAAGCTGACCTAAGTTGTATACCTTGAGAACATTGACCACAGGGGGCGAACTTGTGGGAGACACTCCTAACCTGGACTTTCCGGTATAAAAGTGGAAGCTCCATCCACTGTCTCTCTCTTGAGGTCTTGGTAATAAAGGTTACAGGTCACAGAGTGATCTTCTCTCAAGTATGGGCCTCGTGTGCATTTATACTGTATAGTAAGGACATATTATTGGCGACGAGAAACTGGGATTTAAACCACGCGAGCATGGCCACTAGCAGCACAGAAGAGAGGTACTGTGTTGGTGATGATTGGGACGACTTTATTGAGAGACTACAGCAAATTTTTGTCACTGAGGAATGGTTGGGACAGGATTCGGCCGACAAACGCAGGGCTCATCTCCTGACGGTTTGTGGATCCAGAACGTACTCCCTGATGAAGGACCTTCTAGCGCCAGAGAAGCCGGCGGACAAGACATTCGAAGAGCTCAGTAAGTTGATTGGGGAACACCTTAAACAGCATGCACATGGCGAGACACCGGTTTTACACGCATCGGTGGCGAGAAGGGCAAAGCGTTCCAGACTTCATGGCAGATCAACAGCGACTGGCGAGCCTATGTAAGTTCCCAGATGCATGCAGAGCGGAGATGCTGCGAGACTATTTTATTGAGGGCATCGGGCACGCTGGCGTTTTCAGGAAACTGATTGAGACCAAAGACTTGACGTTGGAAGCGGCGGCTATGATAGCCCAGACAATTATCTCAGGGGAGGAAGAGACCAGACTGATTTATGGCAACAATCTTGGCTCAAATGCGGCAAATGACCAGGGAGTCAACATTGATAATGCAGCACACAGTTCTCTAGGCAGACGAGGTCCTACGAGACGAATTTAAGGAGCTAGGAGCTAAATTAAAAAGTAGGACCTCAAAAGTAGTAATTTCGGGATTGCTACCAGTGGCACGTGCTAGTCAGAGCAGGAATCGCAGGATAGCTCAGATGAATACGTGGCTTGAGCAGTGGTGCAGCAGGGAGGGATTCAAATTCCTGGGGCATTGGAACCGACTCTGGGAGTGGTGGGACCAGTACAAACCAGACAGTCTGCACCTGGGCAGGACCGGAACCAATGTCCTAGGGGGAGTGTTTGCTAGTGCTGTTGGGGAGGAGTTAAACTAATATGGCAGGGGGATGGTAACCAATGCAGGGAGACAGAGGGAAACAAAATGGAGACAGAAGCAAAAGACAGAAAGGAGATGAGTAAAAGTGGAGGGCAGAGAAACCCAAGGCAAAAAACAAAAAGGGCCATTGTACAGCAAAATTCTGCAGGGTCAAAGTGTAATAAAAAGGCAAGCATGAAAGCTCGGTGCCTCAATGTGAGGAGTATTCGGAACCCAGGAGAGGGCTCTGAGCTAGATAGAGTGGGTGAGAGCTCAGATGAACAGGACCCCAAGGAAGAATGCAAAAGGCAGGAGGTAACAGAGCAGAGTAGCACTGGGGTAAGTGTAAACCACAAGGTGATAGGAAGGGACAATATGTATGAATATAAAAGGGCTGCAGGAGGGGTCAAACCTAAAAATCATGGTTTAAAAACTAGTATTAAAACACTCTACCTAAATGCATGCAGCATTCGAAATAAAGTCAATGAGTTGACGGCACAAATCATTACAAATGAGTATGATTTGGTGGCCATTACAGAAACGGGGTTGCAGGGTGGCCAAGACTGGGAATTAAACATACAGGGGTATCTGGCAATTCAGAAAGATAGACAAGAAGGGAAAGAAGGTGGGGTAGCTCTGTTAATAAAGGATGCTATCAGGGCAGTTGTGAGAGACGATATTGGCTCTAATGAACAAAATGTTGAATTATTGTGGGTGGAGATTAGACATAGGGGAAAAAGTCACTGGTGAGCGTAGTTTATAGGCCCCCAAATAATAACTTCACAGTGGGGCGGACAATAATCAAGGGAATAATGGAGGCATGTGAAAAAGGAACGGCAGTAAACATGGGGGATTTTAAATTACATATCGATTGGTCAAATCAAATCGCACGGGCTAGCCTTGAGGAGGAATTCATAGAATGCATACGGGATTGTTTCTTAGAACAGTATGTTACAGAACCTACAAGGGAGCAAGCTATCTTAGATCTGGTCCTGTGTAATGAGACAGGAATAATAAATGATCTCCTCGTAAAAGATCCTCTCGGAATGAGTGATCACAGTATGGTTGAATTTGTAATACAGATTGAGGGTGAGGAAGTAGTGTCTCAAACGAGCGGACTATGCTTAAACAAAGTGGACTGCAGTGGGATGAGGGCAGAGTTGGCTAAAGTAGACTGGAAACACAGACTAAACAGAGGCACAACTGAGGAAGAGTGGAGGACTTTTAAGAAGCTCTTTCATAGTGCTCAACAAAAATATATTCCAGTGAAAAAGAAGGGCGGTAAGAGAAGAGATAACCAGCCGTGGATAACCAAAGAAATAAAGGAGAGTATCAAATTAAAAACCTATGCTTATAAGGTGGCCAAGGTTAGTGGGAAACTAGAAGATTGGGAAAATTTTAAATGACAGCAAAGAATGACTAAGAAAGCAATAAAGAAAGGAAAGATAGATTACGAAAGTAAACTTGCGCAAAACATAAAAACAGATAGTAAAAGCTTTTACCGATATATAAAACGGAAAAGAGTGACTAAAGTAAATGTTGGTCCCTTAGAAGATGAGAAGGGGGATTTAATAATGGGAAATGTGGAAATGGCTGAGACCTTAAACAATTATTTTGCTTCGGTGTTCACAGTGGAAGACACAAAAACCATGCCAAAAATTGCTGTTCACGGGAATGTGGGAAGGGAGGACCTTGAGATAATCATTATCACTAGGGGAGTAGTGCTGGACAGGCTAATGGGACTCAAGGTAGACAAGTCCTCTGGTCCTGATGAAATGCATCCCAGGGTATTAAAAGAGATGGCGGAAGTTATAGCAGATGCATTCGTTATAATCTACCAAAATTCTCTGGACTCTGGGGAGGTACCAGCGGATTGGAAAGCAGCTAATGTAACGCCTCTGTTTAAAAAAGGGGGCAGACAAAAGGCAGGTAACTATAGGCTGGTTAGTTTAACATCTGTAGTGGGGAAATGCTTGAAGCTATCATTAAGGAAGAAATAGCGGGACATCTAGATAGGAATAGTGCAATCAAGCAGACGCAACATGGATTCATGAAGGAGAAATCATGTTTAACTAATTTACTGGAATTCTTTGAGGATATAACGAGCATGGTGGATAGAGGTGTACCGATGGATGGGGTGTATTTAGATTTCCAAAAGGCACACAAGGTGCCACACAAAAGGTTACTGCAGAAGATAAAGGTATGCGGAGTCAGAGGAAATGTATTAGCATGGATTGAGAATTGGCTGGCTAACAGAAAGCAGAGAGTCGGGATAAATGGGTCCTTTTCGGGTTGGAAATCGGTGGTTAGTGGTGTGCCACAGGGATCGGTGCTGGGACCACAACTGTTTACAATATACATAGATGACCTGGAAGAGGGGACAGAGTGTAGTGTAACAAAATTTGCAGATGACACAAAGATTAGTGGGAAAGCGGGTTGTGTAGAGGACACAGAGAGGCTGCAAAGAGATTTAGATATGCGAATGGGCTCAGGTTTGGCAGATGGAATACAATGTCGGAAAATGTGAGGTCATCCACCTTGGAGAAAAAAACAGTAAAAGGGAATATTATTTGAATGGGGAGAAATTACAACAAGCTGCGGTGCAGAGGGACCTGGGGGTCCTTGTGCATGAATCCCAAAAAGTTAGTTTGCAGGTGCAGCAGGTAATCAGGAAGGATGTTGGAGCGGATATTTGGACATATACTGGACAAGTATACGGGACCAAACATTTGTTTTATTTTCCCCTTTCATGAATTTTGTAAGGGACAATACTGATGCATTATGCTTATATAAAAAAAACAGTTAGACTTCAAGGTATGCTGGCCTTGAGTTATGGAGATAGGAAAGTGAGATAATGAACACTGGAGAGTTAAGTGCTAGGTATGTTTGTTTATACTGGTGCCAAAAGCCTGCACTTGTTTATACTGCCCTGTCACATTGCAGGATGGTTAATATCAAAAGCTTAGCCTTCGATAGTAAAAGCTTCGCAGTGCTAAAGCATGTGTTGTAAAGTGACGTAATTTGTAAGATAAAAGAACTTCACTGCAGATACCAATTTGAGAAGATGGTTCAAAGACAGTGGTCTTTAACACTTCTCCCAAAGCTTTGTCTCCGATTTAATAAACCTCTCTTTATATATTATACAGTCTCGGAAATATTTTTCCACAACAAAGGCGAATGGAATGTTGGCCTTCATTGCGAGAGGGATGGAGTACAAAAGCAGGGAGGTCCTGCTGCAACTGTACAGGGTATTGGTGAGGTCGCACCTGGAGTACTGTGTGCAGTTTTGGTCACCTTACTTAAGGAAGAATATACTAGCTTTGGAGGGGGTACAGAGACGATTCACTAGGCTGATTCCGGAGATGAGGGGGTTACCTTATGATGATAGATTGAGTAGACTGGGTCTTTACTCGTTGGAGTTCAGAAGGATGAGGGGTGATCTTATAGAAACATTTAAAATAATGAAAGGGATAGACAAGATAGAGGCAGAGAGGTTGTTTCCACTGGTCGGGGAGACTAGAACTAGGGGGCACAGCATCAAAATACGGGGAGCCAATTTAAAACCAAGTTGAGAAGGAATTTCTTCTCCCAGAGGGTTGTGAATCTGTGGAATTCTCTGCCCAAGGAAGCAGTTGAGGCTAGCTCATTGAATGTATTCAAATCACAGATAGATAGATTTTTAATCAATAAGTGAATTAAGGGTTATGGGGAGTGGGCGGGTAAATGGAGCTGAGTCCACGGCCAGATCAGCCATGATCTTGTTGAATGGTGGAGCAGGTTCGAGGGGCTAGATGGCCTACTCCTGTTCCTAATTCTTATGTTCTTATGTTCAGACAAGGGCAATCGGACATGCCCCAGCATGCAGTCGAACCCAAAGGGGGAATTTAACAGAGACAACGGCTAGCTGAACGGCGATTCATGCCATCGCAATGGACAATGCGGCCAGTAATGGGGCCATCAACACCTGTTAATGGTGCGCTTAAGGACAGTTACAGAGACAGTCAGAGACGATCGTCTGGTAATGGACCTTTTGTTTCGGACAGTGGGACCTCTAGCTTATGCTGGAAGTGTGGAGGCAAACACCCAGCCAGAGCTTGCAGGTATCAGCAATATACCTGCAGAAACTGCAACGTCAGCGGTCACTTGGCACGTATGTGCTGGAAGTCTGCAGCCTGATTGATGTATGAGGAGGCCCGATGTAAGCCCTAGAAGGCCAAATGAATACTGGGGGAAATCGCTGGAAGCTGAAGTTCAGCGAGTTCACGTGGAGCAGATATACAGTTCATATACCAGGACGCCACCGATAATGATGAAAGTGCTCCTCAATGGCATCCCAGTACTAATGGAGCTGGACACGGGGGCCAGTCAGTCCCTGATGAGTATCAAACAGTTCGAAAGGTTGTGGGTGTCCAAGGCCAGGAGGCCAAAATTATTGCCAATTGACGCACTGTTACGGACATATACAAAGGAGATCATTCCGGTGCTAGGCAGCGCCACGGTAGTTGTGACCCACAAAGATTCGGAGAACAGGTTGCCACTCTGGATTGTCCCGGGGGCAGTCCCGCACTACTGGGGAAGAGTTGGCTTGCTGTCATGAACTGGAAATGGGGCGATGTCAATGCAATTTCTTCTGTGGAACGAGTATCATGCTCACAGGTCCTGGACAAATTTGCCTCATTATTTCAACCCCGCATCGGAACTTTCATGGGGGCCAAGATAGTGATTCACATAAACCCGGAAGCCAGGCCAGCACACCACAAGGCCAGAGCGGTGCCATACATGATGCGGGAAAAGATAGAAGGCAAATTGGACCACCTGCTGAGGGAAGGCACCATCTCGCCAGTCGAATTCAGTGACTGGATGAGCCCGATCGTGCCGGTGCTCAAGGCGGATGGGTCGGTCAGGATATATGGCGATTACAAGGCCACCATCAATCGGGTGTCACTCCAAGACAGTACCCGCTACCGAGAGGGAGGACCTCTTTGAGACGCTATCCGGTGGCAAACTTTTTTCAAAATTGGACCTGACCTCAGCTTACATGACCCAGGAGCTGGCGAGTGAGTCGAAGAAGCTGACCACCATCACGACACACAAGGGGTTGTTTTGAGTATAACAGATGTCCGTTCGGGATTCGTTCAGCCGCCGCGATCTTTCAGCGAAATATGGAAAGCCTCCTCAAGTCGATTCCAAGGATGGTGGTTTTTCAAGACGACATCCTCATCACAGGTCACGATACTGAAGAACACCTCCACAACCTGGAGGAGGTGCTACGCAGACTGGACCGGGTAGGACTGCGACTGAAAAAGGCGAAATGCGTCTTCTTAGCTCCAGAGATAGAATTCCTGGGGAAGAGGGTAGCAGCAGAATGGATCAGACCTACTGCGTCCAAAACAGAAGCGATCCAGAGAGCACCCAGACCCCGCAACACAACGGATGTGCATTCGTTCCTGGGGCTCCTGAACTATTTTGGCAACTTTCTTCCTAAATTGAGCACGCTGTTAGAGCCGCTACACATGCTCTGAAGCAAAAGTCGCGATTGGGTCTGGGGGGACAGCCAGGAAAGGGCTTTTGATAGAGCACGCAATTTGTTATGCTCCAACAAACTGTTAACGTTATATGACCCATGTAAGAAACTAGTTTTAACATGTGATGCAGCGTCCTATGGGGTCGGGTGTGTGTTGTAGCATGTGAATGCCAATGGTCAGTTACAGCCGATAGCTTATGCCTCCGGAAGTCCCGGGCAGAAAGTGGCTACGGGATGGTAGAAAAGGAAGCACTAGCATGTGTATATGCAGTAAAAAAAATGCACCAGTACCTGTTTGGCAGGAAATTTGAGCTGGAGACAGATCACAAACCCCTAATGTCCCTTTTGGCCAACAACAAGGCCATAAATGCGAATGCATCGGCCCGCGTACAGAGGTGGGCACTTACGTTAGCCGCCTATGACTACACAATTCGGCACAGACCAGGCACTGAAAACTGTGCCGATGCACTCAGCAGGCTACCACTAGCCACCGCTGAGGGGGCAGCTGAGCATGATGCTGAGATGGTCATGGCTGTTAAAGCTTTCGAAAGTGAAGGCTAACCTGTGACAGCCCGTCAGATTAAAGTCTGGACAAATAAAGACCCGCTACTGTCTCTAGTTAAGAAATGTGTCCTGAATGGGGACTGGGCAGCCATGTACGGGGCATGCCCTGAGGAGTTTAAACCGTTTCATAGGCGCAAGGATGAATTCTCGATTCAGGCCGATTGCCTACTGTGGGGAAACTGAGAAGTCATGCCCCAGAAGGGCAGAGAGATGTTTATCAGAGAACTTCACAATGAGCACCCGAGCATTGTCATGATAAAGGCAATTGCCAGGGATAGCTGCAGACCTGGAACTTTGTGTTCGCAGGTGCAACACGTGTGCTCAGCTGGGCAACGCACCCAGGGAAGCCCCCCTTAGCCCCTGGTCCTGGCCTGCCAAGCCATGGTCACGCATCCATGTGGACTAGCAGGTCCTTTCATGGGAAAAATGTTTTTGATTGTAGTAAACGCCTACTCCAAATGGATTGAATGTGCCATTTTAAGTTCAAGCACATCCGCTGCCACGGAGAAAGTCTACTGGCAATGTTCGCCGCCCATGGTCTACCGGACGTCTTGGTCAGCGACAATGGCCCGTGTTTCACAAGCACTGAATTCCAGGACTTCATGGCAGGCAATGGAAGCATGTCAGAACGGCACCGTTCAAGCCAGCCTCAAACGGCCAGGCGGAACGAGCAGTGCAGATAATCAAACAGGGGATGCTCAGAATCCAAGAGGTGTTCCCTACAAAGCTGCTTATCACGCCTCCTGTTGGCAAATAGACCCTGACCACACTCGCTCACAGGGGTTCCACCCACAGAGCTGCTAATGAAAAGTACGCTCAAAACAAGGTTATCCCTTATACACCCTACTATGAAAGAAATTGTTGAGAGCAGGCGTCAGTCACAATGTGACTACCGTGACAGGAATGTGAGGGCGCGATGTATTGATGTCAATGACCCTGCTTTTGTCCTTAATTACGCTGCAGGGCCCAAATGGCTTGCAGGCACTGTGATTGCCAAAGAGGGGAATAGGGTTTTGGTAGTTAAACTTACCAATGGACAAATCTGCCGCAAACACGTGGATCAAACTAAAAGGAGGTTCAGCAATCCCATAGAAGAAGCAGAGGAAGAACACGACATAGAGTTTACTCCACCACAGGTGACCGAACACCGGAACAAAGCGGAGGAGAGCCCAGTCACTGTGGGCAGTCTGGACAGGCCTGAGGCACCGCAAACAGCAGACACTCAGGCCAGCGCCCAACAACCGGAGCCCCAACTCAGGCACTCTACAAGGAAGTGTAAACCACCAGAGAGACTTAACCTGTGATCCCAATAAGACTTTGGGGGGGAGGTGATGTCATGTATTCAACTGTCATTGTAACCCATGTAAAAGCTGACCTAAGTTGTACACCTTGAGAACACTGACCACAGGAGGCGAACTTGTGGGAGACACTCCTAACCTGGACTTTCCGATATAAAAGGGGAAGCTCCACCCGTCGTCTCTCTCTTGAGGTCTTGGTAATAAAGGCTACAGGTCACAGAGTGATCTTCTCTCAAATATGGGCCTTGTGTGCATTTATACTGTATCGTAAGGACATATTACAAAGTTGGTGAATTTCCCAGCTCTCCTTAAAGTGCATCCGTCTTAAAGAATTCTGCATTGCACCCTGGCTGACATTACAGAGATTTAGCATACCCTCACTGCATCCGTCATCACATCTGACCTGGATGGACATCTGGGCAAAGAGTACACGATTCTCAACAAACAACATCCTCCACGGGGTGACGGAATGATATGCTCCCCCCACAAAATATATACTTTCTAAAATGTACATTAAAATCATTTTTAATTGGTTAATTTAAACAAAGCTTAATGACCAGAAATGCTGTGACTGTACACATTTGTAATACGCAACTTAACCTGTGGAAAATCGCTTTTGAAGATATAATACATTTGACAACAGGTTCACCTTTCTTGCCCTGAGCGGTGATTCACCCATCCTTCAGGTACAAGCCTAGACAGTGGGGTGTTGACAGGCTGTGTGGGACTGCGGGCCTTATCGCTGCCAAGCCTGACCCTGGCCTCAATCAGCCAGCAGAGGCCGGTACATCGCCTTTTGGGTTTGATCGCACTCCAACACCTCGAGTGCTCAGCTCAATGGCTGTTCCCTATAGCTGTCCCCAAGCATGTCCGTTTTTATCAGCTGCAAGAGACATTTAGTCCTCAAGTGGGTTGATGGAGAACAGCTTGGAAAGACACATCCACAGTGGCCATGCCTTGTTCAGCCTTAACTTTACTATTTCTGGTCAAACCCATTGATAATGAGAACAGCATCAAAGTGAGTTTGCTAAATCCAATTTTTGTTAAATTAGGGCTTTCTTCTGCATTGCAATATTAACGGTAATTAATACTTTGTCTGTACAACTTGATATTTTCTCATAATAAGACTTGTTCAGAGATAATATTACCTTGGTAGTCTGTCGTATCCAACAAAGACGTTTGATGTGCTAATCATCAATGGCATGTGTCTTCAAGCGGCTGTATAGACCAATTCTGGATGCACATAGTCTCTTGCAGGTCGGACAAGGGAAGTTCGATGTGCCTGATGCTGACAGTACTGCCACCTGATGTTGTCTATCTCTAGTGTCCCGCAGGCATTGACACTGGCTTTCTTTGAAGGTCTGGCAGGCAGTCCTCGTGAGGGTTCGTCACTGGATTTTATTAGCTGCTGTATTCTCAAGGTCCTTTGCCAGAGTACTGGAGGTTAGCCTTGATGCAATCTTTGTAGCACTTGCGGGGGCACCCCTGGTGTCTTCGACCTTCACAGAGCTCGCCGTGAAGAAGCTGACGAGGGATCCTTGACTCATCCATGCGGATGACATGCCCAGCCCACCGGAACTGGGCTCGCATGATCATCACCTCGATGCTAGTTGATTGTGCTCTCTCCAGAACCTCAAATTTTGACACCCGGTCTTGCCAGTGTATGTGGAGTATAGATCTGAGACTGCGCATATGGAAAGCTTCCAACTTTTTGATGTGACACCTGTAGGGTGTCCAGGTCTCACATCCTTAAAGGGTCCATTATGCAGTATAACTAACACTCAGGATTCATTTATAGTTTTAAAAATTTATATTCAGGGTGCGGGCGTTGCAGGCCAGAGCAATACTTATTGCCTATCCCAGCTGCTTTGACTGAGTGGTTTGCTAAACCATGTTGGTGTGGGACGGGAGTCACAAATAGGCCAGTCTGGGTAAGGATGGCAGGATTCCTTCCCTAAAGCAATTAGTGAACCAGTTCTGTTTTTACAACAATCAGCTAGCTTCATGGTCACTTTTACTGTTACCAGCTTCTTTATTTCCATATTTTTAAAACTGAATTCAAAAATTCTCACACTGCTCTGGTGGGATTTGAACTGCATACATCTGTATTTAAAAAAAAACACAATATGACCAGTTGGGATTTATAATCAAGTATTGTATCTCAATAAACAAGAATGGAACAAGTACCAGTGTAAATGTGTCTCAATTATGGCTGGGAGAATCTTCTCTTCCTCATACATGCTCTTCGCCTTTCAAATCCATCCCTGATCCACACACCAGTATGGAGCTCAAAGCTACAGGATCTCATAATATAGTACGGGTGGGGGTGGTGGTGGTGGTGTTGGTGAGGGGGGTGTTGGGGTGTGTGTTGGGGGGAGTGGTGTTGTGGGGGGTGGTGTTGTGGGGGGTGGTGTTGGGGGGGAGTGGTGTTGCGGGGGTGTTGGGGGGAGTGGTGTTGGGGGGAGTGGTGTTGTGGGGGGTGGTGTTGGGGGGGAGTGGTGTTGCGGGGGTGTTGGGGGGAGTGGTGTTGGGGGGAGTGGTGTTGTGGGGGGTGGTGTTGTGGGGGGTGGTGTTGGGGGGGAGTGGTGTTGCGGGGGTGTTGGGGGGAGTGGTGTTGGGGGGAGTGGTGTTGTGGGGGGTGGTGTTGGGGGGGAGTGGTGTTGCGGGGGTGTTGGGGGGAGTGGTGTTGTGGGGGGTGGTGTTGTGGGGGGTGGTGTTGGTGAGGGGGGTGTTGGGGTGTGTGTTGGGGGGAGTGGTGTTGTGGGGGGTGGTGTTGGGGGGGAGTGGCGTTGCGGGGGTGGCGTTGGGGATGCTGTGGTTGGGGGGCTGTGGTTGTGGGGCTGTTTTGGGGTGTGTTGGGGACTGTTTTGGGGGGGTGATTGGGGCGGTTGTTGTTGTGGGGGGAGGGAGTGGTGTTGGGGGCTGTGGGGTGGTTTTGGAGGGGCTGTGGTTGGGGGGGGGTGTTTGGGGAGGGGTTTGGGGGGTGGTGGTATTGTTGTGGGGGGTGGGGGTGTGAAGTGGTCTTGGATAAAAGTGCATCAAAGTGCTCCTGGAGAACTATAGTTCATTTTTGATGCCCAATAATTCACACCAGCTAATTTTGTTTTTTGAGAAAACCCTTGTCCATAGAGATAATAATAGTTAAAAGTCTTACCCAGGACATGCACTTCCTGTCAGTTGATTCTTGTAACATTTTGCTGCGAACAATCACGTTCACAATGAGCAACACCACGGGAGATTTGCTAATAATGGTGGTTATGTTACTGGACTAGTAATCCAGAGGCCTGGATTCATAATCCGGAGACATGAGTTCAAATCCCACCACAGCAGCTGAGAGAATATAAATTCATTTAATTAAATATATCTGGAATAAAAAGCATGTATCAGTAATGGTGACTATGAAATTACCAGATTTTCATAAAAACCCATCTGGTTCACGAATGTCCTTCAGGGAAGGAAATCTCCGTCCTTATCTGGTCTGGCCTACATGTGACTCCAGGCCCACAGCAATGTGGTTGACTCTTAACTGCCCTGTGAAATGGCCCAGCA
Source organism: Pristiophorus japonicus (assembly GCF_044704955.1). NCBI lineage: Eukaryota > Metazoa > Chordata > Chondrichthyes > Pristiophoridae > Pristiophorus > Pristiophorus japonicus. The sequence continues at coordinate 81,536,078 of NC_091991.1, read as the reverse complement.
AACCACTGTGTTGTACCAAACTGCTACGACACCTTCTCAAGGGCAATTAGGGATGCGCAATAAATGCCGATCTTGCTAGCGATGCCCACATCCCATGAATGAACAAATAAAAATGAATAATGAACCTGAATTCGCAGTCGGCAGCGTCCTCACGGAATCTTCACTTACCTCGTGTGTACCCCCTTGCGAGAAGCTGCAGAGCTGAGCGTTGTGTAGTGCCCCACGGATCCCAGGGACGCACCATTGTGTGAATGTGAACCTGCAATCATGTGGGCAGTTCTTTCATTTCCGGACTCATACCCAATCAGGAAACAGAGGAGATGGGGAACAGCCAGGAAAGTGGAGTTGTGGCCAAGGTCAGATCAGCCATGATCTTATTAAATGGTGGAGCAGGCTCGAGGGGCTGTATGACCTACTCCTGCTCCTGTTCTGTGCTTATGAGATTGCTGATTTGCTCACAATTCATTTTAAATAATTTAGCAGCCAGAAATGCTATATTAGTAATAAATTATGATCACCGCAATAGCATTTAATACATTAACCCAGATTATAGCATTAATAAAATTCAATCAAACACTGAAAAGTCTTCAAATACTTTTTACTGAAGGTGTCCTTAAAACAAAACTCGAATAGGATGCTTTTTATACAAAGCTTGCAGCTGAATTAACATTGGCCTTTTAATTCTGACCCTTTAATATAAACCTATAATTACAGTACTGTAATCCTATCGAATTAGGTTCTCCTCTATTCGATTAACTAACTTATAATTAATTTAAATTAAACTAAAATCAAGAGTTTGAATGTCTGGTAACATGAGGAAATCATGAAAGTGAATTAAATCCTATCTAAGTAAAAGATGGGGAATAATTAAACTGAAACTACAGAAGGCTTTTAAGGGCAGCAAAGACAGTGGGCTAGAATTTGCAGTGTTTTGCCGCCTGGTTTCTGGGCGGTATTGGCCGTTTTAGGCGATAATCGGGTCGGCGAGAAATTGCCCAGCTGAGTTACGCCAGTGGTTTCGAGGTACCGCTGGGGAGAGGATCACCAGCGTGCACCATCCTCAGATCGCCCTGGCGCGACATTTGGCTCAGCGGTGACCCATAGGTAAGTATTTTAAAAATCGCCCACAAGAATCAGCGGAGCTGGGCGGTAGGTGAGTAGCTCTGCAAGAAAAAGGCAAGTGATTGGTTTTTTACTAATTGTTTTTAAATTCTGTTGTGGTGATTTAAGTTAAAAGGGTCCTGAGAATGTTTTTATGATTTTTTATGTTTTGTTTTTCAAAAAAATATTTTGTGTTTTTCTCCTCCAAGAGGTAAATAAGAACATAGAAACATAGAAAATAGGTGCAGGAGCAGGCCATTCGGCCCTTCGAGCCTGTACCACCATTCAATAAGATCATGGCTGATCATTCACCTCAGTACCCCTTTCCTGCTTTCACTCCATACCCCTTGATCCCTTTAGCCGTAAGGGCCATATCTAACTCCCTCTTGAATATATCCAATGAACTGGCATCAACAACTCTCTGCGATAGAGAATTCCACAGGTTAACAACTCTCTGAGTGAAGAAGTTTCTCCTTATCTCGGTCCTAAATGGCTTACCTCTTATCCTTAGACTGTGACCCCTGGTTCTGGACTTCCCCAACATTGGGAACATAAGAAACATAAGAACATAAGAAATAGGAGCAGGAGTAGGCCATACGGCCCCTCGAGCCTGCTCCGCCATTTAATAAGATCATGGCTGATCCGATCATGGACTCAGCTCCACTTCCCTGCCCGCTCTCCATAACCCCTTATTCCCTTATCGTTTAAGAAACTGTCAATTTCTGTCTTAAATTTATTCAATGTCCCAGCTTCCACAGCTCTCTGAGGCAGTGAATTCCACAGATCCACAACCCTCTGAGAGAAGGAATTTCTCCTCATCTCAGTTTTAAATGGGCGGCCCCTTATTCTAAGATGATGCCCTCTAGTTCTAGTCTCCCCCATCAGTGGAAACATCCTCTCTGCATTCACCTTGTCAAGCCTCCTCATAATCTTATATGTTTCGATAAGATCACCTCTCGTTCTTCTGAATTCCAATGAGTAGAGGCCCAACCTATTCAATCTGTCCTCATAAGTCAACCCCCTCATCTCTGGAATCAACCTTGTGAACCTTCTCTGAACTGCCTCCAAAGCAAGTATATCCTTTTGTAAATATGGAAACCAAAACTGCATGCATTATTCCAGGTGTGGCCTCACCAATACCCTGTATAGCTGTAGCAAGACTTCCCTGCTTTTATACTCCATCCCCTTTGCAATAAAGGCCAAGGGCTAGAATCTTCACTTTTTTTACATGCTTAACGCCCACTTTACCGCTGAAATAACGTATACCGCCCATATATCGCCCATTTTGGCACAAAATGGAAACTGACAGGCATTTTTAGGAAACATTGCCGAGCGTTACTTTCCCAATGTGCTTAACTCCGGGAAAAAATATTACCGCCCGCCCACTTTTTTGGGGCGGAATCAGCAGAATGGGCGAAATCAACGCCCATAATATTGCCCAGTGTTACTTTCCGCACAGAATTAACACCGAGATTCAAGATTAACGCCCGCCCACTGTTTTTTGTCGTAATGAGCATATTTACCCAAACTAGCGGCCATGGAGATCGCCCATCGTCAATTTCACCATTTCGCACACATATCGCCCATAATATCGCTCACTCAAAAAACCGCCCACAAAAAGTGGAACTAACCGGAACGAACGGTAGCACTGTGGCTGACATTTGTTAAATCTGACTCTTATGTGAGGAGATGATATCTGAAAGATTTGCCTGAAAGAGCGCTGATGTGAGTGACACACTGCTGTGTGTGCAGTTCAGACATCAATGGTGCCCATCATCCTGGTGTCAGTTAAAGTTTACGTTGATTGATGTTAAGTTGTATTTAATCCTTTCATGGTAAGGAATCACCAGCGTGTAATGGCTCAGCTATCTGAGACAATGCGCTTGAAGGTTATGTTCAATAACAAAAATTTAATACCCACATTGGTCTGAAATAATAAGTATCAGCCAATAACACCTAATCCCTGCCCACACCCCACTTTTTTTACCATTGACATAAATCACATGTTCAACATATCTAGCAACACAGAATACAAAGGCAAAGCAGGAGCCTGGTCCCCAGCCCAACATACATTGCAACAAATTGCATACACCCAGATGGAGATACAACACAGCCATCACCTGCACACATGCACCTCACTTTCCTTCCCCCCTTTCCTTCTTCTCCCCACCTCTACCCCTTCCCCTCCTCGCTCCTCGATGCCTGGCCGAAGAGCTCCTCAGGGATGAAGGCAGATGTGGTGGTTGCACGGGTACGGGAGCGGGGGGTGCCAAGGGGGCAACATTCTCTGATGCAGAACCAGGATCTTGGTCCTTGCTGTCATCTGTCGTTCGCAGTGGTGGTGCGGAACCTAGGGATGGAGTGCCGCGCTCGGGGACCACTGGGACAGGCCTGTGGCAGCAGTGTTCCTGGCTATCGCATCCAGGGACTCCGCCATGCGCGGAATGTACTCGGTCATGGTGGCCAGCTGACGGGATATGCCCCCCAATGCTTTGATGAGCTGGTCACCAATGTCTACAGTCCTCCTGGACAACTGTACCATCTCTCCGCTGTCATGTGGCGCTCGTGGAACAGACCTGCCGCGTCCACGAGGCCTCCACGGGGTCGGCGCCGTCCTGGGGTCAAATGGGATGCCCCGTGGAGAGGTGCTTGGGGCCGGCACCTCCAGAGTGGAGGCGGGAATGACCGGAGGACCATTAGATGGCCTTGGGGTGGAATGGCTTCTGGAGCGTGGCCATGCAGGTTCTTTGAAGTCTGTGCTCTCATCCGAGGAGAACAGACCCAGCGGATTGACGGGCGAGAATCGGAGCTCCTCAGCACCAGATGTAGTAGGATCGTCTACCGACTCCTGCCCCACGCCCCTATCTTCTGGCCTCTGTGGTCTTGCCTGGGGCCGCGCTGCTGGCTGAGCTGCAAAACACAAATGAGATTATTAGAGGAGAAGGGGGTGCTAGGGTGACAAGTTGAGTCCAGCGCTACACACAGTATATGCACAACAAAAGCACCACCGCTCTCAAAATTATCACAGACATCACATTTCATGACAATCAACACATTGTGCATTGCAATGATTTTCATTAGGCCAGCATTATTTATATGACACTTTTAGAAACCATCTATCCTATATGATTGTTCGGATATGAGTGGGTGTGGCATCTATAGACTTTACATGACGCAATGGTGTAAGTTTTACTCACGTGGCATCACTTCAGAATGCGAGCACCCGCTCCTCCATCTCTGTGATGTCGCGGGGGACTGGTGGCCCTCCACTCGTTCGCCTCTACATGGACCTCATCGTCGATAGCTTCTTCTGTAAAAAGTGACAGGATGACATGGCATGAGATTATTGCATGATATCATTGCTAGGTACTGTCACAGACACTGATACAACACATAACCGACAGATGTAATCATGATTCTTATGATTATCATTCTTTACCTAAAGACATACACCATGAGTACAGGCTTTGAGTAAAACATTCCCGGTAAAAGTGCAAGACCTCACATCTGCTGATAGTCACTCATGACTGTTACAAATCGAATTATATCAATACATAAGTACATGTAAATCAATGTAATACTTACTCTTGCGGATCCCACAAGGTCGTTCCATCATTTGCGGCATTGGTTGCCCTCACACACCTCGTTGGTTGCTAACGGGACCACTTCTGCTATCTCGATCCATATCCTCTGGTAGGCCTTTGGGGTGTGCTTCCCACACCCTCCCTGTGTCAAATCACCCCAGCGTAACTTGACCTCCTGCAGGAGGGAGGCATTTGCCTCGTCCGAGAACGTCCTGGCTCTTTAGCGGCCTCCAATGTGCTCCTCTCCCACCTCACTGCTCTCTCCAGCATTAATCTCCACAGCGTGCTGTGATGCCTCCTCCTCTCTCTCCATTATAGGCCAAATTCGGTCAAGTATGTGGCTGATAACAGCTATTTGTTTGCCTACTTGCTGTGAAGCTCTAAAGTCTCCTTCCTTCATCCCAAAGCAGCCACACCACACCCAGACATGCCTTCAGTCCCTCTGAGCTCCCTCTCTCTCTGTCTCCTCTTCTGTGCATGTCATGGTGACCCTTGACCTCCAGAATCACGGGAATCAAGCATTGTCATGTCGTTGCTAAGGACAGCCACACTTTATTGATACGTCCTTACTATATAGTATAAATGCACACGAGGCCCATGCTTGAGAGAAGGTCAGTCTGTGACCTGTCCTTTATTCCTTAGCACTCAAGTGATGAAGGTGTATGGAGCTTTCCATTTTATACCTGAAGGTCCAGGTTAGGAGTGTCTCCCACCTAGTGGTCATTGTTCTCACAGTGTACAACTTAGGTCAGTTTATACATGGGTTACAATGCTAGTTGAATACATGACATCACCTCCCCCCCCAAAGTCTTATTGGGATCACAGGTTGAGTCTCCCTGGTGGTTTACGCTCTCTTGTAGAGCGCCTGAGTTGGGGCTCCGGTTGTTGGGCGCTGGCCTGAGTGTCTGCTGTTTGCGATGCCTCAGGCCTATCCAGACTGCCCACAGTGATTGGGCTCTCCTCCCTTTGGTTCCGGTGTGCGGTCACCTGTGGTGGAGTGAACTCTACATCGTGTTCTTCCTCTGCTTCTTCTATGGGGTTGCTGAATCTCCTTTTTGTTTGATCCACGTGTTTGTGGCAGATTTGTCCATTGGTAAGTTTAACCACCAGAATCCTATTTCCCTCTTTGGCGATCACAGTGCCTGCGGCCATTTGGGCCCTGCAGCGTAGTTGAGGACAAAAACAGGATAATTTACATCAATACATCGCGCCCTCGCATTCCTGTCATGGTAGTCATATTGTGGCTGCCGCCTGCTCTCGACAAATTCTTTCATGGTTGGGTGTATAAGGGAAAGCCGGGTCTTGAGCGTCCTTTTCATTAGCAGCTCTGCGGGTGGAACCCCTGTGAGCGAGTGTGGTCGGGATCTATAGGCCAACAGGAGGCGTGATAAGTGCCTTTGTAGGGAACCCCCTTGGATTCTGAGCATCCCCTGTTTGATTATCTGCACTGCTCGTTCTGCCTGGCCATTTGAGGCCGGCTTGAACGGTGCCGTTCTGACATGGTTAATTTCATTGCCTGCCATGAAGTCCTGGAATTCAGTGCTTGTGAAGCACGGGCCATTGTCGCTGACCAAGACGTCAGGTAGACCGTGGGCGGCAAACATTGCCCGTAGACTTTCTACCGTGGCAGAGGATGTGCTTGAATTTAAAATGTCACACTTGATACATTTGGAGTAGGCGTCTACTACAACCAAAAACATTTTTCCCACGAAAGGACCTGCATAGTCCACATGGATGCATGACCAAGGCTTGGCGGGCCATGGCCAGGAGCTAAGGGGGGCTTCCCTGGGCGCATTGCCCAGCTGGGCACACGTGTTGCACCTTCTAACACAAAGTTCCAGATCTGCTTCTATCCCTGGCCACCAAACGTGTAACCTGGCAATTGCCTTCATCTTGACAATGCCCGGGTGCTCATTGTGGAGTTCTCTGATGAACACCTCTCTGCCCTTTTGGGGCATGACTACACGGTTTCCCCACAGTAGGCAATCGGCCTGAATTGAGAGTTCATCCCTGCACCTGTGAAATGGTTTAAATTCCTCAGGGCATGCCCTGTACGTGGCTGCCCAGTCCCCATTCAGGACACATTTCTTGACTAGAGACAATAGCGGGTCTCTATTTGTCCAGACTTTAATCTGATGGGCTGTCACGGGTGAGCCTTCGCTTCCGAAAGCTTCAACAGCCATGACCATCTCAGCAGCATGCTCGGTAGCCCCCTCAGTGGTGGCTAGTGGGAGCCTGCTGAGTGCATCGGCACAGTTTTCAGTGCCCGGTCTGTGCAGAATTGTATCGTCATAGGCGGCTAACGTGAGTGCCCACCTCTGTATGCGGGCCGATGCGTTTGCATTTATGGCCTTGTTGTCGGCCAAAAGGGACATTAGGGGTTTGTGATCTGTCTCCAGCTCAAATTTCCTGCCAAACAGGTACTGGTGCATTTTCTTTACCACATATACACATGTGAGCGCCTCCTTTTCTACCATCCCGTAACCCCTGTCTGCCTGGGACAGACTCCTGGAGGCATAAGCTACCGGCTGTAACTGACCCTTGACATTGACATGCTGCAACACACACCTGACACCATAGGACGATGCATCGCACATTAACACAAGTTTCTTACATGGGTCGTATAGTGTTAACAGAGTGTTGGAACATAACAAATTGCGTGCTCTATTGAAAGCCCTTTCCTGGCTGTCCCCCCAGACCCATTCGCGACCTTTGCGTAGGAGCACGTGTAGCGGCTCTAGCAGCATGCTCAATTTGGGAAGAAAGTTACCAAAATAGTTCAGGAGCCCCAGGAACGAACGCAGCTCCGTCGTGTTACAGGGTCTGGGTGCTCTCTGGATCGCTTCCGTCTTGGACGCAGTAGGGCTGATCCCGTCTGCTGCTACCCTCATCTCCAGGAATTCTACCTCTGGAGCTAGGAAGACGCACTTCGCCTTTTTCAGTCACAGCCCTACCCAGTCCAGTCTGCGTAGCACCTCCTCCAGGTTGTGGAGATGTTCTTCAGTATCGTAACCCGTGATGAGGATGTCGTCCTGAAAAACCACTGTTCCTGGACTCGACTTGAGGAGGTTTTCCATATTTCGTTGGAAGATCGCGGCTGCCGAGCAAATCCCGAACGGACATCCGTTGTACTCAAACAACCCCTTGTGTGTCATGATGGTGGTCAGCTTCTTCGACTCACTCGCCAGCTCCTGGGTCATGTAAGCTGAGGTCAGGTCCAATTTTGAAAAAAGTTTGCCACCGGATAGCGTCGCAAAGAGGTCCTCCGCTCTCGGTTATGGGTATTGGTCTTGGAGTGACACCCGATTGATGGTGGCCTTGTAATCGCCATATATCCTGATCGACCCATCCGCCTTGAGCACCGGCATGATCGGGCTCGCCCACTTACTGAATTAGACTGCCGAGATGATGCCTTCCCTCAGCAGGCGGTCCAATTCGCCTTCTATCTTTTCCCGCATCATGTACGGCACCGCTCTGGCCTTGTGGTGTACTGGCCTGGCGTCTGGGTTGATATGAATCACTACCTTCGCCCCCATGAAAGTGCTGATGCCAGGTTGAAATAATGAGTCAAATTTGTCCAGGATCTGTGAGCATTATACTCGCTCCACAAAGGAAATTGCATTGACATCGCCCCATTTCCAGTTCATGACAGCAAGCCAACTCCTCCCCAGTAGTGTGGGACCATCCCCTGGGACAATCCAGAGTGACAACCTGTTCTCCGAATCTTTGTGGGTCACGATTACCGTGGCGCTGCCTAGCACCGGAATGATCTGCTTTGTGTAAGTCCCTAGCTGTGCATCAATCGGCGATAATTTTGGCTTGCTGGCCTTGTACGGCCACAACTTTTTGAACTGTTTGATACCCATCAGGGAATGACTGGCCTCCATATCTAGCTCCATTGATACTGGGATGCCATTGAGGAGCACTTTCATCATTATCGGTGGTGTCCTGGTGTATGAACTGTATACGTGCTCCACATGAACTCGCTGAACTTCAGCTTCCAGCGATTTCCCCCAGCGTTCATTTCTGCAATTTCTGCAGGTATTTTGCTTATTTTTGCAAACTCCGGCTGAGTGTGTGCCTCCACGCCTCCAACATGAGCTGCTGTTGGAAACAAAAGGTCCCTTGCCAGTCGATCGTCCCTGACTGCCCCGGTGACTGTCCTTGAGTGCTCCATTAACAGGTGTTGATGGCCCCATTACTGGCCGCATTGTCCCTTGCAATGGCGTGAATCGCCGTTCAACTTGCCATTGTCTCTGTCAAACTCCCCCTCTGGGTTCGACTACATGCTGGGCATGCCCGACTGCCCTTGTCTGCCTGGATAACTGTGTGCTGCTTTAACAATGTTGAATCTCTGTCCCAACCATTCCTTAACACAGTACCTCTTGTCTGTTCTGCTAGTGGCCATGCTCGCGTGGTTTAAATCCCAGTTTCTCTTCGCTATTGATACGTCCTTACTATATAGTATAAATGCACATGAGGCCCATGCTTGAGAGAAGGTCAGTCTGTGACCTGTCCTTTATTCCTTAGCACTCAAGTGATGAAGGTGGGTGGAGCTTCCCCTTTTATACCTGACGGTCCAGGTTAGGAGTGTCTCCCACCTAGTGGTCATTGTTCTCACAGTGTACAACTTAGGTCAGATTATACATGGGTTACAATGCTGGTTGAATACATGACATTTATGGCAGAAGGTCAAAAAAATTTAACGTTACCACACATTTGACATTGCTCGCGGTAACGCCCATTTTCAAAAGTGGAGACTAGTTGGTTTGAGAATGGGCAAGAAGCCGGCAATCTGAAAACCCTTTTTTACCGCCCACGCTGGAAATATCGCCCATTTCCACAAATGTGGAGGTTCTAGCCCCAAGATTCCATTGGCCTTCCTGATCACTTGCTGTACCTGCACACTAATCTTTTGTGTTTCATGCACAAATACCCCCAGGTCCCACTGTACTGCAGCACTTTGCAATCTTTCTCCATTTAAATAATAACTTGCTCTTTGATTTTTTTCTGCCGAAGTGCATGACCTCACACTTTCCAACCTTATACTCCATCTGCCAAATTTATGCCCACTCACTTAGCCTGTCTATGTCTTTTTGCAGATTTTTTGTGTTCTCCTCACACATTGCTTTCTCTCCCAACTTTGCATCATCGGCAAACTTGGCTATGTTACACTCGGTCCCTTCCTCCAAGTCGTTAATGTAGATTGTAAGTAGTTGGGATCCCAGCACTGATACCTGCGGCACCCCACTGGTTACTGATTGCCAACCCAAGAATGAACCATTTATCCTCACTCTCTGTTTTCTGTTCGTTAGCCAATCCTCTATCCATGCTAATATATTACCCTCAACCCCATGAACTTTTATCTTGTGCAGTAACCTTTTATGGGGCACCTTGTCAAATGCCTTCTGGAAGTCCAAATTCACCACATGCACTGGTTCCCCTTTATCCACCCTGTTTGTTACATCCTCAAAGAATTCTAGCAAATTTGTCAAACATGACTTCCCCATCATAAATCCATGCTGACTCTGCCTGACCGAATTTTGCTTTTCCAAATGGCCTGCTACTGCTTCTTTAATAATGGACTCCAACATCTTCCCAACCACAGATGTTAGGCTAACTGCTCTATAGTTTCCTGCTTTTTGTCTGCCTCCTTTTTTTTAAGTAAATTTTTAGTAAATTTATTCATTATCGCCCATTTTCTTTAAGACCGCCCAATCGACCCAAAATTCATCTTTTTCGATGAGAATTGGGGTGCAACGGCCATTTTTTTCGCTGGGCGAATTTTTTTTGTTTTTGGGGGAAGTTTTCGTCAGCGATAATCTTGGGAATCTTAGCGGTCTTTTGGGCAGCAATCGGGTGCTGGCGAGTTGTTAGGAAATTCTAGCCCAGTGAAACAAAAAGGCCCTGTGTTCAAACTCGAACAAATGAAAGTTTCTTTCAAAGGTTGTATCCTCTCAGACACGAACCAGTGCCTCATTGTAGCATAAACATTAGTACAATTGTCTCACAAAATATAGGCTGACACTCCAGTGCAGTACCGAGGGAGCACTGCACTGTTAGAGGTGCTGTCTATTGGATGTTTGTGCAATGGTTGCTCCAAATAGCATTGAATAATGATCAAGCTCTCATTTATATAGCACCTTTCATATCCTCGGGATGTCCCACAGTGTTTTACAACCAATAACGTACTTTCTGAAGTGTAGCCAGTGTTGTAATGTAGGAAACGCGGCAGCCAATTTGTGCACAGCAAGCTCCCACAAACAGCAATGAAAGAAATTAGCAGATTATCTGTTTTAATCTGGTCTCCCCTTACGCTGTGCAGCAGGCTTCCTGCACCTGTTTGCACCAGACATAAACATTTTCAGAGCAGTTAAAGTAGGTGGGGAATTAGCCCAACTTTTTGTCAGCATGTTGATTTGAATGATGAGCTGAAATGTGTAGCGAAGCCTATGTGCAGTCGGAACTTGACAGATCGCAAGTTCAGGATTTAGCGCATGCACGTGCACTTGCGGTCAATTTCAAAGACGGTATGACGGCATACTATGAGAGTACGGCATCATACCAACTGCGAAATCAGGGCTCATATCTCAAAGCACTTCACACAATGGATTTCCTTCAGAGCAGAGCGACTGTTGCTGTCTACGCTTGCTGTATGGGATATTTCATTAAAGAAAATGTCATGATATTTGGGCTCCACTGTATAGAAACAGTCACTCTCCTCCATGCGAATTGTGATTAAACTTACTGACCAGTCTGTAACATGAAGCAGATACTGTGGCACATGCAATTCATGGATGTTTCCTGGCCTGTAATAGTGGAGGAAATCAGTAATACACAGATTAATACTTAAGAGTGTTTTACTGCTGCTCATTCTCAATGAATATATATTCCATTGAGAAATAAAAACCCCACGGGAAAAGTGAACTAACTAAAGAAGTTAAGGATAGTATCAGATTAAAAGAAAAGGCTTATAATGTTGTAAAGAATAGTAATTGAGGATTGGAATTGTTTTAGAAACCAGCAAAAGATGACCAAAAAATGATAAAAAGGGAGAAAATAGAATGAGAGTAAATTAGCAAGAAATATAAAAACAGATTGTAAGAGCTTCTGCAGGTATGTAATAAGAAAGAGATTAGCAAAAGTAATTGTTGGTCCCTTAGAGGCTGAGACAGGAGAAATTATATTGGCGAACAAGGACATGGCAGAAACTTTAAACAAATATTTTGTATCTGTCTTCACAGTGGAAGTCACAAAAAGTATACCAAAAATAGTGGGGAACCAAGGGGCTAATGAGAGCGAGGAACTTAAAGTAATTAAAAACAGTAGAGAAAAAGTAATGGGACTAAAAGCCGACAAATCCCCTGGACCTGATGGCCTACATCCTCGGGTTCTAAAAGAGGAAGCTGCAGAGATAGTGGATGCATTGGTTGTGATCTTGCAAAATCCTCCAGATTCAGGAAAGGTCCCAACGTATTGTAAGATAGCAAATGTAACCCCGCTATTCAAGAAAGGAGGGAGAGAGAAAACCAGGAACTACAGGTCAGTTAGCCTGACATCAGTCATCGGGAAAATGCTGGAATCCATTGTTAAGGAAGTGGTAACAGGATACTTAGAAAATCATAATATGATTAGGCAGAGTCAACATGGTTTTATGAAAGGTAAATCGTGCTTGACAAATTTATTAGAGTTCTTTGAGGATGTAACTAGCAGGGTAGATAAAGGAGAACCAGTAGATGTAGTATATTTGGATTTCCGAAATGCATTCGATAAGGTGCCACACAAAAGGTTGTTAAGGGCACAAGGAGTTGGGGGTAAGATATTAGCATGGCTAGAGGATTGGTTAACAGACAGAGAACTGAGAGTAAGGATAAACAGGCCATTTTCAGATTGGCAGGCTATAACTCGTGGGATGCCACAAGGATCAATGCTTGGGCCCCAGCTATTTACAATTTATATTAATGACATAGCTGAAGGGACTGAGTGTAATGTATCCAAGTTTGCTGACGATACAAAGCTTGGTGGAAAAGTAAGATGTGAGGACAATGCAAAGCGCCTGCAAAGGGATATAGTCAGGTTAAGTGAGTGGGCAATAAGGTGGTAGATGGAGTATAATGTGGGGAAATGTGAGGTTATTCACTTTGGTAGGAAGAATGGAAAAACACAATATTTTTTTCAATGATGAGAAACTATTAAATGTTAGTGCTCAGAGAGATTTGGGTGTCCTAGTACAAGAAATACAGAGCTAGCATGTGGGTACAGCTAGTAATTAGGAAGAAAGACTGGATCAACTGGGCTTGTATTCACTGGAGTTCAGAAGAATGAGAGGGGACCTCATAGAAACGTTTAAAATTCTGACGGGGTTCGACAGGTTAGATGCAGAAAGAATGTTCCCAATGTTGGGGAAGTCCAGAACCAGGGAACACAGTCTAAAGATAAGGGGTAAGCCATTTAGGACTGAGATGAGGAGAAACTTCTTCACCCAGAGAGTGGTGAACCTGTGGAATTCTCTACCACAGAAAGTTGTTGAGGCCAATTCACTAAATATATTCAAAAAGGAGTTAGATGAAGTCCTTACTGCTAGGGGGATCAAGGGGTATGGCGAGAAAGCAGGAATGGGGTACTGAAGTTGCATGTTCAGCCATGAACTCATTGAATGGCGGTGCAGGCTAGAAGGGCCGAATGGCCTACTCCTGCACCTATTTTCTATGTTTCTATGTTTCTATATGGCATGTTGGCCTTTATTGCTAGAGGGTTGGTGTATACGTCTTGCTACAATTGTATAGGGCTCTTGTGAGACTGCACATGGAGTATTGTGCACAGTTTTGGTCTCCTTATCTTGGAGGCAGTGCAACGACGGTTCACTAGATTGATCCCTGGGATGAGAGGGTTGTCCTATGAGGAGAGATTGAGTAGATTGGGCCTGTACTCTCTGGAGTTTAGAAGAATGAGAGGTGATCTCATTGAAACATATAGGGGGGGATTGAGAGGGTAGATACTGAGAGGTTGTTTTCCCTGGCAGCAGTGTCTAGAACTAGGGTGCATAGTCTCAGGATAAGGGGTCGGCCATTTAAAACTGAGATGAGGAGGAATTTCTTCATTCAGAGGGTTGTGAATCTTTGGAAATCTCTGTCCCAAAGTGCTGTGGCAGCTCAGTCATTGAGTATATTCAAGGCTGAGATAGATAGATTGTCGTACTCCAGTGGAATCAAGGGATATGGGGATAGTCCAGGAAAGTGGAGTTGAGGTCGAAGATCAACCATGATCTTATTAAATGGCGGAGCAGGCTCGAGTGGCCATATGGCCTACTCCTGCTCCTAATTCTTATGTTCTTATGCTTTATGTTCTCATGAATGATTTAACAGTGTCACCATAAAAAAATAAACCAATAGTGGTGATCGTTTCATTGGGTTCAAAAACAGATGATCTGGACACTTATTTCATTGCTGTTTGTGGGACCTTGCTGTGTGTGAGACCTTGCTCAATCTTCCTCGCTGCCATGCTCCACCTCACATTCAACAAGCTCCCCGCTGGAATGGAACTAAACTACAGAACCAGTGGGAACCTGTTCAACCTTCGTCGTCTCTAGGCCAGGTCCAAGACCACCCCAACCTCTGTTGTCGAGCTACGGTACGCGGACGATGCCTGCGTCTGCGCACATACAGAGGCTCAACGCCAAGTCCCAGTCAGTGTATTCACTGAGGCGTACGAAAGCATCGGCCTTACATTAAACATCCATAAGACAAAAGTCCTCCACCAACCTGTCCCCGCCGCACAGCACTGCCCCCCTGTCATCAAGATCCATGGCACGGCCCTAAACAACGCGGACCATTTCCCATACCTCGGGAGCCTCTTATCAACCAGAGCAGACATTGACGACGAAATTCAACACCACCTCCACTGCACCAGTGCAGCCTTCGGCCGCCTGAGGAAAAGAGTGTTCGAAGACCAGCCCCTCAAATCTGCCACCAAGCTCATGGTCTACAGGGCTGTAGTAATACCCGCCCTCCTGAATGGCTCAGAGACATGGACCATGTACAGTAGACATCTCAAGTCGCTGGAAAAATACCACCAACGATGTCTTCGCAAGATCCTGAAAATCCCCTGGGAGGACAGATGCACCAACGTTAGCGTCCTCATTCAGGCTAATATCCCCAGCATTGAAGTACTGACCACACTTGATCAACTCCGCTGGGCAGGCCTCATTGTTCGCATGCCAGACATGAGACTCCCAAAACAAGCGCTCTACTCAGAACTCCTTCACGGCAAACGAGCCAAAGGTGGGCAGAGGAAACGTTACAAGGACACCCTCAAAGCCTCCCTGATAAAGTACAACATCCCCACTGACACCTGGCCAAAGACCGCCCTAAGTGGAGGAAGTGCATCCGGTAGGGCTCTGAGCACCTTGAGTCATCACCGAGAACATGCAGAAATCAAGCGCAGGCAGCGGAAAGCGCGTGCAGCAAACCAGTCCCACCCACCCTTTCCCTCAACAACTATCTGTCCCACCTGTGATAGGGACTGCGGTTCTCGTATTGGACTGTTCAGTCACCTAAGGACTCATTTTAAGAGTGGAAGCAAGTTTTCTTCGATTCCGAGGGATTGCCTATGATGATGATGGGACCTTGCAGTGTGTGGGACCTTGCTGTGTGTAAATTCGATGCAATGTTTTCCTGCGTAACAGTGACCGTACTTCCAAAGTAATTCATTCATTTAAGTGCCGGCCATGGCTCTGTTAGTAGCACTCTCACCTCTGAGTCAGAAGTTTGTGGGTTGAAGCCCCACTCCAGAGACTTGAGCATTTTCAGAGGTGCTGACTTTCGGATGAGACATTAAACTGAGGCCCCGTCTGCCCTCTCAGTTGGACGTAAAAGATCCCAGCGGAGCTCTCCCGGTGTCCTGGCCAAGATTTATCCCTCAACCAACACCTAAAACAGATAATCTGGTAATTTCTTTCATTGCTGTTTGTGGGAGCTAGCTGTGCGCAAGTTGGCTGCCATGTTTCCTACATTATAACAGTGACTACACTTCAGAAAGTACTTAATTGTCTATAAAACACTTTGGGACATCCTGAACACATGAAAGGTGCTTTATAAATGATCATTATTCGATGTTATTTGGAGCAATTATTGCACAAACATCCAATAGACAGCACCTCTGACAGTGCAACGCTCCCTTGGTACTACACTGGAGTGTCAGCCTAGATTTTGTGCTCAAGTCTCTGGAGTCGGACTTGAACCCACAACCTCCTGACTCCGAGGTAAGAGTGCCACCCACTGAGCCCCGGTTGACAGTAAGTTTCAGATATTTTTCATAAAGTGCACAGTTTAAGAGCTTTGTCTGCTGTGTGATGATGGACTGCGACAATGGAAAAGATAAATGAAAAATAGTTCAACAGATCACAGGATCAGTTTGGATGAAGAAGTTCCTTCAAACCATTTGATCTCATCCCTCCACAGTACCAACCTGGCTGCCTCTCTGTTGCAACATTTGGTTGAATTATATTACAGTATTAGGAAGAAAATGAGAAAACAAATTGTAATGAAGGTGGGGAAAAATAATGCTTTCCTTCAGTACTCTCATGGTAGGGTGAGCATTATCAAGCAATTAGGATCTCTTAAGGATTGGAACTCTTAGAAGATAGGATCCAGCTTGCCCTTAAAATAAATTCCAATCAGTATTCATAATAGGAAATTGCAGCAGTGCACTTCATTCCTGAAAATGTCAGGGGGGAATCAGAGTATATAATGAAATAGAGCACAGAAAATGTTATTAAGAAATTAGATCAAATGAAAGTTCAGAAGGCATCAGATGCAGGTGGAGTGCCTCAGAGACTACTGAATGAAAATGAAAGCGCAAATAGTTTTTTTCTCTCTCTCTGGCTGAGGTCCTGTGTTATTCTTTGAGAACAGGACTTGGGAGTTAACTGCTGTGGTTTCAATCTTCAAGCAAGACTCCAACGCTCACAGAGATACCAGGTCAAAAAATTCTTAAGGGGAAAAATATGAGTTTGCCAGCAAAGTTGCTGGTGTAACTGCAGTTAACGCCCCCTGGAAATGGCCACAATGCTAACCGAGTGAAACTTGTCTGGGGGGCGGGGGGGAGGGCGGGCAGGAGATAGGTGGCTCAACGCTCACCTTCTGTGCAACGCTGTTCGGGTGGCATTGCTGGAGGGATTCGGGACGAAGTTCCTGTCCAGGTCCAGCTTCACAGCTTCCCACAGCCCCTGTGAGCGAAGCTGTGGACCACACAAGGAATTATAGGCAATGAAGAGGTCTGATATTTAAAGGGGCCATGCATACTGAAACAATGCAAAATAAAATGCAGCGAATCCAGACATTTTTCAGCCCTTTCTGCCTGTTAAGAAATATTCAATATTTAAAATAAGTTCCAAATATGAATATTCAGCTGTTAAAGTTGAATTACCTTCCTAACCTCAGCAAATGGGAAAACTGCCTCAGCACTAACACAAACGGCTCAGTAAGCCAGGGAAGGGGCACCCAGGATTTCGCATGCAGCATTCCATCTTTGTGCAGAGGGCCAACACTGCAAGAGAAGTCCTCTACCCACAGAGGCCACAGGAGGCTGTCCAGAAAGAACAATGTGGGAGTACATCATTAAGGCCATCACTACCAGCACTGTCGCCCCCCCCCCCCTTCACCTGGCTCCAGTGTCCAAAGAAGCTTCATGACCTCAGACCACTGAATGCATCTTCAAAAGCCGTTTCCTACCAACTGCACCACTTGCCTCACATTGCTCAATGCACAACACTCAATCACTCAACTATCAACAATCTGTACTGAACACGAGGCACATCTCCCATTCTTAGCCTTACCTCACTCCCTTGGAGGAGACGGTGCTGGCCATTCTTGGCAGGGGCATGGCTGAGCCCTTGGCCAGCGGCGAGGCTGAAAGGATACAAGAGGCGAGTATCCTCGTACGTTATTCTCCTTCTGGCATGCACGTCTTGCTTTCCTGCCCTTCCATCACCACAACACCACCCTTGTGCCTTCCTCACTTCACGCACCCAAGAAATGCAGCCTGCCCAGCCAGTGTGACCGCATGCGGATGATTTCATCCTGGATATCCCAGCCAAAAGGGGCTGTCTGGGATGTATCCTCCCATCTGATTGCTCCTCTTTGACTTCCTCCAGACATCTGCATCTTTATCTTCCCTCTGCAAGCAGATGCTGTAAATGTGAAATGACAACATAAAATGCAGGAAATGCTCAGTTGGTCAGGCAGCATGTGCAGTCTGTTTTTCTCTCCACGGATGTGACCTGACCTGCTGAGTATTCGCAGCATGTTCTATCTTCTCAAAGCCCTTCATTTACCATCTGAGCCCTTGCAGGCATCCAGCAGCACTCCCTGCACACTTTAAAAAAAAAATTCACTTGCAGCAAGCCAATAGAAACATACTTCATTAAAATCAACAAAAAAAGTCCAAATCCTTAAATTCAAACTTACCTGAATAATGTGTGTGTTCCTTTAAGAGCTGCAAACATCGCCACTGTCAGCCTGCTTGCATGGCAGGTGAATTCAGTGCTAGGGTCAAAGTTCACATTGGTGACGTTAAGTCAGCGTTGCACGCCGATTGACGTCACTATGCCGCCATTATTTTTTCCAGGATGCTTCCAGTTATCAACAGCGCAAATGGGGAGAGCAATATGGTGGCCATCACGGGAACCACCAGCAGCTGGCCACCATTTTATCAGCATTTCATGGTGCTATGGAGTGGCAATAAGCACATGAAGTTCTTACTCTGAGGTTTCGTGCCTTAAGTTTATAACTTCATAGATGTGGGTGTAAATATGTACAAGCTCCTAGTTAAAGTTAACTGAAGTATCCAAACAGTTCAGTCTCTGATTTAGGCCCTGGTCTTTGGCAAGCCACATGCAGTTTTCTTCCTTTACCTTCATCTTTCCTTATAACAACTTTTATTTCTTTCTCTTGTCGGTTGTCTTATTGTAGGATTTAAGCACAATCTGTTATATATGCAGACTATAGAGATACTCTCTGTGTAGTCTCTGTATAGTTGCATAAGATGGAGACTTGTTACCTGATGTACTGTCAATAAGGTTTACACTGTGTATATACTATGCTGGCACCACTAGAGGGTGCAACTGGCGGAGATTGGGGTTTCCTGCTCTGTGGCAGAGGCTGTCCACCAGTGGGCATTGCGGTGGGAGACCTGAGGGTCACCTGCTTAGGTGTGCAGGGCCCAGTATAAAAGGCTGCCCACCATGCTTGTGCCTCACTCTGGAGTTACGAATAAAGGATCAAGGTCACTACAGTTTGAGTACAACACATTGCTTCGTGGAGTCATTCATAAGTTCATTACAGACATAAGAACTGGCGATGAGAATACGGACTTTCACGCAATTATGGCTACCTGTGGCACAGTAAAAGACTTCGCAGAGGGTGATGATTGGGATGCCTTCACGGAAAGGCTCGAGCAATATTTCGTGGCAGGGGAGACGGACACAGTGGCAGAGAAGCGCTAGGGTTTTACTGCTGACCAGTTGTGGGCCCGAGGTCTACCGCCTCGTCAGGGACTTGCTGGCACCCATGAAGGCCAAGGATAAGACATACGATGAGCTGACTGAACTAATTCGTGACCAACTAAAACCAAAACAGAGCATCCTCACGGCCAGGCACAGATTCTACACTCACCGCAGAACTGAGGGCCAGCAGATTGCAAAATGTGCTGCCGACCTCAGGAGACTTGTGGCACCATGTGATTTCAGCAAGCACCTCAACGAAGCATTGTGAGACATCTTCGTTATGGGAATTGGCCATGAGGGCTGCCTTCACAAGCTATTATCTGCAGACACCACAGTCAACCTGCAGAAGGCTATCAGCATCAGTCAGGCGTTCATTACTTTGCAAATTAAGCACCAAGCAAATTATCCTATGGACTCAAACCCGGCAAGTACTGTACACAGAATGGTGCCTTTCACAGACAAGACTGTAGAACGTGGCTCTGCCCAGGGCAGAGAGCACAGACCTCAGAGTTCCAGAACTCAGAGTCCGCCAAGGGGTGCTAATTGAGTAGCACCATGCTGGCGTTGTGGAGGAAACCATATGACTCACCAGTGTCGGTTTGCTGAGTATGTATGCAAAGCCTGTAACACGAAGGGCCACCTCCAGCATATGTATAAAAGAAATACGACTCACCGTCTAGCAGAGGAGTCAGTAGATGACTTTGAATCCAACGGGGAGTATGATGAGGGGCAGCTCAGCCCTAAGAAGAAGTGTATGGAGTGTATACCTGCACCACCAATTGTCCGCCAGTGAAGATGGAAGTTGAGATAAACGGCATTCCAGTCTTCATGGAAGTGGACACGGGAGCGAGCCAGTCACTGATGAGCCAGGATGCCTTTGAGAGGCTATGGAACAAAAAACGACCCGAGCTGATTCCAGTCCAGGAAAAGTTGCGCATCTACACCAAGTAGCTGATCCCAGTCCTTGGTAGTGCGGATGTAAGTGTAATCCATAATAGTGTGGTGCACAAGTTACCTCTGTGGATTGTCGCAGGTGATGGTCCAACGCTACTCGGAAGAAGGTGGATGGAGACGATCCAGTGGAAATGGGAAGACCTCTTCACTCCAGCAATCCCCCCGTGCTCCAAGGCAGAGCAAAACCTCACCTTCGCTTGGGCCAGGCACCAGAGCACAGACCAGCGCAGCACCTGAGGCACAGACCATCACGACTGCATGGCAATGATCCGACCGGAATGACCTAAAAGTACCTTCCCGGCTCCAGTGACAGGACTCCTGGGGAGGAAGATCGAATTCGCAGGCACTCTTCCAGCTTTTGTGGCAGAATTGCGTGAGAGAAGGATCAAGGCAGTCAACCTCGAGGACAGAGGCAAGATGGCATCCCTGCTACAGCGTGGTGCAGCGTGGCTGAAAAAAAAGATGGCCACAGCCATATCACAAGGTGCAATGCTGAGGGACCAACATGTGGTGTCTAACAAAGGATTTGATTGGGGTAAAGCCAGCAGGGTTCTCTTAAAGGAGACCTGCAACCAACTGAACTTAAAGAGACATTGTATGCATGGCAATCACTGTAACGAACCGATTAAGATTGTGAACAAAATGTTGTTGCAAGATATCGGTACCAGTCCTAATGTAAAGAACAAAATGTTGTTGCGAGATGTCGGGAATAGAGTGTCCCCTAAAGTAGCAAGCGAGCGAATTCAGGAGGGTAAAGGCGCTGATCGTGATTCCCTGCCCCAGGTGTCCCCACAAGTTATAGGCCAGCGACCTCAGGAGGGTGCAGGCACTGATCCTGATACCCTGCCCCAGGTCTATCCCACGCTGCAGGCACCCGATGGCACTATTCGCCACAGACCTGGAAATGGACACGGTGCCAATACGTGCAGTCGGCTGCCGTTGCCCACCACCCGGGTGGAGACGGTGCAGCCCCCAGACCCAGTCGCTACCTCGACCATGTCCGGGAGTGAAAGGTCAGAACCAACGAGTTCCCCAAACGGGACCTGGAACAGCCAGGTTCGCAACACCGTTAGAGAGCAGGCAGAGATTCTGCAGCCCTTAAAGGAGGACAGGAAGGCCACACACATCTGTGGCTCTTCCCACCACTAGGCAATGGCAAAGACCCTGATTCCTGGCTAGGTGAGCGAACCAAGCTCATCCCGTTAGCAGGATGCGCAGCGCCGCTATCAGGTGACTAGGACACCATCCGGTTGCTCTGGAACTTGCGTCCTAGCATACCTGTACTGCTACCTCAGTATTTACCATGACTGAACCATGAATGCAATCTACCCAATCCGTAATGAATGTAAATCACTGAACCAAGATGTCACGATACAAACTGTAACTTCCTTTCTTTGTACTTGCACTGTGTCTGATCCTGTATGTTAATGTAACTGGCCTGCTGAATGATCTCACTGTGGGGGGTGGGGTGGAAATGGATGTATGTAGCCATGGACACACACATGGATCACACCCAGAATCCACTGGAACCTCCACTGCATCATCGAACCATCCAAACTGGTAACCACTACCCAATGTTGTGGCAAAAGGACTTGGGGGTTAACAGAGAGAGAGCCAAGCCAAAGCACAGCCAAAGTGCAAGGGCTATTGGCATTTAAGTCTGGGGAGAGCTAAGCCAGAGCACATAGTGCAAAGGTAATCGGCACAAAGGACTTGGGGGAGAGTGATGTTATATATGCAGACTATAGATATACTCTCTGTGTAGTCACTGTATAGTTGCATAAGATGGAGACTTGTTACCTGATGAACTATCAATAAGGTTTACACTGTGTATATACTATGCTGGCACCACTAGAGGGTGCAATTGGTGGAGACTGGGGTTTCCTGCCCCTGTGGCAGAGGCTGTCCACCAGAGGGCACTGCGATGGGAGACCTGAGGGTCATAGGTGTGCAGGTCCCAGTATAAAAGATTGCCTACCATGTTTGTGCTTCACTCTGGAGTTACGAATAAAGGACCAAGATCACTACAGTTTGAGTACAACACATTGCCTCGTGGAGTCATTCATAAGTGCATTACAGACATAACACAATGCATACGACCATCACAGCTGAACCATTCCCTCAGAGAGCGTAGCTGTGCAGCTGTGATCTCTCGTCCTGGATGTTGGTATTATCAGGGAGGTTTGATATGGACTCCACAGATGGCTCGGCAAGTTTATCCAGTGAGTAACAGACAGACCAGATCAGACTTTGCACTCAGTTAATTGATCTCAACTAGAGCAGCACTAGGGATTCCCTCTTCGCAGCTACTGCTCCCCTCCCTTTCAAAACTGTCACCATCGCTCCTGTCCTCCAAAACATCCATCCTTCACCCCTCTGTTCTTGGAAACCACCATCTCATCGCCAATCTCCCTTGCCTCTCCAAACTCTTGCGTGTGATTTTTGCCTTTAAATTCTGTGCCCATCTTTCCTGCAACTCCCTGATTAAATCTCTCCAATCAGGTTTCTGCCCCCACCACAGCACTCAAGCAGCCCGAGCCAAAGTCACAAATGACATGCTCTGTGACCGTAACCATGGTACACTCTCCTTTGTGCAGCCTTTGATACAGTTGACCACACCATCCTTCTCCAATGCCTCTCCTCTGCTGCCCAGCTCTGTGGAAGTGCCCATGCTTGGCTCGAAACTTACATGTCCAATTGTAGTGACAGCATCTCCAGCAATGGCTTTCTTTTCTCCCCACACTCTTACCTCTGGAAACCCTCATAGATCTATCCTTGGCCCTCCCTCCTCTTCCTCCTTTACCCACTGGCCCTTGCATGGCATCTTCTACAGTCGAAGGTTCAGCTTCTACATATATGCTGACAACATTCAGATCTATCTTTTCACCACCTCTCTCGATCCCTCCACTGCCTCTATGTTGTCAGATATCCAGTCTTGAATGAGCCACAATTCATAGAATCATATAAATTTACAGCACAGAAGGAGGCCATTTCGGCCCATCGTGTCCGCGCCGGCCGACAAAGAGCTATCCAGCCTAATCCCACTTTCCAGCTCTAGGTCCGTAGCCCTGCAGGTTACAGCACTTCAAGTGCACATCCAAGTACTTTTTAAATGTGGTGAGAGGTTCTGCCTCTACCACCCTTTCAGGCAGTGAGTTCCAGACCCCCACCACCCTCTGGGTGAAGGAATTTCACCTCAAATTCCCTCTAAACCTTCTACCAATTACTTTAAATTTATGCCCCCTGGTGGTTGACCCTGCTGTTAAGGGAAATAGGTCCTTCCTATCCACCATATCTAGGCCCCTCATAATTTTATACACCTCAATGAGGTCTCCCCTCAGCCTCCTCTGTTCCAATGAAAACAAATCCAGCCTATCCAATCTATCCTCATAGCTTAGCATCGTGGGCTGCCCTGACCTGTGTGAGAACACCACCGCAGGTCGGGGCTATAAATAGAGCTGGAGCGCCGGGCCCTGGAACATCGTGGGCGAATGAGGCCCAGAAGAGGCGTGGGCCCAGGGGCAGCACGGGCCTGCCCACACTGCGATATGTGTGCACACTAGGTCCGTGCAGCAGAGCAGGTCTCCAGTCGTCCTGGTTAACCCTTGCCACTGGATAAAGGCCTAGCTCTGTCAAGCCCGTGTGGTGGCTGATGTGCAACGGTCACCACACGTTAAAAAAATCCACGCACAGGCATCTTCCACCCCCTCAATTGGAGTTCAGGACTGGAACATTGGGTCCTTCATTGAAACATCTGTGAACTCATGTGGAAGCAAGTCATCCTCATTCGAGGGACCGCCTATGAATGATGAATAGCTTAGATTCTCCACTCCCGGCAACATCCTTGTAAATCTCCTCTGTACCCTCTCCAGTGCAATCACGTCCTTCCTGTAATGCGATGACCAGAACTGCACGCAGTACTCCAGCTGTGGCCTAACCAGTGTTTTATACAGTTGAAGCATAACCACCCTGCATTTGTATTCTATGCCTCAGCTAATAAAGTCAAGTATTCCGTATGCCTTCTTAACCACCTAATCTACCTGGCCTGCTACTTTCAGGGATCTGTGGACATGCACTCCAAGGTCCTTTTTGTTCCTCTACACTTCTCAGTATCCAATCATTTAATGTGTATTCCCTTTCCTTGTTAGCCCTCCTCAAATGCATTACCTCACACTTCTCTGGATTAAAGTCCATTTGCCACTGTTCTGCCACCTGACCAGTTGATTGATGTCTTCCTGCAATCTGCAGCTTTCTTCTTCATTATCAACCACACAGTCGATTTTAGTATCATCTGCAAACTTCTTAATCATACTCCCTATATTCAAGTCTAGATCATTGATGTATATCACAAAAAGCAAGGGATCCAGTACTGAGCCCTCCACTGGAAACATCCTTCCAGTCACAAAAACACCCATCAACCATTGCCCTTTGCTTCCTGCTTCTGAGCCAATTTTGGATCTAACTTGCCACTTTGCCCTAGATTCCATGGGCTTTTACTTTTGTGACCAGTCTCCCATGTAGGACCTTAACAAATGCTTTGCTAAAATCCATATACACTACATCATATGCTTTGCCTTCATCGATGCTACTGGTTATCTCCTCGAAAAATTCAATCAAGTTAGTCAGACACGACCATCCCTTAACAAATCTGTGCTGACTGTCCTTGATTAATCTGTGTCTTTCTAAGTAAAGGTACTTCAGGAATGTTTCCAATAATTTTCCCACCACTGAGGTTAGGCTGACTGGCCTGTAATTACTCGGTCTATCCCTTTCTCCCTTCTTAAACAAAGGTACCACGTTAGCAGTCCTCGAGTCCTCTGGCACCACACCTGAAGCCGGAGAGGATTGGAAAATGATCGTCAAAGGCTCTGCTATTTCCTCTTTTGCATCACTTAACAGCCTGGGATACATTTCATCTGGACCTGGGGATTTATTCACTTTCATAGCTGCTAAACCCCTTAATACCTCCTCTCTCACTATGTTTATTTTATCTAATGTTTCATACTTCTTCTCCTCAATAGTAGTGCCTGCATCGCCCCTCTCTCCTATTAAACCACTTCTCTCCTATTAAACATTACAAGTACCAAAACCATCATCTTCGACCCCCGTCACAACTCTATACCCTTGCCATCGATTCCACCCCACTCCTTGGTTACTGTCTCAGTCTGAACCAGAGTTCGCAATTTCGGCCTCCTATTTGACCTTAGAGGAGTTTCTAATCCCTTATCCTCTCAGTCATAAAGACTGCTCACTTCTACTTCTGTAACATTACCTGTTTTCACCCTAGCCTCCGCTCATCTGCTTATGAAATGCTCATCTGTACATTCGTGTCCTCCAGACTCGACTATTCGAAAGCTGTCCTGGCAAGCCTCCCATTTTCACCTTCCATAAACTTCAACATCTAAAACTCTGCTGTCTATATCCTAACTTGCACCTTTGCCTTCTTACAATTGATCAGTGCTTCTTGCACTTACTATACTCAAATAAAAAAATCTATGGCTTTATACAATAATTGTTAGGTCATGTTGATTATAGTTCCTCTGGATTCAATTTGACCAGATCATCCCTTCTTCTTGCTGAGTCATTCACGCTTGGTGCCTTTTTCCCTTACCCTGTCAACAGAACCACTCAACTATAACTTCGAATCTGATAGTCTCTGTCTTTCAGGAAACATGTGGTGCTAACTCATCCTGTGTGGATGGTGATTGACGTCCCATGCCTTTTCTGTTCATTCTTGGCATTTTGGCCTCAACCATGAGCATGCGATTAACTATCTGCATCCTGCAGCTGTTCCACATGTCAGTCCATTTCTTACACAAGTCCCACTCAACTCACACCTCTGTTATTGCTGACATACATTTACTCCCAGTCCTCTAACCTCAAATGCGAAATCCTGATCCTTATGTTTCATTCCATTTATGGCCTCACCCTTCTCTATCTCTGTAACCTCCTTCAGCTCTACAACCCCATACATCTCTGTTCCTTCAAATCCAGCATCTTGTGGCTAAACCCCTGCCTTCACCCCATCATTGGCGGCCATGCCTTTAGTACCACACTCTGGAATTTCCTCCTTAAACTCCTCCACCTCTCTACCTTCCTCTTCTCCTTTGAGATCCTTCTTAAAACCCACTGCTTTGACCACTTTTAGTCACCCCTCCTTATTTGTTTCGACATCCATTTGGTGTTCTGATTACACCTTTATGAAACACCTTGGTGTGATTTTCTACGTTAAAGGCGCTTTATAAATGAAAGTTGTTCTGTACTGAACAATATAGTAAAACAGAATCAAATAGCAAATGACAAAATTAGCTGCAAAATGTGGACTCACAAATTAAAAGAAATTAAACCAGTTTTCCAGAGGTGTTTTTGGCAAATGGAATGTTTTTTTAAAAAGGTTGGTTTCAGAACAGAGTTCTCTATTGCAAAACTAAACACGAATCATTTGAAAGATGATATTGTTTTGCAAGTCTATTATAAATTAGCAACAAAGACTTAACAATCCAGCTGCTGCTCATTTCTCTCCCTGAGATACAGAGAACAAGGCAATAAAACTGCAGAAAATCCAAATGATCCAAACAGATGAATGGACACTTGACACCATAACATTGTTTTACTCATCGCTGATCTTAGGAATAAGCCAGAATGATCTTTTGATGAAATAAAATTGATAGAGATGTGTTTTAATATGAAATTCTTAAGTGAGAGCGTAAAGGTATGATTGGGGATTTCATCCACTTAAAAGAATGAGATGCTAATGATATGTAAGAACACTAATGTTAATGTGAGGAGACCTTAGTTGAAAAGATGATTTCTTTTGGCAAATGGGATGTTTTTTTAAATAAATTGCCAAAATGATGGTCGGCACACAGAGCTCTCTATTGCAAAAGTAAACCAGAATCATTTGAAAGCTGACATTGTTTTGCAAGTCTATTATAAATGAACATGTATTCCCCATTTCATCTGAAGGCACTGGAGTGAAGTTCTACAAGCATTGGAAGCCCGCTGGCTAGTTCTTCATCTGTGAGCCCAAGCAGCAAGTGTTAGTGGGCTCTACATTTAAGGCATCTTGTCAGTCCTGTTGTCCCCCAACAGCCACATGCACGTGCGCACCCACGCACTTTCCAGCACATGTCACTGGATACCAGTCTGGAGCAGATGTCTCTGTAATATTTCCCCATCATAGCCCGGAGACGCATTGGGCAATTCTGGCACCTCGGATGAGATCAGCCAACTCGGCACAGACCATGAACTGAATATGGGATCTCATGGTCTGTGTATCTTCACTCAGGAGACCATCAGGAGAGAGACGCCATTCATTGATGTCTCACACACGAGTGATTTGGGTCTGGTACAATATTCTGGAAAGAGATAGCTGGACAGGTGTCGCACCTACCACGATTACGTAGGAAAATATGATAGAAAGGGCAGCTTGTAATTAGGGCGATGAAGGATACCTGCTGTCCTTACCCAGTCTGGACTATATGTAACTCCAGTCGCACAACTAACGTGGTTGGCTGCCCTCGGCCTCAGCAAGCCACTCCGTTGTATCAAACTGCTATCAGTATTACAAGAAGTTCCACCATCTTCTCACAGCAAGTGAGGATGGGGCAACAAATGCCAGCCAGCATGGATTTGTTAAGGAAAGGTCATGTCTGACTAACTTGAGGGTCAATGAAGGTAGTGCGTTTGATGTAGTGTATATGGATTTTAGCAAGGCATTTGATAAGATCCTACATGGCAGACTGGCCATGAAAGTAAAAGCCCATGGGATCCAGGGAAAAGCAGTAAGTTGGTTGCAAAATTGGCTCACAGGCAGGAAGCAAAGGGTAATGGTTGATAGGTATATTTGTGACTGGAAGGCTGTATCCAGTGGGGTTCCGCAGGGCTCGGTACTAGGTCCCTTGCTTTTTGTGGTATATATCAATGATTTAGACTTGAATGTAGGGGATATGAAGTTTGCAAATCATACTAAAATCGGCTGTGTGGTTGATAATGAAGAAGAAAGCTGTAGACTGCAGGAAGATATCAATGAACTGGTCAGGTGGGCAGAACAGTGGCAAATGGAAGTCAATCCAGAGAAGTGGATGTGCACTTGAAGTTCTGTAACCTACAGGGCTATGGATCAAGACCTGGAACGTGGGATTAGGCTGGATAGCTCTTTCATGGCCGGCATGGACAAGATGGGCCGAAATGGCCTCCTTCCGTGCTGTAAATTTCTATAATTCTATGATTCTATTAATAGCGACGCCATATCCTGAGAATAATTTTTTAAAATCCATTTACAGCTGAATCTCTATAGTGATAGTGCTAATAGTGATTAGTTGGTGATGTTTCCTGCATTACAACATTGACTACACTTCAAAACATTGGCTGTAAAGCACTTTTGGACGTCCGGTGGTCGTGAAAGGTGCTATATAAATGCAAGTCTTTCGTTATATGCTGCGATGATATTGAGGGCAGATTGGCTGCGTGGTCTCTGTGTGTTGTGTGTGTGGGAATACTGCTGCCTGTGCATTGTTTTCTGCAGGGAGGGGGGAACATGTTGTCCAGTGGCTTCCTTTCTGATGTTGCTCCTAGCAACATGTTGCTGTGATACAATTGCTAGGTTGCCGGTGTTGTGATACAGATGATTGCATGCTTATGCACTCGTGGTCTGATCTTTTGTTCCCTCAGTTTTTAACCATTCCTGCAGGAGGTGTTGGATCCGCGAGTTAATGATCCCACTTTGGTCTCACTGCACCCGCCCAACGCTGCAACAGTTGAGTCCCACATTGGTTGATGCTGAAGAGGGAGCAGGGTGAGGGGGCACACTAGCTGTGGGGGCAGCAGTGACAGCCACCGACTCTCATATAGTGTCTGCCAGGCATTCCCCGAGATTTTCCTGGGGGGAGGGGTTGCTGCAGCCGGCGTTAATAAATAAAAGTTAAAAAAGGGGGTGGGCAATTTCTGCTGGGCTGCAATGGACTCCAACTGCTGGTTGCAAGCCCTGTGCATCAACGAGGAGGCAGATAGGGTGGTGTTTGCAAGTTCTCTGCAATGCCATGACGCAATCCAGGTGCAGGGGGAGAGGATGGATGGATGGATGGATGCAGTTTCCTCGGGGGATGCTGGCATTTTACCTCTCTTGATCTCTCTCGCGGGTTTCTATTTGTTATTGCGCCGTGTCAGTTTCCTTGTTGCAAACTGACTGTGTTTTTTTTTGCATTGGCACTCTGCGGGTGGTGGGGAGAGCCTGCCCTGCCGCCGGGGCTGCTCCCTGCTCCCGCAGTGCCGCTCCTGTTGCACTCGCTCCCTCTCGCTGCCTGATGCAGTGACCGTCCCGTTTGCCGCAGCCGGGCGAGCGCTACTGCAGCAGCCCGGGAGGGAACCAGGCTGGGGCCCGCCCCCTCCCCGTCCTCCTTCTCCCCTGATTGGCCGGCGTGGCCTTGACTGACACAACGCCCGACCAATCAGTGGCCGCCGCTGCAAGCGCCTGTCAATTAGGATGGCAGTGGGAGCTGTCAGCCCCGGCTCAGGTTGGCTGGTCCGGGAGAGCCGGCTTGCTTCAGGTGTGCAGTGCTGGCCCCCTTCTCAAGGACGGTGCATGAAACCGGTGCCGGTAAGTGTAAAGTGCAAAATGCAGCCAGGGGTTATTCTAAAATGCGAAAATTAGCTGCTGCCTTTTTTTTGCACAGCAGCCAGGGTTATTCTAAAATGCAGCAGCCGTGCGATTGGAGCAGCAACTCCTGCTGTGCTTAATTTCAACCTTGCATCTCAATTCATTTGATTTGATTTAAAATGCAATTCTATCTGTCTGTCGTTTAAGTACTGTTTGAACGCCATTCCGAGTTGCACCTGTAGGTTAAATAAAACCAGTACAATCTATGTATACAAGTCTTTAAGGAGCGACTGCATTTATTTCATTCACTTTGTAAAATAAATGTAAAAGATGAGGCGGCGCCTCGGGGTAGGGGAGCTCTCCAAGGTACCGCCTTGTCCGGACAGTGAGGTTCAATTTCTTAAATATTGCGACAGGAGATAGCTCCCACCCACCCCAGCTTTATAAATTGGAGCACAATGTAAATATATACTACAGGTGGGTGGAAAAATAATCTGCACTTAAAATAAACATTGAAGTTATATTATATCCATTCAAAATATGTCTTGGACACAGTCATTGCAATTAAATGCTTGGTAGTGTTGTAACTCAATGTGGCCGTGTGCTTCTCACTCGGGACTATGCTAGTGTGTTAGTAACATGCTGGGTTCATGATCCACACTACAACCAGAGCGATTATCAACGGGAGAGTGAACCACACACTGTGAACAATCTATATACTGGCAACACCCAGTGTGTGTGTGTGTAAAATTGTGGTTACTGCCCTACATCACCGTCATATTTTAAAATGGGTGTGTAATAAACTATCTTTGCATTTTGCAACAGAAATAATATACTACATAGTTTAGTCTTCATTTATGGTGGGTATCTGATTCAGCGGGTGCAAGATCATTTGATTTACAGCATCCGCTTGTTGGCATTATGTCATCCCTTAACCATCTCTGGATTTCTGTATTTTAGTGCAAGGGGACGTTGAAAGCAGGACCATTGCACCGAGTTGGAGAAGCAGTGTTCAGTATGGGTGGGAGGGATGCTTATGACAGTGATTACTCATTGCTGATACCACCAACCACCTAGGCAGTCGGGAGTAAATTTGAGGCCTGCCACTCTTTGCTCTCCTTGTCTCTATCCCCCTGCCCCTTCCCCCTCCCCTTCTCCCCTTCCCTCCACCCCTCCCCTCTGCCCCTCCCTTCCCCATCACCTCCTTCCCCCCACCCCTCCACCTCCCCGCTCACCCCTCCACCTCCCCTTCACCCCGCCAACTCCATACCCCCACCCCGACTCCGCGCCCCCACCCCTCCAACTTCACCCCCCACCCCTCCAACTCCGCCCCCCCACCCCGACACCACGCCCTCACCCCTCCAACTCCGACCCCC
The DNA here is from genome assembly GCF_044704955.1 of Pristiophorus japonicus. Taxonomy (NCBI): domain Eukaryota; kingdom Metazoa; phylum Chordata; class Chondrichthyes; family Pristiophoridae; genus Pristiophorus; species Pristiophorus japonicus. The sequence continues at coordinate 81,504,962 of NC_091991.1, read as the reverse complement.
ACCCCGACTCCGCGCCCCCAACCCTCCGACTCCACCAACACCTCTCTGACTCCGCCCCCCACCCCACTGCCTTCCCCCCCTCTCCGACTCCGCGCCCCCAACCCTCCGACTCTGCCCCCACCTCTCCGACTCCGCCCCCCACCCCACTGCCTTCCCCCCCTCTCCGACTCCGCGCCCCCAACCCTCCGACTCTGCCCCCACCTCTCCGACTCCGCCCCCCACCCCACTGCCTTCCCCCCCTCTCCGACTCCGTGCCCGCACCCCTCCGACTCCGCCCCCCACCCCTCCAACTCCGCCCCCACCCGTCCGACTCCGCCCCCCCATCCCTCCGACTCCGCCCCCACCTTTCCGACTCCGCCCCCCCACCCCTCCGCCTTCCCCCCACCCCTTCGACTCCGCCCCCACCCCTCTGCCTCCCCCTCACCCCTCCGACTCCACCTCTCAGCCCTCCACCTTCCCTCCCACCCCTGTGCCTTTCCCCTGAACCCTCCGCCTTCCCCCCCACCCCTCCGCCTTCCACCCCCACCCTTCTGCTTTCGCCCCTCATCCCCCCAACCTACCGTCCCACCCCTGTGACCTACACCCGCCCCCCCCCCCACCCCCACCCTGCCACTCCCTGACATTTTGGTGAACATTCTCTTACATTTGCCCTCATTTGTCTTGTTCACTCCAGGGAATGTGTCTAAGTTTTCTCAACGAGCTACCTGGCGAGTAATTCCAAATAAGCATCATCAGGCTGTTTGGGTGGGTGGGGACAGTGAGCTGATAATTGCATCTCCCTTGCAACCTGCCTGTTGCTGACATTAGAACACAGAATATGCTACTCTGCTAGTCACTACCGGGGATATCACCAGCAGAGTAATGTGCTCTGTGTTCCAATTTAACACAAGTGCCCTTCTATTGTCCTCCAGCTTACTGTAAGCTGCACTGTGGAGTAACCACTGCTGTTAACACAGCACGGGGAGAGTTCCCTGGGTTTGCACACCGGTTTACCCTGCGTGCAGTGAATATGGAAAAATGGGGGATGGCGGGGTGGGACGGGGGCGGCCGCGGGGCTCAGCCCTTACCCTAATTCATCATTAATAAGCCTGGTGTGTGGTCCAGAAGAGTCGAGGTCCCAGGGGCAGCACGGACCAACCCACACTGCGATATGTGAGTGAGCTAGGTCCGTGCAGCAGAGCAGGTCTCCTGTCGTCTTGGTTAATCCTTGCCACTGGACCAAGACCTAGCTCTGTCAAGCCCGTGTGGTGGCTGGTGTGCAACGGTCACCACACATTAAAAAAATCCAGGGGCAGCACGGGCATCTTCCACCCCCTCAATTGGAGTTCAGGACTGGGACATCGGGTCCTTCATTGAAACACCTGTGAACTCGTGGAAGCAAGTCATCCTCGTTCGAGAGACCGCCTATGATGATGATGGTATGGCCTGTGTTGCACTCTATAGACCAAAGTCTCAGGAGGCATTGAGAAAATGTTGCCAGTGCTTGAATAAGAAGAACCGAGAACAAATGCGAACATAAAAGAATCAATCTTAGGAAAGCTGAGACTGATCCAAGTAAAAAAAGGTCTGCATTTGATGTCAGACCCCCATGCGCTTATAAAGAGTGAAGAATGCCTTTAAGGTTGTACTTGGTTGGGGTTCTCGGCAGGACTCTGGTGAAACATATTGTGGGTTTTGGCCCCGACAGTTGAATCTGAATAGTGGTTTGAGTTGTGGTGAGGGCACTTGCGTTCGATGGGTGAGGGTGGGCCTTGCCCATCATAAAGGGTGGGGTGGGGTTCTTTAGCCTTGGCCGCAGCGCCACCCTCCCCCCCCTCCCCATGGAGAAGGTACTCCGAAGATGATAAACTGCAAGGAAGGCCGTGGGAAACCCACCTCGGCTACTCTACTCTTCCCTAGTAAGTGGCTCAAGAAACTTGTACATGAGACTCTGGCGAGGACCTGCCCGATGGGGCAGAGCACAGCGGACAATGGAGTGATGGGTGTTGTTGTGCAATGTTGCATGCCAACAACCATCGCTGCACCTGAACCCTCGGTGTCCACCTGTGGGTCCCACCAACCATAAAATACAGCCAAAGGAACCTTACAGAATTTGTGAAGCCTCTTCTGCTTCCCAAATATTTGATATAAATACGTGAGACTCTGGCTTGGTGCCAACTTGGAGCATGGCAATGAAACCAGAACCACAGAAGGGGAACCTGGGAAAACTAATCAGTGAAAATATCCAATAAAAACTTGTTTTATTTTCTCATGCAAATTTGCTTTCTTTTATTAAAAAGAAACATGCAAATTTCCATCAGTAAACTATCCTTGTTTCTCACTTCCTGCTCAATACTGTCTTTAGCCATTCCAAAGTCACAAAAATCGTACCTTGCTCATTTACTTTAAAAAAAAATATCTCAGCGCCTACTGAATATTTTGTTTCTCATGTTAAGTAACGGCTTCCTGAGAACAAACATGGGGCTTTGTTCTCCAGGATATGCCATGTTGATATGTCAGCAATCCTAAGCTCTGTGTTAAAACATTGTACTTCAAGCATGACATGTGCAAAACTTTTGTCACTTTAATAAAAAAATCAAACAGAAAAGGTGAATAATTTCCTTCAGGTTTCAGATGAGCTTCTGCAGTGAGAGAGAACATGGTCTCATTGACCTGTAGACTTAACTAAGAGCAGTTGGTCTCTAATTGACCTCAAGTAGTGTCTATGCAGCAATTTGACCTTGTGGTTTTAAAGAGTCACATCAGTTCAACATTGGTCCCTCTTGGCAGAATAAAGAAAGACGTGCATTTATATAGCGCCTTTCACATTTTCAGGATGCCCAAAGCGCTTCACAGCCAATGAAGTACTTTTTGAAGTGTAGTCGCTGTTGCAATGTGGGAAACACAGCAGCAAACTTTGCACACAGCAAGATCACACAAACAGCAATGAGCTGAATGACCAGATAATCTGTTTTAGTGATGTTGGTTGAGGGATAAATGTTGGCCAGGACACCGGGAATAACTCCCCTGCTCTTCTTTGAATACTGCCGTGGGATCTTTTACCTTTAAAATTACAGCAAAAACAATGGTGCAAGAAATTAAGGTCAGTTGAATTGGGAGGTGGTTGGAGGTTGGAAAGCAAAGATTAGGGGCAAAGGGAAGTTTCTGTCGGATTGGAAATTTGTGTGGTGTTTTCCATGGGATAGGTCTTCTTACTTTAGACTTGGGAATTGAGGAAATGGCACCAACATTTAATGGCAATATTAAATTTGGTATGGCAAATTATGACCTAGCTTGTGCAAATCTGCAGTAGGACATAAATATACTCATTAGAATTGGCAGTTAGGTGGTAGATGCAGTTAAATGTCAGGAAACACATCTTGTAAGTTTGGGAAAGAAAGCACAGTTAAATTCAAAATTTTAAGTAGAGGAGCAGAGGGTCCCCATTGTGCAGGTGCATAGGCCATTAAAGTTAGCAGTTTAAGTAGATAAGGCTATTTAAAAAAAACTTAAATTGCATCTTTAGTTTTTGTATCTAGAGGCACAATATAAAAGTGGGCAGGTAAGGTATAACTAGTCCAAGGCAGTAGGCTGCTATTGGAGTATTGTGTACTGTTTTGGTCACTCCCATCATAGGCAGCATATAAAAGCAATTGAGAAGGTGCCGTGTGGATTTAGTACGTTGTTACCAGGGACGAGGGGTTACAGTTATGAAGAGAAACTTGAGAAGTTAGGGCTCTTTTTACCATTCTGATTCACAAGACTAAGGCGTGAACAAAGTCTTCACGATTATGAAGGGTTATGATGGGGTAAATAGTGATTGTAGGTTGATCAAATGGTAATGAGGGAGCCCAAATTTAAGATAATCACAATGGGGTAGAATTCTGCAGGGGTTTTCCCGATTCCCTGTCATAACTTCGACAAGAGATAATGAAGTGGTCAGAGAAGGCATCACTGGTTATTGCTTTGCATTGCTACAGCGCCTTAGGATGCCTTAAAGCACTTTAGAGCTCATCAAATACCTTCTGAGGTGTAGTCATTGTTGGAATGTAAGAAACGCAGCAGTCATTTTGCGCACAGTAATGCGATAATGACCTCTGGGTTACCGATGTTGGCTGAGGGAGGGATAAATACTGGCCTGGACACCTGGGAGAATTCCCCTCTCTTCTTCGAATCATGCCATGGTATCTTGGCAGACGGGAACTTGGTTTAATGTCTCATCTGAAAGGTGGTACCTCCAACAGTCCAGCACTCCCTCAGCACTGCACTCAAATGTCACCTTAGATTACCCGCTCAAGTCTCTGGAGTGGATCTTGAACCCATCGAAATGTATAAGATTATGAAGGGGCTTGACAAGGTGGATGCAGAGAGGATGTTTCCGTTGATGGGGGAGTCTAGAACTAGAGGGCATGATCTTAGAATAAGGGGCCACCCATTTAAAACAGAGATGAGGAGAAATTTCTTCTCTCAGAGGGTTGTAAATCTGTGGAATTCGCTGCCTCAGAGAGCTTTGGAAGCTGCGACATTGAATAAATTTAAGAAAGAAGTAGACAGTTTCTTAAACAATAAGGGGATAAGGGGTTATGGGGAGCAGGCGGAGAAGTGGAGCTGAGTCCATGATCAGATCAGCCATGAGCTTATCGAATGGTGGAGCAGGTTCGAGGGGCCGTATATAAGAACATAAGAACATAAGAATGAGGAACAGGAGGAGGCCATCTAGCCCCTCGAGCCTGCTCCGCCATTCAACAAGATCATGGCTGATCTGGCCGTGGACTCAGCTTCACTTACCCGCCCGCTCCCCATAACCCTTAACTCCCTTATTGGTCAAAAATCTATCTATCTGTGACTTGAATACATTCAATGAGCTAGCCTCAACTGCTTCCTTGGGCAGAGAATTCCATAGATTCACAACCCTCTGGGAGAAGAAATTCCTTCTCAACTCGGTTTTAAATTGGCTCCCCGTATTTTGAGGCTGTGCCCCCTAGTTCTAGTCTCCCCAACCAGTGGAAACAACCTCTCTGCCTCTATCTTGTCTATCCCTTTCATTATTTTAAATGTTTCTATAAGATCACCCCTCATCCTTCTGAACTCCAATGAGTAAAGACCCAGTCTACTCAATCTATCATCATAAGGTAACCCCCTCATCTCCGGAATCAGCCTAGTGAATCGTCTCTGTACCCCCTCCAAAGCTAGTATGTCCTTCCTTAAGTAAGGTGACCAAAACTGCACGCAGTACTCCAGGTGCGGCCTCACCAATACCCTATACAGTTGCAGCAGGACCTCCCTGCTTTTGTACTCCATCCCTCTCTCAATGAAGGCCAACATTCCATTCGCCTTCCTGATTACCTGCTGCACCTGCAAACTAACTTTTTGGGATTCTCCCCATTCAAATAATATTCCCTTTTACTGTTTTTTTCCCCAAGGTGGATGACCTCACACTTTCCGACATTGTATTCCATCTGCCAAACCTTAGCCCATTCGCTTAACCTATCTAAATCTCTTTGCAGCCTCTCTGTGTCCTCTACACAACCCGCTTTCCCACTAATCTTAGTGTCATCTGCAAATTTTGTTACACTACACTCTGTCCCCTCTTCCAGGTCATCTATGTATATTGTAAACAGTTGTGGTCCCAGCACCGATCCCTGTGGCACACCACTAACCACCGATTTCCAACCCGAAAAGGACCCATTTATCCCGACTCTCTGCTTTCTGTTAGCCAGCCAATTCTCGATCCATGCTAATACATTTCCACTGACTCCGCGTACCTTTATCTTCTGCAGTAACCTTTTGTGTGGCACCTTATCGAATGCCTTTTGAAAATCTAAATACACCACATCCATCGGTACACCTCTATCCACCATGCTCGTTATATCCTCAAAGAATTCCAGTAAATTAGTTAAACATGATTTCCCCTTCATGAATCCATGTTGCGTCTGCTTGATTGCACTATTCCTATCTAGATGTCCCACTATTTCTTCCTTAATGATAGCTTCAAGCATTTTCCCCACGACAGATGTTAAACTAACCGGCCTATAGTTACCTGCCTTTTGTCTGCCCCCTATTTTAAACAGAGGCGTTACATTAGCTGCTTTCCAATCCGCTGGTACCTCCCCAGAGTCCAGAGAATTTTGGTAGATTATAACGAATGCATCTGCTATAACTTCCGCCATCTCTTTTAATACCCTGGGATGCATTTCATCAGGACCAGGGGACTTGTCTACCTTGAGTCCCATTAGCCTGTCCAGCACTACCCCACTAGTGATAGTGATTGTCCTCCCTTCCCACATTCCTGTGACCAGCAATTTCTGGCATGGTTTCTGTGCCTTCCACTGTGAAGACCGAAGCAAAATAATTGTTTAAGGTCTCAGCCATTTCCACATTTCCCATTATTAAATCCCCCTTCTCATCTTCTAAGAGACCAACATTTACTTTAGTTACCCTTTTCTGTTTTATACATCTGTAAAAGCTTTTACTATCCGTTTTTATGTTTTGCGCAAGTTTACCTTCGTAATCTATCTTTCCTTTCTTTATTGCTTTCTTAGTCATTCTTTGCTGTCGTTTAAAATTTTCCCAATCTTCTAGTTTCCCACTAACCTTGGCCACCTTATATGCATTGGTTTTTAATTTGATACTCTCCTTTATTTCCTTGGTTATCCACGGCTGGTTATCCCTTCTCTTACCACCCTTTTTCACTGGAATATATTTTTGTTGAGCACTATGAAAGAGCTCCTTAAAAGTCCTCCACTGTTCCTCAATTGTGCCACCGTTTAGTCTGTGTTTCCAGTCTACTTTAGCCAACTCTGCCCTCATCCCACTGTAATCCCCTTTGTTTAAGCATAGTATGCTCGTTTGAGACACTACTTCCTCACCCTCAATCTGTATTACAAATTCAACCATACTGTGATCACTCATTCTGAGAGGATCTTTTATTAGGAGATCGTTTATTATTCCTGTCTCATTACACAGGACCAGATCTAAGATAGCTTGCTCCCTTGTAGGTTCTGTAACATACTGTTCTAAGAAACAATCCCGTATGCATTCTATGAATTCCTCCTCCAGGCTACCCCGTGCTATTTGATTTGACCAATCGATATGTAGGTTAAAATCCCCCATGATTACTGCCATTCCTTTTTCACATGCCTTCATTATTCCCTTGATTATTGCCCGCCCCACCGTGAAGTTATTATTTGGGGGCCTATAAACTACGCCCACCAGTGACGTTTTCCCCTTACTATCTCTAATCTCCACCCACAATGATTCAACATTTTGTTCATTAGAGCCAATATCGTCTCTCACAACTGCCCTGATATCATCCTTTATTAACAGAGCTACCCCACCTCCTTTCCCTTCTTGTCTATCTTTCCGAATCATCAGATACCCCTGTATGTTTAATTCCCAGTCTTGGCCACCCTGCAACCACGTTTCTGTAATGGCCACCAAATCATACCCATTTGTAATGATTTGTGCCGTCAACTCATTTATTTTATTTCGAATGCTGGCCTACTCCTGTTCCTATTTCTTAATTTCTTATGTTCTTATGATCTTCTAACACTGAGCCAAGGTTGACACTTGAGATTTTGAGTGCGCAGAAGCTGCAAGTTGTGAGGGACTGGCCATGAGTGAGGGTGGGAACGTTTACGTGAAAGGCTGATATGAAGTGAGATGGGAAAGGTCGTGAAGCCAAAGAAGAAGGGCCGAGCGGAGTTTAGGTACAAATCGAAATCACCAAGCATGAGTTGCTCGGTATATTGGCTAAAGGAAGAGGAGAGCTCGATGAGGAAGTCCGCATGGGATTGGGAGGATGGTACCCGACAAGGAGTGTAACAGAGACGAGAGGGATGGAAGTAGGTGATTTACTGGATGAAAGCGGGTGTCAGAGGAATGTGTAGGGGGGGGCGGTGGGGTAGGAGGGGGGAGGGAAGGCAGAGGGTGAAAGATACTATAGTGCCACTTGGCGTTAAGACTGACCCCACCGCAGCAGCTATTTAAGCAGGGCAAGTGATAGGTTGTGTCGCCAGGCTGTATGGCTTCTATGATGGAGAAACAACAGCCACAAGCCAGGTATCTGCCAGGGCCAGGATTCATTCATACTGAGGGTCTTCTTGTGAGGAAGGGGACGTTCTGGAGGGAGATACGAAGTGGGGCAGTGGGTCAGTGATTCTTCGGTACAGTCACAGGGAAGGGGTTGTGGGACCAGTGTGGGAATGCCCGATTGAATGAGTCTGGTTGTCTAGTTAACATAGAAACGTAGAAAATAGGTGCAGGAGTAGTCCATTCGGCCCTTCTAGCCTGCACCGCCATTCAATGAGTTCATGGCTGAACATGCAACTTCAGTACCGCATTCCTGCTTTCTCGCCATACCCCTTGATCCCCCTAGCAGTAAGGACTTCATCTAACTCCTTTTTGAATATATTTAGTGAATTGGCCTCAACAACTTTCTGTGGTAGAGAATTCCACAGGTTCACCACTCTCTGGGTGAAGACGTTTCTCCTCATCTCGGTCCTAAATGGCTTACCCCTTATCCTTAGACTGTGACCCCTGGTTCTGGACTTCCCCAACATTGGGAACATTCTTCCTGCATCTAACCTGTCGAAACCCATCAGAATTTTAAACGTTTCTATGAGGTCCCCTCTCATTCTTCTGAACTCCAGTGAATACAAGCCCAGTTGATCCAGTCTTTCTTGATAGGTCAGTCCCGCCATCCCGGGAATCAGTCTGGTGAACCTTCGCTGCACTCCCTCAATAGCAAGAATGTCCTTCCTCAGGTTAGGAGACCAAAACTGTACACAATACTCCAGGTGTGGCCTCACCAAGGCCCTGTACAACTGTAGCAACACCTCTCTGCCCCTGTACTCAAATTCCCTCGCTATGAAGGCCAACATGCCATTTGCTTTCTTAACTGCCTGCTGTACCTGCATGCCAACCTTCAGTGACTGATGTACCATGACACCCAGGTCTCATTGCACCTCCCCTTTTCCTAATCTGTCACCATTCAGATAATAGTCTGTCTCTCTGTTTTTACCACCAAAGTGGATAACCTCACATTTATCCACATTATATTTCATCTGCCATGCATTTGCCCACTCACCTAACCTATCCAAGTCGCTCTGCAGCCTCATAGCATCCTCCTCGCAGCTCACACTGCCACCCAACTTAGTGTCATCCGCAAATTTGGAGATACTACATTTAATCCCCTCGTCTAAATCATTAATGTACAATGTAAACAGCTGGGGCCCCAGCACAGAACCTTGCGGTACCCCACTAGTCACCGCCTGCCATTCTGAAAAGTACCCATTTACTCCTACTCTTTGCTTCCTGTCTGACAACCAGTTCTCAATCCATGTCAGCACACTACCCCCAATCCCATGTGCTTTAACTTTGCACATTAATCTCTTGTGTGGGTCCTTGTCGAAAGCCTTCTGAAAATCCAAATATACCACATCAACTGGTTCTCCCTTGTCCACTCTACTGGAAACAGCCTCAAAAAATTCCAGAAGATTTGTCAAGCATGATTTCCCTTTCACAAATCCATGCTGACTTGGACCTATCATATCACCTCTTTCCAAATGCGCTGCTATGACATCCTTAATAATTGATTCCATCATTTTACCCACTACCGATGTCGGGCTGACCGGTCTATAATTCCCTGTTATCTCTCTCCCTCCTTTTTTAAAAAGTGGGGTTACATTGGCTACCCTCCACTCGATAGGAACTGATCCAGAGTCAATGGAATGTTGGAAAATGACTGTCAATGCATCTGCTATTTCCAAGGCCACCTCCTTAAGTACTCTGGGATGCAGTCCATCAGGCCCTGGGGATTTATCGGCCTTCAATCCCATCAATTTCCCCAACACAATTTCCCGACTAATAAGGATTTCCCTCAGTTCCTCCTCCTTACTAGACCCTCTGACCCCTTTTATATCCGGAAGGTTGTTTGTGTCCTCCTTAGTGAATACCGAACCAAAGTACTTGTTCAATTGGTTCGCCATTTCTTTGTTCCCCGTTATGACTTCCCCTGATTCTGACTGCAGGGGACCTACGTTTGTCTTTACTAACCTTTTTCTCTTTACATATATATAGAAACTTTTGCAATCCGTCTTAATGTTCCCTGCAAGCTTCTTCTCGTACCCCATTTTCCCTGCCCTAATCAAACCCTTTGTCCTCCTCTGCTGAGTTCTAAATTTCTCCCAGTCCCCGGGTTCGCTGCTATTTCTGGCCAATTTGTATGCCACTTGCTTGGCTTTAATACTATCCCTGATTTCCCTTGATAGCCACGGTTGAGCCACCTTCCCTTTTTTATTTTTACGCCAGACAGGAATGTACAATTGTTGTAGTTCATCCATGCGGTCTCTAAATGTCTGCCATTGCCCATCCACAGTCAACCCCTTAAGTATCATTCGCCAATCTATCCTAGCCAATTCACGCCTCATACCTTCAAAGTTACCCTTCTTTAAGTTCTGGACCATGGTCTCTGAATTAACTGTTTCATTCTCCATCCTAATGCAGAATTCCACCATATTATGGTCACTCTTCCCCAAGGGGCCTCGCACAACGAGATTGCTAATTAATCCTCTCTCATTACACAACACCCAGTCTAAGATGGCCTCCCCCCTAGTTGCTTCCTCGACATATTGGTCTAGAAAACCATCCCTTATGCACTCCAGGAAATCCTCCTCCACTGTATTGCTTCCAGTTTGGTTCGCCCAATCTAAGTGCATATTAAAGTCACCCATTATAACTGCTGCACCCTTATTGCATGCACCCCTAATTTCTTGTTTGATGCCCTCCCCAACATCACTGCTACTGTTTGGAGATCTGTACACAACTCCCACTAACGTTTTTTGCCCTTTGGTGTTCTGCAGCTCTACCCATATAGATTCCATATCATCCAAGCTAATGTCCTTCCTGACTATTGCATTAATCTCCTCTTTAACCAGCAATGCTACCCCATCTCATTTTCCTTTTATTCTATCCTTCCTGAATGTTGAATACCCCTGGATGTTGAGTTCCCAGCCCTGATCATCCTGGAGACACGTCTCTGTAATTCCAATCACATCATATTTGTTAACATCTATTTGCACAGTTAATTCATCCACCTTATTACGGATACTCCTTGCATTAAGACATAAAGCCTTCAAGCTTGTTTTTTTAACACCCTTTGTCCTTTTAGAATTTTGCTGTACAGTGGCCCTTTTTGTTCTTTACCTTGGGTTTCTCTGCCCTCCACTTTTCCTCATCTCCTTTCTGTCTTTTGCTTTTGTCTCCTTTTTGTTTCCCTCTGTCTCCCTGCATTGGTTCCCATCCCCCTGCCATATTAGTTTAACTCCGCCCCAACAGCACGAGCAAACACTCCCCCTAGTTCACATGATTTTAATCTGATGGAGCTACCCTGAAACGGAAGGCTTGCTAATTGATTATTTTATTGACTGGATCTTTGCCTTTGCAATACCTGATTATAAAAGGTTTATAAGCATGCAATCCAAGCTTCTCCAACTCGTATTATAGTGCTGTTGGGAGGATGGTACCCAGCAAGGAGTGTACCGGAGACGAGAGGGATGGAACAGTGTACTGTTTTTGTCCATTCTCATGTCTTGCCCACTGATGCTGCTCACAGGGCCTGTACAAAGAATGACTTGCATTTATACATTTTGCCTTGAGCACACCAAAGATCTCGAGGCACTTCACAGAGTAGTCGTAGTAGTAAGAGGAACAGAAATGCTGATTCAAGGGAGAGAGTTTAGGAGGGGTGGCAGAAGACGTGGCAAGAACGAAAGATGCAGAAGGGAAAGTGAGTCTGGAGGAGGTTTCAGAGTTAGGAACATAGAAACATAGAAACATAGAAATTAGGTGCAGGAGCAGGCCATTCGGCCCTTTGAGCCTGCACCGCCATTCAATAAGATCATGGCTGATCATTCAACCTTAGTACTCCCTTCCTGCTTTCTCTCTATTCCCCTTGATCCCTTTGGCCGCAAGGGCCATATCTAGCTCCCTTTTGAATATGTCTAACAAACTGATCTCAAAAACTTTCTGCGGTCGAGAATTCCACAGGTTAGCCACTCTCTGAGTGAGGAAGTTTCTCCTCATCTCGACCCTAAGTGGCTTACCCCTTATTCTTAGACTGTGACCCCTGGTTCTGGAAGTTCCCAGCAACGGGAACATTCTTCCTGCCTCTAACCTGTCCAATCCCGTCAGAATTTTATATGTTTCTATGAGATCCCCTCTCATTCTTCTAAACTCCAGTGGATACAAGCCCAGTTGATCCAGTCTCTCCTCATATATCAGTCCTGCCATCCCGGGAATCAGTCTGGTGAACCTTCGCTGTACTCCCTCAATAGCAAGAACGTCCTTCCTCAGATTAGGAGACCAAAACTGAACACACTATTCTAGGTGTGGCTTCACCAAGGCTCTGTACAACTGCAGTAAGACCTCCCTGCTCCTATACTCAAATCCTCTAGCTATAAAGGCCAACATGCAATTTGCCTTCTTCACCGCCTGCTGTACCTGCATGCCAACCTTCAATGACTGATGTACCATGACACCCAGGTCTCGTTGCAGCTCCCCTTTTCCTAATCTGTCACCATTCAGATAATATTCTGTCTTCCCATTTTTGCCACCAAAGTGGATAACCACATTTATCCACATTATACTGCATCTGCCATGCATTTGCCCACTCACCAAACCTGTCCAAGTCACCTTGCAGCCTCTTCGCATCCTCCTCACAGCTCACACCGCCACCCAGCTTAGTATCATCTGCAAACTTGGAGATATTACATTCAATTCCTTCATCTGAATCATTGATGTATATTGTAAATAGCTGGGGTCCCAGCACTGAGCCCTGCGGCACCCCACTAGTCACTGCCTGCCATTCTGAAAAGAACCCGTTTATTCCGACTCTGTGCTTCCTGTCTGCCAACCAGTTTTCTATCCACGTCAATACATTACCCCCAATACCATGTGCTTTAATTTTGCACATTAATCTCTTGTGTGGGACCTTGTCAAAAGCCTTTTGAAAGTCCAAATACACCACATCCACTGGTTCTCCCTTGTCCACTCTACTAGTTACATCCTCAAAAACGTCTAGAAGATTTGTCAAGCATGATTTCCCTTTCATAAATCCATGCTGACTTGGACCGATCCTGTCACTGCTTTCCAAATGCGCTGCTATTTCATCTTTAATAATTGATTCAAACATTTTCCCCACCACCGATGTCAGGCTAACCGATCTATAATTCCCTGTTTTCTCTCTCCCTCCTTTTAAAAAAGTGGTGTTACATTAGCTACCCTCCAGGAACTGATCCAGAGTCAATAGAATGTTGGAAAATGATGAACAATGCATCCACTATTTCAAGGGCCACTTCTTTAATACTCTGGATGCAGCCTATCAGGCCCTGGGGATTTATCGGTCTTTAATCCCATGAATTTCCCTAACACAATTTCCTGACTAATAAGAATTTTCTTCAGTTCCTCCTTTTCGCTAGACCCTCGAACCCCTAGTATTTCCGGAAGGTTATTTGTGTCTTCTTTTGTGAAGACAGATCCAAAGTATTTGTTCAATTGGTCTGTCATTTCTTTGTTCCCCATTATAAATTCACCTGATTCTGACTGCAAAGGACCTACTTTTTCTCTTCACATATCTATAGAAGATTTTGCAATCAGCTTTTATGTTCCCTGCAAGCTTCGTCTCATACTCTATTTTCCCCCTCCTAATTAGACCCTTTGTCCTCCTCTGCTGAATTCTACATTTCTCCCAGTCCTCAGGTTTGCTACTTTTTCAGGCCAATTTATATGCCTCTTCCTTGGATTTAACACTATCCCTAATTTGGCAAGGCCATGGAGGGATTTTAACATGAGGAGTTTAAATTTAAAGGCACTTGGGGCCAGTGGGCCAGTATAGAGAAATCAGCGAGGAGAGCACTGAAAGTATGTGCGGACGTTTCGATATGACCTACCTATCCTACTCCCCTGCTCGCTCCCCCTAACATTTCCTCTTTTTCAAGTAACCAATTCCCTTTTAAAATAATTTATGGACTGTGCTTCAACAACAGCTTGTGATAAATAATTCTACATTCAAACCACCATCTGTGAAAAGAATGTTTTTATATCTCTTTGGGATGAGATTTCTGCAGGGGTTCTCCCGATCTCCAGCTGTAATTTCTCCTTGATGTTCTCCAAACTTCTACCGTCTGTAAACTCCAACCTGACCAAGATTCAGCTGAGCGTGCCTATCCCGCTTGCCCATCTCTGCTCACCTGGCTGGCTTACCCTGCCCTCCTTGCCACTGCACTGAATGTAAAAAATCCTTATCTTAACCTTCAGATTCAGCTCAGTGGCCTCGCCCTGCCTAACTCTGCAACTTCCTCCAGTCTTCTGAGCCCATTTTGTTTCTGCCATTTGTCTATCTGTGTCACCACTCCAACCATTCACCCCACCATTGGTGGTAGAGACGTCAGCCGGCTAGACTCCATGCTGAAAGCCATTTCCTAAATTTTCTGCCTCGCTACTTCTCTATCCACCTTCAAATGCCTGCTTTAAAACCCCTTTGGACCAAGCTATTATTCACCTATCCTAAATTTCCCATTATGGCTGTTTATTTTGCTTATTTTCTCTCTGCAAAGCGCTTTAGAATACTCTTATTTTAAGCAGTGCATGTGGTTAAAATGGTGCTGACTTGGTCACACCTATGGCTAGTCTATTGTGGAACACTGTTCTAAGCAGTGATGTGTCTATTAGCTGGTACTGGCTCAGTACCTCTCTGCATCCACTTTGCAAACTTGGCAGTCTTCTCTTGATTTGCATCAATGCCCATTTTTTATGTCCATAATTCACCATATTTAATTATGTAACATTTCAGATGAGTTACACAAGAACATATGAATTAGGAGCAGGAGTAGGCCATACGGACCCTCGAGCCTGCTCCACCAATCAATAAGATCATGGCTGATCTTTGACCTCAACTCCACTTTCCCACCCGATCCCCATATCCCTTGATTCTCCGAGAGTCCAAAAATCTATCGATCTCAGCCTTGAATATACACGCCCTCGGCAGCCGGATTGGTGACTATTTCTGGACTCCTTCTGTACAAAATACGACGGTGAAATTGCATATTCTCAGTTTGTTCAAGGGCAGACAAGTGAAGAATTTGTACTGTTTTTAAAAAAAAGTTATAATTTTGTCCTTTTGTGGAACGTAGCACTAGAATTTGCACACTGAGGGAGCAACTTGTTGTAAATTGACAGTTTTGTAGTGACAACATCACTGTCCAAGGTCTTGCCTTGGCTGAAGTCATGGAGTTAACTTATCCTTATTTCCCATTCTTTATCCTGTATACAAGTTTGTCATAGCCTTCCTCATCCTTGCATGGTGCATTGTGAGAAGCAAGCTGTTTATGTAATTGAACAACAATACAGTACTCTTGGACTTTCTGGTAGGGAATAGAACGTAAAATTGAAGTCCAACCATTTTGACGAGATCTTGATTTGTCCCTCTTGTCACAATACAGATTCAAATGAGAAAGGCTATTTGGACTTGGTCATTCATCCAGAAAAAGCCTATTGTAAGGAAAGACTATCGGACTTCTCAAAGCGCTTTGCAGCCAATGGAGTATTTTATGAAGTGTAGTGACTGCTGTAATGTACGAAACATGGCAGCCAATTCACACACAGCAACCTCCCACAAATAGCAATGTATAAATGAACAGATAATCTGTTTTTGTTATGTTGATTGAGGGAAAAATATTGGCCAGGACATCGGGGATAACTCCCCTGCTCTTCTTCAAAATAGTATCACGGGATCTTTTACGTCCACCTGAGAGAGCAGATGGCGCCTTGGTTTAACGTCTCACCCTAAAGATGGCAGTGCAGCATTCCCCAAGCACTGCACTGGGAGTGTCAGCCTAGATTTATGTGCTCAAGTCCCTGGTGTGGGACTTGAACCCACAACCTTCTAATTCCGAGGCGAGTGTGCTACCCAATGAGCCACAGCAGTAAACTCATCTAGTCCATCCTCCCAGCAGGAAGCTGTGCTCATGGGGAACTATGCCCAAAGGGAGCATGGAATGGAACTCTGACCCATGCAGCTTTCGAGTGGCGCTGACCATTGGGAGTACGGGGAATCAGTGACTGTTTCTTCATCCTCTTCGTCACCGTACCCAGTTGTTATCAAGAGTCAAGGGTTTTTCATCCACTGCTTTTTCCAGGTGACCATTCATGTGCTGATCACTCTTTTATGTGAAGAAGAACCTGCTAACCTTGTATATGTGCCTCCTTGAGTTGTCCTATTGCTATGGTATAATTTCAAGTCGAGTACTGGATCGACCTTTTCTGTACTATGTTCACTATTTTAATTGCCTTAAGGTCAGTTCTCAGATTATTGCAAATTCTTCCATTGCTTTGTCTCTTTTTGATGCTGAAAACTCCCCCTCAGATATATGCACTCAGCTAAATAATGAGGTTATTAACAAAGACTAGTGATAAACCAAATCATTACTTTTTTTCACCTAAAGCTCGAATTTTGAATTGAAGATGCATCTCCCTTTGACCGGCATTGTTGCCATCGTATTTTCGCAATTGACTTGTACATGTCATTGTTTCCTGACTGAACTCCGTGTGTGGTTGTGTGAAGGAAACCAGGCAGAACATCTTGAGCACTTTTCTGTCGGATAAATGTTTAAATGCCTCCTTCCTCCCTCAATGTAAACTTTCCGTGCCATGGATTTCCTTTCTCAGAAGCTCGCTATGCCGCCTTGGTGGAAGAGGCTCATGCTATGGAGGCTTTGATACAAACTGTATAATTGATCTAATTGTGGCACAGCGGGAAACCATAAATGGGCTCCCTCAGAGGTGTAGTGTGTTAAATATACTTTTGATAAGCATGGCTTTGGTAACACTCACGCCTCTGAGTCAGTAGATTGAGGGCGGAAGACCTTCGCAGCTAATTACTGTATTTTGGTTAGACCACACTTCGAGTACTGTGCACAGTTTCTGGTCTCCATATTACAAAAAGGATAGAGGCACTGCAGAAAGTAAAAAGATTTACATGCAACATATGGATCACATGCACTTGAAGAGCCGTAACCTACAAGGCTACGGACCAAGAACTGGAAAGTGGGAGTAGGCTGGATAGCTCTTTGTCGGTCAGCGCAGACACGATGGGCAAAATGGCCTCCTTCCATGCTGTAAATTTCCATGATTCTATGATTTCTGATTCTATACCAGAGCTGAGATGTACAACCATCAGGAAAGACTGAGTAAGCTGGGACTCTTTTCTCTAGAAAAGCGAAGGCCGAGAGGTGACCTGATCGAAATCTTTAAATTTATGAAGGGGTTCAATAGGGTAGACGTAGTGAAAATGTTTCCACTTGTGGGGAATCCAAAACTGGGGAAATACAAGATAGTCACCAATAAATTCAAAAAGGAATTCAGGAGAAACTTTGCTTGCAGAATGATGAGAAAGTGGAATTTGCTACCACATGGGAGTGGTTGAAGCGAATAGCATACTTGCATTCAATTGAAGCTAGATACGTACATGCGAGAGAAAGGAATGGAAGGTTATGTTGATGGGGTGAGATGCAGGAAGGTAAGAAGAGATGTGTGTGGAGCATAAACATTGGCATAGACCTACTAGGCCGAATGGCCTATTTCTGTGCTGTAAAAGTTGATGCAATTCTATGTGATTATATCTGTTCAAATGAAAGTGTAACTTGGTCACTTGGGGCTTTTTAAATTTGAGATGTGGCTGCTGTTTATACTAAGATTTCCTTTGTTCTTGTTTTGAGTGCCTGTGGGTTGAGCAGAGGCTGAATAGCAAGGTGCTAAATGTATGGTCCATGGAACAGTTTCTTCTGGCAGCAGATTCTACATAAATGTTTTGAGGAGTTGCCAAGTAAAATCTCCTGGCGAAAAATGAGGCCAATTTTGGAGCAGGCGCACGTGAATTGGATGGAGGAGTTGGAGATGGTTCCAGATGGGGGGACAAAAACAGAAAGTGTGCGGTACTTGGAGTTTGAGCAGTGGTTAACCAGAGAGAAGCCAACTGCAATTAATTTGGAATAGAGGCAGCAGATTGAACCAATGGATGCGGTTCAGAAAGCCATGGACAGAAGGCAGGCATTGCTTGAGTTGGTAGAAACACGGCTAATTAATAAAACTGGCCAATTATTACATTCTTTACTAATTGCTGTCAACAGTTCATTGACATGTAACGTACTTGCAAAAAAGCATTCCTTAAATTAATAGTCATCTCAGCAATTTAAAAAAAACAGTCAGCGCTGTAAGTAGCTAGTAACCCAACTCAAAATTGACATGTTAATCACTTAATAAACCCAGTCAGTCTTTAATTAAAAGTTAGTTATTAAATTCAACAGCCACTTCATAATTATTTATTATTTAAATAGTCGGCTAACTTAATGTTAAATGTGAAAGCCCAATGTATACTGAAGGGAAATAAATGTACGGGTACAGGCTGTCTCCAAAATGGAAGAAGTGAGAACTTAAGATGGAGCTAAGGCAGAAAATGTACTGCACAAACCCAACAGTGAAAGGAAGGGGAGGAACTTGGAAAAAATATGTAAAAAATGTTCAAAAGGGTTACATCTGTAAAATATAAAAAAGGGGAATAATTGAAAGTGAATTGAAAAAAATCTAATTAAGGATTATTGTGTAGGTTTATCTTTATTTCTATTTTAATAACTTTTGCCGAGTGTGGCTGAATAAAAACAGACTATCTGGTCATTAACACATTGCTGTTTGTGGGAGCTTGCTGTGTGCAGGTTGGTTGCCACATTTCCCACATCACAACAATGACTGCATTCCAAAAGTGCTTCATTGGCTGTAAAGCGCTTTGAGACGTCCGGCGGTTGTGAAAGGTACTATATAAATTCAAGTCTTTCTTTTTCTTTTTATGCCAAGATATCGGATCACGCAACCATATAAAATGAGTGAAATCATCGCCATTTTCCATTTTACTTCCACTTATGTGACAGAAATAATTAATGGTAATCACAAAGCTGCTAAGATGAATTAGGTTTTACTCTAAGTCACCTATAATTATCTACAATCAAAAGTCTGGTTTTGATTGTAAGTGTGAGAAGCTGCCTGGAACAGCTATATTTATTGCCACCTTAGTTGAACTGAAATTGCTTCACAATGGTCAGGTAGAATTACTTGGACCCAACTCACCATGTGTATGTTAATTCGGAATCCAGTTAAAGGACTCTGAAAGCAGATTCTAGAATTGTAAATCACATTTATTTTGATTTCAGGGGGCAGTTTTAAAAAAGATTTTTAAGGAAGTGAGTTAAGTGCTGTATTTTGATTTTTGTCAGCCTGGTATAAATTTATGTCTTGCAATAAATGGTCTTCGTGATTTTAGCCTGAACTACAAGTATAATTGATCCGATTGTGACATATGGTCTGATGTTTTATCACCTAGTAGAGGGGTCTGGCGCATACAATGGTTGGCACTGTACCTCAGCAAGAGTCAGTGCCTTCGAGAGAAGAGGTTGGGGTGAGGGGCTGTTAAGAATATAAGAAATAGGAATAGGAATAGGCCATGCGGCCCCTCGAACCTGCTCCGCCATTTAATAAGATCATGGCTGATCTGATCATGGACTCAGCTCCATTTCCCCGCCTGTTCCCCATAACCCTAACCCTAACCCTAACCCTAACCCTAACCCTAACCCTAACCCTAACCCTTATTCCCTTATTGTTTAAGAAACTCTATTTCTGTCTTAAATTTATTCAATGTCCCAGCTTCCACAGCTCTCTGAGGCAGCGAATTCCATAGATTTGCAACCCTCTGAGAGAAGAAATTCCTCCTCATCTCAGTTTTAAATGGGTGGCCCCTTATTCTAAGATCATGCCCCCTAGTTCGAGTCTCCCCCATCAGTGGAAACATCCTCTCTGCATCCACCTTGTCAAGCCCCCTCATAATCTTATACATTTCGATAAGATCACCTCTCATTCTTCTGAATTTCAATGAGTGAAGGCCCAAACTACTCAACCTCTCCTCATAAGTCAACCCCCTCATCTCCGGAATCAACCTAGTGAATCTTCTCTGAACTGTCTCCAAAGCAAGTATATCCTTCCGTAAATATGGAAACCAAAACTACACGCAGTATTCCAGGTGTGGCCTTACCAATACCTTATATAACTGTAGCAAGACTTAGAAACATAGAAACATAGAAAATAGGTGCAGGAGTAGGCCATTCGGCCCTTCGAGTCTGTACCACCTTTCAATAAGATCATGGCTGATCATCACCTCAGTACCCCTTTCCTGTTTTCTCTCCATCCAACGAACTGGCATCAACAACTCTCTGTGGTAGAGAATTCCACAGGTTAACAACTCTCTGTGTGAAGAAGTTTCTCCTCATCTAGGTCCTAAATGGCCTACCCCTTATCCTAAGACTATGTCCCCTGGTTCTGGACTTCCCCAACATCGGGAACATTCTTCCCGCATCTAACCTGTCCAGTCCCGTCAGAATCTTTTACATTTCTATGAGATCCCCTCTCATCCTTCTAAACTTCCCTGCTTTTATACTCCATCCCCTTTGCAATAAAGGCCAAGATACCATTGGCCTTCCTGATCACTTGCTGTACCTGCATACCATCCTTTTGTGTTTCATGCACAAGTACCCTTAGGTCCCGCTGTACTGCGGCACTTTGCAATCTTTCTCCATTTAAATAATAACTTGCCCTTTGATTTTTTTCTGCCAACGTGCATGACCTCACACTTTCCAACATTATACTCCATTTGCCAAATTTTTGCCCACTCGCTTAGCCTGTCTATGTCCTTTTGCAGATTTTTTGTGTCCTCCTCACACATTGCTTTCCCTCCCATCTTTGTATCGTCAGCAAACTTGGCTATGTTACACTCGGTCCCTTCTTCCAAGTCGTTAATATAGATTGTAAATAGTTGCTGTGTGTGGAACTGTACCTCAGAAAGAGTCAGTGCCTTCGAGAGTAGAGAGAGTGCTGAAAATTGTGGGGGAAGGGAGAAAAAAAATAATCTAAAAGCTTTCGAAATAAATATTTAGCGTGAGAAAAATAATTAATCTTGTCCTCTCCGGGTTTGCAGAAGCGTTACACATTATTCAGGCCATATTTCCTACCTGCACTTACGCATTGCTTGCAGATTAATTATATCATGCTTTAATGTTCAAATCATTCTGGGGCTGGCTGGAACTGTGCAGAGGTTTAGCATTCAACAACCCATAACTAATGCCCCTATGGTGCTGTGTATGGTGCTCGCTTAATGTGATCAGCAGCACCTTTTTTGTGCTAATTACATCTGCCGTTAAAGGGCATTTCAAGGACTTTGGTGGTGGTGGCAGCTTCAATGATGCAGTGTGTCAGAAGCGCTCCTCATTACACTGGCTGCAGCCTTTACTTTGGTGTCGAGCAAATAGCGAGATATTTGAGCTCGTTCTCGCACTGAAGCTCTGCCAAATCAGTCACTCCTGTGTCTCGTAAATCACAAGACCTTACATGAAATGATCTGGCCAGTCTGCTAACTGGGGAACTGAGCTGTGGCTGCTTGGCACGTTCCCTCGTCTTCTGCAGTTGGGTGTACTCTTGCAACAGAATTTTCATCCACGTTGCCTCCTCCGCTATTAGCAGGTCGTTTGCAATCAGTTTAAAATGGATGCCCTCCAGCTAGCCCAGAGCCAAGCCACAGCAGGGACCCTATCATTACCAGCCTCCTGAGAACAAAGACCTCACTCCATTTAATCCGGTCTCCATTTGTGCCGTACTACAGCTTTTCTTTTATGTTTCACTGCTTCAGATCGCCACGCCACTCTCATCCTGCACTGAATGTCTTTTCACAAATACGGACATGAGCTGACAACATTTATCGCAGGTGAAGTCCAACTAAAGAGAAAGGGCTGGAGATACACACCAAGCCCATTCACATCTGAAAGAAAAGCAGGTTAGCATTTCAGGCATGAACATAATATAAGAACGTAAGAAATAGGAGCAGGAGTAGGCCATTTGGCCCCTCGAGCCTGCTCCGCCATTCAATAAGATCATGGCTGATCTGATCCTGGCCTCAACTCCACTTTCCTGCCCGCGCCCCATAACCCTTGACTCTCTTATCCTTCAAAAATCTGTATCTCCACCTTAAATACATTAAATGACTGGGGCAGAGAATTCTAAAGATTCACGATCCTCTGAGAGAAGAAGTTCCTCCTCATTTCCGTTTTAAATGGGCGGCCCCTTATTCTGAAACTATGTCCCCTCGTTCTAGATTCCCCCACAAGGGGAAATATTCTCTCTGCATCTACCCTGACAAGCCCCCTCAGAATCTTATACGTTAGAATAAGGTCACCTCTATGTCTTCTAAACTCCAATGAGTATAGGGCCAACCTGTTCAACCTTTCTTCATATGACAACCCTTCCATCTTAGGAATCAACCTCGTGAACCTTCTCTGAACTGCCTCCAGTACAAGTATATCCTTCCTTAAATAAGGAGACTAAACCTGTACGCAATACTCCAGGTGTGGTCTCACCAACACCCTGTACAGTTGTCGCAGGACTTGCCTACTTTTATTTTCTATCCCCCTTGCAATAAAGGTCAACATTCCATTTGCCTTCCTGATTACTTGCTGTACCTGCAAGCTAACTTTTTATGTTTCATGTACAAGGACCCCAGATCCCACTCGGTACCAGCGCATTTTGTAATCTCTCCCCATTTAAATAATAATTTGCTTTTTTATTTTTCCTACCAAAGTGGATCACCTCACATTTTCCCACATTATACTCCATCTGCCAATTTTTTTCCCACACACTGAGCCTATCTATATCCCTTTGTAGATTCTTTGCATCCTTCCCACAACTTGCTTTTCCATCTATCTTTGTATCATCAGCAAATTTGGCTTCATTACACTCGGCCGCTTCATCCAAATCATTAATATAGATTGTAAATAGTTGAGGCCCTAGCACCGATCCCTGTGGCACCCCACTAGTTACAGTTTGCCCACCTGAAAATGACCCATTTATCCCGACTCTCTGCTTTCTGTTAGTTAGCCAATCCTCTATCCACGTTAATATATTACCTCCAATCCCATGAGCTCTTACCTTGTGTAGTAACCTGTTATGTGACACCTTATCGAATGCTTTCTGGAAATCCAAATACATGACATCTACTGGTTCCTTTTTATCCACCCTGCTCGTTACGTCCTCAAAGAACTCGAGCAAATTTGTCAAACATGATTTTCCTTTCATAAAACCATGCTGACTCTGCTTGACTGTATTATGATTTTCTAAATGTCCTACAACTACTTCTTTAATGATGGACTCCAACATTTTTCCAATGACAGATGTTAGGCTAGATGCTTTCTGTCTCCCTCCTTTCTTAAATAAGGGCGTTACATTTGCGGTTTTCCAGTCTGTTGGGACCTCTCCAGAATCCAGAGAATTTTGGTAGATTACAACCAATGTATCCACTATCTCTGCAACCACATCTTTTAAAATGCACGCCATCAGGTCCAGGAGACTTGTCCGCCTTTAGTCCCATTAGTTTGTCTAGTACTTTTTCTCTAGTGATAGTGATTGTTTTAAGTCCCCTGCCTCCCTATCGCCCCTCGATTATCCATTATTGGGACGCTTTTAGTGTCTTCTACCGTGAAGATTGATATAAAAATATTTGTTCAAACCTTTTAGTCAGAACCAGAAGAGGAGTGAGCCCCAAAATAATGTTGAAAAGAAGACTGCGATCTATAGATTTTCATTAGGTAACACATTAAGAGGTATGGAGCAAAGGCAGGTAAATACAGTTGAGGTTTAGATCAGCCACGATCTGTTTAAATAATAGAACAAACTTGAGGGACTGAATAGCTACTCCTGTCCCTCAAGCATGAGTCTCACCAACACCCCTTGAAATTCAATGGCATTATCATTGCCGAATCCCCCACCATCAACATCCTGGGGGTCACTATGGATCAGCCACATAAATACTGTGGCAACAAGAGCAGGTCAGAGGCTGGGTATTCTGTGGCGAGTGTCTCACCACCTGACTCCCCAAAGCCTTTCCACCATTTAAAAGGCACATGTCAGGAGTGTGATTTAATACTCTCCACTTGCCTGGATGAGTGCACCTCCAACAAAGTGTGACACCATCCAGGACAAAGCAGCCCTCTTGATTGGCATCCCATCCATCACCTTAAACATTCACTCCCTCCACCACCGGCGCACCGTGGCTGCAGTGTGTACCATCTACAAGACGCACTGCAGTAACTCGCCAAGGCTTCTTCGGCAGCACCTCACAAATCCACAGCCTCTACCACCTAGAAGGACAAGGGCATCAAGCGCATGGGAACACCATCACCTGCAAGTTCCCTCCAAGTTACACACTTGGTGACTTGGAAATATATAGTTGTTCCTTCATCGTCGCTGGGTCAAAATCCTGAAACTCCCTCTCTAACAGCACTGTGGGAGTTCCTTCACCACACGGACTCACCACCACCAATTAGGGATGGGCAATAAATGCTGGCCTTGTCAGCGACGCCCAAATCTCATGAATGAATAAATTAAAAAATTGTAAAGAGAAAGTTGGTGGGTTGAATGGGACTCCCTGAGGAGCCAGATATGTTCTTCGTTTAGTTATCTCAGTGAAAGCCTGGCACCCATGGCAACACAGCACTCCCGCAGTACTGCACTCAGATGTCAGCACAAGTCGCACCTTTTTTTTAAAGAGGACCAACTCACAACCTCCTGGCCAAGAAATGGACGTGCTGCCAACTGGGCTAAACTGGCACTGCATAACGGAAGAAGCGCATGCTTCAGGCGCATTGTTGCAGTTGTATGTTGTACGTGCATAGTGCATCAATGATCCTGAGCTAAGTGCAACATTATGTCATTAAAAATCAGTGCCGAGTGTGAGCAGAGTCTGCTTGCACTGGTGGCTGACTGGGTAAAACATGGTGCCTGGTGTAGCAGCTGATCTACAAGTACTTAGCGCTCACTCAGCGAGCCAATCATTGGAGCAGTGCGGGCCGTACAAATGGTGCAAAGTTCCAATTTATGTCTTGTAGTTCATACTGATACTCCGATATCGACGCATGTTTCTACGATATTGCAGTCATCTCTTCGCTCCATCCAACACAGGTCAGGCGCCAGGTCCTATACGTGCCCAGCATTTGCTCACACTGCTGCTCTCAGTCAGGGCAACAGCTGATCATAAGAACATAAGAAATAGGAACAGGAGTAGGCCATCTGGCCCCTCGAGCCTGCTCCACCATTCAATAAGATCATGGCTGATCTGATCATGGACTCAGCTCCACTTCTCTGCCCACTCCCCATAACCCTTGACTCCCTTATCATTCAAAAACCTGCCTCTCTCCACCTTAAATATATTCAATGACCCAGCCTCCACAGCTCTCTGGGGTAGAGAATTCCAAAGATTCTCGACTCTCTGAGAGAAGAAATTCTTTCTCATTTCCATTTTAAATGGGCGACCCCTTCCCCCATAAGGGGAAACATCCTCTCTGCATCTACCCTGTCAAGCTCCCTCAGAATCTTACATGTTTCAATAAGATCACCTCTCAGTCTTCTAAACTCCAATGAGTATAGGCCCAACCTGCTCAATCTTTCTTCATATGACAACCCCTTCATCTCAGGAATCAACCTCGTGAACCTTCTCTGAACTGCCTCCAATGCAAGTACAGGGTATACCCTTCCTTAAGTAAGAAGACCAGTCTGTATGCAGTACTCCACGTTTGGTCTCACTATCTTGTACAGTTGTAGCAGGACTTCCCTACTTTTATACTCCATCCCCCTTGCAATGAAAACCAACATTCCATTTGGTTCCTAATTACTTGCTGTACCTGCATACTAACCTTTTGTGTTTCATGCACAAGACCTCCAGACCCCCTGAGGGCTACAATTCTCCTCTGTGCTACTTGTAAAGGGAATGTAAAAATTGAGATTCCGCTCCTAATTCTATGCAATCACCCTCAGCTAGAAAGTGCATATATGCGAGTGGTTAAGGGTTAGATTGGGGCTGGTGCATCGTTTATCATCGCTGGCTCAAAATCCTCCAACTCTACAGTGGGAGCACCTTCACCTCATGGACTGCAGCAATTCAAGAAGGCAGTTCACCACCACCTTGTCAGCCTTGTCAAGTAAAGCCCATATTCCGAGAATGATTTATTATTAACTAAAAAAACTGTCAACCCCATTGACGACCATTCTAATGGCACCTTGTAAAGGCTCACACGTAGAATGGCCAATAATAGGAGAAGCGGAGGACCACCATGGCTTTTGGAACTTACTCCATCCAAGAGATAGCACTGTCAGATGAGGAGGAGGGAACACAGGAGAACAAAAGAGTAAGGTGCAGTGCTCCCAAGGTTCCTTCCACTTGTGCAGATCACAGATGCTGTCAACCTTGGTTACACTTGACTATTTCAGCTCAGGCCAGGCATCAAGCCAACAAGTTTCCTTACCAACATGGCTCAAATGCCATGTCATTGTTGACCATTTAATTACAAAAAAGTAAGTTTGATTGCTGAGTGGAAATGGCCAGCTGAGCTGTGTAAAGCAGGAAAGTTTCAGGCTCCATCCCCTACTCTGTCCCACATTACAACAGTACTACACTCCAAAAGTACTCCATTGACTGTAAAGCGCTTTGAGACGTCCGGTGGTTGTGAAAAGCACTATATAAATGCAAGTCTTTCTTTTTTCTGTACTGAGTTAATAAAAACAGAAAATGCTGGAAACACTCAGCAGGCCAGGCAGCATCTGTGGTGAGAGACACCGAGTTAACATTTCAGGTCTGAGACCCTTTGGCAGAAATAGAAAAGTTAGAAATATAACTGATTTTAAGCGGTGTAGAGGCAGGGAAAGGGGGGATGGGAGGAAAGAAAAAAAGGATGGTCTGGGATAGAGTGGAGGGCAGGAGTGGTTAAATGTTGCTGTACAGGTTTCAGTCAGAGCGTAGTATAGCATGACATAGCTCTGATTCTCCAGCTAGCTTCAACACCACAGCAAGAAATATGGCCAAAGGTCAGAACTTCCGAATCCAAATCTTTTAATAATGTAGTGTGAAAACGTTGATAAAGAATAAAAGACAGATCTAACATTCTTGTAACTCAACATTAACAATTGAATAAAGCAGCAATAAAGAGAAGTTACTTATCTCTCACTGTACATTACATATAAATACAACAATTCCAGAACAATTGGATGAGAAGAAGTTACTTACATCGCTGTACTTCTCGGAAGGTTTAATACAGCAGGATGTTCAATTTTAATCACTAAAACTGCAGACAGTATAAGCTAAAGTGAATGCTTGTAGCTTCTTTGCTGCAGCTGGTTTTCTCTTTGGTTTTGCTTTCAATTTGTTCTTTTCTGTCCAATTGGAAAAATGCCACCCTGTGGCTGGAGTGCTTCATGACACCTACTGTGTCCAGAGTTGCAAATGGGGATGGCAGAATCATCAACAGCTGCCGCCTGAAAAATAGGGGCAGAAATTATGATCTGAAATTGTGAAGTCGGAGTGAACTGGCTTCTGCGCCCTTGGGTTAGGACGGGGAAAGTCATCCATGGTTCCCTTTCCAGAAGTGTGAGCATTGGACGTGGGCAAGATTGCTCTTTCCTGTGACCCCCCTTTGTGTTGGAATAACCCAATGGACACTCATCGTCCAGGCTCACTTGAGTGAGTCCCGGAGGTGGACTGATACTTGTGGAGTCAAACCCCAGCAAGGGATCGCTGTCTTCTGTAGAGAAGGCAAGACAATAGGGTTGGGAGGGAATAGGAACTGTTGTTTTATGCATATTTTATCTGATTTACAGTAAGTAATTTGTGCAGTTTTACGGAGTCTGGGTGTGTTTGAAGAAATGAAACACTTGAGCACTAATGCTAACCTTTTATGTCAGCCGTGGCACTCTCGGGGAAGGTTGTGGGTTCAAGTCCCACTCCACAGACTTGAACACAAAATCCAGGCTGACACTCCAGTGCAGTGCTGAGGGAGTGCTGCACTGTCAGAGGTGCCGTCTTTCAGATGAGGCGTTAAACCGAGGCCCCGTCTGCTCTCTCAGGTGGATATAAAAAATCCCATGGCACTTCTCAAAGAAGAGCAAGGAAGTTCTCCCGGTGTCCTGGTCAATATTTATCCCTCAACCAACACCTAAAACAGTTTATCTGGTCATGGATCCCATTGCAGTTTGTGGGACCTTGCTGTGTGGAAATTGGCTGTTGCGTTTCAATAGTGACTACACTTCAAAAAAGTACTTCATTGGCTGTAAAGCACTTGGGGATATCCTCAGGTTGTGAAAGGCGCTATATAAATGCAAGACTTTTTTCACCTTTGATTTATAGAGAATTGTATTGAGCAATGCAATTTGTGTGTGTTGCATAAAATATTGCTTGCATATCTATATATTGCATCAATCTATAGCAAAATAACACCTTAACTTAGAAATATACTGCACACATAGTAGCTAACTATGGCTAGCTGTCCAAAAATATCTTTCCATGTTGAAATCTGTATTACAGATTGAAAAAGTATTAAACTAATAAGCTTGTTGCGCTCCAGCAATCCAAGTGTCAAAATAAATTGCACTGCTTCTGTTTTGAGCTCATTTGGATAGAAGAAACAGCAAGTCTTGTTTGTAATTAATTATAATTGGAAATAAAGGCTCAAAGAGCAGAGTGTTCCGCAATGTGAGTCACTATATTATTAAAAATGGTATGTTGTCATATTTCCATTCAAAAGTCCTTTGTCCATGTCTATAGGTTTTTTTCATCGAATGTCCCTGTTATATTTTCGATTACATTTCCCCATGTAACACTCACGTTTCATGCTCTGGCCACCAGTCTGGCGCAGATTTGTCAATGTTCATCTGAAACTTTTCAAGTGCAATTTTATTTCCTCAGGAACTGAATTTTTAATTTCCAAAATAAGGGTTTAAACAAAATAAATTCAAAAAAATACCTATTTCATAATAGGATCAAATGTATCAATTGAATAGCCTTTTTTGTATTTTTAATTGCTTTATTGAAAGAAAGAGGATGCATTTGTATAGCACCTTTAACGAACTCAGGATGTCCCAAGCAGTTTTAAAAAAAATTCGTTCCAGGATGTCGATGGCACGGTGAGTATTTATTGCCCATCCAAAATTGCCCTTGAGAAGGTGGTGGTGAGCCGCCGCCTTGAACCGCTACAGTCCGTGTGGTGACGGTGCTCCCACAGTGCTGTTAGGGAGGGAGTTCCAGGATTTTGACTCAGTGACGATGAAGGAATGGCGATATATTTCCAAGTCAGGATGGTGTATGACTTGGAGGTTGAACTTGCAGGTGATGGTGTTCCCATTGTGCCTGCTGCCCCTGTCCTTCTCGGTGGTAGAGGTGGCGGGTTTGGATGATTACAATTTTTGAAGTGCAGTCACTGTTATAAAGTAGGAAAACGGCATGGCCAATTTGTGCATAGCAAGATCCCACAAACAACAATGAAATAATGACCCAATAATCTGCTTTTAGTGATATATAAGCAGAAAATGCTAGAAATACTCAGCAGGTCAGGCAGCATCTGTGGAGAGAGAGAAACAGAGTTAACGTTTCAGCTCAGTGATCTTTTGTCAAAACTGGAAAATGTTACAAATGCATCAGGTTTGAAGCAAGTTCAGAGACAGAGAAAGGAAGGAGGGAAGGGGAGGAAAGAACAAAAGGAGAGGTCAGTGATAGGGTGGAAAACAGGAGTGAATAACTGAACAGCAGAATCATTAACAGCAAATTGGGAGCAGTGGTTATGATGTGAAATTGTTGAACTCGATTTTGAGTCTGGAAATTTGGGCCACCTTCTCTTGGTGCTTTCTTCCGCAAAGGTGTTCGACCCTGCTTACTCTACTTCCCTTGTTGGACCTCAAGGTCTGCCTTCTCCCTCCCCATCCCCTGCTCCTAGGTCCCATGACCCCTCTCTGTGCTCACAAACCCCTGGGCTATATTCCCTGTGCTCCCTATTTAAGCATCGCTCCAGTGCTCAGCAATCGAGAGAACTTTCCTCCCCTGTGCCCATGGGTCCCAGGAACCCCCTCCAACCAGTCCCAGGATCTGTCCCAGTGTTTGTAGAATCTCCCACCTATCTCAGTCCTGCTAGGGACGCACCACCAGTGCTAATCAGTCACTGTCTCTGTCATTATTATTTTGCATAATGTCATGGTAATATATGCACCTGTGAGAATGGTCACAGATTTGTAGAGCTGTTGACCAAGGGGCCACTTGAAAAGTTTTTGGAATGTGCCCCCCCCTTTAATTAGGGGGCACTTGATTAAAGTATTACAACAAAGTAGTTGTAGAGCTGTTGAGTTGTGAGTGGCTTAGCCAGTTACGTGATGTTCACAAGACACAATAAAACCCCAGCCAGTTGGGTTTGGGTGGATCTACGATGAGGCAGGTGGTTGTGAGCCTGGTGGATGAACTGGTAATGTGTAGTGTGATTGCTAACTCTTTGCTAATAAACCAACTGGTTCTTAATAGCATTGGGTTGCTATGAATTCTTAAGCAAAGAACCCATGAAGCAAATACATTACAGTCACTGTTCTCAAACAACCTTTGAGTCGCAGTGGGAGATCGAGTAGTGACATTGGAAGAGTTGTATCATTGGAGGGAGCAAAGCAGTAGGAATCCTTGAGTGTGGAAGCTGGCCAAACACTGACCTGTTGTCACCTTCTGTGGCGGGAGTTTTCAAGGAGAATTGATTGGTAGGGATGCACAGAGTAAAGAGGTGACCCCCCCCCCCCCCCAACACTTCATACAGCATTGAAGAGGCTCCAGTGTTGGTACTGCAACCAACTGTGGTCACTATGCCTATGAAGTATCATTGGGGCAGGAGGTAGGTGCTATGAGAAGCATTTAGGCTCTTGGGTGAGAGGGGAGGCTGGACCTAGGAGTTTTCATCTAAGGAAAACAAGACTGAACAGGGACATTGTCGAGCTACTGAGACTCATGACTGGGACTAGACGGGTGAAAATCTACATGTTGAATGAGGTGCTGGTTACCAGCCGACTGTTTCATGGGCTTAATGCAACTTGAAGGGCTCGACGTGAGTTAGCTGTTCGTGGATCCATCAGTAATACAACCATTATCATGGATTATTGCTTAAATGTAAAACATATATGCACAGTATTTCATTTTAATTAAAGCTGAACAGGACAAGAGTGGCATCTGCCTCATCATCTTCAACATTGGCAAATAATTAGGTGTGTCTTTTCATTGAAAATGGAGAGGAAGCATAATCTGTTTCTAAATGCTAAGGCGAATAGAGAATGTGAATGTAAGCAGGCAGCTATATCTGATGTGTGCTGTGCATGATGCCAGTACAATATTCATCAACCTCAACCAAGACAGGCGATTAGAAGATTATCTTTCCTCCTGTGCATGGGTGGAGATGTTGATCAGACTCCCACTTAATGCTGTGTCAGGTAACTGTTTACGGAGCTAGCCGAATGATGATCAGGTTAGCAATGGATTTTGAGGTTACGAAGGAGAGGTACGTGATGTGCCATCAACTTGGCATCGCGAGTTGCCAACCCTCCAGACCTGTCCTGGAGTCTCAAGGAATTAAACTCCCAGACAGTGCCGCTGGCAACCTAGGAGAACAATCATTGGGGCCGTAACAAGTATGGCCTAGAAGTTGGGTGCATTTGCGCCTCCCGTTAGCACCACCTAACTTGGCGCAAATACGTTAGGGCCCAGGCTCGACGCTGACTACGACTGCCGCCATATTGGGCTGGAGTTTAGCGGCGGCGCTACGGCGTTGTGCCCTGCTCCCCTGCACCCAGAGATCGTGACATCATCGCCGCGCACATCGTCCCATTAGCACCCAGCCCCGAAATTGACTTTCGCCCCCTGCAGCAGCGTCGGGCAAAAACACCGACAGCTGCAGGAGGCGCGGTTCGGACGGCTGGCTGCTTTGGGGACGATGATTACAGGGCAGGTGGCCGAGGTAAGCAAAAAAAACCTTACCTTTGTTTTCCTCTGCTTACCTCTGCTTGAGTGCCGGGCTGATTGCGCAGGTTCGCCGCTCCCTTGGTGGTCTAGGTAAGTCCCCTTCATATTGCAGAGTCTGCAGCGATGGCCTTGCCCTTTAAGGGAGGAATGGGCCCTTTGTACACGGCAGTGCTGCTGAAGTGTGTGCCCAATTAGCGCTCCAAGAAGGAAGTGGAGTGCTTGATTTAGCAATCCACTTCCTTCCGGGAGCACTAAAGCAAATTTTTTGAGAGGGGGGTAATCTTTAGCGCCTGGCACTAAGTTACTGCCCCCCAAACGGGGCGATAAGCAATTTGTCCATCGATGTGTTTCTTCCATTTTCTTTGAGCACTTTGGTTTGCTAGTTTAAAAAAAAATTGAGATGGGGGGAGAAAAGGCTGTCTGGCTGGGTGAGGTGGTTTGAGACGGGATGTCATGTGATAAAACCACGCAGGAATACATCATGTTGGCAGCACTAATGGTACCCAAGTTGCTGGGACCACGATGTGCCGTGCCTGAAAGCAATTGATCCTGAGCTGGGAAATGTAGGGTTGACTGATGTTGCCTCCAATGTGGAGGGTAGTGAATGACTGGTTTGAGCAGCATTCCAATCACATGTTCAAGGCTGTCCAGTAACTAGGGGGGTGCCGCAGGGATCGGTGCTAGGTCCTCAACTATTTACAATCTATATTAATGACTTGGATGAAGGGACCGAGTGTAATGTAGCCAAGTTTGCTGATGATACAAAGATGAGTGGGAAAGCAAATTGTGAGGAGGACACAAAATCTGCAAAGAGATATAGACAGGCTAAGTGATTGAGCAAAAATTTGGCAGATGGAGTATAATATGGGAAGAGAGGTTATCCACTTTGGCAGAAAAAATAGAAAAGCAAATTATAATTTAAATGGAAAAAAATTGCAAAGTGGAGGTCCTTGTGCATGAAACACAAAAAGTTAGTATGCAGGTACAGCAAGTAATCAGGAAGGTAAATGGAATGTTGGCCTTTATTGCAAGGGGGATGGAGTATAAAAGTAGGGAAGTCCTGCTACAACTGTACAGGGTATTGGTGAGGCCACACCTAGAGTACTGCATACAGTTTTAGTCTCCGTATTTAAAGAAGGATATACTTGCATTGGAGGATGTTCAGAGAAGGTTCACTCAGTTGATTCTGGAGATGAGGGTGTTGACTTATGAAGATAGGTTGGACCTATACACATTGGAGTTCAGAAGAATGAGACGTGATCTTATCTTAAAATAATGAGGGGACTCGACACGGTGGATGCAGAGAGGATATTTCCACTCATAGGGGAAACTAAAACTAGGGGACATAGAATAAGAGGCCACCCATTTAAAACTGAGATGAGGAGGAATTTCTTCTCTCAGAAAGTTGTAAATCTATGGAATTCTCTGCCCCAGAGAGCTGTGGAGGCTGGGTCATTGATTATATTTAAGGCAGAGATAGACAGATTTTTGAGCGATAAGGGAGTAAAGAGTTATGGGGAGCGAGCAGGGAAGTGGAGCTGAGTCCATGATCAGATCAGCCATGATCTTATTAAATGGCGGAGCAGGCTCGAGGGGCCAGGTGGCCTACTCCTGCTCCTATTTCTTATGTTCTTATGAGTCTTTGCATAAATGAGGGTGATGGGAATAGAAGCATACGGGCACAGGGTAATCAGAGGTAATGAGAGCAGGAGGAGGACCGTGTGGCGTATGAATGCAATCCTAGCCCGGTTGGGCTGAATGGTCTTTTTCTGGGCTGTCAGAAATTCATATCCCAGTCAGTCTCACCCCACCGCCCCATACAAACGGCCGGACTGCCCAACCGAAGAAGGTAATACTAAATCAACTTCAAAAACTGCCATTTTATTGGCTCCTAAAGCCTGCGATAAACCAACTCGGCAAGGCCAGCTCGATCCAACTAGGAAAGATAAGATAGAAGTTACATTTATATAGCATCTTTTCATGACCTCGGGACGTCTCAACGTGCTTCACAGCCAATGAAGCTCTTTTGAAGAGTGTCGTCACAAGTTATAACGTGGGGAAATGTGGCAGACAATTTGTGCATAGCAAGATCCCATAAGCAGCACATTACATATATGACCAGTTAATCTGCATTTTGTGATGTTGGTTGACGGATCAGTCTTGACCGGGCCATGGGGAGAATGCCACCTTGCTCTTCAGAGAATGTCATAGGATCTTTTATGTCTACATCAACAGACAGGTCGACCCTCCGTTTAACACCTCATCTGAAAGCTGGACCCTTGAAATCTCCCTGACCCAACCAAACCCACTGGACATCACCATATCACCCTGACCTCTGAAAGTATGTGGTTCCCAGCAGGCGCTTAACAGTACCAGAAACCCTCATGGGCCAATGTATTCTGTAAGTCCCATGTAACCATACTGAAAATAAAGTGATTTCACAAAAATATAGGCATTTTCTTCTCTGAAATAAAAAAATACCTTTATACCCCAAACAAGGTAAATCTGGAGTACTGTTTCAAGATAAATCTTGATGATGGGGTAATGGAGCACCAGCTCACTAGCAAATGCCAAATTTGGCACGGATATCTAGAATTAAATGCATTTCTATAGAACCTTTCTCAAAGCGCTTTACAGCCAATGAAGCACTTTTGAAGTGAACAGCATTTTAGGGGAGAGTTTCATATTCCCGCTACCCTTTGTGTGAAGAAGTGCTTCCGGACATCACCTCTAAAGGTTATGCTCCCTTGTTCTGGACTCCCCAGAGGAAATATTTTCTCTCTCTATCTCCCCAATCAAATCCTCTAATCATCTTAAACACCTCAATTAGATCACCCCTCAATCTTCTAAACTGAAAGGAATACAAGCCTAATCTATACAACTTGTTCTCATAACTTGACCCTTTTAGCTCCGGTATCATTCTGCTGAATCTGTGCTGTAACCCCACCAAGGCCAATATATCCTTCCTCGGGAGTCGTGCCCAGAATTGAACACAGCACTCCAGATGCATTATAGTTGGAGCTTTATATCCAAAGTAGATGACCTCACACTTACACAAATTGATCTCCATCTGCCACAGTTTTTAGGATGCGTTTATTTGTACTGTAAAAATGGCTAACAGGCTCCACTTCTTATTTCTGATTGGTTCCCTTGGAGGATAAGCCACACCCTGAAGTTTCACAGGAATGTGTAACTGGAACTGCCCATCCCAAGGTCTCACTAACTTTGCAAATTGTAACTCGATCCACTTTGACTTCTTGAAGCAACAGAGGACAGAGCTCCCCAGAAAACGACAAGGGCCAGCCAAAGAGCCTTTCCCCAGTCCAAGCACATCCCTCCCCCAGCCGAAGTGCCTTACCACAGCCCAAGTACATCCCTCCCCACCATAGATGGGGCATTGTGTACGGATTGTTAACTGGCTCTCTCTCTCTCTTCCCCAGGCTCTCTCTCTCTTCCCCAGGCTCTTTCTCTCTCTCTCTCTCCCCCCAGCCTCTCTCCACCCCCCCAGCCTCTCTGCCCCCCCATCTCTCTCCACTCCCCAGCCTCTCCTCCCCCCCCCACCCACCCGGCCAGCCTCTCTCTCTACCCCCCCGAGCCTCTCTCTCCCACCCTCAGCCTCTCTCCCCCCACTGCCTCTCTCTCTCTCCCCCCCAGCCTCTCTCCCTCGCCCGCAGCCTCTCTCTTCCCCCAAGCCTCTCTCTCCCCCCCCTCAGCCTCTCTTCCCCCACAGCCTCTCTATCCCCCCCAGCCTCTCTCTCCCCCAGCCTCTCTTCCCTCCCTGCCAGCCTCTCTCTCCCCCTCCCCCCTCTCTCTCCCCCCGCCCCCAGACTCTCTCTCTCCCCCCCACCCCAGACTCTCTCTCTCTCTCTCCCCCGCCCCCCACCCCACCACCCTCTCTCTCGCCATCGGCCCCCTCCCGCCACCATCGCGCCCAGGCCGGCCGGGGGGAGAGAGTCGGAGCCTTAGGTCCTGCAGCTCACACCAGGCGCATGGAATGGTTCGGGCCGGGAGGGGGGCGGAGCTTGTCGCCTGTCGGTCAAAAAAGTGCAGTACAAATAGTTAGTCCCCAGTTTTTAACACTCACTTAATTTATCAACTTTCTGCTCCTGTCTAGATTACATACTGTGCCACCTCAAAACCAATGCACGACATTGCACCTTCACAAGAATAGGAAGCATGCAGCCTGCTGCAGTTTGTGTTTGCCCACTTGCCCTTCCCATGTATTGAACTTCACACTTGTCTGTAATAAATCTGATCTGCAAGTGTTCTACATATTTATCTATTTTGTCCAACTCACTCTGTTCTTTGAGTTGCAATGTGCAATTCTATAGCCTCACTTAGATTGATACCAGCTGCAAATTGCTCCATTTGCACTGAGTTCGAGCCAGTTCCAGTTATGTAAATGAGGAATGGTGAGACGGGGGTACAGTCGTGGTTATGTTACTGGACCACTAATCCAGAGTAAATAAAAGCAGAAAATGCTGGAAATCTCAGCGGGTCAGGCAGCATCTGTGGAGAGAAACAGAGTTAACGTTTCAGGTCTGTGACCCTTGGTCAGAACTGACAAATAGTCATCGACCCAAAATGTTAACCCCGTTTCTCTCCACAGATGCTGCCTGACCCGCCGAGATTTCCAGCATTTTCTGTTTTTATTTCAGATTGCAGCATTGGCAGTATTTTGCTTCTGTATTAGTAATCCAGAGGCCTGGTCTAATGTACACTCCAAAAGTACTTCATTGGCTGTAAAGCGCTTTGAGACATCTGGTGGTTTCGGAAGGCGCAATATAAATCCAAGTCTTTTTTTTTATGATCTGGGGACATGAGTTCAAATCCCACCACAACAGTTGAGGAATTTAAGTTCAATTAAATAAAAATAATTTCTGGAATTAAAAGAACAAGTATCAGTAATGTCGTAAAAAACCATCTGGTTCACTAATATCCTTTAGGGAAGGAAATCTGTCGTCCTTACCAGGTCTGGCCTATATGTGACTCCAGACCCACAGCACCAACCCTGAGGGCAATTAGGGATGGGCAATAAATGCTGGCATGGCCAGCGACACCCACAGCCCATCAATGAATAAAAAAAAATTGCTTTGCTGTTGGAGCGAGCCCATTTGTTGGTTAACCTGATTTTTTTATATTGATTGAGCAATTGAGATATTCAGCATTTCTTGTACTGCAGTGGGTAAAGGGTGAACTTCGGTCCACTGCACAACTGCTTCATTTGTTTTTGACATCTATTTCCGAGAAAGAAGCTCTCTTACTGGTACAGCCATTTGGGAAAATTAATTGTGTCCTCTACCACTGATTTATAGATGTGCGCACACTAGCATTTCAAAGACAGATCACTTGGATCTCACCAGCTTCGAGGTACAGGTCAAAACATTGTCTGTCAATGAAACTGGAAATAGTGGGGCTGTTCTTGATTTCATCTACTCTATGTGCTTAAGATCATGCAAAGAAATGTACCAGTCGTCACATCTTGTCTTAAACAGGCAAGTGTGACTGAAGCTTTGAAGAAGTTCAGTTTAGATTTAATTTTGCGGATGATGGTGAAGGGAACAGAGGGTGAGCGGTGAGACAGAGCCAGTGGATAATGTCTAGCAGGTTGGAGGGAACTGGAAGGGTATTTAACAGAGGAAGGAATTGACGGGTATGTGTGAGAGTGTATGAGCAGGGTCGAGTGATTTTGAACCTTGTGACACAACAGATGGATTGTAATGCTCTTGCCTGGCCCTGTACATTCCTCTCGCATCTTTGAGAAAAAAATCCAGCATAACATTTGAGAAATTGACACCTCCTTCGTGATGGTTGAGGCAGCAACCTTCTGTCAGGAGTGATGTCGGTCTGGTTGTTGAAAAGCTCGCTGTGTCTTTAACTTAGTTGGAGAAGATTGTTTACTCTTGCTGCTTTCCAGGTCGCCTTGAAAAGCCTCCTGAAAACCTGTTTCTTTGGTTGAATGTATAGTCCTAAATGGCATGAGAGTGATTCATTGATGTGTGCATTGGGGGCTATTTTAATTACTGCATACATAGCTTACCTGTCCTTTCTTGATAACAAGCAGACATTTTTTATATATGGACTGTAAAATGTACATTTGATCGGTTTGTATATTTTGAATAGAAGGTTCATTGACTGCATTGTGTGTTGTAGTTCCTTGAACTTTTCTGAAATGTCCACCATACTCCTTGTGGTCTGATGGGATTATTCCAGTTAAACAACAACAATTAACTTTTCACTCTCGACTTTTCCAGCGTGTCACTGCAGAAGCCATTGTATGAAGAGCAGGAAGAAGATTCTGACTTAGAATGTAAGGACTCCAATACTGGGACTTCATTGCATGGTTATTTTTCTACCTCTGGGTTAAACAGTGAGGAAGAAGCTCATTGCAAGTTCCTTAATTAAACTTAGGCCGTAGTTATTTGCACGAGCAAAATGCTCTGATTGTCTCTACATGACCACATGACATGATTGCTGATTGGTCCCCTTGGAGAATAAGACACATCCAGAAGTTTCACTGGAATGTGTGATTAGAACCGGCCAGCCCAAGTTCTGAGTGACTTTACAAAGTGTAATTTGAGCCATTCTGACTTGGGACCCCAGACAGGATAGAGCTGCCCCATCCCAATCCAAGTTCCTGCCCTATCTCAGCCCAAGTTCCTGCCCTATCCCAGCCCAAGTTCCTGCCCCATCCCAGCCCAAGTTTGTTGCTTTCCGAAAACTAACCCAAAAGCCCTAGTAGCTGCCAATAGTCACTGACCCAAATGTTGCAGGATGAATCAAACACATGACACAGAAATAATGTAACAATTGTAATGATATTTATTGACGCAGCTCAGTAAATGCAGTCAGAAGCTCGTGGCAGCACGATACAGGCCACATTTATGATTTTGGGTTTGAAGAATCTGCTCATGCACGGGAGGCAGTGCGCATGCATAGACATCAGGGGCGGAGTCCAGAGCACGCAGGCACAGAAGGAGGCTCAAAAAACTAGTGCAAATAATCACTCTGTTAAACTTTATGTGGAGCCACAAATCATTTGAAAGACCAGATCCTGAAATGAATTTCACTACGTACACATCAATGATAATGCCTCCAGAGTCATGCGTCAATAAACCATTCACTCTTGCCATTCGATACATGATCTGAATCCCCGAAGGCCATGATTTCTTGCAGTCACCCCTGTGCACCCTTTGTAACCAACACGGCGCCTTTAATGTAGCCATGGTTATTCAAATAACACACTGCCGGGTCATCTTCCCAAGGAGGTGCGGCTCCCTCACTACATCCATTAAGTATCCACAGAATTGGGTCACCAAGCCGCCTTACTGGTCTCTACAGTGGTCACATCCTGAGGTACAGTCCAGCTGTTGGTTGCACAGAGGTAGTTATTGTTGAGTTGGAAGTCTATGCCAGGTTTTCCGATCTCGGCGAGGATGGGACTTGTGCAGACCCCAATTCAATTGTGTTAATTTCTCTGAGCTTGTATACCAAGGCTGATCACGAGGAGCGACCTTGGAAAACTTTTAGAACTTTTGTTGTGTGGATGAGGATGCCTTGCAGGCCAAAATATCCACAGATCCCAAAGTACATCGAAGGGAACCAGGAATGCACAAAATATCCAAAGACACTTGCTCTTCAACCTTCCCTCTTCAATCACTTCTCCCACCTGCCCAAACCTTCAGCCTAGCTCCTTTGTACAGTGCCGACTCAGTAAGAGATGCCGTTTGACTGTTGGTGTAGTCCAAAGGGAAAGATGTAGACAAGTGCTTTAGGGAGATAATTATAGTGAGCGGGACTATAATGGCTGAAGATTTCGTCATCAATGGTGGGGCTGAAACCACATCTTCTAATTGGTTGCCATAATAATTCAGGAACTGTGCTGTTTATTTGCGGGCGGCTTGGTAACTAATTGGCTCACGTCCGTGGCATTGACACTTGGGGCTATCTTGGGTGATTTGAATATCTGCCCTCACTGTAAGTGCCATCTCACGGTATTGCAGATAATTGGTGTGATTCTCAGTAAGTTTCATTTACAACTCGTAAATTGAGATTTTCATTTTCCCTTCTTTGTTTTTTAATATATTTTTGATGAACTTTTCGTGCTTGTCAGGTGGGGAGATTTTGGTGCGAGGGAATGTTCATTTTACAGTTTTTAGCATCTGTTATCTTCATCGGCATCAAGATCTGCTGTCAGATTCAGTTGCACGTATCCAACAATATGCCTTTGCTGGTGTTCATTCGTCGACACAAGTTGTGTAGCATCTGTGGACAAGTGTTGTGAACGTGTGTGTGTCTCTCTGTCTCTCAGAACCTTGTAATGCATTGTATTTCAAAAGGAGAATGACATTTTGTTATTCATTCTGGGATGTGGGCATCTCTGGCAAGGCCAGCATTTATTGCCTATCCCTAATTGCCTCTTGAGAAGGTGGTGGTGAGCTGCCTTCTTGATCTGCTGCAGTCTGTGTGGTGAAGGTGTTCCCACAGTGCTGTTCAGGAGTGAGTTCCAGGATTTTGACCCAGCGACGATGAAGGAACGGTGATATATTTCCAAGTCAGGATGGAGTGTGACTTGGAGAGGAAGGTGGAGGTGATAGTGCTCCCGTGCGCCTGCTGCCCTTGTTGTTCTAGGTAGTAGAGGTCGTGGGTTGGGAGATGCTGCCGAAGAAGCCGTGGTGAGTTGCTGCAGTGCATCTTGTAGATGGTACACACTGCAGCCACGGTGCACCGGTGGTGGAGGGATTGAATGGTGAAGGTGGTGGGTGGGGTGCCAATCAAGCGGGCTGCTTTGTCCTGGATGGTGTTGAGCTTCTTGAGTGTTTTTGGAGCTGCACTAATCCAGGCAAGTGGAGAGTATTCCATCACACTCCTGACTTGTGCCTTGTAGATGGTGGAAAGGCTTTGGGGAATCAGGAGGTGAGACACTCACCACAGAATACCCAGCCACTGACCTGTTCTTGTTGCCATTTTCTGAGGAGTTGCGAATGGAACTGAACACGGTGCAATCATCAGTGAACATTCCCACTT
The DNA here is from genome assembly GCF_044704955.1 of Pristiophorus japonicus. Lineage (NCBI taxonomy): Eukaryota > Metazoa > Chordata > Chondrichthyes > Pristiophoridae > Pristiophorus > Pristiophorus japonicus. Next base: position 81,464,011 of record NC_091991.1, on the reverse strand, counting down.
CCCACCATATGATGGAGGGAAGGTCATTGATGAAGCAGCTGAAGATGGTTGGGCCAAGAACACTGCCCTGAGGAATTCCTGCAGCGATGTCCTTGGGCTGTGATGATTGGCCTCCAACAACCACAACTGTCTTCCTTTGTGGTAGGTATGACCCTGGCCAGTGGAGAGTTTTCCCCCAGATTTACATTGACTTCAGTTTTACTAAGGCTCCTTGATGCCACACTTGGCCAAATGCTGCCTTGATGTCAAGGGCAGTCACTTTGACCTCACCTCTGGAATTCAGCTCTTTTGTCCATGTTTGGACCAAAGCTGTAATGAGGTCTGGAGCCGAGTGATTCTGGCGGAACCCAAACTGAACATCGGTGAGCAGGTTACTGGTGAGTAAGTGCCACTTGATAGCACTGTCGACAACACTTTCCATCACTTTGCTGATGATTGAGAGTGGACTGATGGGGTGGTAATTGGCCGGATTGGATTTGTCCTGCTTTTTGTGGACAGGACATACCTGGGCAGTTTTCCACATTGTCGGATAGATGACAGTATTGTAGCTGTACTGGAACAGCTTGGCTAGAGACACGGCTAGTTCTGGAGCACAAGTCTTTAGCATGACAGCTGGGATGTTGTTGGGGCCCATAGCCTTTGTTTTATCCAGTGTGCTTAATCATTTAGTCATGGATACTCAGTTTTGAGCTGCTGGATCTGTTCTGAATCAATCCCATTTAGCACGGTGGTAATGCCACACAACATGATGTAGGATGTGTTCAGTGTAAAGATGGGACTTCGTCTCCACAATGAATGTGCAGTGATCACTCCTACCAATGCTGCCATGGACGGATGCATCTATGACAGGTAGATTGGTGAGGTTGAGGTCAAGTAATTTTTTTCTTCGTGTTGGTTCTCTCAGTATCTGCTGCAGGCCCAGTCTGGCAGCTATGTCCTTCAGGATTCAGCCAGCTCGGTCAGTAGTGGTGCTACCGAGTCACTCTTGGCGATGGACATTGAAGTATCCCACCCAGAGTACATTCTGTGCCCTTGCTCCCCTCAGTGCTTCTTCCAATTCGTGTTCAACATAGTGGAGTACTGATTCTTCAGCTGAGGGAGGATGGTAGGTGGTAATCAGCAGGAGGTTTTGTTGCCCATGCTTGACCTGAAACCATGAGACTTCATGGGGTTTGGAGTTGTAATATATTTGCTTCATGGGTTCTTTGCTTAAGAATTCATAGCCACATTAAGAACTACTTGGTTTATTAATAAAGGTTTAACAATCACACTATACATTACCAGTTCATCCAGTAGGCTCACAACTGCATGCCTCATCGTGGATGACCTAGACCCAACTGACTGGGGTTTTATTAAGTCTTTTGAACATCATATGTCTGGCTAGGTCACTCACAGTGCAACAGCTCCACAACTATTTTAGTTGCACCTGTAAATCAAATGCCCTTTATTAAAGGGGTAAATTAGATGGCAAACTTTAATACAAGTACCCCTTTATTAAAGGGAGGGGCACTAAAACTGATTCTCAAACAAATTAAATTTTGGCCATCAACTTAATTCAAATTCAAATTTGGTTGCCGGGGGTGATGATGCACTCCAATCCCTCCGGCGCCCACCTCTCGTGGAAGGCCGCGAGTGTACCGGTGCACACCGCGTGCTCCGTCTCCAGGGAACACCCTGGCTCAGATGTAACCACGGAAGAGAGGCAGGCAGTCAGGCTGAACGACCCCCTCGACCGCCCGTTGCCTGGACCGGCTGATGGCCCTCTTGGCCATGCCCAGGAGCAGTCCTACGAGGGGGCCTTCCGACCTACCCCCTCCCCTCCGCACAGGGTGCCCAAAGATCAGGCATGTGGGACGGAAGTGCAACCAGAATTTGAGGAGCATCCCCTTCAAATATTGGAAGAGGAGCTGCAACCTCGCAAATTCGATAAAAACGTGGAACACGGACTCTTCCAGACCGCAGAAATTGCAGGCGGCCTGGGAGCCCGTGAACCGACTTAAAAATTTATTGCATAGGACTGCTCCGTGCAATACCCTCCAGGCCAAGTCCCCAATAAATAGAGGGAGGACTCCCGTGTAGAGTGCACTCCATTGGGGAACTCCGCCTCCTCCGGACGGCAAGATAGTGCGCCATGGCATGTCCGGATGGCAGTCGAGGATGGCAAGGTGGAGAGTGTGCAAGAGCAGCCCGTACATGAATCCTCTCCATGCAGAACTGAAAGGCACAGAGGAGATTTCCCAAAGAGGCTCAAGTTGTGAGGCGCTGGCTCCCGAGGGAGGTTTCGGGGCTTGGCGCCGATGAGGAATTCTGGCAACAGCTCTACAAACCTGTGAGCATACTCACAGGTGCATACATTGCAGGAGTCGATGTTGAGGACTCCCAGGGCTACTCCCTCCTGACTGTATACCACTGAGCCACCACCTCTGGTGGGTCTGTCCAGCTGGTGGGACAGGACATACCCAGTGATGGTGATGGAGGAGTCCTGGGACATTGGCTGAAAGGAATGGTTCTGTTGCTTGACTCGTCTGGGAGACAGCTCTCCCAATCTTGGCACAAGTCCCCAGGTCTTAGTGAGGAGGACTTTGCAGGATCGACTATCTGGGTGTGCTGTTGCCCTGTCCGAAGCCAGGTCGATGCCAGGTGGTCTGTCCGGTTTAACGCTTATTGTTTTCTGTAGCAGTTTGTTACAATTGAGTGGCTTGCTAGGCCATTTCAGAGGGCAATTAAGGGTCAACCACATTGCTGTGGGTCTGGAGTCACATAAAGGCCAGACCGGGTAAGGATGGCAGATTTCCTTCTCTAAAGGACATTAGTGAACCAGATGGATTTTTACGACAATCCGGTAGTTTCATGGTCACCACTACTGACTCTAGCTTCTTTCAAATCCAGATTGAAATTCCACAGCTACTGTGGTGGGATTTGAACTAGCATCTCCAGATTCTATAGATATGTGAAGAGAAAAAGATTAGTGAAGACAAACGTAGGTCCCTTGCAGTCAGATTCAGGTGAATTTATAATGGGGAACAAAGAAATGGCAGACAAATTGAACAAATACTTTGGTTCTGTCTTCAGGAAGGAAGACACAAATAACCTTCCGGAAGTACTAGGGGACCGAGGGCCTAGTGAGAAGGAGGAACTGAAGGATATCCTTATTAGGTGGGAAATCAAGTTAGGGAAATTGATGGGATTGAAGGCCAATAAATCCCCGGGGCCTGATAGTCTGCATCCCAGAGTACTTAAGGAAGTGGCCCTAGAAATAGTGGATGCATTGGTGATCATTTTCCAACAGACTATCGACTCTGGATCAGTTCCTATGGACTGGAGGGTAGCTAATGTAACACCACTTTTTAAAAAGGGAGGGAGAGAGAAAGCAGGTAATTATAAACCGGTTAGCCTGACATCAATAGTGGGGAAAATGTTGGAATCAATTATTAAGGATGAAATAGCAACGCATTTGGAAAGCAGTGACAGGATCGGTCCAAGTCAGCATGGATTTATTAAGGGGAAATCATGCTTGACAAATCTTCTGGAATTTTTTGAGGACGTAACTAGGAGAGTGGACAAGGGAGAACCAGTGGATGTGGTGTATTTGGACTTTCAAAAAGCTTTTGACAAGGTCCCACACAAGAGATTGGTGTGCAATATCAAAGCACATGGTATTGGGGGCAATATACTGACGTGGATAGAGAACTGGTTGGCAGACAGGAAGCAGAGAGTCAGGATAAATGGATCCTTTTCAGAATGGCAGGCAGTGACTAGTGGAGTGCCGCAGGGCTCAGTGCTGGGACCCCAGCTCTTTACAATATACTTCAATGATTTGGATGAAGGAATTGAGTGTAATATCTCCAAGTTTGCAGATTACACTAAACTGGGTGGCGGTGTGAGCTGTGAGGAGGACACTAAGAGGCTGCAGGGTGACTTGGGCAGGTTAGGTGAGTGGGCAAATGCATGGCAGATGCAGTATAATGTGGATAAATGTGAGGTTATCCTCTTTGGGGGCAAAAACGTGAAGACAGAATATTATCTGAATGGCGGCAGATTAGGAAAAGGGGAGGTGCAACGAGACCTGGGTGTCATGGTTTATCAGTCACTGAAAGTGGGCACGCAGGAACAGCAGGCAGTAAAGAAGGCAATTGGTATGTTGGCCTTCATAGCTAGGAGGTTTGAGTACAGGAGCAGGGATGTCTTACTGCAGTTGTACAAGGCCTTGGTGAGGCCTCACCTGGAATATTGTGTTCAGTTTTGGTCTCCTAATCTGAGGAAGGACGTTCTTGCTATTGAGGGAGTACAGCGAAGGTTCACCAGACTGATTCCCAGGATGGCAGGACTGACATATGAGGAGAGACTGGATCAACTCGGCCTTTATACATTGGAGTTTAGAAGGATGAGAGGGGATCTCATAGAAACATATAAAATTCTGATGGGACAGGACAGGTTAGATGCGGGTAGAATGTTCCCGATGTTGGGGAAGTTCAGAACCAGGGGACACAGTCTTAGGATAAGGGGTAAGCCATTTAGGACTGAGATGAGGAGAAACTTCTTCACTCAGAGAGTTGTTAACCTGTGGAATTCCCTACCGCAGAGAGTAGTTGATGCCAGTTCATTGGATATATTCAAGAGGGAGTTAGATATGGCCCTTATGGCTAAGAGGATCAAGGGGTATGGAGAGAAAGCAGGAAAGGGGTACTGAGGGAATGATCAGCCATGATCTTATTGAATGGTGGTGCAGGCTCGAAGGGCCGAATGGCCAACTCCTGCACCTATTTTCTATGTTTCTATGTTTCTATGTTTCTATTAATCCAGGCCTCTGGATTACTAGTCCCACAACAACCACTATGCTACCGTTCCCGACTGTCATGTATTTGCTTCATGGGTTCGTTGCTTAAGAAGTCACGGCTACTCATTTGCTTTAAAGAACTAGCTGGTTTATTAGCAAAGGTTTAACAATCAAACTGAACCCGACCAGTTAATCCACCAGGCTCACGACTGCACAACTCATCTTGGAGAACCTGACCTCAATTCACTGGGGTTTTATTGAATCTTGTGAACATCACGTGACTGGCTAAGCCACTCACAGTGCAACAACTCCACCAGCCTGTGAGCATGTCCATCTGTGCAAACATTACACCGACGGTAGAGAGTGCAAAGAGTAACAGGAATGATACTTGGTGTAAAAGGGAGTTATTGGCAAAAGGTCAGGAAGCTCGGCCTCCACAGCCGAGAATGAAAGTAATTAATGGAAATTTCATTGAAGGGCATGAAGTATCACATGTAATTAGAGTAATGTAGAAAAGGTCGACCCACAATGTTCAAGTCAGGTTTTCGGACAAAAAGGTTTGGGCGAGAAATTGCGCAGCACCTCGTTTGAGGCGATAACTTTTGTGGGATCATTCTTGTGCTGGTTGGAGCAGGACTATGTTCCCTGTGGTGTTGACTACAGATCAAAATTGGACCACCTTTGCAGATATTGACTGTTACGGGGAAGATGGTGCAAGTACTGCAGCTTTGCTAACCCTTGTGGTTTTCAAATTCATACCCAGGACGTTGCCCAAGGGGGAGTGTCCAGGTGGCACCCAAGAGGACAGGATGACGGACAAAAATGAGAGATTTTTTGTTACTGGTTTTAGATGAAGGATGAATTCACATCAATGCAGTGATTCTGGAATGTAGAATCATACCGCAACGGAGGAGGCCATATGGCTCATTGTGCCTCTTTGAAAGAGCTATCCAATTAGTCCCACTTCCCTGCTCTATCGTAGAACCATAGAAATTTACAGCGCAGCAGGAGGCCATTCGGCCCATCGTGTCCGCACCGGCTGACAAAGAGCTATCCAGCTTAATCCCACTTTCCATCTCTTGGTCCGTAGCCCCGTAGGTTACCACACTTCAAGTGCACATCCAAGTACTTTTTAAATGCTATGAGGGTTTCTGGCTCTACCACCCTCTGGGTGAAAGAAATTCTCCTCAAATCCCCTCTCAACCTCCTACCAATTACTTTAAATCTATGCCCCCTGGTTATCATCATAGTCCTGCAATTTTTTTCCTTTTCAAGTGTATTTATCCAATTGCCTTTTGAAAGTTACTATTGAATCTGTTTCCAACACCCTTTCAGGTAGTGCATTCTAGATCATAACTGCTCACTATGTTTTTAAAAAAATCTTCATTTCCTCTCTAGTCCTCTGTCAATGACCTTAAATCTGTCTGTGACCCTTCTGCCATTGGAAACTGTTTCCCTTATTTACTCTATCATCCTCGGGTCTTAAGAGAAGTAACAGCAGGGATTGTGAATGCATTGGTTGTAATTTACCAAAATTCCCTGGATTTTGGGGAGGTCCCAGCAGATTGGAAAACTGCAAATGTAATGCCCCTATTTAAATAAGGAGGCAGACAAAAAGCAGGAAACTATAGAGCAGTTAGCCTAATATCTGTGGTTGGGAAAATGTTGGAGTCCATTATTAAAGAGGCAGTAGCAGGACATTTGGAAAAGCAAAATACGGTCAGGCAGAGTCAGCATGGATTTATGAAGGGGCAGTCATGTTTGACAAATTTGTTGGAGTTCTTTAAGGATATAACGAACAGGGTGGATAAAGGGGAACCAGTGGATGTGGTGTATTTGGACTCCCAGAAAGCATTTGACGAGGTGCCACATAAAAGGTTACTGCACAAGATAAAAGTTCACGAGACTAGAACTAGAGGGCGCAATCTTAGAATAAGAGGCCACCCATTTAAAACAGAGATGAGGAGAAATTTCTTCTCTCAGAGGGTTGTAAATCTGTGAATTCGCTGCCTCAGAGAGCTGTGGAAGCTGGGACATTGAATAAATTAAAGACAGAAATAGACAGTTTCTTAAATGATAAGGGGATAGGGGCTATGCGGAACTAGCGGAGAAGTGGAGCTGAGTCCATGATCAGGTCAGCCATGATCTTATTGAATGGCGGGGCAGGCTCGAGGCCTTTACTCCTGTTCATATTTCTTATGTTCTCATGTTTTTAAAACCCTTCATAATTGTGATTATCATCATCATCATAGGCAGTCCCTCGAAATGAGGATGACTTGCTTCCACGCCAAAAAAGGATGAGTTCACAGGTGTTTCAATGAAGCACCTAATATTCTTGATCTCGAACTACATCCTGAAGGGTGGAAGATGCCTGTGCGTGGATTTTTTTAACGTGTGGTGGCCTTTGCACACCAGCCACCACACGGGTTTGACAGAGCTAGGTCTTGGTCCAGTGGCAAGGATTACCCAAGACAACTAGAGACCTGCTCTGCTGCACAGACCGAGTGCGCACACATTGTGGGCTGGCCCGTGCTGCCCCTGAGCTCCTGGCCCCAAACTAATTGTGAATACCTCTATTGAATCTCCCCTTCACCTCCTCTGCTCTAAGGAGAACAATCCCAGCTTCTCCAGTCACTCCACATAACTAAACTCCCTCATCCCTGGTACCATTCTAGTAAATCTCCTCTGCACCCTCTCCAAGGCCTTGACATCCTTCCTAAAGTGAGGTGCCCAGAATTGGACACAATTCCCAGCTGAGACCTAACTAGTGATTTGTAAAAGTTTGGCATAACTTCTTGCTTTTGTAGTCTAGCTAAATAAATAGAGGCTTGCTTTATTAATCGCCTTAGCACTTGTCCTCCCACCTTCAAAGCATTATGTAGGTGAATCCTAGATCTCTCTGTTCTGCACCGTCTTTAAAATTGCACCATTTTGGTTATATTGCCTCTCCTCATTCTTCCTACCAAAATGCATCAAATCACAAGTCGCTGCATTATATTTCATTTGTTATATGTCTGTCCATTTCACAAGTCTGTCTATGAAGCTACCTTGATCATGTGACTGGCTGACCATGTGGTTCCATATAACCTTTGCCAATTTTAGTCAAAGTCGATGTCCGACCGAAATGTATCTTTCTTGTTTTGTATTCGTGCCTGACTGCCTTCAAATGCAGCTCATTCTGGTTGCCATGGGATCCTCTACCAGGACATTGTACAAGAATTCCTCCCCATGATTGCTGTCTAAAAATGTCATTTCCAACTGTTGTCAGGTGTTAAAAATGGGTCTAAATGAAAAGAGCAAATCGAGAGGAGATGCCTTCGAATATTTACTGAAATGTTGGCCATCTACTTGTTTCAAGCTTGTTATATATATAATCTTCAGGGACTAATACATGAGAAATCCATTGTATAAATGTCAAGCTTCGGTCCTTCATCAGTTTTTTGGTTATGGTGTCTCTCCACAGGTTGGGGTTATATATTTTTTTATTTATTCACTCATGGGATGTGGGCAAGGCCAGCATTTATTGTCCATCAAGAGGTGTTGGTGAGTTGCCTTCGTGAACCGCTGCAGTCCGTGTGGTGAAGGTACTCCCACAGTGCTGTTCGGGAGGAAGTTACAGGATTTTGACCCAGCGACGATGAAGGAATGACAATATATTTCCAAGTCAGGATGGTTTGTAACTTGGAGGGGAACTCGGAGCTGATAGTGTTCCCATGTGCCTCCTGCCCTTGTCCTTCTCGGTGGTAGTGGTCGCAGATTTGGGAGGTGCTGCCGAAGAAGCCTTGGCGAGTTGCTGCAGTGCATCTTGTAAATGGTACACACTGTAGCCACGGTGCGCTGGTGGTGGAGGGAGTGAATGTTTAAGGTGGTGAATGGGGAGCCAATCAAGTGGGCTGCTTTTTCCTGAATGGTGTTGAGCTTCTTGAGTGTTGTTGGAGCTGCACTCATCCAGGCAAGTGCAGAATATTCCATCACACTCCTGACTTGTGCATTGTAGATAGTGAAAAGGCTTTATGGAGTCAGGAGGTGAGATACTCGCTGCAGAATACCCAGCCTCTGACCTGCTAAATCTCCATAAGAAGACCGAAGAAAGCTTCCAAGTGTACTACCAGGCACTCTGTCTTGAAGAGTTTGGCGAGAGAAGAACTTCAGAATTTAAAAAATACATAACTGCAACCCAGTTTGTGCGTTGTTCCAAGTCGCTCTTTTGAATTCCAGGCATTTTATCTGCAAATGAAAATGTTTGAGCCACAGCCCAGTCATGCCTGCTGTGTGAGGTGAAAGCGAGCATGGTTGGTTTCTTCCGTGAAGTGATTTACCGCCATTGGGTTAACTCCTATAGCTGAGGTGACACTAACCCAACAGTTTCTGTGAGGAGTAGGTGTTAGGGCAGGTGGGAGGGGGAGGGGCAGTCCAATCTCGTACTTTCTGGCTCCACTTCAGCACTGCCCTGAGACTACTTAAGAGCCAGTTAATATTCTCTTGATAAATGACTGGCTCTGCCAAAGTAGGAGCTGACCTTTTAGTCTTGTGTTAAAGGTCACAGCTGTTCTATAACTTGACCAAGTGATGTCAGCTACATTTCAATATGGGAGTATGCAATCGCTCAACATTTGAAGTTCAGTCTGAGCATGTTGCTTAATGTGCTGAATCTTGACTAGTAACCACTGTAAGTGATAGAGGGCAGTAGTTACCTTACTGTTCTATAACTAAAGGATCAATTTTCATTCTCTGCCCTCATTGATGTAAATCTTGTTGGAAAATAGCTTAATTTTTGTTTCAACAATGGAGCTCCACATAGATTCTTAAAAACCCTTGTGCTTTTCAATTTCTATTGCTGATTAAAACCTGCGGATATGTACAATGCCGTGTGTTATTCCTGCTGTTTGAAACATTGATTTTAGTTCTCCGAGGATCATTTCCTATTTCCTTTACTTGAAAGTTGAACATGTATCAAATGTTTGCACCCATATTGAATTATTGATTTCACTTGGTCACGTTACCGAATATATAAACCGATCTGGATTGTAATACTTGTCACCTTCTATTGAATTAGCCGGGTGTTCGTTCCGCATGAATAGCTCCATACCAAGACCCTTCTTATGTGGACAGGTCATCAGCCTGACTTGCAACTCCTTACCAGGAGGACCAGCTAGATGTGATGGGGAGGTGGGTTGTCACCACTTCGTTCCCATTGGGTGCAAGAACACTGCTGGATGTTAACCCAATCTTCAGGGGCTGGCACTCTAACATGCAGCTCGTTGGGGGGTGGGGGGGAGGGGACACTGCGTTCACAATGGGCACAAGTACTGTGTTGGTGCCAACCAGAATTCAGAGACTGACACTCTCATGTCCTCTCACCAGGGATGTCTGGAGTGGGACTTGAACCTCTGACCTTCTGGTTGAGACGATGGAATGCTACCATTGAGCCTAGGCTAGAACTCACACTCCGTAGCGATCTCCTAAAGCTGCAGTGGGTTACTGCTGGTGTTAAATCAGCTATAATCCGTACATGAATATATTGATTTACAAATAGTCAATGGTTATTACTTCTGCAAATTGTACCATGAGTCATGAATTTTGCGATTTAAAAAGTAATTTTGCACAGGAGATGGGCTTGTGCGGCGGGAGGGAGGAGAGATAAATAAATCTCACTGTTGGAACTTGTTGTGGTGGTGCACATACCTGCCTCATTTATTATTAATAATAAATAGCTGCTGGTAATGTTTCTGCCTATCTTCCACCAAAGTTATGGTGGGAGATTGGTGAAGCCCTGTAGAATTTTGACCTTACAAACTTTATTAACAAGTTACCCGAAACCGGGTCTGAATTACATTGCTCCCTCCCCCACATCCCCTCCCTCCCTATACTGTTGACACTGTCTCAGCCACGGTGCAATTAACCCCACAGTACATCCTTCCACTTCACTTCGCAAGTAATACAGTTCAACACCTTCTGGGACCTTAGTTGCAGGCTTGGACTGGCCCACACCCGTACCTGCGGGTCTTCACAGTCCCTCCAGTCTTGCTGTGGTGACTGGTTCATTGGCGTTTTCCTTGAATGCAAACCAGTGTGAGAGTACTGTTCAGGCTGGCTGCCTCGGTCTCTTGAGATTCTTAATTTAGCTCTCCTTGTGGCAGGTTATGGATATCTTTGTGCTGTGACATCTTTGTTCTGTGAACTCGTACCCACTCAATATGAGAAACTGTTTCTTTATTATGCTTTGGAGCCTGAGTTAACAGAAGACCTTCATTCTTCAGTCACGATGGTTCAAGAGACACTGTTGTAAAGCACTTTGTCCAGTCTCTGTGTCAGCTGCTTTTCTGCAGCCCTGGGCACCATTGTGCCTCGGGCATAACCTCCTCGGAGATTTGTCCTTGGAAGCATGCCCTGCCCCTGCTGCGTCCGAGCTCTTGCTGTTCCTCTCTGGGCTCTCTGCTCCTTTACCCTCACTTTAAATGGGTCTCCCACGCCAGCTCGGACCTCATCCCAGATGCTTCCACAACCTTTTTATTTTTGTTCACCTTCTCCTCCACCTGCCCCATCACTTCAGCTTTTGAAGCAATATCGAAGGTGGCCATGAACCTGGGCTGATTCCTGGGATGGCAGGACTGTCGTATGAGGAGGGATTGGGTCGACTAGGCCGGTATTCACTAAAGTTTAGAAGAATGAGGGGGATCTCATTGAAACATATAAAATTCTGACGGGGTTGGACAGACTGGATGCGGGGAGGATGTTTCGTCTGGCTGAGAAGTCTAAAACAAGGGGTCACAGTCTCAGGATACGGGGTAGGAAATTTAGGACCGAGATGAGGAGAAATTTTTTCACTCAGAGGGTGGTGAACCTGTGGAATTCTCTACCACAGAAGGCAGTGGAAGCCAAGTCACTGAATATATTTAAGAGGGAGATAGATAGATTTCTAGAAACAAAAGGCATCAAGGGGTATGGGGAAAAAGCGTGAATATGGTGTTGAGATAGAGGATCAGCCATCAGCAGTGCAGACTCGAAGGGCCGAATGGCTTACTACTGTTCCTATTTTCTATGTTTCTATGAATAGGTCCAGACAGCGGGCGGTCGAGGGGGTCGGTCAGCCCGACTGCCTGCCTCTCTTCCGTGGTTAGGTTTGCGCCAGGGTGTCCCTGGGGATGGAGCACGCGGTGTCCACTGTTACGCTCGTGGTTTTCCTCAAGAGGGGGGCACCGGAGGGACTGTAGTGCATCAACACCCCTGGCAACCAATTTTAATTTGACCGTTTATAATTTCCGTTGAAGTTTTATTTGTTAATTTGTGGGTTCTAGTGCCCTTGCCAAAAGGGGGCACTTGATTTTACATTCTACCAAAATAGTTGAAGCAATATGGTAGCCATTCCTGCTCCCGGAGCGTGCTGTGCTTTGGCTCTCTGAGTTTGCCCTGACCCGCTGACGTTCCTGCCAGGCTGCTTCCAGTCCCAGAACATCCCCGGCATTGGCCGCATCTGTATGGTGGGAACCTCCTCTTGTGGACTTGATTGGTTCATTGGTTACCGTTGTCCTTCCTGGACCAAGCGCACTCCAACATTGCAGACCACTTTTGACACTGCTGGTACTTAACAATATTCGGCGTGTATCCTATGTAGAAACGGAGTTTTGGCAGTGTTTATTGTGAGTATGCTGGTGCTGAGTTTGGATCAGTAGCCCACGGTCTGATTACAGCATGGGTTAGATGCAGAGCAAAGCTCGTCCTCATTTCCGGAACCACAATCTGCATTAACCCCAATATTCAGCGTTCCTCCTGATGCATCAGTATGATGGCCCGTCAAAGAAAATTCCCTGCGGTAACAATGTGAATTTTCTATTTGCCGTCCTAGTCCTGCGGAGTGAGATTGCTCATTTAACTTTCGCTGTGGCAAATTGTGGGCACGTGTACTGTGAACATGTAATCACTCAGAACAAGGCCAAATCGCCTGAATTTCTTCAACTGGGGAAGGAACCTAACGCTCACATCTGTGCTGTTTAGTCCTGAAGCGGATATTGGATAGACTCAAATGGAAGTGTGATGTTTGCACCCAGTTTTCTGAAATCAGCTTATCAGTATAGCTCCCGGTGCAGATTTGGATGGGTGCAAGGTACACTCTTAACATCAGGAGTGGAAAATGATGTGCAAGTTAAATTGAAAGGTGTAACGATGATTAAAAGTGGCACAAATCGGGGAACTTGGAAAGGCTCACAAAGCATCCCAATGCGTGAGCAACCTTTTGCTGAGAATGAAGGGAGGAATCGGGTAAAAATGAGTGGAAAGAAATCTGTGATTGCAAATGTTACACCCTGGTTCAAGAAAGTGGCGAGGGATAAACCTGGTAACTAACAGGCCTGTCAGTCTGACGTCAGTGCTGGGAAAACTGCTAGAGACCATTGTCAAGGACAAAATTAATTCTCACTCGGAGAAGCCTGGATTGAATGAAGGACAGCCAGCATGGATTTGTTAAAGGTAAATCGTGTCTGACTACCCGATTGAATTCTTTTTAAGTAGCAGAGAGGTTGATGAAAGTAGTGCAGTAGATGTTGTGCATATGGACTTTCAAAAGGCATTTGATAAAGTATCACCTAACAGATTTATTCAGAAAATAGAAACACATGGTATTAAAAGGGCGGTGATAACTTGGGTACGTAATTGGCTAAGGGACAGGAGGCAGTGGTGAACAGGTGTTTTTCCTAACTGGAGGGAAGTATGCAGGGGGAGTGCCCCAGGGTTGGTATTGGGACCATTGCTTTTGTAACATACTTTTCTATTCTTCCTAACAAAGTATCAAATTTCACACTTCTCCACATTATACTCCATCTGCCGCCTGCTTGCCCAATCACTTAACTGGTTTATATCCCTTTGCAGCCGCTTTGCGTCCTCCTTGCAGCTTACTTTCCCTCCTAGCTTTGCCTTAGTAAAATTGGATACATTGCACTTAATTCCCTCATCTAGGTCATTGATACAGATTGTAAATAGCTGAGGACCAAGCACTAATCCTTGCGGCATTCCATTAGTTACACCCTGCCATCCCAAAAATTACTGGTTTACTCCTACTCTCTGTTTTTATGTCTGTTAAGCAATCTTCAATCGATGCCAACCCATGAGCCCTTATCATGTGTAACAACATTTTGTGTGGCACCTTATCGAATGCCTTCTGAAAATCCAAATATACTACATCCACTGGCTCGTCACACCCTCAAAAATCTGTAATAGATTTGTCAAACACTATTTCTCTTTCATAAAACCATATTGACTTTGCCTTATATTGTGATTTTCCAAGTGCCTTGTTACCATGTCTTGAATAATAGATGCTAGCATTTTTCCTATTACTGATATCAGGCTAACAGGCTAACTCATATTCTATTTTTCTCTCTCCTTCCCTTCTTGAACAGCGTGGTTACATTTTCTATCTTCCAATCCATGGGGACCATTCTAGAATCTAGGGAATTCTGGAAGATCAAAACCAATACATCCACTATCTCTGCAGCCTAAGGTGTAGGCCATCAGGTCCAGGAGAGTTATCAGCTTTTAGTCCCATTAATTTCTCCACTAATAATTACTTTAAGTTCCTCACTCTCATTACACACTCTTGGCTCCCCACAGTATGTTCTTTGTGTCTTCTATTGTGAAAACAGACAAAATATTTGTTTAACATCTCTGCCATGTTCTTATTCCCCATTCTAATTCTCCTGTCTCAGCCTCTAAGGGACCCATGTTTACTTTTGTTAAATTCATTATTTTTACTAAAAGCTTTTACAATCTGTTTTTATATTTTTTGCTACTATACTCATATTCTATTTTCTCCATCTGTATCAATTTCTTGGTTAACCTTTGTTGATTTTTAAAACCCTCCCAATCCTCAGGCCTACTATTCTTTTTGGCAATATTCTTTTAATAGTGGCATTACCACTTTTCCAGTAGTTTTTAATTCCTCAAGGGAATGTATACTCGTTGAGAGTTATGAATTATTTCTTTAAATGTTTGCCATTGCTTATCTACCATCATACCTTTTAATCCAATTTCCTAATCTACCTGAGCCAACTCGCCCTTCATACCTCTGTAATGGGCTTTGTTTAAATTTAAGACCCTAGTTTTGGACTTAACCACATCACTTTCAAACTTAATATGAAATTGTGTCATATTATGATTACGCTTCCTCAGAGGATCCTTTACTCTAAGATTACTAATTAACCCTGTCTCATTACAAAATATTAGATCTAAAATAGTCTGTTCCCTAGTTGGTGCCTCGATATATTGTTCTAGAAAACTGTCTTGTATACATTCCATGAACTCACGCTCCGTTACTTTTGACAATTTGGTTTACCCAGTCTATATGAATATTAAAGTCCGCCAGGATTATTGCATTACCCTTGTTACGTGCTCCTCTAATTTCCTATTTATACTTTGTGCAATGCTATGATTGCTCTTAGGACCTCTATAAACTACTCCCACCAGTGTTTTCTGCCCTTTGTTACTTCGTAGCTCCACCCATACTGATTCTACATCCTGATTTTCCGGGCTGAGATCCTTTCTCCCTACTGCCTTTATCTTATCATTTATTATTAGGGCTACCCCACCTCCTTTTCCATTTTTCCTACCTTTTCTGAAAATCATGTACCCTGGAATATTTAGTTCCCAACTTTGGTCATCTTGCAACCACATTTCCATAATGGCTACTAGATCAAACGTATTTATCTCTTTGTGCCATTAATTCATCTAATTCATTCTTTTTGCTCCCCCCCACTTAAGAGGCCTCTTGTACCATGGTGCATTTGCCCATCCTCCCTGCAGTCTTTGTTCTCCTTCACACCGGCAGCATGAACTATTATACCTGTTGGACAATGGCAAAGGCTGAGGACCCTCCACCACTGCACCTGGGGTTCTCTTCCCTGCCTGAGTCACAGTCACAGTCACATCCTCCTGTCCCTGACCACTAAAACAATGTAAACCACTGCCCCCTGGTTCAAACTGTCCAGGTAACTCTTCCCCCTCCCTGATGCATCGCAATGTCTGCACCTTGGACGCCAGCTCAACAACTCTGAGTCGAAGTTCCTCGAGTTGCAGACACTTGCTGCAGATGTGGTTGCCTGGGATCACACTTCTCTCCACAAACTCCCACGTGCTGCAATTACGACACACCTTCTGCCCTGCCGTCCTTAACCTTGTTTTATATATTTAATAATTAACGTTGTTTGTAATTAACTCACTTTTTAGTTTTTTTTAACTAATTAATTTAACTAGTTTAAATGATTTTAACAAAGTATTGGTTATAGGTTCAACCACTGCAAGTGTTAAAAGGCAAAAAAATGCACCTCCTTCCCCCTCTGCATCGAATTCCCACTCTCGCCAAATTCTCAACTTCCCACTCTGTTTATGATGTACTCTGTTAACATAACACTCTGTGCCTTAGCAGGCACCTCCTACTTTTATGGACGCATTAATTTGCAACACCTAAAGCTCTGATGACAAGTCCTGATTGGTCGCCTTGAAGGATAAGACACATCCAGCAGTTTCTCTTTTTAAAGTGTAATTCGAGCAATTCTGACTGCCGACTCCAGACAGACAGAACTCACACTCACAGGTTAATACCTTCCCCCACCCCACAAAGAGGTTCCTGCCCCCAGCCCCTACCACGCAAGTTCCTGACCTGCTCCCCCCAGCCCAAGTTCCTGACCTCCTCCCTTCCAACCTGGCTTCCTGACCTCCCCCTGCCCAAGTTCCTGACCTCGAACCCCACTGCCCCCACCACCGCAGGTTCCTGACCTTCCCCCCGCCACCCAAGTTCCTGACCTCATTCCCCCCACCCCCAGTGCCTGACGTTCGCCTGCCACCCCCACCCCCCCACCCAACGCCATAGATGGGGCATTGTGTGTGGCTCACGGATTTAGGGTTAGGGTTTAACAGGTTTATTGGGTATGAAGTGAGTAATGACGGTGGCATGACTTCCGGATTTCATCCGGACCAATGATGTCACTTGCCACACTCACACCGAGCTTTCCGAGAAATCAACCAGGTTTGGGAGGAGAAGGAGAACGTGGTACGGGTGTAAAGGGGGTTGGAAGAACGTGATCCGTCTCACCATCTGGATCACGTTTTCGCTCTCAACCCCCCCTCCCCCTTTAAACCTGGATCACGTTCTTCCACTATCCCCACTGTGTTCTCCGTGCTCTTTACCCCCCACTCCCTGAGGTGCTGACCTCTCCGATCCCCCCCCTCTCTCACTCTCACTCTCTGCCTCTTCCCCAATCTCTGTCTCCCCTCTCTGCCCCTCTCTCTCTCCGCCCCTCTCCCTCTATCTCTGCCCCACACTCTCTCTCTCTCTCTCTATGCCCCACTCTCTCTCTATGCCCCACTCTCTCTCTCTATGCCCCACACTCTCTGCCCCACTCTCTCTGCCCCACACACACTCTCTCCCTCTCTCTCTCTCTCTCTCTCTGCCCCACTCTCTCTCTCTCTCTCTGTCCCCCTTGCTCTCTCTCTCTGCCCCACTTGCTCTCTCTATCTCTCTCTCTCTCTCTCTCTCTGCCCCACTCCCTCTCTGCCCCACTCTCTCTCTCTCTCTCTGCCCCACTATCTCACTCTCTCTGCCCCACTATCTCTCTGCCCCACTCTCTCTCTCCCACTCTCTCTCTCTCTCTCTCTGCCCCACTCTCTCTCTCTCTCTCTCTCTCTGCCCCACTCCCTCTCTCTCTCTGCCCCACTCCCTCTCTGCCCCACTCTCTCTCTCTCTCTCTGCCCCTCTCTCTCTCTCTCTCTCTCTCTCTCTCTCTGCTAATTGCCTTGCAGTTTTTAAAGTTCGAAGTTAAATTCTAAAATGTGAAGACTAAATTTCAGTTTGGCCTACCCATCACTTTCCCAGAGAGTCCCACACGCACCAAATCCTCAATTTCCCACTCTGTTTATGATGCACTCTGTCAACGTTGTGATCTGTGGCCATGCTCTGTGCCTTAGCTCTCACATTGCAGTATTCATCGTGATTTAATTTGGTCATGGCTTTAAGTCTGCCGAGGCACATTAGGGGTTAAAAACCACTTTCCCTCATTAAAGAATGTCCCAGCTCATTTATTTGCTTGTTGCATTAATTTGCCACTACCCTGGGGGAGGAACCAAGCCATTCAATTCATATACAAACATGCTATGTGTTTTATTCAAATACGTTTTTATTGTCTGTTCGTGAATATTACAGCGAATTATTTAAACTCCTGAGGCCTCAGTAAGTTTTGGAAGGTATTTATCAGCATGATAAATCACCAGAAATCCAAGGGTCTATCTGAGGATTTTGTAAAACTGAAATCCCTGGGGTCTTTGAAGAGGCTCTGTTAAAACCACCAAAGAGATTTAGCTTAGCCAGATAACATGTGTTGTTGGTGAGATTAAAGGAATGAAAAAGAACCACTAGGTTTATACAATTATGGTCTTATTAAGCTTAAGAGTTTCGAGCTAATTCCTATTATAGCTAAACTTAATGACAGCAGAAATCTTGTGTATCGCTGGGAGGCCAACATAAGGGGTCGGCCATTTTGGGCTGAGCTGAGGAGAAACCTCTTCACTCAGAGGGTGGTGAATCTTTGGAATTCTCTACCCTCTAGGGGGCTTTGGAGGCTGGATCATTGCGTATATTCAAGACAGAGCTTGTTAGATTCTTGGATATTAAGGGAATCAAGGGATACAGGGATCGTGCAAGAAAGTGGAATTGGGGTAGAAGATCAACCATTGAATGGCAGATCAGGCTTGAGGAGCCAAATGGCCTACTCCTGCTCCTAATTATTATGTTCTTATTTATTTCCCATCGCTAGTTGTCTTTGATCACTGCAATCCGTGTGGTGAAGGTGTTTCCACAGACCTGTTGGGTAGGGGGAGTTCCAGGATTTTGACCCAGCAACAATGAAGGAACAGTGACATATGTCCAAGTGGGGATGATGTTTAACTTGGAGGTGATGGTGTTTCCATACATCTGCTGCCCTTGGTGATGGAGGTCGCGGATTTGGACGGTCCTGCCAAAGCAGCTTTGGCGAGTTGCTGCAGTGCATCCTGTGGATAGTACACACTGCAGCCGTGTTACACCAGTGATGGAAGCCGTGGGTGTTTAGGCTGCTATTTGTTGTACAGGTATTACCATTTATAGGCCATTAAAGCCTAAAGTAATGTCGAGTGCAGTGTTACTCTGCTGCCTTCTGAAGACAAGGAGGATACACTGGAGACTTGGGTTGGAACTAACTGCTGATGTAATCTAGAAAAGGTTCTTTTCATTTCCTGGGCATGTGATGAATTTTACTTCCATCAGGGCAAATGGGAACATTTTCTGGGACATAGGGAGCTGAGGTTCACCTGATAAGATTATTTCAAAACACAAGCAAATAATATCTAGAGGGAAAAGGGAAAACAAACTCAAAAAACTTAATTTGTTCTTCGAGACATTATTAGCCTCTCCAATCAGGTTTCCGCTCTGCTGAGCACTGAATTGGCTGTTTTAAACATCCTCTGTGACTGGTGCATTATCCCTCGTCATCCTTCTCGACCTGTCTACAGCCTTTGACATGGTTGACCACACCATTCTCCTTCAATGCCTCTCCTCCATTGTCGAGTTGAATTGACTGCCCTTATCTGGTTTCATTCTTGTCTATCCAGTTGTAGCCAGAAAATCTCCTGCAATGGCTTCTCGTCCCACTCCTGCACTGTTACTTCTGTAGTCCCCCAAGGATCTATCCTTGTCTCACTCCCTTCTCATCTGCATGCTGTCCCTTGGCACCATCATCGAAGGGAGGGACGAGCACCAGATAAAACTGGAATTTTACAGAGGATTACATAGGATATACGGCACAAAAACAGGCCATTCGGCCCAACCAGTCCATGCCAGCCTTTATACTCCACTCGAGCCTGTTTTTCCTCATTGAAATCTATCTGTATAACCCTCTATTCCAATCTCCCTCATATGCTTGTCCCCTTAAATGCATCTATCCTATTTCCTTCAACGACTCTCTGTGGTAGCGAGTTCCACATTCGCACCACTCTTTGGGTGAAGAAGTTTCTTCTGAATTCCCTATTGGATTTCTTGGTGACTATCTTATATTGATGGCCTCTAGTTATGCTCTTCCCCACAAGTGGAAACATTCTCTCTGTATCCACTCTATCAAAACCTTACAGAAGGAATTTAACGTGAATGATTTGGCACAACAAAGCTAGACTTATGCCGACACAAGAAAAGAATGAAAGCATACTGAAGAACTGCACGACTCGCCAGGGAAAGCAAAATTCTGAAAAAAGTGTGTCAGAAATGAGAGGAAAGCCAAGGGATTAAGGAGGAGGTGGATAAATACACAGAAAGAAAGGCACATACAATTGTAGCTAGGTCATAAGATCAACTAGCAATAGCCTAACTGATTTTCAAGTCTTCAGACAAGGTTTCAGTAATCTTCAAAATACACAGTTGCTTTGTCCTTGATGATTGACTCCAGTAACTTCCTCACAATGGATGTTAAACTGACAAGTCTGTAGTTCCCTGGTTTTTCCGTCTCTCCTGTCTTAAATAGTGGAGTGAAATTTGCAATATTCCATTCCAACAGCGCAATTCCTGAATTTGTAGAGCTGTGGAAAATTAAGACTTAACACATCTGTAATTATCCACTTGTTAATTTTAATACCCTTGGATAGAAACCATCAGATCCTATCCATCTTAAGTCTCATTACTGTCTCCATTCCATTTTTACTTGAATCCAATAAGTTCATCCCTTGGTCTTAATGTTAGGTTCCCTTTTACTGCTAGTATTTTGTTCTCTTCTACTGCAAAGACCATTCATTAAATAAATCTGCCATTTCCTTTTCATCCATTATAGTATCTGTCTTTTTAGTGGGCCCACTTTCGCCCTTAACAATCTCTCAAAATATGTTTAACAACATTTACTGTTGGCTTTGATATCCTTTGCAAGTTTTTTTCACATTCCCATTTTGTGCCTCTCATTACTTTCCATTGACCCTTTGTTGCTTTTTATAACTCTTCCAGTCTGATGGATTTCCACTTTCCCTTGTATTAGTGTAAGCTCGTTCTCTTAGCTTGTTACCTTCTCTTAGCTCATTTACTGCAAAAGTAATGCCCCTATTTAAAAAGGAGGCAGATAAAAAGCAGGAAACTATAGACCAGTTAGCCTAACATCTGTGGTTGGGAAAATGTTGGAGTCCATTATTAAAGAAGCAGTAGTAGGACATTTGGAAAAACAAAATTCGGTCAGGCAGAGTCAGCATGGATTTATGAAGGGGAAGTCATGTTTGACAAATTTGCTGGAATTCTTTGAGGATGTAACGAACAGGGTGGATAAAGGGGAACCAGTGGATGTGGTGTATTTGGACTTCCAGAAGGCATTTGACAAAAGGTTACTGCACAAGATAAAAGTTCACGGGGTTGGGGGTAATATATTAGCATGGATAGAGGATTAGCTAACTAACAGAAAACAGAAAGTCGGGATAAATGATTCATTCTCTGGTTGGCAACCAGAAACCAGTGGGGTGCCGCAGGGATCAGTGCTGGGATCCTAACTATTTACAATCTATATTAACGACTTGGAAGAAGGGACTGAATGTAACGTAGCCAAGTTTGCTGACGATACAAAGATGGGAGGAAAAGCAATGTGTGAGGATGACACAAAGAATCTGCTAAAGGACATAGTCAGGCGAGGTGAGTGGGCAAAAATTTGGCAGATGGAGTATAATTTTGGAAAGTGTGAAGTCATGCACTTTGGCAGAAAAAAATCAAAGAGCAAGTTATTATTTAAATGGAGAAAGATTACAAAGTGCTGCAGTACAGTGGGACCTGGGCATGAAACACAAAAGGATGGTATGCAGGTACAGCAAGTGATTAGAAAGGCCAATGGAATCTTGGCCTTTATTGCAAAGGGGATGGAGTATAAAAGCAGAGAAGTCTTGCTACAGTTATTGGTGAGGCCACACCTGAAATACTGCGTGCAGTTTTGGTTTCCATATTTACGAAAGGATATACTTGCTTTGGAGGCAGTTCAGAGAAGGTTCACTAGGTTGATTCATGAGATGAGGGAGTTGACTTATGAGGAAAGGTTGAGTAGGTTGGGTCTCTACTCACTGGAATTCAGAAGAATGAGAGGTGATCTTATCGAAACGTATAAGATTATGAAGGGGCTTGACAAGGTGGATGCAGAGAGGATGTTTCCACTGATGGGGGAGACTAGAACTAGAGGGCATGATCTTAGAATAAGGGGCCACCCATTTAAAACTGAGATGAGGAGAAATTTCTTCTCTGAGGGTTGTAAATCTGTGGAATTTGCTGCCTCAGAGAGCTGTGGAAGCTGGGACATTGAATAAATTTAAGACAGAAATAGATAAGGGGATAAGGGGAGTGGGCAGGGAAGTGGAGCTGAGTCCATGATTGGATCAGCCATGATCTTATTGAATGGAGGAGCAGGCTCGAGGAGCCGTATGGCCTATTCCTGCTCCTATTTCTTATGTTTTTATTGACCACGGTTGTTTAAATACGCAAGTGGAGCGTTTGGCTTTTCAGGCTACGTATTAGTTTTTGTATTATGCCATAAACCTCTTTGAATACTTGCCACGATTGGCCTGTGGGTTTACCCATTAGCATCTCAACCCAGCTTACTATGGTCAATTTATTATCTTATCTCTTCGACATTTAAGTTACTTAAACTTATAACCTTGGTTTGTGACTCTTCCATCTTCCTCTCAAACGTTAATGTGAAATTCAAATATTGTCACGATTCGCAAGATGTTAACTAATTCTGCTTCATTACTCGCCACTGAATCTATTATGGCTTTGTCAGTTCTACAACATGTTTGTCCATAATACATTTAGAACTTCATTGCCTTTACTACTTGAGCTATTTTGCTTGTCCCAGTCTATGTGAAAATTGAAATTTTCTATTATAACCACATTGTTTCTGCTACATGCTTCCCGTGTCTCTTTATTTCTACATCCCTCCCACTACATCATTGCTGTCAGGAGGTCTGTAGACAACTCCCACCAGAGTATTGCATCCTTCACTGTTCATTAGTTCTACCCATACTGTTTCCACTGTCTGTTCACCCTTACCAATGTCCTTTCCACTGCTGTAATTGTGTCCTTTATCAATATTGCTACTCCTCCTTTCCCAATTTCACTGTCCTTTCTAATGTGCTACAGTCTGGAAGATAGCTCCAACCAAACCTGCATTGCAGCCAGGACTCTAATAGCTGAAGATGATGAAGATGAATCTAACTCACTTCTACATCTACATTTTTGTGCCTTCTGCTCTAGGGCTTCCAATTTTGCCTCCTTTTATTCAAAGAGCCCATAATTTCATAGTATTTATAGCACAGAAACAGGCCACCTGGTCCAACAGGTCTATGCCAGTGTCTAGACAAGAGCCTCCTCCCACCCTACTTCATCTAACCGTATCAACATATCCTGCTATTCCTTTCTCTCCTCATGTACTTATCGAGTTTCCCCTTAAATATATCTGTGCAATTCGCCTCAACCACTCTATGTTGTAGTGAGTTTTGCATTCTAACCACTCTCTGAGTAAAGGTTTCCCTTTGGGAATAGCGATATATCTCTGTTTTACAGAGGAAGAGCAATGGAGGGAGACCAGGCAGGTTAAGCTCCACAGGAGGCGCGTGACACTCGGCGATATCCTCACTGCAGAGCACACGGGAGCAGTGCTTGAGGAGGCAATAGGTCATGAGGGAAGCCATCCGGGAGTTGGATCACTTGTTGCAACTTGACCTGCAGCAACTTGACCTGCAGCCCATCTCCACCACAGGAGCTGCACTGCCTGGGGATGTCAGTAGCTTTAGTAGCACCGTTGTGAGCGGATGTGTTAAGCATGTCACTGATGCATTATTTGCTTGAGCAAGCCAGCTCCTCACTTTTCATGTGAAGATCCACTTGTGAGGGAGTCCAAAGTTAGCGGCCATCAACACAAAATAGTCACTAATAAATCCAATAAGGAATTCAGGAGAAACTTCTTTACTCAGAGAATGGTTAGAATGTGGAACTTGCTACAACATGGAGTAGTTGAGGCGCATTGCACACATGTATTTAAGGGGAAGCTCGATAAGTGCATGAGAGGAGAAAGAAATAGAAAGTTATGTTTATTGTGTTCCTAACATAGATGAGACTGCACACAGGGAGATTAAAGTAACAGTGACCTCAGTTACTTTAAGACACTCCAGAGTGAGGAACAGGCCTTAGGGGCCGTCTTATATACAGTGCTCCCAAGGGATGCTGGGATCCCTTGTGACTTCAGGGGATGTGCTCCCTGGTGGCGGAACATGAGAGTGCATGCTTTACAGATACACAACATCACTCCCCCCCCAAAGTCAAAGTGAAAACTATTTACAAGGTGAGGCGGTCGGGAGCCTTTCTTTCCCTGGTGGACCACCTCGGTACAAATGTCTGTTCTGGTGTGTTGGCTGTGCCCTCGCTGGGCTGGCATGTTGTTGGCCCTGCAGGGCTGCTGGGTGAGCCTGGCCTTGCTGGGCTGTTGGGCGTGATGGGTTCGATTTCCTGGTCCGGGTGGTGTCGTTGATCTTTTGGGTGTGTGTTGTGGGCTCGAAAAAGTGGTGTCTGCTGTGGGTTGTTCAGGGCAGTCTGTCAACCACAGCCTTGTTTGGTCCAGGTGCTTTCTGCAAATTTGTCCATTGTCTAGTTTGACTACAAACACCCTACTCCCTTCTTTAGCTATCACCGTACCCCCGATCCACCTGGGACCATGTCCATTGTTTAGCACATACACAGGGTCATTCAGATCAATTTCCCATGACACAGTGGCGTGATCATTGTTTACATTTTGTTGCTGCCGCCTGCTCTCTACCTGATCATGCAGGTTGGGGTGAACCAGCGAGAGTCTGGTTTTAAATGTCCTTATCATGAATAGCTCAGCCGGGGGCAACCCTGTGAGCGAGTGGGATCTCGTGTGGTAGCTGAGCAGTACTCGGGACAGGCGGGTTTGGAGTGAGCCTTCTGTGACTCGTTTGAAGCTCTGTTTGATTGTTTGTACTGCCCGCTCTGCCTGCCCATTGGAGACTGGTTTAAACGGGGCTGAGGTGACATGTTTAATCCCATTGTGGGTCATGAATTCTTTAAATTCGACACTGGTGAAATATGGCCCGTTGTCAGTGACCAGTATGTCAGGCAGGCCGTGGGTGGCAAACATGGCCCTCAGGCTTTCAATGGTGGCAGTGGTGGTGCTTCCCGACATTATTTCACATTCAATCCATTTTGAAAAAGCATCCACCACCACCAGGAACATTTTACCGAGAAACGGGCCCGCATAGTCGACATGGATCCTCGACCATGGTCTGGAGGGCCAGGACCACAAACTTAGTGGTGCCTCTCTGGGCGCGTTGCTCAACTGAGCACACACGCTGCATTGCGTACACAGGACTCTAAGTCAGAGTCAATACCGGGCCACCACACGTGGGATCTGGCTATCGCTTTCATCATTACTATACCTGGGTGTGTGCTGTGGAGATCCGAGATGAACGTCTCCCTGCCCTTTTTGGGAAGCACTACGCGGTTACCCCACAACAGGCAGTCTGCCTGAATGGACAGCTCATCCTTTTGCCGCTGGAACGGCTTGATTAGCTCTTGCATTTCAATGGGGATGCTGGCCCAGCTCCCATGCACTACACAGTTTTTTACTAGGAGCAGCAGAGGATCTTGGCTGGTTCAAATCCTAATCTGACGGGCCGTGACAGGTGATTTATAATTTTCAAACGCTTCCATGACCATCAACAAGTTTGCAGACTGCGCCATTTCCACCCCCGTAGTGAGCAATGGTAGCCGACCGAGAGCATCCGCACAGTTCTCGGTGCCTGGCCTGTGGCAGATGGTATAGTTATACGCTGATAGCGCAAGTGCCCACCTTTGTATGCGGGCTGAGGCATGAGTATTTATCCCCTTGTTTTCAGTGAACAGGGATATGAGGGGCTTGTGATCAGTTTCCAGCTCAAATTTGAGGCCAAACAGGTACTAATGCATTTTCTTTATCCCGAACACACATGCTAATGCCTCTTTCTCAATCATGCTGTAGGCCCTCTCAGCCTTAGACAAGCTCCAGGAGGGATAGGCAACAGGTTGCAACTTCCCCGCAACGTTAGCTTGTTGTAATACACACCCGACTCCGTATGATGACACATCACATGCTAGCACAAGTCTTTTACACGGGTTATACAATAAAAGCAGCTTGTTGGAGCATAAAATGTTTTTGGCTTTCTCAAAAGCAATTACTTGTTTTTTTCCCCATACCCAGTTCTCACCTTTACGCAATAACACATGTAGGGGCTCTAAGAGGGTGCTTAACCCCAGTAGGATGTTACCAAAATAATTAAGGAGTCCCAGGAACGACCGCAGCTCCGTGACGTTCTGTGGCCTGGGCGCGTTCATGATAGCCTCTCTTGGCGTCTGTGGGCCGAATGCCGTCCGCCGCGATCTTTCTCCCCAAAAACTCCACTTCTGTTGCCATGAAGACACATTTCGACCTCTTCAGCCGCAGCCCTGTGCGTTCCAGTAGGTGCTCGACGGTGTCCTGACCTGTGACCAATATGTCGTCCTGAAAAACCACCGTGCGTGGTACCGACTTGAGTAAGCTCTCCATGTTTCTCTGGAAGATCGCTGCACCCGACCGAATTCCAAACGGGCATCTGTTGTAGATGAACAGTCCCTTGTGCATGTTGATGCAGGTGAGGCCCTTCGAAGACTCCTCCAGCTCCTGCATCATGTAGGCTGAAGTCAGGTCGAGCTTGGTGAACGTCTTGCCTCCTGCCAGCATCGCAAATAGGTCGTCTGCCTTAGGTAGCTGGTATTGGTCCTGTAGCGAGAAACGATTAATAGTTACTTTATAATCGCCGCAAATCCTGACCGTGCCATCAGTTTTGAGTACTGGAACAATCAGGCTGGCCCACTCGCTGAATTCCACTGGGGAGATGATGCCCTCACATTGCAGCCTGTCCAGCTCGATTTCCACTCTCTCCCTCATCATGTGAGGTACCGCTCGCGCCTTGTGGTGTATGGGTTGTGCCTCTGGGACCAAGTGGATCCGCATCTTCGCCCCAGAAAAGTTTTCAATGCCTGGCTCAAAAAAGGAAGGAAATTTGTTAAGAACCTGGGTATATGAGGCCTCATCGACATGTGATAGATGTCATCCCAGTTCCAGCGGATTTTGCCCAGCCAGCTCCTTCCAAGCATTGTGGGGCCATCGCCTGGGACAATCCAGAGTGGCAGTTCGTGCACCGTGCCCTCGTAGGTAACCTTGACCATGGCGCTGCCCAGGACAGTGATAAGCTCTTTGGTGTACGTTCTCGGTTTCGTGTGGATAGGGCTCAGGGCTGGTTTGAGTGCCTTGTTGCACCACAGTCTCTCAAACATCTTTTTACTCATGATGGATTTGCTAGTGCCAGTGTCCAGTTCCATGGCTACGGGTAAGCCATTCAATTTTACATTTAGCATTATAGGTGGACATTTCGTCGAAAATGTGTGCACCCCGTGTACTTTAGCATCTGCCTCCTCTCTCTGAGGCTCAAAATTGCTTTGATCCACCATGGACCGATCTTCCTCTGCCACGTGGTAGTTAGCAGGTTTTGCAGAGCTTGCAGCTCGCCTCCAAGCTCGTTGGAGGTGCCCCATTGTTCCACAGCTCTTGCAAACATACCCTTTGAAGCAGCATGAATAGGCTGAATGGAAGCCTCCACAACGCCAACAAGGTGTGAATTGCCTTGCATTCATCCTTTGTTGCAGATTCTGAGTCATCTGGGTCACCTGAGGCCTGCTGGCAGTTGCAGACTCGTGGTTTCTGCCCTGTACATTTCTGCTCGCAAACACAGTTCCAGTTAATTTATGAACATTGCTAGCACTTGTGTGCTGAGAGATTTGTTTGGTGTTATCACTGGTGGACATCAACGCCTGTGCTATCGCAATGGCCTTACTGAGGGTCGGTGTCTCAACAGTCAAAAGTTTTCATAGGATGGTCTTGTGGCCAATGCCCAGTACAAAAAAGTCTCTGAGCATTTGCTCCAGGTAGCCATCAAACTCACATTGTCCTGCAAGTCGCCTTAGCTTGGCGACGTAGCTCACCACTTCCTGACCTTCAGGTCGCTGGCCCGTGTAGAACCGATACCTCGCCATCAGCACGCTCTCCCTCGAGTTAAGATGCTCCCGAACCAGTGTACACAGCTCCTCATACGACTTATCTGTGGGTTTCACCAGAGCGAGAAGATTCTTCATGAGGCTGTAGATCGGTGCTCCACAGACCATGAGGAGGACCGCTCTCCTTTTTGCAGCACTTCCTTCTCCGTCCAGCTCGTTGGCTACAAAGTACTGGTCTCGCCGTTCGATATAGGCTTCCCAGTCCTCACCCTCCGAGAACTTCTCCAGGATGCCCACAGTTTGCTGCAGCTTTGTGTTGGTTTCGTATACTCGTCACCAGTTATTGTGTTCCTAACACAGATGAGGCTGCATACAGGGAGGTTAAAGTAACAGTGACCTCAGTCTTTATTAAAACACTCCAGAGTGAGGAACAGGCCTTCGGGCCCGGCTTATATACAGTGCTCCCAAGGGATGCTGGGATCCCTTGGGACTTCAGGGGATGCGCCCCCTGGTGGCGGAATATGGGAGTGCACGCTTTATAGATACACAACAATGTTGATATGGTTAGCTGAAGTAGAGTGGGAGGAGGCTCGTGTCTCGACACTGTCATGGACCTGTTGGGCCGAATGGCCTGTTTCTGTACTGTAAATATTATACAGTTCTATGTAGAAGCTGCAGGAGTGCGACGGGCACTGCAGTGTTACTGAGTGGCAGGATTCTTTGTGATTCATCACCCAAAGCTCCCCCTTGGGGCTCGCGTGTGATGCATGACCTCATCGTTAGCACTTCTCCCAAGTGCTAGCTGAGTGGCAGAAGTGCTCGAGGTAGTTGGCTGCTTTCTTGCCATTGGAAGCTCTTGGGATTGAAGGCTGTCGTCTCGAGCAGCTGTGTCTTAAGATGGATCTACTGCCAGCTGCATCTCTTGTGCCACTGCAATGGGCAGCCTGGCTCTATCTCCTTTCTGACATGCAGGTGTATAAAGAGCCTGGCGGGAGGTCACGCACGTGAGGCTATCCTGAGCAAGTCACATCCTCTGAGTGCCTTTCAAAAATGATCCTGGATGACCTTCAGCAGGAACATAGAACAAACATTATGGTCATATCAGTGAAGTCCTGAGTGATGGTTGCAACTTGACGAAGCTCTAAGAGACCGCACCTACCGTTGTGGTGCCCACGGTGGCATTTGGAACATCCATGGCAGAAGCTAAGCTGGTCTTCGAGGCCCCTTTGTGGTGGGCATCATAATGTCTTTGCTTCATGGGTTCTTTATTTAAGAATTCATGGCTACACATTGCTATTAAGAACTAGTTAGAAACATAGAAATATAGAAAATAGGTGCAGGAGTCGGCCATTCGGCCCTTCGAGCCTGCATCGCCATTCAATGAGTTCATAGCTGAAAATGCAACTTCAGTACCCCATTCCTGCTTTCTCGCCATACCCCTTGATCCCCCTAGTAGTAAGGACTTCATCTAACTCCTTTTTGAATATATTTAGTGAGTTGGCCTCAACAACTTTCTGTGGTAGAGAATTCCACAGGTTCACCACTCTCTGGGTGAAGAAGTTTCTCCTCATCTCAGTCCTAAATGGCTTACCCCTTATCCTTAGACTGTGACCCCTGGTTCTGGACTTCCCCAATATTGGGAACATTCTTCCTGCATCTCACCTGTCTAAACCCGTCAGAATTTTAAACGTTTCTATGAGGTCCCCTCTCATTCTTCTGAACTCCAGTGAATACAAGCCCAGTTGATCCAGTCTTTCTTGATATGTCAGTCCTGCCATCCCGGGAATCTGGAGACACCTGAAAAGCTCAAGTATCCTGATCAGGACGCTTGCAAAGCATCACTACTCACATCTGCAGATCATGATGGATGGGTTCACATCTCTGCAGTGTGTGGCAGTGCCAGGTCGATCTCAAGCCAACACGCCTGTCATGTATGCACCTGTGAATATGCTCACAGCGTTGTGGAGTTGTTGCATTGTGAGTGGCTTAGCCTGTCACATGATGTTCACAAGACTCAAGAAAACCCCAGTCAGTTGGGTCTAGGTCAGTTGGTCTAGTTGGTTTATTAGCAAAGGTTTAGCAATCACACTGCACATTACCAGTTCATTCAATAGGCTCTCAACTGCATGCCTCATCATGGATGACCTAGACCCAACTGACCATCCATCATGATCTGCAGATGTGAGTAGTGATGCTTTGCAAGTGTCCTGATCCGGATACTTGAGCTCTTCAGGTGTCTCCAGATCCTTCAAGCAGCAGCATTTTCGGCTTCAATGTTCCACCACCAGCTCTTCCTGCCCACCAGTGCTCCGTGCATCACCCTGTGTGTTCTTCCCTGACTCACTTCTAATACTTGCCACCAGGTGAATGGCTCTTGGAGAGAGTGAGTGATTCACAGCAAGAGCAATGAAATACGAGCAGGCCTGGAGACAGGGGGTCCTGGTTGTCCTTTGACACATCTAGAGGAGGGGAAAATAACTTACATATATATAATGCCTTCTGGACCATGTGCATTGAAACCAATGGAGTACATTTGAGGTGCAGTGACTGATGATATGTAGGCATTCAATGAAAAAGAGGTTATAGTGGGTTGCTGTGGGGAAGAGTTCACATGGCTATCAGTAGTGGGAGTGATGCAAAGTTTTCATGATCTGGTTTTCTGGCAACAGTGGGGCACAATGGGGTGCAAAGGAAAATGAGAAGAAAATCATTATGAAACTCTCCCGGGCACCTGCCCCCTTCCTTCCCGTCTCTTATTTCCTGTATTGGCTGCCTCCCCGAAGATTCCTCTTTGTATGGGGTGAGAGTGTTTGTTGGTGGGTCCAATGTATGCAGTCAGTGTCTGTACAGTTGGGGCTGGTGGGGCTGTGAAATGCAGTCAGACTATGTATTAGCAAGGTGTCACCCTTGGCTCAGTGGCCGCACTCTGCCCTCTGAGTTTGCAGGTGAAGGCTGCAGTTGTAAAGGGTTAGAGGAAATTGGTAATCAGGAAGGCGAATGGAATGTTGGCCTTCATTGCGAGAGGGATGGAGTACAAAAGCAGGGAGGTCCTGCTGCAACTGTACAGGGTATTGGTAAGGCCGCACCTGGAGTACTGCGTGCAGTTTTGGTCACCTTACTTAAGGAAGGATATACTGGCTTTGGAGGGGGTACAGAGACGATTCACTAGGCTGATTCCGGAGATGAGGGGGTTACCTTATGATGATAGATTGAGTAGACTGGGTCTTTGCTCGTTGGAGTTCAGAAGGATGAGGGGTGATCTTATAGAAACATTTAAAATCATGAAAGGGATAGACAAGATAGAGGCAGAAAGGTTGTTTCCACTGGTCGGGGAGACTAGAACTAGGGGGCACAGCCTCAAAATACGGAAGAGCCAATTTAAAACCGAGTTGAGAAGGAATTTCTTCTCCCAGAGGGTTGTGAATCTGTGGAATTCTCTGCCGAAGGAAGCAGTTGAGGCTAGCTCATTGAATGTATTCAAGTCACAGATAGATAGATTTTTAACCAATAAGGGAATTAAGGGTTACGGGGAGCGGGCGGGTAAGTGGAGCTGAGTCCACGGCCAGATCAGCCATGATCTTACTGAATGGCGGAGCAGGCTCGAGGGGCTAGATGGACTACTCCTGTTCCTAATTCTTATGTTCTTATGTAATTGCACCTTTTAACTGCATTAAATGTTTAACACTTATGATTCATCAATAGATCCAGCCAACTCAGCTTGTTTCGAACATTGAAGGGACTTGCCAATCTTAAAATTCAAGTTGATCTCTTTCTGTTCAGTCGCCTTTTCTATTGAATTGAGCACTGCAAGTGAAGTTAAAATTTTAGATTGATTCTTAGGCGATGACGTGCTGGTTACCATGACAATTGGTGATGCTCATGAAAAAGGAGAAATAATGTGCATGCTGATTAACTAACATGCATCCGAGAGGTTGTGCATATTGAGTGGAGCTGCCTGGCTTATTTATTCATAGTTTTGCTGGATAAGATTGCTTAATGAATACAGTAGGCTTGTTTTGTATAATCTGAGTGACTGATCAGTTTGGGTTTATAATGGTTGCACTGACAATTGGAAATAATGTCGAAGTTCAGTGAAAGCTGGTACGATTCATTGAGGAAATACTGCCTCAGAGCTTTTGATGGTGCCTGCATTTATATCGTAGCTTCCCTTTACCAAGTGTGTTGACTTTTATGTAAGTGCAATGTATTTTCTTTATGCGTTCTTTGCTTAAGAATTCATAGCAACACATTGCTATTAAGAACTAGTTGGTTTATTAGCCAAGGTTTAACAATCACACTACACATTACCAGTTCATTCACCAGGCTCACAACTGCATGCCTCATCGTAGATGACCTAGACCCCACTGACTGGGGTTTTATTGAGTCTTGTAAACATCACTTGACTGGCTAGGCCACTCACAATGCAACAACTCTACAAACCTGTGAGCATACTCATAGATGCATAAATTACAGTCAGGAAATGTGACACTCGTTCGGCACCAGTAACATCCCATAAGCAGCCGAAAAATGTATAACTGG
Source organism: Pristiophorus japonicus (assembly GCF_044704955.1). NCBI lineage: Eukaryota > Metazoa > Chordata > Chondrichthyes > Pristiophoridae > Pristiophorus > Pristiophorus japonicus. Next base: position 81,431,591 of record NC_091991.1, on the reverse strand, counting down.
TTAATTGTTTTGGCAGTGTTGATGAAAGAACAAAAGACTTGCATTTATATAGTGCCTTTCATGACCTCAGGATGTCCCAAAGTGCTTTGCAGCCAATTAGGTACTTTTTGAAGTGTAGTCACTGTTGTAATGTAGGAAACACGGTAGGAAATTTGCAGTCAGCAAGCTCCCACAAATTGTAATGTGATTATGACCAGATACTCTGTTTTAAGTAATGTTGGTTGAGGAATAAATTGGCCAGGAGACTGGAGAGAGCTCCTCTTCAAATAGTGGCATGGGATCTCTTACATCCACCTGAGGGGCCCCGGTTTAACATCTCAGCCGAAAGACGGTACCTCCGACAGTGCAGCACTCCCTCAGTACTGCACTGAAATGTCAGCCTGGATTATGTGCTCAGATCTCTGGAATGGGACTTGAACCCACGACCTTCTGACTCAGAGCCGAGAGTGGTACCCACTGAGCAAAGGCTCACACCTCAACAAGACTCAATGATGAATGTTGAATGTTGCTTGGGACATCAGGAGAGCTTCAAAGAGTGCCGCGGAATCTTCAATGTCCAACTGAAGCACAGGCATGGATAAGGTGTGGATAAAATTCTCACCTGGAAAGCAGCAGCTCTGAAATACAAATGTATGAAAGAAAGCCGAATATAGACCCATCAGGCTTATCAAGCTTGTGAAGTCCAGGCACTGTTGTAATTGTGTACATCAGTGACCCATCCTGCAACAAAGCAATCTCCTGGCAAAGGCAAAAGGAACAACAAGCAACCAATTAAAGGAAAACTCTGGAAAATGATGTGTTGTACTCCCTCAGGCAAACACACAAGCTTCCAGGAGACTACTGTAGCCCACAACTCCTCGTAACTACAGCTCACTAGCAACTTGCCCTCTGTGGCTGAAAATTGCCTTATCACAATTTCTGGGTTTTGCATGGGATATTTTGTCTGTGGGTCGACATCACCGGTCACTCCCAATAAGCTGACTTCTCATCCCCTATGATCTGGACTGCACCCTCCACTGTGCGGTATCTAGTCAAACAATAGCAGGAACTGGGTTTTAATGGAGAACCCTTGCTCTGTATACAAGAAACTGAAATATACATTCCATCATGTGTTTCCTGTTGTGCAGAAAGCAGCTCTGATGAGATGAGGCACCTCCTAGCAACATAGGAACAAGAGGAGGCCATTCAGCCCCTTGAGCCTGTTTTGCCATTCAATGAGATCATGGCTGATCTGTGACCTTCCTCCATATACCCGCCTTTGCCCCATATCCCTTAATACCTTTGGTTAACAAAAATCTAACGATCTTAGATTTAAAATTAACCATTCATCTCGCATCAACTGTCAGTTGCGGAAGAGAGTTCCAAACTTCTGCCACCCTTTGTGTGTAGAAGTATTTCCTAATTTCACTCCTGAAAGACTTGACTCTAACTTTTCTAGGCCACGTCCTAGACTCCCCAACCAGCAGAAATAGTTTCTCTCTATCTACCCTATCAGTTCCTCTTAATATCTTGAAAACTTTGATCAAATCCTCTTAATCTTCTTAATTCCAGGGAATACAACCCTAATTTGTGTAATCTCTCCTCCTAATTTAACACCTTGGAGTCCAGATATCATTCTAGTAAATTTATTCTCCAAATCCAATATATCCTTCCTAAGGCGTGGGGCCCAGAACTGCTCACAGTGTTCCTGGCGTGGTCTAACCAGGGCTTTGTACAGTTGCAGCATAACTTCTACCCCCTTGTATTCTAGTCCTCTAGATATAAAGGCCAGCATTTCATTAGCCTCTGGATTATTTTCTGCACCTGTCCATGACATTTTAATCATCTTTGTACATTGACCCCTAAATCTCTTTGGACCTCTACTGTTTCTAGCTTTTCACTATTTAGAAAGTACCCTGTTCTATCCTTTTTGGGTCCAAATTGGATGACCTCGCACTTGCCTATATTGAAATCCATTTGCCATATATTGCCCATTCAATAAATCTATCAGTGGCCTAGAAATCCCGGCCTCCCTGGGTCCGTACGGAATGTGTACAGACCTGAGAAGCAATGCAAAAGCCGGTTTTCAGCGCACAATACGCATGCGCCGAAAATCGGCTTTTCCGATCTGTCTAGCTCCAGCTTGACAAATCCTCAGTATCTTGGCAGCCAGGACATTCGCATGAGCAAGGTTGCGGTATTTACCCATATCTTGCCCAGCGGATGTCCTGAAAACTCTGGCGTCTGAAAAAAATATATTTTTTATAAGACATTAATAACTTAAATTTAAATTAATCTTAAATATGTAGTGTATTTTTTCTATTTTTTATTGGTGTTTTGGTGTTTGGGGGCTGTTTCCCAATCATAATAATGGGAGTTCCTACTTACGGAGTTCCCATTATTAGGAATGAGAAAATACTGTACCTTGATTGGCTGCCCAGAGCCATGTGACTGCAGCTCCAGCTTATGGACGTCCCGATGTGCACGCGCTCTGACGCGCAGTGAGTGGAGGCCTCAGGACTGGGATCGCCGATGGGTGCAGCAGGAACAGGTAGGTGCGCATCTTTTTTCCCTTTTTCAGTCATTCGCCCACAGGAAGACCTCGATCGGGATTTCTAGGCCAATATCTCTTTGTAATTTTATGCTTTTTTCTCCACTGCTTACAATGCCACCTGTTTTTATGTCATCGGTAAATTTGGCTTTCTATCCCATCATCTAAGTCATTAATAAATATGTTGAATAGTTGAGGCCCCAACACAGATCCCTGCGGGCACCACTAGTCAAATCCTGCCAATTTGAGGAGCTGCCCATTCGGGGCTAGACTTTCCCTAAAGCCCCCCACCACTTGATTGCCGCCCAGAAAGACCACTAAGATTCTGCAAATAATGTTGGTGAAAATTTCAATAAAAATGTAAAAAAATACCGCCCGGTGAGAAAATGGATCTTACACCAGGATTCTTGGCGGTTTCTCAGTGGTTAAAGGTGAAATTAGGTAAAATGGGCAGTTCTTACCAGAATGGACAGTAAGTACTTAAAATTTGGTCCGAGGCTGCGGTTGGGCCTAGGAAGGGGGGAAAACTCAAAAAATATTTTTTCAATTAAACAAAAAATAAAAAGTTATAAAACATTCTCAAGACACTTTTTAATATAATTGCCATTATAGAATTTTAAAAATAATTATAAGGGCCCCGATATTGGTGGCCTTACCACCCACTGCCACCAAGTTTTGCTGCCATTTTCCTCTGCTCGCCATTTCCCACTTGGGCTGGAGTGGGCAGGAGGGGATACCGCCGGGAACCGCCCGCTGATGTCCTCTGGTGATCAAATAGCGCAAGTGGCCTCTCGCCACCGATTAGTGCGGACAGGAGTCGGCGCCAGCAGCGGGAAGGACAGCTGCGTGGAGGCAGGTCTAGCACTGATGGTAGATATGAAGACCTGCAAGAAAAGGTTAGTGAACATCTTTAAAAAAACATTTTTACAGCGACTTACCTGGATGGGGTCTCCTGAAGGTGTTCCGGTGTGTTTTTTTGGTAATGCTTTTTACTTTTCAGAGTTCCCCCTCCCTGGGCCCGACTCCATCCTCGGCAGCACTTAGGCGGCAAGCTCATTTGCCGCCGAGATTGAGAACTCCCGCCCGCCGTCGCCCAGATTGGGGAATCTTTCAGGCAAAGTACCGCCCGGTCTCTCGGCGGCCATCGGCGGTCCTTTGGGTGGCACTTGGGCGGGCCTTGCAGCTCAGGTAAACCGGGGTCAAAAAAATATGAACTTACCGCCCTGTTTCCAGCAGCTTTTGGTGGGCGGTTTCCTCGGCGGTGCGTACCGGTCCCCGTTGAGGCAAAACTTCGATCCTGGTGATTTTCTCGGCAGATGCATGTGGGCGGTTTGCTCCCCAGCGGTATTTTCAAAATGTGGGCGGAACTCTTGAAAAAAAATAAAGAGGAAAATTTCACTGGGTGGTTTTTCACCAAAAAAACACCAAAAATGAAGGCGAAAGTCTAGCTCAGTCTCCTGTTGTGCGGCCAATTTCCTAATCAGATCAAGGATTTTCCTTCAGTTCCATGAGCTTCACCTTTAGCTAACAGTCTCTTATGTGGGACTTTATCGAATGCCTTCTGGACGTCCATATAAATAACATCCATAGATTTGGAATCAACATCTGGTTTATTTTACGTAAAATGCATGAACGAAGTTTTCACAGTGAAAAAAATTCCTTAACCTGGTTATGGAAAAATAATAAAGATGCAATGTCCTAAGAGCCGACAAATTAAAACTCAAATGCTGAATCGGAAGGATATAGCGAAGATCCGAGATGATTAAAGTCCCTGTTCAGACCACTGGACAAAACTCAGATATTATTCCAATGGGTAAGTGCCCAGTATTGTACTGAGCCACACTGACTGGACGGTTCTTGGTTCGATTCTCGGTCTGTGTGGAGGAGGCAGTTCACAGTTGTTGCTGCACAATCGGCCTCTCTCTGTCTTGATACATTTCACTGCGTGAATTTTGCATTTATCTTATTCATAACCTTAAGAACTGACACTCAACTTTATTCACAGATGCTAGTCATTTCCATGTTAAAAGTGACTGACATTGCTTGGTCACCAATGTGACAAATCAGAGATTTCTTGTTTCATTTGAGTTTTTTAAATAATGCAAGTTAAAATGGACATTGCTTTATCGGATCAGAATCTGAGATGGTGGATTGCAGGTGCTGTGTCCATGGTGAAGCAGCCACTATATTGTTCAGAAACCAGTTAATCCCATAAGGTGCTTTGGTGGCTGAAACAGATCATTTAAAATGTTAATATGTAAAGATTGACAGATGCTGGGACAGACACATATAATCTTCGAATACTGAGCCATTCGGGGAATCCATTATGGAGATTAAAGTCTGTCTGGAGGAAATGTGTGTGTTTGTTTGGGTCAGGTTTTTTCCCAGCGTGCTCACTATGTAAAGATGTTGCTACAAGCAGCTCAAGACTCCAATATTTGTCATAGGCAGTCACTCGGAATCAAGGAAGACTTGCTTCCACTCTTAAAATGAGTTCTTACGTGGCTGAACATTCCAATACAAGAGCCACAGTCCCTATCACAGGTGGGACAGATAGTCGTGAGGGCAAGGGAGGGTGGGACAGATTTGCCACATGCTCTTTCCGCTGCCTGCGCTTGACTTCTGCACGCTCTCGGCGACGAGACTCGAGGTGCTCAGCGCCCTCCCAGATGCACTTGCTATTTACTGGGGCGGGTTTTGTCATTGGGGACGGGGAGGAGTTTTGGTTGGAAAGCCTGCAATCTGCGTTGTTTAATGTCACAGCGCACGCCTTTTATTCCCAGCTGGTTCACCGTCTGCACATACGCCTGACTGACAGGCTTGACTCCCTGTCAGGTGGGGAACGCCCTGGAAGAGACCACAGCCCAGGTGCAGGTATGGAGCTTGCAGCTGGGTTAGTGCTGGCATGGGGTTGGCGGGGGCGGGGGGGTGGGGGCGGAGAGGCGATCCCGGGGACTCCGATGGCGGGCAGGGAAGCAGGTAAGCTTATTGGGCTGGGGGAAACACTCCTGCTCCTCCTGGCCCACAAGCAGTACTGGAAAGGCACTTAACTTTTTCTATAAAGCAATCCTCGCCTCCCTTTAGCTGCCGGGTTTCCCGAGGCCTGGGAAATCCAGCCGGCCAGGGTTAAACATGGAAGATAGGTTCAATCTGAGAAAGACAGCTTCATTCTAATATTCTGCTGGGAGTGGGTTGGTTGCCGTTCCCCGGCCCCCACCCCCCCGCCTCTGTTAAAACTGGAAGTGGGTAGGTTGGTGGTGGGTTGGGGTGATTTCTGATGCTAAAACTTGTAGCCTTATAAGGGAACGCTAGTATAGTGGTTATGTTTACTGGACTAGTAATCCAGAGGCCTGGACTAATGATCCAGAGACATGAGTTCAAATCTCACCACGGCAGCTGGGGAATTTAAATTCAGTTAATTAAATAAATCTGGAACAAGCAGCGAGTATCTGTAATTACTGGATTGTCGGAAAAACCCATTTGGTTCACTAATGTCCTTTAGGGAAGAACACCTGCTGTCCTTACCTGGTCTGGCCTATGTGTGTGTGACTCCAGACCCATAACAATGTGGCTGACACTTAACCCTCTGAAATGGCCTGGCAAGCCACTCAGTTAAGGGCAATTAGGGATGGGCAATAAATGCTGGCCTTGTCAGTGATGCCCACATCCAATGAATGAAAAAACTGCATTTGTGTTACATAAGAACATAAGAATTAGGAACAGGAGTAGGCCATCTAGCCCCTCGAGCCTGCTCCGCCATTCAATAAGATCATGGCTGATCTGGCCATGGACTCAGCTCCACTTACCCGCCCGCTCCCCGTAACCCTTAATTCCCTTATTGGTTAAAAATCTATCTATCTGTGACTTGAATACATTCAATGAGCTAGCCTCAACTGCTTCCTTGGGCAGAGAATTCCACAGATGCACAACCCTCTGGGAGAAGAAATTCCTTCTCAACACGGTTTTAAATTGGCTCCCCCGTATTTAGAGGCTGTGCCCCCTAGTTCTAGTCTCTCCGACCAGTGGAAACAACCTCTCCGCCTCTATCTTGTCTATCCCTTTCATTATTTTAAATGTTTCTATAAGATCACCCCTCATCCTTCTGAACTCCAATGAGTAAAGACCCAGTCTACTCAATCCATCATCATAAGGTAACCCCCTCATCTCCGGAATCAGCCTAGTTAATCGTCTCGGTACCCCCTCCAAAGCCAGTATATCCTTCCTTAAGTAAGGTGACCAAAACTGCACGCAGTACTCCAGGTGCGGCCTTACCAATACCCTATACAGTTGCAGCAGGACCTCCCTGCTTTTGTACTCCATCCCTCTCGCAATGAAGGCCAACATTCCATTTGCCTTCCTGATTACCTGCTGCACCTGCAAACTAACTTTTGGGGATTCACGCACAAGGACCCCCAGGTCCCTCTGCACCTCAGCATGTTGTAATTTCTCCCCATTCAAATAATATTCCCTTTTACTTTTTTTTTCCCAAGGTGGATGACCTCACACTTTCCGACATTGTATTCCATCTGCCAAACCTTAGCCCATTCGCTTAACCTATCTAAATCTCTTTGCAGCCTCTCTGTGTCCTCTACACAACCCGCTTTCCCACTAATCTTTGTGTCATCTACAAATTTTGTTACACTACACTCTGTCCCCTCTTCCAGGTCATCTATGTATATTGTAAACAGTTGTGGTCCCAGCACCGATCCCTGTGGCACACCACTAACCACCGATTTCCAACCCGAAAAGGACCCATTTATCCCGACTCTCTGCTTTCTGTTCGCCAGCCAATTCTCTATCCATGCTAATACATTTCCTCTGACTCCGCGTACCTCTATCTTCTGAAGTAACATTTTGTGTGGCACCTTATCGAATGCCTTTTGGAAATCTAAATACACCACATCCATCGGTACACCTCTATCCACCATGCTCGTTATATCCTCAAAGAATTCCAGCAAATTAGTTAAACATGATTTCCCCTTCATGAATCCATGCTGCGTCTGCTTGATTGCACTATTCCTATCTAGATGTCCCGCTATTTCTTCCTTAATGATAGTTTCAAGCATTTTCCCCACTACAGATGTTAAACTAACCGGCCTATAGTTACCTGCCTTTTGTCTGCCCCCTTTTTTAAACAGATGCATTACATTAGCTGCTTTCCAATCCGCTGGTACCTCCCCAGAGTCCAGAGAATTTTGGTAGATTATAACGAATGCATCTGCTATAACTTCCACCATCTCTTTTAATACCCTGGGATGCATTTCATCAGGACCAGGGGACTTGTCTACCTTGAGTCCCATTAGCCTGTCCAGCACTACCCCTCTAGTGATAGTGATTGTCTCAAGGTCCTCCCTTCCCACATTCCTGTGACCAGCAATTTTTGGCATGGTTTTTGTGTCTTCCACTGTGAAGACCGAAGCAAAATAATTGTTTAAAGTCTCAGCCATTTCCACATTTCCCATTATTAAATCCCCCTTCTCATCTTCTAAGGGACCAACATTTACTTTGTTGAGGATCTTGCCCAGGATTAACAATTGCAGCATGTAATGCTGGATATCATGTGGGATGTTAAACATGTCCTCCTGTGTTCTGCTTCAAAGGGGAGTTTTTTTTGTAGATAGAACATTGTATGTGGGTGTCGCAAATTTCCAGTCCTTGATGGGGTTTAGACGTTCTTTCAGAAGTAAAGACAAGCAAGCTGGACTGCGATTAATGTTCAGATTCTTTCACGTTGCCAGCAATTTCTTTCAAGCCAGCGCTCTCACATTGGAAGGTGGAATATTAATGTCTTGATATGAATACTTTCCTGACGCCTTACTCAAGTGGCCATTTTCATGTGTGACCCTAGACAATGGGAGGGCATTATAGTTGAGCTCAATCTCTCCCGACACCCACACACATATCAAATGCGTCTATCAGAACTCTTGTTGAATTTTTTTCTCGCTGGTCCAGAGCCGCTGAAGTCAATTGTAGCATCTCTATCTCTCTATCGCTCTCGCTCTTTCTCTCTTGCTCTCTCTCTCTCTCTATCGTTCACTCTCTCTCTCTCTCTCTATCTCTCTCGCTCTCTCGCGCTCTCTCTCTCTCTCTTTATCTCTCTCGCTCTCTCTCTCGCTCTCTCTCACTCTCTCGCTCGCTCTCTCTTTCTGTCTCTCTCTGCCTCTCTCTCGCTCTCTCTCTCTCTATCTCTCTCTCTCTCACCCTCTCTCTCTCTCTCACCCTCTCTCGGTCTCTCTCTCTCTGCCTCTCTATCTCTCTCTCGCTCCCTCTCTCTCTCGCTCTCTCTCTCTCTATCTCTCTCTTGCTCTCTCTCTCTTGCTCTCTCTTTCTCACTCACTCGCTCTCTCGCTCTCTCTCGCTCTCTCTCGCTCTCTCTCGCTCTCTCTCGCTCTCTCTCTCTTTCTGTCTCTCTCTGCCTCTCTCTCGCTCTCTCTATCTCTCTCTCACCCCCTCTCTCTCTCTCTCTCTTTCGCCCTCTCTCTCTTGGTCTCTCTCTCTGCCTCTATCTCTCTCTCGCTCCTTCTCTCTCTCTCCCTCTCTCTCTAATACTCTCTCTCTCGTGCTCTCTCTCTCTCTCACTCTCTCTCTCTCTCTCGCTCTCTCTTGCTCTCGCTCTCGCTCTCTCTCTCTTGCTCTCTCATTCTTTCTCTCTCTCTCTTTTTCTCTTTCTCTCTCTCTCTCTCACCGCCTGGCAGACATCAGCTAACATCAGATGAAGAATGAAACATGGGGTCCTCTGGTGAGCCGTGATCGGAAGCACAGGAGGAAGTGCCTTTGCCCAGAACTTCTGAAACTTCCAAGAAGAAACTGCAGCATAATGGACAACTTTAATTATGTCCCTTTAAAACAAAGTGATAACATTATTTACAGAAATATCTTTTCCTATGTTCTAGCAGTTTTTATTGGTGTTGGTCATCATTTCCAAAATGACAGATTGGATATTTTTAGTTGCCAGAGCAACGCAGCTGAATTGTATGTCAATCTTAGGGTCCTGAGCACTGGTTTTCCCAGAGCAATGGATGGAATGGTGGACTGTCAACCTCAATATACTGTGGTAAAAATCACATGTAATAATAACACAATTGGACATATTTTTTAAACTGCAAACCAGCAGCCCTGCTGAAACCACACATGTAAAAAGAAAAAGAAAGACTTGGATTTATATAGTGTCTTTCATGACCACCGGAAGTACTTTTGGCGTGTAGTTACTGTTGTGGACAATGTGGACCACTTCCCATACCTCAGGAACCTACTGTCAACAAGGACAGACATTGATGGCGAAGTCCAACACCGCCTTCAGTGTGCCAGTGCAGCCTTTGGTCGCCTGAGGAAAAGAGTGTTTGAAGACCAGGATCTCAAACCCAGCACCAAGCTCATGGTCTACAGAGCAGTAGTGATACCCGCCCTCCTATATGCTTCAGAGACATAGACTATGTACAGTAGGCACCTCAAAGCACTGGAGAAGTACCACCAACGCTGCCTCCACAAAATCCTGCAAATTCATTGGCAGGATAGGCACACCAATGTCAGAGTTCTCTCTCAGTCTAGCATCCCCAGCATCGAGGCATTGACCATGCTCAACCAGCTCCGGTGGGCGAGCCATGTTGTCCGCATGCCCGATACTAGACTCCCGAAACACGCACTCTACTCCGAGCTATGTCACGGCAGGCGAGCCCCAGGAGGGCAGAGGAAACGCTTCAAGGACACGCTCAAAGCCTCCTTGAAAAATGGCAACATCCCCACTGACTCTTGGGAATCCCTGGCCCAAGACCGCTCAAAGTGGGGGAGAAGTATCCAATAACACTTCGAGTCTCTTCGCCGGGAGCGTGTGGAAGCCAAACGCAAACAGCGGAAGGAGCATATGACAAATCAAGCACCCCGCCCACCCTTCCCTCCAACCACCGTCTGCCCCACCTGTGACAGAGACTGTAGATCCCGCATTGGTCTCATCAGTCACCTGAGAACTCATGTTAGTGTGGAATCAAGTCATCCACGACTCCGGGGGACTGTCTAAGAAGAAGAATGTGGGAAATACAGCAGCCAACTTGCACACAGCAAACTCCCACAAACAGCAATGTGATAATGAGCAGATAATCTGTTTTTCTTATATTGATTAAGGGATAAATATTGGCCAGGACACCAGGGATAACTCCCCTGCGCTTCTTCGAAATATTGCCATGGGATCTTTTGCATCCACTTGAGAGAGTAAACTCGGTTTAATGTCTCATCCGAAAGACAGCATCTCCAACAGTGCAGCACTCCCCTGGAGTGTCAGCCTAGATTTATGTGCACAAGTCCCTGGAGTGGGACTTGAACCCACTACCTCTGACTCAGAGGTGAGTGTGCTGCCCACCTACTGGCAGTGCAATAATTTGTCTGCATTCCATATACAAATGTTGCCTTGTAGGAATTAACGGTCCCCAGCATATAGTTCCATCCAGTAGTTGAATCTTACGCTTCAGAAATTAATTGGAACTATAACCTCTTGAATTGATGGTCAAAACATGTATCCTTGCCCATCATGTCTTCCTCACCGTGGAAAGACATTTAACCACCATAAAGATGTCATATAATTGTGGCTTCCCTTTGAAGCTGGAAGATATAGCAGAGAGGGGCTGCCATGTTGTCTAACACTCGCACTCCAGCAAGTCTTTAATGGGCTCAATTTTCACCAATTATCTGCGTCGTTTTTTTGGCGTGCACCGTTTTTTTTTGGAGTAAATTCAAATTTTCAAGTTTCCCCAAAGTTTCTGTGCTAGCGTAATTCACTTAGGTAGGATTTTTTTAGACTACGATTTTTTTACCTCATTAGGGGCATAACCTGCCACCCGTGCCAATTCTGGCCATTTAAGCAAGTTTGGCCAGCTCCGATTTACTCCAATTTTTCTTAGGACGGCGTATGTGACCGCTCTGGAAAAACCTTCTGGGCAGTTAACAAAATCGGGGCAGGTCAGAGAATCAGTGCAGCAGATGCAGTTCCACGGCCCGGATATCAGAAGCAGAGAGGGAGGGGTGGGGGGGGGGAGGGGGGGAGTGTGGGGCGAGTGGGGGCAAGGAGAGAGGGAGGGCGAGGCTTTTCGGTTGGGGCTAGCAGCAGCAACCGGCACCAGGAGGGAGGGAGGTGGGGAGGGGGGATAGACTTTTGGCATAAACTCTTTAAATAGTTTAATGCTGGTAAGCTGCTGCAATGTGCAAGATAATTGTGCAGGTTGCTGTGAGCTGGCCAGAATCTGTTGTATGTTTCACTTTCCAGCCTCGGCTTCCTCGACAGCACCTCGTTACCATGGCAACCCAATCCTTTTGGCGTAGATCTTAGGCTCCACCCCCAAAGTTAAAGGACAGGCTACACGGCGCCAAAATCAACAATTCAAACGGGGAAAGTTGGATGATTTTTTTTTGGCGTAGTTGGGCCCAAAAAAAAACAGGCGTAACTCTTCAAGTACGCCAAAAAACAGCATTGGGGAAAATTGAGCCCTATATCTTTCACTGCTTGAGCGAGCAAAGAAAGCTTCTGTGTCCACTGCAGAATTTGCTACGAACTAAAGATCTCTGACTGACTGTCTCTGCCTGGGATTTCTTTTAATTGGGATACTGGGCTAAAGTGACCATTGTTTTTCACTGCATTCTACAGCGCACTCACATTTATCCAAAATAAAGCAAGCCTGTATTATGATTACAATTTCATTCTTCCAACAGATACTCA